>NC_064637.1:157711740-158454240 GCF_023864275.1 Schistocerca cancellata
AACAGTCAAGGCGAGGCGTAAAGGTTTGTGTCATGCAGTCATGAAGGGTACACGATAGAGATGGGGAATCCGCTCTTGAACTAATTCATAGAGTTGAATCTTTCAAAGGAGTGAACAATCAGTGATTCAGAAAAAAAGAACGGTAGCTCCAAACGTTTCCCACGGCAGAGAGAGAGGGAGAGAGAGAGAGAGAGAGAGAGAGAGAGAGAGAGAGACGGAGCATATCAGCAGCGCCTCTGTTGGTCAGAGCACAGCGCACGCCACACAACACAGCCAGCGCCGGCCTCTGCCCTGCTTCTACCTTGGCTGCCTGCATTGTGCAGTGCCCCATTGGATTTTGTGTTTCACATATGCCATGCCGTCTCTGTGCGTCGTCTGCCGCGTGCAGTGTCGCACTCTGTCGGCGATCATTTCAGTCACACGTCCTGCCCTCTGGGCAGCTGATGCGAGCAACAGGATAGAGAGCCACCTAGCGGATAACATAGGAACTACTTGCAACAACCTGCTCGCAAGGGAACGGACGATTTGTCTCGGAGCGGGTGAGTTCACCGCTCCCCCCCACCCTCGGAACTCGCCCGTTCAACGCTCACCCCACCGTCTCGACTCTAGCCAGAGCGTTGAGCAAAGCGACTCAGGTGTCACTCTGGTCGCTGCGGTCTCAGCTCACGCAGTAATACAGCTCGCGGCTCGACCTACTCGACTCAGCGCCTCTGCATCGGAGTTCGTCCCTACTGGATATTGTTCTTCGTAGTAATACCGCTATGTATATTACATTATTATGTTTTGTATACATAAATTGTTTTTATTTTATTTTTATTTGTTTAAACTGATTAGATTAGGTTCCTGATGACTCCTCTTACTATAGGATTTTTATTATGGACACTCGAATTTACGCTTTAATTACGAGCGAACCGATAAATGTATCGCAAAATGTGATACACCAATATTTTCCTTGTTTTATTCTGCGTAAGGCTATATGCAGCACTTTCGTTTTACAGTCAAATTTATATTTTTTTTTTCTTATTCTGGTACGGATTTTGTGATTTTAGGCGTCTTCGGAAGGAAACGTTCACTTTAAAAATATATGGCTTGCAATGTATTTGTATGAGGTTAATGAAATTTTAATACATTATAGCCAAATATATTGTTAATGTAAATCTCAAGTTACGAAATTTTCCCATCACCCAAAAAACCACGATAGTGCAAAATAAATCAATAATCAAAAACTTTGTCATATCGTGGATATTTCAATAAACAATACAAAATTCATACTCATTATCTGTGTTCAAGATCAAAATACAGGTATAGTACTGGAATAAACCAAGTTTAAAGGGCAATGTGCCTTCCATTTATTTTCTACTGTAAATGAGTGGTGAGTCATGAAAAAGAGCTAATTCATTTCAGGGAATGAACAGTTCTGATCCAATCTCTGAAAAGAACAGTTTTGCCCATCTCTAGTACACGAGCGGGACATCAGCTCTGAAAGCCAATATCGATGACGTTTCGTTGAATGGTTCGCACTCTGAAATTTGCTGATGGCCCGGCAGTGAAACCTGCAGCCATTTGTGGAAGGGTTGCACTTCTGTCACGTTGAACGAATCTCGTCAGTCGTCGTCGGTTCCGTCCTTGCAGTACCTTTTCCCGGTTGCAGCGATGTCGGAGATTTGATGTTTTGCTGCATTCTTGATATTCACGGTACACTCCGTACGGGAAAATCCCACTTCATGGTTACCTCGCAGATGCTGTGTCCCACCGTTTGTGGGCCGACTGTAACACCACGTTCAGTCTCACTTAAATCTTGGTAACTTTGCCATTGTAGCAGCAGTGACTGATCTAAAAACTGCGCCAGACACTTGCCTTAATACAGGCGTTGCCGACAGCAGCGACGTTTTGTCTGTCTGTTTAGACGGGTCTGTATTTGAACAGGCATTCGTGTACCAGTTTCTTCGGCGCTTCTATGTATTAGAAATATATTGAAGACATAGGTACATAAGAAGAGGCGTATTAGAATCCAACATTGTGTCAGAATTTCAAAGCAATCGGTCACGAACTTTCGGAGACAGACGATTTAGAACAAACGTACCTTTACCTTTTTATTTATATAGATGATAATGCGTTAGCACTACACCATGACAGTCGCAAAACAATAATGCGGCATCACGTTACGCGATGATGGTCGCGGTCTCAGCCTGTTTTGGCGGTAGTGAATCCGCATCTGTTGAAACGTCCCCTAAGAAAAATTATAAATTACTCTGCTAGTAAACTACGTTATTTGATACAGAGTAAATCTGAACGTACTCAGACATTTCTCTCTTTACTTATTCTGATGATGCAATAAACTAACACACAATATTTTTTATCGCAACGCAATCTGACTTTCAATAATCCCCACAAAAGAATGGCCCTGACTGACAATAACCTATACCTTTCACCAATCACTCACCTCACAAAAATCTTCGTTACTCGAACTACTCCAATACAGCGAGCGCCAATACCGCCAGCTAAATAAAAGATTCTAACTACGGAGGGCACTAACTACTGATAGGCATAGTTAGCAAATGAAAGATTTTGATAGAGAAATGGATCAAATGGCTCTGAGCACTATGGCACTTAACATCTGAGGTCATAAGTCCCCTAGAACTTAGAACTACTTAAACCTAACTAACCTAAGGACATCACACACATCCATGCCCGAGGCAGGATTCGAACCTGCGACCGTAGCGGTCGCGCGGTTCCAGACTTAAGCGCCTAGAATCTCTCGGCCACATCGGACGGCAAAAGTTATATATATGTATCTCAATTCCTGACATCCATCTTTACAAATTTCCTTTCTGACGGACACACGTCCATATCGTCCGCTCTCAAAACTCCGCCGTCTCTCTCCCCACATCCACCACTGCTGGCGGCTCACCTCCAACTGCCCAACGCTACGCGCTGTTCACATCCAACAAGTGCCCAACACAACAACAGCGAATATTCCAACAATGACAACTAGACAACTAGCCACAGACTGCACACAGCACAGTCAGTGATTTTCGTACAGAGCGCTACGTGGCGTCACGAACATAAAAACCTAAACAGCCTACTTACACAGTACCCGCTGCTCGCTTTGCTCCTTTGTCACAGGGACACACCCAGTACTCGTCCCCTGAGAACAGGCGGGCCGTAATATTTCCATCGTCTGTCGGTTCGACGGACTTTCTGAATGCGCGTCACCAATCCCGGAATCCGGTGGGCTGCAGTCGATCTTCATATTCACAGTGTCGTGCAAGACGTTGGAACCAGACCAGCGACTGGTGTATCCTTTGTCCAGTATCACCTCGAGAACGATCCTATATCTCTTCTGATTCCCTGTTCTCCACCACTCCACTCTGTCGTGGGGACTGGTTCGAGCACAGTCGAGGTGATTACGTCACCTGACCAGTGTATCACGTGCCGGAATGTCACCTCCGGCAACGCAGCACTGACTGTAGCAGCGCTGCACAAACGATACTACACTTGCTGAAGGGAAAGCGCCATTTTGTATTCTCCCACTTGGCGGCAGGCTACGGTACTTTGGCGAGGGCTTTTAAGTGTGATCAAAAGCCGCAGACAGGTCCGTGAAAAAGCCACAAAGCATAATTAAGAAACAATTTTATTGGGTTGGTAAGTAAAACTTTATGACTACTTCTATACACATCATCTGAAATATGGCGTTGGGTTTCCTGTATGTGTAGGGTGGGTGGAAAGACCCCATACCCCTTAGTATCGAATGGTTATTGATTTGAATTCTTTCCGCACACGTATGTACTTACGTACTAAGTGTCCAACATAACGATGTGTTTTTTTTTTTTTGTCATCAGTCTACTGACTGGTTTGATGCGGCCCGCCACTGAATTACTTTCCTGTGCTAACCTCTTCATCTCAGAGTAGCACTTGCAACCTACGTCCTCAATTATTTGCTTGACGTATTCCAATCTCTGTCTTCCTCTACAGTTTTTGCCCTCTACAGCTCCCTCTAGTACCATGGAAGTCATTCCCTCATGTCTCAGCAGATGTCCTATCATCCTGTCCCTTCTCCTTATCAGTGTTTTCCACATATTCCTTTCCTCTCCGATTCTGCGTAGAACCTCCTCATTCCTTACCTTATCAGTCCACCTAATTTTCAACATTCGTCTATAGCACCACATCACAAATGCTTCGATTCTCTTCTGTTCCGGTTTTCCCACAGTCCATGTTTCACTACCATACAATGCTGTACTCCAGACGTACATCCTCAGAAATTTCTTCCTCAAATTAAGGCCGGTATTTGATATCAGTAGACTTCTCTTGGCCGGAAATGCCTTTTTTTGCCATAGCGAGTCTGCTTTTGATGTCCTCCTTGCTCCTTCCGTCATTGGTTATTTTACTGCCAAGGTAGCAGAATTCCTTAACTTCATCTACTTTGTGACCATCAGTCCTGATGTTAGGTTTGTCGCTATTCTCATTTGTGTTACTTCTCATTACTTTCGTCTTTCTTCTATCTTCTCTCCATCCATATTCTGTAATCATTACATTGTTCATTCCGTTCAGCAGATCATTTAATTCTTCTTCACTTTCACTTGGGATACCAATGTCATCAGCGGAACGTATCATTGATATCCTTTCACCTTGTATTTTAATTCCACTCCTGAACCTTTGTTTTCAAATGGCTCTGAGCACTATGGGACTCAACATCTTAGGTCATAAGTCCCCTAGAACTTACAACTACTTAAACCTACCTAACCTAAGGACATCACACACATCCATGCCAGAGGCAGGATTCGAACCTGCGACCATTGCGGTCGCGCGGTTCCAGACTTAAGCGCGTACAA
Organism: Schistocerca cancellata; assembly: GCF_023864275.1. Taxonomy (NCBI): domain Eukaryota; kingdom Metazoa; phylum Arthropoda; class Insecta; order Orthoptera; family Acrididae; genus Schistocerca; species Schistocerca cancellata. Next base: position 157,716,573 of record NC_064637.1, read on the forward strand.
CCGCTAGACCACCGCGGCCGGCCCTTTGTTTTATTTCCACCATTGCTTCCTCGATGTACAGATTGAAGAGTAGGGGCGAAAGGCTACAGCCTTGTCTTACACCCTTCTTAATACGAGCACTTCGTTCTTGATCGTCCACTCTTATTATTCCCTCTTGGTTGTTGTACATATTGCTCCTCATTACGCTGTAAAGCGAGTTACCCACGCCTCCATCTTCTCCTTGGCATATTTCTGAGCATGTAGGGCGTTACGGTGCAAAATGCATCCTTAGCATCATTGCAGAGTTCTCCGTTTCTAGCATAACGACGTGCGGATCCGTGCGCCTTAATGGCTCCACGTAACTAGAAGTCAAGTGCGGTGGGGTAGGACTTCTTGGTCGCCATTCCAAACTAACTGGTGTTGCTGATGGACCACAACCTTTGCACCGTCCTGGAAGGTGTTCATTTAGGAACTCGAGCGTAGCGAGTAGGCGCTCCGTCTTGCAGCAGCCACACTCGTTCTGTAACGCCCCTTTCGTCAAGCTGAGGTACTAACCACGTTTGTAAAATGTGTAAATTATTTGCGCCATTCACAGTCCCTTCGAAAACATACGGTCCAAGCAGATCTTGTTAGGTCATCGCTGCCCATATCATTACGTGAGGCGGATTACTTTCTTAACTTTGTAATGAGGACTCTCTTCGGCCCATACGACAATTTTTGTAGCACGTGAGTTGCGTTAAATGACACATTCCTCTGAGAACACTATCTTGGCACAGTTTACTGACTTTAGAAATCGAGTTGCCGAAGTACTGAATGCTGAAACGCGGTCATTCCGGTCACATTTAAGAGCGCCAGTCGAAAAGGTCTGACCTAAAGGCCTTTCTTGCTTGGTCTCACATTACTGTCCTCAGTACTCAGAGTTCCAAAGTACGTTTGCGTGTCGACTTCATAGGAGATTTTTGAACAGAAGTGGAGACTCCGGGACCTATTCCTTCTCGTGTCTTCTTCCTGCCACTCTGCGGCCTGTCTGACAGTGCCAAAACGAAAGCACGCCTTTCCTGATCCAGAAGTGTGGTATTTCGCATCGGCGTGTTATTAAACCTTTCCTAGAATGCTTACGTAACGTGTCTCATTGTCTTCCCTGTGCGTTGTCGTTCGTGGACCTACACACTTGTCAGTAAGCGCTCCTCATTAGTGTAACTGTAACCGCTCACATCTGCGATGGCTGAAAAGTAAAACTCGATCGCGACGTCGAAAACGCACAAACACGAATTCCAACAATTGATAAAGAGTGACATAGAAAGCAACCTGCGGAATAAGAATTGATCGTACACAGGGGGTACTCGGCCAACCTGCAGACTCAGGCAGCTACAGTGCAGTGACTGCAGGGCTTCGACAATTCAGCCCGTTTTCTGGAAGCTTCCCTTTCCGATTTTCCGCCTTGCGAGCCGTGCTTGCGCAACGGGCGTGGGCAGTGGCCGATGCCGTCAATAATGCACGCAGCTCGGGGATTCCCCGCCCTCTCGGGACTGGCCTAGCCGATGCACCCCGGTCACGCGAACTGGAATCTATGAGTGGGTGCAGAAACGACAGTGGAATGTGGCGGGCGGACGACGGAGAACCCGCGCAGGCTCGTAGGAGTCCACTTTACACACGTGTCACTCCTCAGTCCGGAAGCTAATAAACTGCCTGCTTTCCAAATGTGCCGGCGTAGTAGGGCGCTGAGATGCTCATTCGCCTTGATGCTCATTCGCTTGGTTTTGCAGGCAGTGAGGAGTCCCGGACAGGAGTCGAATATGCGAAATGTTGTTTTAAAAGATTTGCTGAGGCTCTTGATATAGTCTTTACAAAATTCGGGTTCACCCCCCCACCAACACCTCAAAATACAGAATCTCCACCTAGTCGTACGTCTGCATAGACTGACGGAAAAATGTCTTAACATCAAGGAGGAGTTGAACGACATAAAAGAAATTAAAGAATCAAAACAGTCTTGATCGCAACTTTTTATTTTTATTGGAGTGAGCCGTTTCGATTCTTCAGACTCTGAAAAAAAAAATTAAAATAACTGCTAATCGGACAAGGAGGGAACGGTTATTAAATAGGCTTGGTCACGCCCGCCGTCTTCAGTGTGACATCATTGCTAGCCAATCAGAAAGACGTCTATGATTAGGTAAATACAAGAAGTAGACTAAAAGCGCGTCATAATTAAATTATATCGTAACATCATTATAAATGATTATTCGTCATAAAATATGAACTATAAAGGATCCTTGGTTTAAAATCAGCTAAAAGTACGCTGCACTCTAATGTCAATTCTGTAAAAGATGTACCAAAGGTTGGATATATCGATTCCAACATGCTATATCGACAGAGCGCGCTGGTCTTCACCTACAGCAATCTTTGACAGCTCTGTAGACTGCCGTATCGGAATAGGACGCCGTTTGCACGGCAACCCTCGATGTATCTTTGCTGGAAGCGTCTACCTGTCGATTTAGCAACCTTTGGCGCGTCTTCGCAGAATAGTTAGAGGGTAGCATGCTTTTAGCCGATTTTAAACCAAGGACCCTTAATAGTTTATATTTTATGACGAATAATCGCTTATAATGATGTTACGATATAATTTAATTATAACGCACTTTTAGTGTACTTCTTGTATTTGCCTAATCATAGACGTCTTTCTGATTGGCTAGCAATGATGTCACACTCAGGACGGTGGGCGTGACCAAGCCTATTTAATAACCGTTCCTTCCTTGCCCGATTAGCAGTTATTCCAATATTTTTTTTTCAGAGCCTGAAGATGGTTCTTAAATAGAATCGAAACCGCTCACTCCAATAAAAATAAAAATTTGCAATCAAGGTGGTTTTTATTCTTTAAATTTTAATTGTAAAGATCGCTGATAATGTTTTCAAAATATTTTACATAAAAGGTAGTTGGTAGGCGTGCTTTTACATCTGAAAGATGGTGTATATTCAGCTCTAGTGCCGGTGGCGTAAGAGAGGCGCTAAAAACGTCACTAGAGGAGTTCGTAGATAACAGAACGCAGCATATAATTCTCAGTGGAGAGAAGTCTTCCGAGGTAAGAGTGATTTCAGGTGTGGCGCAGGGGAGTGTCGTAGGACCGTTGCTATTCACAACATACATAAATGACCTTGTGGATGACATCGGAAGTTCACTGAGGCTTTTTGTGGATGATGCTGTGGTATATCGAGAGGTTGTAACAATGGAAAATTGTACTGAAATGCAGGAGGATCTGCAACGAATTTACGCATGGTGCAGGGAACGGCAATTCAATCTTAATGTAGACAAGTGTAATGTGCTGCGAATACATAGAAAGAAAGTTCCTTTATCATTTAGCTACAATATAGCAGGTCAGCAACTGGAAGCAGCTAATTCCATAAATTATCTGGGAGTAGGCATTAGGAGCGATTTAAAATGGAATGATAATATAAAGTTGATCGTCGGTAAAGCAGATGCCAGACTGAGATGCATTGGAAGAATCCTAAAGAAATGCAATCCGAAAACAAAGGAAGTAGGTTACAGTACGCCTATTCGCCCACTGCTTGAATACTGCTCACCAGTGTGGGATCCGTACCAGATAGGGTTGATAGAAGAGATAGAGAAGATCCAACGGAGAGCAGCGCGCTTCGTTACAGGATCATTTGGTAATCGCGAAAGCGTTACGGAGATGACAGATAAACTCCAGTGGAAGACTCTGCAGGAGAGACGCTCAGTAGCTCGGTACGGGCTTTTGTTGAAGTTTCGAGAACATACCTTCACCGAGGAGTCAAGCAGTATATTGCTTCCTCCTACGTGTATCTCGTGAAGAGACCATGATCATAAAATCAGAGAGATAGAGCCCACACAGAGGCATACCGACAATCCTCCTTTCCACGAACACGAGACTGGAATAGGAGGAAGAACCGATAGAGGTACTCAAGGTACCCTCCGCCAAACACCATCAGGTGGCTTGCGGAGTATGGATGTAGATGTAGATGTAGACTATGAGGATGCAATTGGGTTTGCTTTAAGTACACGCTCTAAGGGCTGAGAGCGTTAGTTGCGTTGGAGGGTGGACGTGGTGCCGTTGATGTTACTCAGGAATGCCTTTAAGGCCGTTATTAGCTCCCTACTGAGTTTGAACGAGGTCTTGTTCTAGGGCCACAAGAAGCTGGATGTTCCTTCTGCAATACTGCAGCAACACTTCGCAAGACGTAGCCACTGTACATGATCGCTGGCAGCAGTGCTCACGAGTTGAACATTCGCAAGTAGACCAGGAGCTACGGAGAGAGAAGACCATCGTTCGACGTATGGCTCTGGTGCATCGCGCTACATCTGTACAACTGTGACACAGCGAACTGTTACAAATCGGTTGCTTGAAGAATAGCTCCGATCCAGATGCCCTGCAGTGGTGCATTCCATTGACCCCAAACCACAGCCACTTGCTGCTTCAGCGGTATCGAGTGAGAGACCATTTGAGGGCAAGGTGGAGGTCCGGCGTGTTTTCTGATGAAAGCTCGATCTGTCTCAGTGCCAACGATGGCTGCGTGTCGGTTAGGAGGGGACCACCTGAGTGCCTACATCGAACCTGTCTGCGTGCTGGACATACTCCACCTACACCTGAAGTTACGGTCTTGGGTACGATTTCGTGTGAGAGCATGAACACTCTCGTGGCTAGCCCACGCACCCTGACTGCAAGGTTGTACGTCAGTCTGGTTATTCGACCTGTTATGCTGCCATTCACGAACAGCATTCCCGGGGGTGTTTTCCAACGGGATAACGCTCGCCCACATACCGCTATTGTAACCCCACGTGCTCTACAGAGTGTCGACATGTTGCCCTGGCCTGGTCGGTCACCACATGTCTCCACAGTCTAGAACATACTGGACACTATCGGACGACATCCCCAGCGTCATCCACAAAACAGCATCAGCCGTCCCTGTATTGACGGACCAACAGCAACAGGCATGAAACTCCATCCCATCTGACACCCGTGCAACACAACGCTAGCAGGTTGCCATGCTTGCATTCAACATTTTGGCCGTCACACCGGTAGCGAATGTCTCAGCGTTTCACATCTGGAATGACTTATCTCGCGCTAACATTAACTGGTTTCCTAGCGGTGTTAATCACTTAAATATGTTATATACAGGGTTATTACAAGTGATTGAAGCGATTTCAAAAATTCACTGTAGCTCCATTCATTGACATATGGTCACGACACACTACAGATACGTAGAAAAACTCATAAAGTTTTGTTCGGCTGAAGCCGCACTTCAGGTTTCTGCCGCCAGAGCGCTCGAGAGCGCAGTGAGACAAAATGGCGACAGGAGCCGAGAAAGCGTATGTCGTGCTTGAAATGGACTCACATCAGTCAGTGGTAACAGTGCAACGACACTTCAGGACGAAGTTCAACAAAGATCCACCAACTGCTAACTCCATTCGGCGATGGTATGCGCAGTTTAAAGCTTCTGGATGCCTCTGTAAGGGGAAATCAACGGGTCGGCCTGCAGTGAGTGAAGAAACGGTTGAACGCGTGCGGGCAAGTTTCACGCGTGGCTCATGCCACAACTGGAGACCGACAGCGCCGACTTCACCTTTCAACAGGATGGTACTCCACCGCACTTCCATCATGATGTTCAGCATTTCTTAAACAGGAGATTGGAAAACCGATGGATCGGTCGTGGTGGAGATCATGATCAGCAATTCATGTCATGACCTCCACGCTCTCCCGACTTAACCCCATGCGATTTCTTTCTGTGGGGTTATGTGAAAGATTCAGTGTTCAAACCTCCTCTACCAAGAAACGTGCCAGAACTGCGAGCTCGCATCAACGATGCTTTCGAACTCATTGATGGGACATGCTACGCCGAGTGTGGGAGGAACTTGATTATCAGCTTGATGTCTGCCGAAACACTAAAGGGGCGCATATCGAACATTTGTGAATGCCTAAAAAAACTTTTTGAGTTTTTGTATGTGTGTACAAAGCATTGTGAAAATATCTCAAATAGTAAAGTTATTGTAGAGCTGTGAAATCGCTTCAATCATTTGTAATAACCCTGTATATGAAGATAGTAACTGTTCTCGTAAGAAGAGGTACCATTGATGACCGTGCAGCTTCTGTGGAATAAATGATAATTAATTGAAACCCTCAGCTGCCGACTGGTGTTGTTGATATACCTCGATGGCGACAGCTGAAAATGTGTGCCCCGCCCAGGACTCGAACCCGGGATCTCCTGCTTACACGGCAGACGCTCTATCCATCTGAGCCACCGAGGACACTGACGAATAGCGCCACTGCAGGGACTTATCCCTTGCACGCTTCCCGTGAGACCCACATTCCCAGCTGTCCACAATCTACATACGTAATGTACCTAATAGGTATTTGCCCATCCACTCATTACTCGCGCACACTAAGGTGCAGCTTATTCCCGTATGAGTTCGGGCTACCTGTGCTCATTCCCACAGACAATGGTCAATGCCTGGGTAGCCTTTATATATATAGAGGGTGAGTCACCTAACGTTACCGCTGGATATATTTCGTAAGCCACATCAAATACTGACGAATCGATTCCACAGACCGAATGTGAGGAGAGGGTCCAGTGTAATTGGTTAATACAAACCATAAAAAAATGCAAGGAAGTATGTTTCTTAACACGAACCTACGTTTTTTAAAATTGAACCCCGTTAGCTTTGTTAGCACATCTGAACATGTAAACAAATACGCAATCAGTGCCGTTTGTTGCATTGTAAAATGTTAATTAGATCCGGAGATATTGTAACCTAAAGTTGACGCTTGAGTACCACTCCTCCGCTGTTCGATCGTGTGTATCGGAGAGCACCGAATTACGTAGGGATCCAAAGGGAACGGTGATGGACCTTAGGTACAGAAGAGACTGGAACAGAACATTACGTCCACATGCTAACACCTTTTTATTGGTCTTTTTCACTGACGCACATGTACATTACCATGAGGGGTGAGGTACACGTACACACGTGGTTTCCGTTTTCAATTACGGAGTGGAATAGAGTGTGTCCCGACATGTCAGACCAATAGATGTTCAATGTGGTGACCATCATTTGCTGCACACAATTGCAATCTCTGGCGTAATGAATGTCGTACACGTCGCAGTACATCTGGTGTAATGTCGCCGCAGGCTGCCACAATACGTTGTTTCATATCCTCTGGGGTTGTAGGCACATCACGGTACACATTCTCCTGACATGTCGGGACACACACTATTCCACTTCGTAATTGAAAACGGAAACCACGTGTGTACGTTTACCTCACCCCTCATGGAAATGTACATGTGGACGTAACGTGCTGTTCCAGTCTCTTCTGTACCTAAGGTCCATCACCGTTTCCTTTGGATCCCTACGTAATTCGGTGCTCTCCGATACACACGATCGAACAGCGGAGGAGTGGTACTCAATCGTCAACTTTATGTGCTAACAAAACTAACGGGTTTCCATTTAAAAATGTAGGTTTGTGTTAAAAAACATACTTCCGTACATTTTTTTATGGTTTGTATTAACTGTTTACACTATCCCCTCTCCTCACGTTCGCTCTGTGGAATCGATTCGTCAGTATTTGATGTGGTTTACGAAATATATCCAGCGGTAATGTTACGTTACTCACCCTGTATATAGGAACATTACGTATGTAGATTGTGGACAGTTGGGAATGTGGGTCTCACGGGAAACGTGCAAGGAAGTCCCTGCAGTCGCGCTATTCATCTGTGTCCTCGGTCGCTCAGATTGCCGGCACGGTAGCTCAGCGTGTTTGGTCAGAGGGTTAGCTGCCCTCTGTAATAAAAAAAACTGAGTTAATCGATCAACAACGAACTTAAACGAATGTCTTACGACGTCTGCCACGAGCAGATGCAACGAACAAAAGTGAACAAAATGAGATTTTTAAAAAAGGTGGATAGAGCGTCTGCCATGTAAGTAGGAGATCCCGGGTTCGAGTCCCGGTCGGAGCACACATTTTCAGCTTTCCCCATCGAGGTATGTCAACAACACCTGTCGGCAGCTGAGGTTACCTAGACAAAGGTATTCACGAAAGTTTATTATTGTACATTAATTATTCTTGGATGTTGTGATTTGTTCGGTCAGTGTATGTATTCTGTAAACCACTGTCAAGTGAATGGCAGAGGTTACTTCCCACCGCAGCAGTTGTAAGGGGTTCTTCACTTTCCGTTCCCGTATGGCACACGCAAAGACTGAATGGTCGAATGCCTCCCCGTGTACACTATTTATTTCAACATCGCGTTCGTGGGCCTTACGTCAGCCACATGAAGAGAACTGTAGTGTGTTCCAAAACGCAGCACATAAGAACGGGATTTTTCTGGAACTTATACTTGGAGTTGTGTTGGTGATACAAAGGTGAGGTTAAGTGTTTTTGATATCCCTTGTGGTAGGGACCATTTGTATAACCTACAGAAGGGTCGTTCCAGTGTCACTGTTTTACCAGCATACGGCCTAACTTTGAATATTAAACATTTCACACAGATTAGCAAATGGAGAAAATCGGATGCTTCTTTTTTGCATTAAATGTCATCTGATGTGCGCTTAGAGGCTTATGGAGACATTTCGTTCATGGACGGTTCCTGAGAAATCCCGAAAAGAGCATTTCTCACCGTGTTTTCGCCTTCAGCAGCAGATATCTAAATAATGAACAACAGCAAATTTCTGTAACTTTATCATATTCATTAGGTATTTATCTAGAAGTGCCATCATCTCGTTTTCAAAACTCCTAAGCACACTAAAACCGAGCCGCGCTTTCAAACACCGTTATGCACAACAACTTGCTGAAATTTTTTACGATACACTCGTGAGATCCCCGCCTCTAACAGTTTGAAAAATTTGTCCATATCTTTATCCGTTTCCGAGATGCGTAACTTCAAAGTTACCTTACTAGTACACGTAAAATACGCATGCAAAAGCTGGTGTGGTTCGAAGGTACAGTATACAAAGTGACGCAGCATGGAGAAATATACACTAAGCTGTCTCCATAATCATTAGAAGTATCCTTCGAACTCGATTTTGTAATGCTGAGTACATATAAAATTTTTGTGCGTGTAAAAGTCTGTCTATGGTGTAAAATTAGTTGTGTTATTTCAGTTTTCTGAACAATACATTTCTTTTCACGTGAGTGACGTGCCCTGTTGGAGCAGGGAAAGAAGGGACCGAACGGAGAAATGCTCGTATCGGAGCACTGAAGAAGCGAATACGCTCCTGTTTGAAAGTCTGACTGAAAAGTGATTGGTTGGTTTGGTTGTGTTGATGTCTGGTTTGTCGGGCGCTCAACTGCGCTGTCATCAGCCCTGTGCAAAGTCCCACGTTTCTCACAGTCCAATGTTTTACTCAGTCCAGTCTAGTCACTGTCACGAATGATGATGATGATGAAATCATAGGGACAACACGAACACCCAGTCCACTGGCAGAAAATCCCCAACACAGCTGGGAATCGAACCCTGGACCTCATTATCCAGAGGCGGCAACGCTATCCATGAGACTTTTTTTGGTGTGAAAGGGATTAAAGTGCAAGGCCAACAGTCACTTCATCCGTCAAATGGCAAACCAGGAGTGGTCATGAAAGGAAGGAAGCGAAAGGCACATCCTGCAAAAAAGTGTAACTTACAAAATAAAAAAGAACAGACAAAAACCCAGAAAAAACGCAGCATACACAAATCGATAAAAGATCAATGACGACAAGGTATTAAAACAGAGAAATGAAAAATAATAAACAGGATAAAAAGGTGGAAAGGGCAGAGGCCAGGCTGGGCCACCAAGCAAGAGCAGCGAAGGGACCCCGGACAGAGTGGTGGATGGGGGGGGGGGGGCGACGGGTGGAGCAGGGGAGGGGTGCTTCAGCAACCTCCCCCCTCAGGCGGTGAATGACACCAAAAAGCCCTACCCTGCAGCGATGAGTAGAAAACACCTTCGCAAACAAAACTTAACACCGGGTCAGCCGCTTTGGCGTCCGCTGCTAGCAGCAGAGAGCCTGTCAGGAAGATTAACATGCCGCCTCAAAGCAGCCAGATTAGGACGCTGTAATGAAACACCCTCCTCTGACATTACCTGTCTATATAGAAACAGCTGATACCAGGTATATTTTCGAATCTCTCATACGCGAACATGATCTCGGCTGTTTCACTGAAAGAAATTTATATGTTTTTGTATACGATGTGTTGTATGTCAGGCTAAAATGTATAAAAAGAAATTAATTAGTTACAATCGATATTTACTAGTTTTGTTTGTATAGCTAAAATTATTCTTCTTTTCAGAAATATTTGAAATTACGAAATATCTGGCATATTGAAAAATGATTACTTGCACAATCTAATGCTAATTATTATATTTATTTCTGAATTCTGGGTCGAGCACATAGATAATGTTGTGGGTAGAGAAAACCAAAGACTGAAATTCATTGGCGGAACACTTAGAAGATGCAACATGTCTACTAAATAGACTGCTTACACTACACTTGTCCGCCCCATTCTGGAGTATTGCTGCGCGGTGTGGGATGCGCATCAGGAGGGACTGACGGGTGACATCGAAAAAGTACAAAGAAGGGCAACTCGTCTTGTATTATCGCGAAACACGGGAGATAGTGCCATAGGCAATATACGTGAATTGGAGTGGCAATCGTTAAAACAAAGACGTTTTTCGTTGCGACGGGATACTCTCGTGAAATTTCAATCACCAATTTTCTCCTCCGATTGCGGAAACACACTGTTGGCACCGACTTACGTAGGGAGAAGTGATCATCACGATAAAATAAGAGAAATCAGGACTCGCACAGAAAAATTTATGTGCTCGTTTTTCCCGCTCGCCGTTCGAGAGTGGAACGGTAGAGCGACAACTTACACAACTTGAAGGTGGTTCATTGAACCCTCTGCCAGGCACTTTATTGCGAATAGCAGAGTAATCATGTAGATGTAGATGAAGTCTGCCACTTTCCATACCCGCGACTGAGTCTTTGTCATCAGCCTGTTTCATATCGCAGGAATTCGTATGAGTAGGCCGACTCAGACTGTGGCTAATTGGTTCAAATGGCTCTGAGCACTATGGGACTTAACATCTGAGGTCATCAGTCCCCTAGAACTACTTAAACCTAACTAACCTAAGGACATCACACAACACCCAGTCATCACGAGGCAGAGAAAATCCCTGAGCCCGCCGGGAATCGAACCAGGGAACCCGGGCGTGGGAAGCGAAAACGCTACTGCACGACCACGAACTGCGGACACACACATCCATGCCCGAGGCAGGATTCGAACCTGCTTCCGTAGCGGTCGCGCGGTTCCAGACTGAAGCGCCTAGAACCGCTCGGCCACGAACGGCCGGCTGTGACTAATTACAGTCATGGCACACCACTTTTATTGTTTCGTCAAGTGTGCAGTTTTAGATTTGTGAAGATTTAAATCAAGTTGCCAAACCTTTATCCCTTTGAAATCTCATCAAGGTACCATTAAATATTTCTGCAGTTTTCTTTCAGACTGTACGTAACTGCACTATCTGCGACAGGTCTGAAGTTAATTATATGAATAACTATATGCATACAGACGTAAACATATTACGGAACTGCGACGCACAAAAGACTTTTATCCTATGGGTAAATTGACGTTGCTGTCGAAGAACACTCAGTCGCGAAATAAAACTTAACCTCATGTGCATATCGGGGAAGGGCAAATTTTGTAACAATTTTCTTGAAGCAACAGTCTACAGCTGTCAAGCACTTGAAATAGTTCACTGCAAACCAGCGGCTGTTTTTGATACAGTGTGCCATTTCAGCAGATCAGTAAGTAATTCGTACTGAACAGGTACAATCATCAATGGAGGTAACGGCCTTATTACCTCTGAACGCTGTCGTATGTCCGCTGCTATTCACGGTACACCGGGAACATCGCAGTCAACAGCACAAACTGACAGCGAATACTGGCCCAGATACCAGGGTTTGACAGTTAACTACCAATGTGCATTCAGCGATGTGCGTCAAGGAAGCGCAGTACGCGCGCTAACCTGCCAAAAATTCATAAACGATCAATCAGACAGGGTCACTGGCTGTATCAGTTTGTTCGCTGATGATGTTTATGATGGTGGTGGTGGTGGTGGTGGTTGTGGTGTCTATACGTAAGTATCATCGAGCGACAGCCCTACAAAAAAACAAGGGCTCTTGGATAAAAAGTCGATTCGGTGTCACGAATGGCAGTTTTTAAAACGTGAATGAGTGCGACGTAATGGCCACAGCTAGGTATAGCATTAAGAAAGGTACACTTTTTTGAGTCTCATTCCTGTGACTGGTTTGATGCCACAAACTCCTCTCCTGTGCCAAGTTCTTCATCTCAGAGTAGCACTTGCAACGTGTGTCCTCAATTATTTGCTGGGTGTATTCCAATTTCTGTCTTCTCCTACAGTGTTGAACCTCTACAGCTCCCTGTAGTACCATGGAGGTCATTCGCTGGAGTCTTAGTAGATGTCGTATATCCTGTCCCTTCTTAACATGAGGATTTTTCGCATATGCCTTTCCTCGCCGATTATCAGTACACCTAATTTTCAACATTCGTCTGTAGCACCATATCCCAAATGCTTCGATTCTCTTCTGTTCCGTTTTTCCCACAGTCCATGTTTCACTACCATAGAATGCTTTGCTCCAGACGTACATTCACAGAAATTTCTTCCTCAAATTAAGGCCGATATTTGATATTAGTAGACTTCTCTTGGCCAGGAATGCCTTTTTTTGCCATAGCTAGTCTGCTTTTGATATCCTCCTTGCTCCGTCCGTCATTGGTTATTTTACTGCCTAGCTAGCAGAATTCCTTAACTTCATCTGCTTTGTGACTATCAATCCTGATGTTAAGTTTCTCGATTTTCTCATTTCTACTACTTTTCATTACTTTCATATTTCTTCGATTTACTCTCATTCCATGTTCTCTACTCATTAGAATGTTCATTTGATTCAGGAGATAACTTCTTATTCACATTCGCTCAAGATAGCAATGTCATCAGCCAATCGTATCACTGGAATATTGCACCATGAATTTTAACTCCATCATTGCTTCTTCGATGTACAGACTGAAAAGTAGGGGGGGGGGGAAGACTACATCCTTGTATGACACCCTTTTTAAACCGAGTACTTCGTTCTTCGTTATCCACTCTTATTATTCCCTCTTGGCTGTTGTACATATTGAATATTATCTGTCTCTCCCTATAGCTTACCTATATTTTTTTTCAGGATTGCGAAAATCATGCATCATTTTACGTAGTCGAACGCTTTTCCCAGGCCGACAAATGCTACGAACGTGTGTCAGATTTTCCTTTAGTCTTGCTCTTATTATCAAGCTGCAGCCAGACTGATAGTCGACTCACAGTTCCTCAATTTTTCACTCTTCTTTGTATTATTCTTGTCATCAACTTGAATGCATGAGCTGTTAAGCTGATCGTGCGATAATTCTCGCACTTGCAGTCTTCGGAATTGTGTGGATGATATTTTTTCCAAAGTCAGACGGTATGTTGCCAGACTCTTACATGCTACATACCAACGAGAATAGTCGTTTTGTTACCAATTCCCCAAACGATTTTAGAAATTCTGATGGAATGTTATCTATCCCTTCTCCCTTATTTGACCTTAGGTCTTCCAAAGATCTATTAAATTCTGATTCTGATGCTGGAGACCCTATCTCTTCCCTGTCGATTTCTGTTTCTTCTTCGTCAGAAAACTCCACCCACTCATACAGGTCTTCAGTGTAGTGTTTCCACTTCACAGCGCTCTCTCTCTCTGTCTCTCTCTCTATCTCTATATCTCTCTCTATCTCTATATCTCTCTCTATCTCTATATCTCTCTCTATCTCTATATCTCTCTCTGTCTCTATATCTCTCTCTCTCTCTCTATATCTCTCTCTCTCTATATATATATATCTCTCTCTCTATATATATATCTCTCTATATATATATATATATCTCTCTATATATCTTTTAATCTCTCTATCTCTATATCTCTATCTCTATCTCTCTCTCTCTCTCTCCTCCGCATTTTACGGTGGAATTCCCATTGCTCTCTTAATGTTACCGCCCTTTACTTCGATTTAACTTTTCTGTACGCTGAGACACTTAGACCCGTTTAATGGTTCTGGCGAATTGCAGTGCTCGTGTATATAGAATTTCATGTTAGATGCTAGGGTCCCCAGTCATAGGGTAGTGGTACGGCGTTTGGAGTCGTTAAGCGCACCCACCGCATGGCTTCCCTGAATGCAGTGGAACAGCGCCACAACACCGCACTCCTTTAGCACTTGCCGTTTGAACTGCACGTTTCGTTAATTGAATATCATGGCTTTTTCACAGTCGCGAAGGTATGTTCACAATATCAAAGGTAACTCCTGCATTAATGAGAATATATAATAATTACGTTATAACTCTGTGACGAGCCGCCGCAGATACTGGAAAACTCGGAATATATCCCTCAAAAACTTCCGAAAATTTGTTATCGGTGTCGAAGTCCGTATCTGGACATGTTTGCGTACTCCAGCGACTCGACGCTGCGGTGAATCACGTTTTGGCGCAAAGGTCAGCCGGCCGTTAAATTTAATTAAAGGTTACGCAGTAAACCGTAAACGCCGGCCAATAGCCAATCTGGTGGGCACCGAAATACTTTCAGTGACGTCACGCAGCGTACAGGAGACAGACAATGGCTGGACGCGGAGCCGCGAAAGTGGCTTCTCGAGCGGAAATGTGTGGTCGTATCCCTGAGTGTTGTTAGTCAGTCCGGGGTCCGTACCAGGTGCGACTGACGGAAGAAAAACAGAGAATACAAAGAAGCGCTGCGCGTTTCTTTACAGGAACGCTCAGTGAGCACGAAAGCGCCACGGAGATGCTCGCTCACTCCCAGTGGCAGACAAGAGAGGCGTTGCACATGATGGAGAGCGTAGCTCGCAACCGTCGTTTCCGCTTACATGCGCCCGCTGTCATCAATTTGCTATCGTTGCTGTTACGATAGTAAACCGTCCTTTGGTGGGTGCAACCTGCGTCTAAACCTTACAATTATACTACATGTACCTAGACAATTTGGTATGGTGTGAGAACTTCATTTACCGACATCTAATACACTACTGGCCATTAAAATTGCTACACCAAGAAGAAATGCGGATGATAAACGGGTATTCATTGGACAAATATATTATACTAGAACTGACATGTGAATACATTTTCACGCAGTTTGGGTGTATAGGTCCTGAGAAATCAGTACCCAGAACAACCACCTCTGGCCGTAATAACGGCCTTGAAACGCCTGGGCATTGAGTCAAACAGAGCTTGGATAGCGTGTACAGGTACAGCTGCCCGTGCAGCTTCAACACGATACCACAGTTCATCAAGAGTAGTGACTGGCGTATTGTAACGAGCCCGTTGCTTGGCCACCATTGACAAGACGTTTTCAGTCGATGAGAGATCTGGAGAATTTGCTGGCCAGGGCAGTAGTACAGCATTTTCTGTGTGCAGAAAGGCCCGTACAGGACCTGCAACATGCGGTCGTGCATTATCCTGCTGAAATGTACAGTTTCGCTGGGATCGAAAGAAGGGTAGAGTCACTTGTCGTAACACATCTGAAATGTAACATAAACTGTTCAAAGTGGCGTCAATGCCAACAAGAGGTGACCGAGACGTGTAACCAATGGCACCATCACGCCGGGTGATACGTCAGTATGGCGATGACGAATACACGCTTCCAATGTGCGTTCACCGCGATGTCGCCAACACGGATGCGACCATCACGATGCTGTAAACAGAACCTGGATTCATCCGAAAAAAAATGACGTTTTGCCATTCGTGCAACCAGGTTCGTCGTCGAGTACACCATCGCTGGCGCTCCAATCTGTGATGCAGCGTAAGGGTAACCGCAGCCATGGTCTCCGAGCTGATAGTCCATGCTGCTGCAAACGTCGTCGAACTGTTCGTGCAGATGGTTGTTGTCTTGCAAACGTCCCCATCTGTTGACTCAGGGATCGAACCGTGGCTGCACGATCCGTTACAACCATGCGAATAAGATGCCTGTCATCTCGACTGCTAGTGATACGAGACCGTTGGGATCCAGCACGGCGTTCCGTATCACCCTCCTGAACCCACCGATTCCATATTCTGCTAACAGTCATTGGATATCGACCAACGCGAGCAGCAATGTCGCGATACGATAGACCGCAATCGCGACAGGCTACAATCCGACCTTCATCAAAGTCGGAAACGTGATGGTACGCGTTTGTCCTCCTTACACGAGGCATCACAACATCGTTTCAGCTGGCAACGTCGGTCAACTGCTGTTTGTGTATGAGAAATCGATTGGAAACTTTCCTCATGTCAGCACGTTGTAGGTGTCGGCACCGGCGCCAACCTTGTGTGAATGCTCTTAAAAGCTAATCATTTGCATATCACAGCATCTTCTTCCTGTCGTTTAATTTCGCGTCTGTAGCACGTCATCTTCGTGTTGTAGCAATTTCAATGGCCAGTAGTGTACATCTACATGATTACTCTGTAATTCACAGTTAAGTACCTGCAGGGTCGTCACCGAACTACACTCAAACTATTGCTCAAGCGTTCCATTCTCTAACAGGGCGCGGAAAAAACCAACAGTTAAATCTTTCCGCGTGAGCTCAGATTTCCCTTATTTTACTATAATGATGATCTGTCCTTATGTATATGGGCTCCAATAAAGTATTTTCACCCTGTGAGAAGCAAAATAGTGATTAAAATTTCATGAAAATATCCTGAAGCAACGAGAAACGAGTTTTTTTTTTAATGATTGCCATCCCAGGTCGCGTATCACGTCAGTGACACGCACTCCCCAATCTCGCGACAGTAAAAAACGTGCTGCTCTTCTTTGAACTTTTTCGATAACCTCCGGCAGTCCTACCTGGTGTGGATCCCACATAGCACAGGAATACTGCAGAAGAGGGAGGGCAAGCGTAGTGTAAGCTGTCTCTCTATTAGTCGTGTTTTATTTTCTAAGAGTTCTGCCAGTACATAGCGGTCTTTGGTTTGCTTTCCTCAAAACATTTTCTACGTGATCGCTCCAACTTAATTTATTCGTAACCGTAATCCGTAGCATGGAGAGCTGCATCACACCAGTCTCTGGAGTGAAGACCCCAACAACAACAACTGTAATCCATAAATGTTTAGTTGGGTGTACAGTCCTTAGATTTGTGTAATTTATCGTGTAAACGAAATTTAGCGGATTCCTTTCAGTACTCATGTGGACGACTTCACACTTCATTATTTACAGTGAACTGCCACTTTCCCCATTCTAAATGGTTCCCTAATTAATTTTAGAAATAATTTTGATCTTATGATGTCTTTACAAGACGGTAAATGGCAGCATCATCTGCAAACAATATAAGACGGCTGCTAAGATTGTATTCTAAATTGTTTGTGTAGATCAGGAACAGCAAACGGCCTGCAGCATTTCCTTCTGTTTTACTCCATGACTTTCCGTCAGTTACTGCGAACTGTGACATTTCAGACAGGAAACGACGAACCCAGTCGCACAACTGATATCATACTCCATTGGCACGCAATTTGATTAGAAGTCGCTCGTGAGGACCGCTGTCGAAAGCCTCCTGGAAACCTAGGAATATGGCATCAGTTTATCTTCCACTTTTGACAGCATTTATTATTTTGCGAGAATAAGGAGCTACTGTTTCAAAACAACGGTATTTCACGAAAAACTTTGTTGGCTATTTCTCAACAAATCGTTTCTTTCGACCTGATTCGTAATGTTCGAACGGAGTACATATTTCAAAATCCTACTGAAAATCGACGTTATTGATACGATTGGTTGGTTGTTTGGTTGGTTTAAAAAAGGGGGAGGATGGACCAAACTACTAGGTCATCGGTCCCTCTTTCCGATTTAAGTAATTCCACAAGGGTGGTAGGACCATTGTCAAGCGGTAGCGTAGGTTGATGTCTAATGCGCAGGATGTAGCTTCTCATATTTTCTCTAAGCCTCAATGTAGGTCAGTCGGTCCAGGGTCTTCTATTCCATTGTTTTTGTTTCTTTCTGGAGAATCCTGTAGTCTGGCGAGCCAAGGTAAGTGGTGCTCTCCATAGTTGACTCATATGGGAGGCGGGGCACATGCAGTATTGGGATCCGAAGGACGTCCAGAATCCCGACAGGTGATGAAGTACAGCGGGAAGACATATGGCTGAAACTTCCAGCATTTAAAACACCTTATCGGAGGAGGGATATACGTCACAGTGATAGACCATCACCTTTACCTTCTCGGGTAATGTGTCACGCTTGAAGGCCAAGATGAAGGCACCAGTGGCGACCTGATTATCTCTCGGACCCTGGTTAACACGCCAGACGAAATGTACACTTCGCTGTACTAAATTGGTACACAGCTCATCGTCAGAGTGCAAAAGAAAGTCCCTGTGAAATATGATACCCTGAACCACACTTAAGCTCTTATGGGGCATGGTTACAGGAACTTCCCCCAGCTTGTCACAGGCGAGTAGTGCCCGTGACTGGGCAGAGGATTCTGTTTTAGTCAAGACTGTCCCTGACCGCATTTTGGACACCCCTCCACCTCCCCAATGTTGTCCCCTAAATGCTCCACAAAAAACTGAGGTTTCTTTGACAAGAAAGATTCCGCATCGACTCTTGCACATACGAGATACCAGAGTGAATAAACTTCACTGTCATCCTTAGCCTGCCGTTCCTCCCATGGTGTGGCCAGGGGGTGGTGATGGGGGGGGGGGGGGTAGGACGATTTGGGAAAATTTAGAAAAATGGAGATTAACTCCTACAGGGGACCGTCACATAAAGGCCGAAACGTGTGCGACTCCTTTTAGTCGCCTCTTACGACAGGCAGGAATACCTCGGACCTATTCTAACCCCTGGAACCGCAGGGTGGTATTGATACGAGTCTGCAATTCAGAGAACCACTGCTATGTCCTTACTTGTGAATTGGCGTGACATGTACAACTTTCCTGTCTAGGCATGGCCTGTTTTCGAGCGGGCGGCTGTATATGATTGCTTAGTGTGGAGCTATTGTATCGGCATATTCTGAAAGAAACCTTGTTTGTATGCTATTTGGACCAGAAGACTTGAATTTGTGAAATGATTTAGGTTACATCGCTACACCGAGGATATCTATTTGTTAGATACTCATGTTGGCAGTCGCACATAGCGAAACATTCCCTTAGAAAAATTTATGAATTACTGTGCTTGGATACCCCTTACGTTATTTGATTTTCAAAGAGGTGAGCAGAACTGAACGTACTCAGACATTTCGCTCTTTACTCATCCTGATCAACACTAAACTGGCACACAATATTTTTAGCGCAACGCAGTCTGACTTTCAATAATCCCTTCAAAAGAATGGCCCTAACTAACAATAACTTATACCTTTCATGAATCACTTACCTCACAAAAATACTCGTTACTCGAACTACTGCAATACAGCGAGCGCCAATACTGCCAGCTGAATAAAAGATTCAAACTACTGAACGCACTAACTACTGATAGGCATAGTTAGCAAATGATTTTGATAGAGAACAAACAATGTATTTACCTTAATAATATTCAAAATTCATCATATTAATATATCAGTTCATGATATCCAGTATTACAAATTTACTCTTTCTGATGGACACACGTCCAGATCATCCGCTCTCAAAACTCCGCCATCTCTCTCCCCACATCCACCACTGCTGGCGGCTCACCTCCAACTGCGCAACGCTACGCGCTGTTCACATCCAACTGCCCAACACTACAATAGCGAATATTCCAACAATGCTAACCAGCCACAGACTGCACACAGCACAGCCAGTGATTTTCATACAGAGCGCTACGTGGCGTTACCAACATAAAAACCTTAACAGCTTACTTACAATACTTGGCCCATGTCACTCATCTCTACGTTGATTATTGCGTCCCGTGACAAAAGAATTATATGATATGATTTATTTAAATGTTATAATTATCGTGGATTCAATGGCCGCTGGTAATAAATGTAACGTAAAAGTTGTTATCTCTCTAACCGTGTGTGTTTCAGGAAGTTTTCATACAACAATGCACGTTAATCGGCAAAGAGAAAATTTCAAGCACACAGCTTACCTATGCTCCCACATTTCTAGAGATACTGAGGGCGCCACTTCAGACGTTTGTTTCCATCTTGAAACTCAGAAACAGAGTATTATTAATAACTGCATGGTCAGGGATTTACGACAGGTAAGTCTTAACTTACTCTATTATCAACATGACAGGAATGACCGACTCAATACGTTGTCGCACTTCTTTGTTTGAAGACCTCGATAGTAAACAATGGAGAAGGAACACTGGAAGAGAAACAGATTTATTTGAGGTAAAAGATTGTAGGATGATGTATTTGATTTGTATTACTTGACAGTTTGACCGTAAACCGAGATATTGGAGCTCCGCATCTAATTTCAGATTCTCACTGATGGTAAGTTTATTAGGATGAGAGCATGTGAACAGTGGTAAGTGCCAAGAACACAGCTGCCAGTAGAAGTAAGGATGCTGTATTCGCGTCAGGAAAATGATTTTATGGGACGATTTGTACGAATCTGAGGACAGTGGGGATTACTAAGACTCTGAACGCAGATTCCTTTCATAAGTTATTGCTAAAAAGGTAAAACCGAAAAATTCTTTAAGCAAGTGAATAATGTTGTAACTAAAGGGAATTTTGTATGACATAGCTGATTTGCGTCTTGAAATAATTCAACAACTGCACTTGAAAATGTGTGTCCAGGCCGGCAATCCAATCTGTCTTTAATTTGCCTAACAATGATGAAGAATAGTGTTACCCATTTATTTTGTAACATATTTTTAGAGAGATACGTAAGAACTTTGTTCAAAGCATTCATCTATATTAGGAGGCCTACGTCCTGCAGCGGTCTGATGATAGCGTACTAAATCACGCTTCATTTAACCGTGAGCGACCCGCTCGTGTCTGTATAGCGAATTTGCCGGAGTAAATTGATGATGAGTTCAGCTCAATGATTTGATACCGTCGATTTGACATTTAGCCTTCGTACGTTGCGTAGGTAGCTTACCTTTATTTCAATTTCACACTTTATCATTTTTAGATGTAATCAGTTCTTATTTTATTTCCTTAATGGTCCTCCGACGTGACAACGCTTCTATCACAACATTCCTACTGATATTAAAGGACTAATAAATATTTTATTACTTTACAGCGGTTTTTGTATTTAAAAAAAAGATGAATTTTATAACAAAGAGTGCTCCACGGCGTTGGTTCCTCACTTAGCTTGCATTTGTCGCGAATCTCTCACCCAGCGACTGGAGAAAAGCGCAGGTGACTCCTGCATATAAGGAGGGCAGAAGATTTTATCCGCAAAATTACAAACCAATGTCCTGAACGTCGGTCTGCTGCACAATCCTTGAACATATTCTCAGTTTCAATACAATAAATTTTCTCGAGACGGGAAAGCATATTTCCACATCGCTAGTGCGAAACTCAGCTTGTCCTTTTCTCACATGATATACTGCGAATTATGGATGGAGGACAAAAGGCAGATTCCATATTTGTAGATTTCCGAGAAGCATTTGACACCGTACCCTACTGCAGACTATTGCCCAAGGTACGAGCGTAAGTAATATGTTCACAGATACGTGAGTGGCTCGAATACATTTTAAGTTATAGAAGGCAGTATGCTGTCCTAGATGGAGTTCATCTGAGAACAGAGTTTCGTCAGGACGGCACCAGCCAAGTTATTTTCTGCACACACAAATGATTTGGGGAACAGGTTGGGCTGTTTACTGATGACGATGTGGTGTCGAAGATGAGGACTTTGACGATACGAGGTGACAGACAAAATTTTTAGTTGAATGGCAGCAAGCTCTAAATGTGGAAGAATGTAAGGTACTGGCCCGCATCTCGTGGTCGTGCGGTAGCGTTCTCGCTTCCCACGCCCGGGTTCCCGGGTTCGATTCCCGGCGGGGTCAGGGATTTTCTCTGCCTCGTGATGGCTGGGTGTTGTGTGCTGTCCTTAGGTTAGTTAGGTTTAAGTAGTTCTAAGTTCTAGGGGACTGATGACCATAGATGTTAAGTCCCATAGTGCTCAGAGCCATTTTTTTGTAAGGTACTGCAGATGAGTAGGAAAAACAATCCCGTAATGTTCGGAAGGAAAGAGGAAGGTAGTTTACGGTTTAACGTCCCGTCGACATCGAAATTGAAGTGTCGGCAGAATTGCCAACACTGTTTTTAGAGGAGGCCGAAATGCACGCTATAAGCTCACTCAGGCTGGCGTGAGGTCTGAAACAGGATACGTAATGAATGCTATAAAGAAAAATACGTAGCTTCTGGAATACTTAACTTTAATCCACATTTGTAGAACATCGCTCTTGATGATACAATAATAGACTCTCAATATCTATACTGGTAATGGCGCCTTGCTAGGTCGTAGCAAATGTAGCTGAAGGCTATGCTAACTATTGTCTCGGCAAATGAGAGCGTAATTCTCAGTGAACCATGGGTAGCAACGTCGGCTGTACAACTGGGGCGAGTGCTAGTACGTCTCTCCAGACCTGCCGTGTGGTGGCGCTCGGTCTGCAATTACTGACAGTGGCGACACGCGGGTCCGACGTATACTAATGGACCGCGGCCGATTTAAAAGCTACCACCTAGCAAGTGTGGTGTCTGGCGGTGACACCACAGAAATTATTAGAGATGGGCCACAAACACTTATTGTTTGAAAGCTGGGGAAGGAATCTGCGGTGTCGTTTCAGAGGAACCATCTTGGCATTTGCCTGGAGCGATGTGGGAAAATCACGGAAAACCCAGACCAGGACGGTCTGGACTCGGGTTTGAACGGTTGTTCTCCCGAATGCGAAATGTTGGGTTGCAGCATTAGCGGTATGCTGCGTTACACAGAAACGTTCTTTAAATACACTACTGGCCTTTGAAATTGCTCCACCAAGAAGAAATGCAGATGATAAACGGGTATTCATTGGACACATATATTATACTAGAACTGACATGTGATTACATTTCACGCAAGTTGGGTGCATAGATCCTGAGAAATCAGTACCCAGAACAACCACTTCTGGCCCTAATAACGGCCTTGATACGCTTGGGCATTGAGTCAAACAGAGCTTGGATGGCGTGTACAGGTACAGCTGCCCATGAAGCATCAACACGATACCACAGTTCATCAAGAGTAGTGATTGTCGTATTGTGACGAACCAGTTGCTCGGCCACCATTGACCAGACGTTTTCAGTTGGTGAGAGATGTGGAGAATGTGCTGGTCAGGGCAGCAGTCGAACATTTTCTGTATCCAGAAAGGCCCCTACAGGACCTACAACATGCGGTCGTGCATTATCCTTCTAAAATGTAGGGTTTCGCAGGGATCGAATAAAGGGTAAAGCCAAGGGTCGTAACACATCTGAAATGTAACGTCAACTGTTCAAAGTGCCATCAATCCGGACTAGAGGTGTCAGAGACGTGTAACCAATGGCACCCCATAGTATCACGCAGGTTGATACGCCAGTATGGTGATACGAATACACGCTTCCAATGTGTGTTCACCGCGATGTCGCCAAACACGGATGCGACCATTATGATGCTGTAAACAGAACCTGGATTCATCCGAAAAAGTGACGTTTTGCCATTCGTGCACCCAAGTTCGTCGTTGAGTACACCATCGCTGGCGCGCCTGTCTGTGATGCAGCGTCAAGGGTAACCGCAGCCATGATCTCCGAGCTGATAATTTATGCAGATGCAAAGGTCGTCGAACTGTTCGTGCAGATGGTTGTTATTTTGCAAAAGTCCCCACCTGTTGCCCCAGGGATCGAGACGTGGCTGCACGATCCGTTACAGCCGTGCGGATAAGATGCCTGTCATCTCGACTGCTAGTGATACGAGGCCGTTGGGATCCAGCACGGCGTTCCGTATTACCCTCCTGAACCCATCGATTCCATATTCTGCTAACAGTCATTGGATCTCGACCAACTTGAGTAGCAATGCCGCGATACGATAAACCGCAATCGCGATAGGCTACAATCCGACCTTTATCAAAGTGGGAAACGTGATGGTACGCATTCCTCATCCTTACACGAGGCATCACAACAACGTTTCACCAGGCAACGCTGGTCAACTGCTGTTTGCGTATGAGAAATCGGTTGGAAACTTTCCTCGTTGTAGGTGTCGCCACCGGCGCCAACCTTGTGTGAATGCTCTGAAAAGCTTATCATTTGCATATCACAGCATCTTCTTCATGTCGGTTAAATTTCGCGTCTGTAGCACGTCATCTTCGTGGTGTAGCAATTGTAATGGCCAGTAGTGTATTTTCTGCACACACAAATGATTTGGGGAACATGTTGGGCTGTTTGCTGATGACCCTGTGGTGTTGACGATGAGGACTATAAGACGATAGAAGGTGACAAAATTTTTAGTTGGATGGCAGCTAGCTCTAAATGTGGAAAAATGTAAGTTACTGCAGATGAGTAGGAAAAACAATCCCGTAATGTTCGGAAGGAAAAAGAGAAAGTAGTTTACGCTTTAACGTCCCGTCGACATAGAGGTGATCAAAGATGCGGCACAAACACTTATTGTTTGAAAAGCTGGGGAAGGAATCTGCGGTGTCGTTTCAGGGGAACCATCTCGGCACTTGCCTGGAGCGACGTGGGAAAATCACGGAAAACCCAGACCAGGACGGCCTGGACTCGGGTTTGAACAGTTGTCCTGCGAAATGTTGGGATACAGCATTAGTAGTATGGTGCGTTACACAGACACGTTGTTAAATAGTTTTTTTTTAATTCCAGTCTCTGATCACAGTATCAATTCTTTAGACGATGACCGGTTTCAGTCCGTAGTGACCATCCTCAGATCTTTTGTACACCATGTCCTAAAGTGATAAGGCCATAATGGCATCGTCAGAACATATAATCAGCACAGCTTCGTCACATAGATCTATAATAAGGTGTAGAATAGGCCACATCGTCCACATAGTGGCAGTTGCAATAATCACTATGTGGACGATGTGGCCTATTCTACACCTTATTTTAGATGCATGTGACGAAGCTGTGCTGATTATATGTTTTGACGATGCCATTATGGCCTTATCACTTTAGGACATGGGGTACAAAAGATCTGAGGATGGTCACTACGGACTGAAACCGGTCATCGTCTAAAGAATTGATATTGTGATCAGAGACTGGAATTTAAAAAAAAAATTAAAAAATTGACAGCATTGGATCACTGTTTGTGTACGCGATTATGTTGCAGTTGGTGAGAGGTCGTTTAAACGTCTTGGCGTAACTTTGGGAAGTGATGTGACAGGGAAGGAGCATGTGAGAACTATGGTTGGGTAGACGAATGGTCGACTTAGGTTTGTTGGGAGAATTTTGGGAAAGTGTGGATCACCTGTGAAGGTGCAGCATATGCGACGCTAGTTCGACCTGTTCTTGAGTATTGCTTGTGTGTGTGGGATCCGTATTAGGTCGTACTAAGGGAAGATGTCGAAGTAAATCAGAGAGGGGCTGCTAGATTTGTTACACGTGGGTTATAAGAACACCTAAGTTTTACGCATACGCTTTGGCAGCTCAAACGGGAATCCCTAGAGGGAGGGAGACACACAGGAAAATTTAGAGGATCGGCGTTTGAGGCTGATAAGAGAAATTAGGGCTCTTACGGAGGCATACGGACGGTCGATTTTCCCTCGCTTATCATGCGAGTGGAACAGAAAAGGAAATGACTATTTGTGGTACAAGGTACCCTCCGCCACGCAACGTACGTTGGCTTGCGGTGTACGTATGTACACGGGGCACGCCCCTGTTTCCTTCCTCATCCTTGGAACATTCTGAGCGTCAGTTCCGTCTCTGATGACCTCCAGGTCGACGGGACGTTAAACCCAAATCTCCCTCCCTTCCCAGCCTAACTGGGTAAGCCGGCCAGAGATATTCTGAGAGTGGATTGCAACTCTCTTTCGGATGAAGTATCGCCACCCGTTTGTCGCCGTCCTTTAAATGCAAACACTTTGCTCTACGTGTGCTGAACTGTGAACGGTTACACCCACATTATAAGTATGACGACGAGTGCGCGCCTGTTATTTGTGCACTGTTTCATGGTATCAACAAAGTTGTCAACACTCACCTCTTTTCTGCAGGCCCTCGAGGTAAGCTTTCTAAGACTAGTGCAATGATGCTGTCTTTGCCTACCATTTCGGACTCTTTCCCAAAACTATGCCGTATTTTGTTCCGCTCTGCAAACAGGAATGCTAACCTCCGTAGATCATTCACTGTAAATCCGTAACACTGCCTTTTAATTCTAAAAAAAATATTATCAGTGATTCCTTATTCTTGTTCTACGAGGGCAGTTCAATAAGTAATGCAACATATTTTTTTTCTCGGCCAATTTTGGTTGAAAAAACCAGAAATTTCTTCTGGAATATTTTCAAACATTCCCGCTTCGTCTCATATAGTTTCATTGACTTCCGACAGGTGGCAGCGCTGTACGGAGCTGTTAAAATGGCGTCTGTAACGGATGTGCGTTGCAAACAACGGGCAGTGATCGAGTTTCTTTTGGCGGAAAACCAGGGCATCTCAGATATTCATAGGCGCTTGCAGAATGTCTACGGTGATCTGGCAGTGGACAAAAGCACGGTGAGTCGTTGGGCAAAGCGTGTGTCATCATCGCCGCAAGGTCAAGCAAGACTGTCTGATCTCCCGCGTGCGGACCGGCCGTGCACAGCTGTGACTCCTGCAATGGCGGAGCGTGCGAACACACTCGTTCGAGATGATCGACGGATCACCATCAAACAACTCAGTGCTCAACTTGACATCTCTGTTGGTAGTGCTGTCACAATTGTTCACCAGTTGGGTATTCAAAGGTTTGTTCCCGCTGGGTCCCTCGTTGTCTAACCGAACACCATAAAGAGCAAAGGAGAACCATCTGTGCGGAATTGCTTGCTCGTCATGGTGCTGAGGGTGACAAGTTCTTGTCAAAGATTGTTACAGGCGATGAAACATGGGTTCATCACTTCGAACCTGAAACAAAGCGACAATCAATGGAGTAGCGCCACACCACTCCCCTACCAAGAAAAAGTTTAAAGCCATACCCTCAGCCGGTAAAGTCATGGTTAAAGTCTTCTGGGACGCTGAAGGGGTTATTCTGTTCGATGTCCTTCCCCATGGTCAAACGATCAACTCTGAAGTGTATTGTGCTACTCTTCAGAAATTGAAGAAACGACTTCAGCGTGTTCGTAGGCACAAAAATCTGAACGAACTTCTCCGTCTTCATGACAACGCAAGACCTCACACAAGTCTTCGCACCCGAGAGGAGCTCACAAAACTTCAGTGGACTGTTCTTCCTCATGCACCCTACAGCCCCGATCTCGCACCGTCGGATTTCCATATGTTTGGCCCAATGAAGGACGCAATCCGTGGGAGGCACTACGCGGATGATGAAGACGTTATTGATGCAGTACGACGTTGGCTCCGACATCGTCCAGTGGAATGGTACCGTGCAGGCATACAGGCCCTCATTTCAAGGTGGCGTAAGGCCGTAGCATTGAATGGAGATTACGTTGAAAAATAGTGTTGTGTAGCTAAAAGATTGGGGAATAACCTGGTGTATTTCAATGCTGAATAAAACAACCCCTGTTTCAGAAAAAAATGATTTGCATTACTTATTGAACTGCCCTCGTACATTGTACAAGCTTCCCATAATCTTTTTAAGAGCTACTGCATCTCAGATTTTTTCCAGAACTCTTATTTTCAGCGTACTGCGTGGAAAATGAAATATCTTTGTTGCTGTAGAAGAAGGTATCCTGTCATTCTATGCCGCGTTTACTGTCACAATAGGGTTCGATGTTTCCGTTTGATGGTGCATAAGCCGTCTCGTCGTGTAGGTGGAATAAGCAAGAGTACAACCGCTTTGTTTGCACCAGAGAAAATTTGTTTTTGTCACAAACTTGGACTATAGCATAGAACTTATTCCATACATCTCTCACGCTCTAATAGAACGTTTGCAACTGTACGAAGAGCTTTACATAATTTTCGTCTTACACCCTCCGCAGTGTCACAAAAAACGGCTTCGTGAGCGGCCACCTGATTCCGACACTCGGTCGTTTCTCCCTGTCGGTGTTACATCGCAGCAGCAAGACCGCGCTCTCAGCGTTTGTACTAAGTGACCTAACACGTCAGTGAGTGGGAGCGAGTCGACGTCTATGAAGCGACCGCAGCGCCATCCTACTCTGACTTGTTATTCTAGCGGAACTACAGCCAGCGTAGCGCTGACGCAACAGCGGCGCCTTGATTTCCACTTTACGCAACCCTCAACATTAGATTCTTAACTGCTCCGTTCGTAATCTTCACCACATAGTTTTCTTTTGTTACAGGTATTTTTCTAGCGATCGTGGCAATGCTTCACAACTGCTACCGAGCGAGGTGGCTCAGTGGTTACCACACCGGACTCGCATTCGGGAGGACGACGGTTTAGATCCGCGTCCTGCCATCCTGATTTATGTTTCCCGTGATTTCCCTAAATATTTTGAAGAGTCCGCCTCAGTTGCACAAATTTTCTGGTCTTTACCAGGTTTCGGCTAAATTAATCTAGCCTTCTTCAGAAGCATAAAATTACTATAACTCGCCAGAGTAAGGCACAGTCAACATTAAAATTTTAACCTATAGAACTGCGATACTTGTTGTCTTCAGTCCTGAGACTGGTTTGATGCAGCTCTCCATGCTACTCTATCCTGTGCAAGCTGCTTCATCTCCCAGTACTTACTGCAACCTACATCCTTCTGAATCTGCTTAGTTTATTCATCTCCTGGTCTCCCTCTACGATTTTTACCCTCCACGCTGCCCTCCAATGCTAAATTGGAGATCCCTTGATGCCTCAGAACATGTCCTACCAACCGGTCCCTTCTTCTTGTCAAGTTGTTCCACAAACTCCTCTTCTCCCCAATTCTATTCAATACCTCCTCATTAGTTATGTGATCTACCCATCTAATCTTCAGCGTTCTTCTGTAGCACCACATTTCGAAAGCTTCTATTCTCTTCTTGTCTAAACTATTTATCGTCCATGTTTCACTTCTATACATGGCTACACTCCATACAAATACTTTCAGAAACGACTTCCTGACACTTAAATCTATACTCGATGTTAACAAATTCCTCTTCTTCAGAAACGCTTTCCTTGCCATTGCCAGTCTACATTTTATATCCTCTCTACTTCGACCATCATCAGTTATTTTGCTCCCCACATAGCACAACTCTTTTACTACTTTAAGTGTGTCATTTCCTAATCTAATTCCCTCAGCATCACCCGACTTAATTCGACTACATTCTTATATCCTCGTTTTGCTTTTGTTGATGTTCATCTTATATCCTCCTTTCAAGACACTGTCCATTCCGTTAAACTGCTCTTCCAAGTCCTTTGCTGTCTCTGACAGAATTGCAATGTCATCGGCGAACCTCAAAGTTTTTATTT
Source organism: Schistocerca cancellata (assembly GCF_023864275.1). NCBI lineage: Eukaryota > Metazoa > Arthropoda > Insecta > Orthoptera > Acrididae > Schistocerca > Schistocerca cancellata. Next base: position 157,746,016 of record NC_064637.1, read on the forward strand.
CTTCTCCATGGATTTTAATACCTACTTCGAATTTTTCTTTTGTTTCCTTTACTGCTTTCTCAATATACAGATTGAATAACATCGGGGAGAGGCTGCAACCCTGTCTCACTCCCTTCCCAAAAACTGCTTCCCTTTCATGTCCCTGCCATCATGTAACTGCCACCTGGTTTCTGTACAAATTATAAATAGCCTTTCGCTCCCTGTATTTTACCCCTGCCACCTTTAGAATTTGAAAGAGAGTATTCCAGTCAACATTGTCAAAAGCTTTCTCTAAGTCTACAAATGCTAGAAACGTAGGTTTGTCTTTTCTTAATCTAGCTTCTAAAATAAATCGTAGGGTCAGTATTGCCTCATGTGTTCCCATATTTTTACGGAATCCAAACTGATCCTCCCGGAGGTCGACTTCTACCAGTTTTTCCATTCGTCTGTATAGAATTTGCGTTAGTATTTTGCAGCTGTGACTTATTAAACTGATAGTTCGGTAATTTTCACATCTGTCAACACCTGCTTTCTTCGGTATTGGAGTTATTATTTTCTTCTTAAAGTCTGATGGTATTTCGCCAATCTCACACATCTTGCTCACCAGATGGTAGAGTTTTGTCATGGCTGGCTCTCCGAAGGCCGTCAGTAGTTCTAATGGAATGTTATCTACTCCCGGATCCTTGTTTCGACTCAGGTCTTTCAGTGCTCTGTCAAACTCTTCACGCAGTATCTTATCTCCCATTTCATCTTCATCTACATTCTCTTCCATTTCCATAATATTGTCCTCAAGTACATCGCCCTTGTATAGAAGCTCCGTCTATATACTCCTTCCACCTTTCTGCTTTCCCCTCTTTGCTTAGAACTGGGTTTCCATCTGAGCGCCTGATATTCATACAAGTGGTTCTCTTTTCTCCAAATGCCTCTTTAATTTTCCTGTAGGCAGTATCTATCTTACCCTTAGCGAGATAAGCCTCTACATCCTTACATTTGTCCTCTAGCCATCCCTGCTTAGCCATTTTGCACTTCCTGTCGATCTCATTTTTGAGACGTTTGTATTCCCTTTTCCCTGCTTCATTTACTGCATTTTTATATTTTCTCCTTTCATCAATTAAATTCAATATTTCTTCTGTTACCCAAGGATTTCTACTAGCCCTGGTCTTTTTACCTACTTGATCCTCTGCTGCCTTCACTACTTCATCCCTCAGCTACCCATTCTTCTTCTACTGTATTTCTTTCCCCAATTCCTGTCAATTTTCCCCTTATGCTCTCCCTGAAACTCTGTACAACCTCTGGTTTAGTCAGTTTATCCAGGTCCCATCTCCTTAAATTCCCACCTTTTTGCATTTTCTTCAGTTTTAATCTACAGTTCATAACCAATAGATTGTGGTCAGAGTCCACATCTGCCCCTGCAAATGTCTTACAATTTAAAACCTGGTTCCTAAATCTCTGTCTTACCATTATATAATCTGATACCTTCTAGTATCTCCAGGATTCTTCCATGTATACAACCTTCTTTTATGATTCTTGAACCAAGTGTTAGCTATGATTAAATTATGCTCTGTGAAAAATTCTACCAGACGGCTTCCTCTTTCATTTCTTACCCCGAATCCATATTCACCTACTATGTTTCCTTCTCTTCCTTTTCCTACTCTCGAATTCCAGTCACCAATGACTATTAAATTTTCGTCTCCTTTCACTACCTGAATAATTTCTTTTATAGTACTGTGGTACCACGTCGAATTATAGGTTTTAATTGTAATGTTGACTGTGGCATGTTATAGTAATTTTATGCTTCTGAAGAAGGCTAGATTAATTTAGCCGAAACCTGGTAAAGGGCATAAAATTTGTGCAACTGTGGCTGACTCTTCAAAATATTAGTCTATCACAGTTGCTGACGGGGCTGCAATATGCAAAGAAAATTCTTAGATTTCCGTAAATCCCTTCAGCCAAATGCCGGGATGGTTCCTTTTAAAGGGCACGTCTGATTTCCTTTCCCATCTTCCACTTATCCGATAGGACCGATGACCTCACTGTTTGGTCCCCTCCCCCAAATGAACCAACCACAACTGCTACATACTTTGGGAACTGGATACACTTTCTTATCCATTCCTCCTACTCCCCCTTCTATCCATCACCTGATTCACCCCACAACCCCCCGCCCCCCCCCCCTCTCTCTCTCTCTCTCTCTCTCTCTCTGCTTCACCCCGTACTTCTACCTCCTGCTTCCCCTCTTTATGTCCACTTCCTCCCCCTGCCCTGTCTGTCCGCGTCTATTTCCGCCGTCTCTCATCGTTATTGTTTCTGCCACCGAAACCTCGATTGGGAAATGGAGCAGCTTAAACCGGATGGGTGAATCGGTTGGTATCATTGGTTAAACAGGAAGTGAATGAGATACCTCCAGTCGCTGTATTTATGAGGATAATAGCTTTAGTGACACGACAAAGTTTTAGACGATTCAGATTCAGTAGCAGTATCTTAATCATAAACTGGTAAACCGTAAATACAATTTCCATGTTTTCTGTTAAAACTGACTGCGAGGAAAAAAACAGAACAGAACATAGTTGTGTATACAATTTTTTAAAAAATTTATTTATGAAGAGTTCTTAAAACTGACTGCAAAAAGGAAAAAGAAACCGCGCAGCTGGCCGGTGTGGCCGAGCGGTTCTAGGCGCTACACTCTGGAACCGCGCGACCGCTACGGTCGCAGGTTCAACTCCTGCCTCGGGCATGGATGTGTGTGATGCCCTTAGGTTAATTAGGTTTAAGTAGTTCTCAGTTCTAGGGGACTGATGACCTTAGAAGTTAAGTCCCATAGTGCTCAGAGCCATTCTAACCATTTGATACAGTGCATTTTCAAAGCTCAGCTCAGCATTTTCTTTTTCAACAGAAAACCTGTACATTGTTGTTTAAAAGAATATACAGCATCTGTCCATCTGAATGTTTATATGGTAATCGTTTCAAAATACGACGAAGGTCGATCAAGAACTTTCCGAGATTTTTTGCTAATAACGTTTCTCCTTTAAATTATATGTATAAATCTTTATGTGCCATATACACTGTGCAAAAAAAGTTTGGAATACTATAGTAAAATCTTTATGGGCCATATAGACTATTCAACAAAAGACTGGAATACTATCGTAAAATGTAGTCTACGATACTGGAGGTCTCACTGACTTCCTCCATTATCCAGTTGGACCCATATATTGGGCGCCGTTTTCTACTGGCATCCTCTGTGGCCGTTTCCCGCTCACGCAAACACACCGCCTGCGCAGTGGCACACCGGTATCAGTCCAGTATCAACAGGGGCTTCATTCAGTTTTTGTTCAGCACTGCAGGAACAGGCGACGTAGAGGCATGCAACACTTTGACACAGTCATGGTATTGGCTTTACTTTCAGTAGGTCATGCACAGCAAGATGTTGCTGATGAGTTGCATGTCACTCAAAGTGGCGTGTCTAATGTGTGAAGGAAGTACGGAGAGGGAAACGGGGAATGTGGACGACAGACGTCGCAGTGGTCGTCCTCGCACGGCAACACCAATATAGGGTCGTTTCCTCCAACTTTCGGCTCACAGGCGCCCAACATCGACTGCCAGAAATATTGGAAATTACTTCTTCCAGGTGATAGGGATTCGCATCTCAGACCAAACAGTGGGCAGAAGAATGCAGCAGGGTGGTCTTCATTCCAGGGGACCAGCGAGAAGTTTCACACTGAACCAACGGAAACGACGCAATGGAAGGGCCTGGGCTCTCGGACGTCAACATTGGACTGTTGCAGAATGGGGTAATGTTTTCTGACGAGACCAGGATTGGTTTGCGACCGGACACTAAATTTGGAGAAGCGCTAGACGACACCAGGAACGCCGCTATGTCCAGGAAGTCCATCCCTTTGCAGGTGGAAGTGTAATGTCCTGGTCGGCAATAATCATGGGGCGGCAGTCTGACTGGTAGCCGATACCTCCACGTGATCCTAGTAACTCCTGTAAGACCCTACAGACGTGAATTTGGTGGCAACTTCATCCTAGTCGGTGACTATTCAAGAGCGCACTGTACTCTAGGAGTCTGTCGGTATCATCAAAGATGCAACATCAACGGAACGCATGGAACAGCACAGTCCCCAGATATGAATGCGACGGAGCTTGCGTGGCACCTCTTGAAGGGGGCCCATTGCACAGCGTCCGACTCCACCTGACAATCTTCAGGACCTCACTGAAGCTGAAACTCATACTCCAAGATAAACCTGATGCTCTCATCCAGAGCATGCCTCACTCACTCGTATGCGGGTAGGACGGTCGCTACTGAAGATTTATCATGGGATAAACATTTTTATTGTTTCTTTTTTCAAGATGTACATTCACGAGAGAATGTGCTTTGTTTTTTGATGATTTTTTTTTGTAACTAACCAAAATAGTTCTTGTTTTCTGAAGGAACTATGTTTATTTTGTTAGTAAGGTAGTGCACGAACCTCAATGGGTGTAGTGTAAGATGTCATTGTAGTAAACTTTATGACGATCCAAACTTTTGTTGATGTGTGTGTATTTACATAATATACAGGGCTATTACAAATGATTGAAGCGATTTCATAAATTCACTGTAGCTCCATTCATTGACATATGGTCACGACACACTACAGATACGTAGAAAAACTCAAAGTTTTGTTCGGCTGAAGCCGCATTTCAGGTTTCTGCCGTCAGAGCGCTCGAGAGCGCAGTGAGACAAAATGGCGACAGGAGCCGAGAAAGCGTATGTCGTGCTCGAAATGCACTCACATCAGTCAGTCATAACAGTGCAACGACACTTCAGGGCGAAGTTCAACAAAGATCCACCAACCGCTAACTCCATTCGGCGATGGTATGCGCAGTTTAAAGCTTCTGGAGGCCTCTGTAAGGGGAAATCAACGGGTCGGCCTGCAGTGAGCGAAGAAACGGTTGAACGCGTGCGAGCAAGTTTCACGCGTAGCCGCGGAAAATTGGCTCATGACACAACTGGAGACCGACAGCGCCGACCTGATCTATGGTGCTCCACCGCACTTCCATCATGATGTTCGGCATTTTTTAAACAGGAGATTGAAAAACCGATGGATCGGTCGTGGTGGAGACCATGTTCAGCAATTCATGTCATGGCCTCCACGCTCTCCCGACTTAACCCCATGCGATTTCTTTCTGTAGGGTTATGTGAAAGATTCAGTGTTTAAACCTCCTCTACCAAGAAACGTGCCAGAACTGCGAGCTCGCATCAACGATGCTTTCGAACTCATTGATGGGGACACGCTGCGCCGACTGTGGGAGGAACTTGATTATCGGCTTGATGTCTGCCGAATCACTAAAGGAGAACATATCGAACATTTGTGAATGCCTAAAAAAACTTTTTGAGTTTTTGTATGTGTGTGCAAAGCATTGTGAAAATATCTCAAATAATAAAGTTATTGTAGAGCTGTGAAATCGCTTCAATCATTTATAATAACCCTGTATAGCCTAATAGAGATCATGTAAAAATGCGACATAAGTCCGTCAACAACTTTTCGAGATTTTTTTGTAACGAATTTAAACAAAGACTTGTCTTTATACAGGGTGTTACAAAAAGGTACGGCCAAACTTTCAGGAAACATTCCTCACACACAAAGAAAGAAAATATGTTATGTGGACATGTGTCCGGAAACGCTTACTTTCTATGTTAGAGCTCATTTTATTACTTCTCTTCAAATCACATTAACCATGGAATGGAAACACACAGCAACAGAACGTACCAGCGTGACTTCAAACACTTTGTTACAGGAAATGTTCAAAATGTCCTCCGTTAGCGAGAATACATGCATCCACCCTCCGTCGCATGGAAGCCCTGATGCGCTTATGCAGCCCTGGAGAATGGCGTATCACAGCCGTCCACAATACGAGCTCGAAGAGTTTCTACATTTGGTACCGGGGTTGGGTAGACAAGAGCTTTCAAATGCCCCCATGAATGAAAGTCAAGAGGGTTGAGGTCTGGAGACCGTGGAGGCCATGGAATTCGTCCGCCTGTACCAATCCGTCGGTCACCGAATCTGTTGTTGAGAAGCGTACGAACACTTCGACTGAAATGTGCAGGAGCTCCATCGTGCATGAACCACATGTTGTGCCATACTTGTAAAGGCACATGTTCTAGCAGCACAGGTAGAGTATCCCGTATGAAATCATGATAACGTGCTCCATTGAGCGTAGGTGGACGAAACTAAAATGAGCTCTAACATGGAGATTAAGCGTTTCCGGACACATGTGCACATAACATCTTTTCTTTATTTGTGTGTGAGGAATATTTCCTGAAGCTTAGCCGTACCCTTTTGTAACACCCTGTATACTGGTGTAGAATTATCCACATTTAAAGAGAGCTACTATTCATTACACAAAGAGGCCAAGCCCTCCTGTGACTGCGCATGTAATGCACTAGCTCTTTACTAGCCTCACGAAATTTGTAGATTCTGGAATATGTGACGTGCTGTAATCCACCAGAGGTTATGACTTTAGTTAAGAAGAATTCCAACAAAAATGTTGGGTAATTAATGTCATTAACTGCGAGCTGTGCTTTGTTCCTCTTAGCCCCTCGAGTCTCCTATTCATCGTGGTGTGGTCGATATTTGGCTAATGGTCCTTGTGACTCGGCCGCATGGTGGTCTAGTCACCCTTAATTAGAGCCTGTGTCTTGCTAATTATCTTAGCCACACAGTCAGTAGTGTCCTCTTTGTGCACGGGGTCGCCGATGAAGTTGCTCGTCACGGCACAGTAGCCCGGTATTTTCATAATTACAGAGGTCGTTTGCTTGTGAAAACTATGTCGTCACGGTTGCCTGTTATTCACGACCTGGTCACTCATTCCTCCCTAGAAATACAAGCTAGACCGCGTCATTCAAACTGGCGGAAAATGTGTCGCCGTAGATAGCAAATTACGAAGAAATTTGGTCGTTCTAGCCACAGACTTCTGGCCCGAATGCTAGACAAGGAGCTACTGAAACGGTATAATTCGTGGAAATTGTGTCGGATGGTATGTGAGCGCCCATCAAGTTGGATATTGAAACGCGTACTTCGAAAAATACAGGGTATAGAGACTTGGTATTGTAGCTGTTATACCCCCACCAGAAACAAATTGTTTAATCAGTGGGGCCAAATTATACTGCACCCAGAATTCATTTATGCCCGTCGAGTATGTTGTTGTTATTGTTGACCACCGTCACCTCGAACAGTTGTCGTAAACTTAAGTTGTTGCTAATAGTTGTGAGTTTTTCATGCTGGTAAAAATTTACGTGTCTGTCAATTCCTGTTGCGAGAAATGCTCCAACTTAAGCGACCAGTGGTAAACGGCAAACAGTCATAAATAAAACATTTAAAATTTATGTCAAACCTTTTTATAATGTGCAACATTTTATCCATTAACACGACAACTTTGTGTGACGTTCCAACTCAAAATGAACACATTTCATAAACAAAATTTTGAAGACCCGGAGGTGACAGCAAAGTCTTTTGAAATCAGTTGTTGTTGTTAATAAAGAAATAAAAATCTTGGCTTTAGGAAGTTTTTACCAAGTAAAACAGATCACTCCTCCTGAATTCTTAACATGAAAATTCAGTCAGGCAGTTCCTTCTTAAGAAGTGTGCCACGTACAGTTTATAACCAAGAACTGTGGACGATAACGTTCGGACAAGAAGGGAACAGCAGTTTTTGAGATGAGGTACTACTGAAGAATATTGAAGATTAGATGGGTAGACTGAATAACTAAAGGAGAGGTACTGAATCTAGTCGGTGAGAAAAGTACTTTATGGAACTATTTTACTAATGGAAGGCACCAGGCGAGAGAAGGAATCGTGCAGCATCTAGGGGGCAGGGGTGTTGGTTTGCTAATGGACGGAAGTGGAACGGCAAAATTTGTAGAGAAAGACTAAGGTTCAACAAAATTATGTAGGTTCAAAGGGCGTACGGTGCATTAGTTACCAAGAGATGGATGGACTTCACAGGAACTGTACTAAACTTATCTCCAGAATGATAACAACAAATGGGCGTCTTACACACACTAGTAACTGAAGTCCCGTCCGAATAATTTTGACCCTACTGGATTCGGCTTACGTTGCATATTGTACACAGGCGTTAATCACAAGCAGTTCTCTTGGCGTGTAGTGGAAAGACACTATGCATTTGGGTTACAAATAGTCAGAAACAGAGCACTTCGAATTCCTGCTGTTAATAAGGCGAGTACATCGTTCCCTTGTTGCATATTTTTGGTTGACCCCTCACCCGTGGTCGAGTGGTAGATCGTTCCAAAGTCTGGCAGGCAGGGCCTCCCCGGTCCGTTTGACGGACAGGTTTCGGGCGTTATTTGCGGCTGACGATGTCTGAGCCAGATGCTGTCGTTCAGAGGAAGCTTCCCGGCCTGCAAGGTCTGGGCGTTGACAGAGGCTGGGTTTGTTGGCAGTTGGGAGGTCCAATGTTACGCGCGTTATGGGGAGCCTTAGGAACATGGCTGCCAAGGAGGGGAAGGGAACAAGGGTGCACTCCATGTGTATACTGGGGGGAGTCATTCTGTACGGGAAAAGTGTGCTTCCAGATGCCATGAGGAGTACAGGGTGCAGCCAACTGCAGGTGGTGGCTCATGTCGGCACTAATGACGTGTGTATCTGCGGATCGGAGGACATTCTTTCTGGTTTCGGGCGGCTACCTGAAATGGTAAAGACTGCCAGTCTTGCTTCCGAGATTAAGGCGGAGCTCACCATCTGCACCATCATCGACAGAACCGACTGCGGTCCTTTGGTGGAGAGCCGAGTGGAGGGTCTGAATCAAAGGCTCAGGATTCCTTGATTCCGCTTAATAGGTCAGGACTTCACTACACACAGGAAGCAGCTACACGGGTAGCGGGGGGCTGTATGGAAGGGATTGGGCGGTTTTTTAGCTTACAGGGTCTCAGGGAACCACAGAAAGGGCGTCTGTCTAAAAGGCGACAGGTAAAACTCAGTAAGGTAGTTGTAATAATGGCTCTGAGCACTATGGGACTCAACTGCTGTGGTCATAAGTCCCCTAGAACTTAGAACTACTTAAACCTAACTAACCTAAGGACAGCACACAACACCCAACCATCACGAGGCAGAGAAAATCCCTGACCCCGCCGGGAATCGAACCCGGGAACCCGGGCGTGGGAAGCGAGAACGCTACCGCACGACCACGAGATGCGGGCTAAGGTAGTTGTAGAAACGATTAGTATTGTAGTTGTAAATTGTCGTAGCTGTGTTGGGTAAGAACCAGAGCTTTAAGCCCTAATAGAAAGCACTGAAGCTCAAAAAGTTGTAGGTACTGAGTGCTGGCTAAAGCCGGAAATAAGTTCAACCGAAAGTTTTTCAAAAGATCTAACAGTGTTCAGGGAAGATAGATTAAATACAGTTGGTGGTGGAGTATTTATTGGAGTCAGTAGTAGTTTGCCTTGTGCTGAAATTGAAGTAGATAGTTCCTGCGAAATAGTATGGGTAGAGGCTACACTTCATAATCGGAACAAACTCTTAATTGGATCGTTTTACCGACCCTCTGACTCAGAAGATATAGTTGTTGAACAGTTCAAAGAAAACCTGAGTCTCATTTCAAAAACGTGGCCAACTCATGCAGTTATAGTCGGTGATGACTTCAGTCTACCCTCGATATACTAGAAAAAATTATGCGTTTTAAGCCGACGGCAGGCGTAAAATGACATCCGAAATTGTACTGAATGTTTTCTCAGACAATTAGTTTTAACAGTTAGTTCATGAGCTCACTCGAAGCATACTTGACCTGTCAGCAACAAATAATCCTGAACAAATGGTGAGTATTGTGACGATTACAGGGATTAGCGACCACAAGGCAGTTGCTGCTAAGCTGAATGCCGTAGCACCTACAACCATCAAAAAGAAGCGCAAGGTATATTTAAAAAAATCTGACAAAAATGCTCTTAAAGCCGTTTTAAGAGACAGACTTCACTCCTTCCGATTTGGTCATGTAAGTGTTGAAAAGTTGTCGAATGATTTCAAAGAGATAGTATCGACAGCTATTGAGGGATATATAACACATAAATTAATGAGTGTTGGTACTGATCCCCAGTGGAACACAAAACGGGTCAGATCGCTGTTGAAGAAGCAGCGAAAACACCATGCCAAATTTAAAAGAACGCAAAATCCCGAAGACTGGTAAAGTTTTACAGAAGTTCGAAATATAGAGCGTACTTCAATGCGAGATGCTTATAATAATTTCCATAACCAAATTCTGTCTCGAAGTCTGGCAGAAAACCCAAAGAGATTCTGGTCATAAATAAACCACACCAGTGGCAAGACGCAATCAATACCGGAGTCACTGATGACAGTGCCTCTAAAGAAGATTAAATATTCCTGAATTCCAATCAAGAACAACTGCCAAGTTGAGAAACATAGAAATAGATATCCTCGGTGTCGCAAAACAGCTTATGTCACTTAATAAAGGCAAGGCCTCCGGTCCAGATGGTATACCAGTCAGGTTCCTCTCAGAGCATACTGATACAATAGCTCCATATTTAGCGACTATATACAATCGCTCGCTCACAGAAAGATCCGTACCTAAAGACTGGAAAATTGCTCAGGTCACACCAATATCCAAAAAGGGAAGTAGGAGTAATCCGCTGAATTATAGCCCCTGTCAGTAACGTCGATTTGCAGTAGGGATTTGCAACATATACTGCATTCGAACATTATGAAGTACCTCGAAGACCTTGACACATAGCACGGATTCAGAAAATATCGTTCTTTCGGAACACAACTAGCTCTTTATACTCATGAAGTAATGATTACTATCGACAGGGGATGTCAAATTGATTCCGTATTTTTAGATTTCCGGGAGGTTTTCGACACTGTTCCTCACAAGCGTCTTCTAACCAAACTGCGTGCCTACGGAGTATCGCCTCAGTTGTGCGACTGGATTCGTGACTTCCTGTCAGAAAGGTCAGAGTTCGTACTAATAGACGGAAAGCCATCGAGTAAAACAGAAGTAATATCCGGCGTTCCCCAACGAAGTGTTATAGGCCCTCTATTGTTCCTGATCTATATTAACGACACAGGAGACAATATTAGTAGACGTCTTAGATTGATTGTAGATGATGCTGTCATTTACCGTCTTGTGAAGCCATCGGATGACCAAAACGAATTGTAAAATGGTTTAGATAAGATATCTGTATTGTGAGAAAAGTGGCAATTGACCACGAATAAAGAAAAGTGTGAAGTTATTCACAAGTTATTCACAGAAATCCACTAATTTCGATTACGCGATAAGTCACACAAATCTGAAGGTTGTAAATTCAATTAAATATTTAGGTATTACAATTAGAAATAACTTAAATCGGAACGATCACGTAGATAATGTTGTGGGTAGAGCAAACCAAAGATTGCGATTCATTGGCAGAACACTTAGAAGGTGCGACGGGTCTACTACAGAGACTGCTTACACCACGCTTGTCCGCCCTATCCTGGAGTACTGCTGTGCGGTGTGGGATCCGCATCAGGTGGGACTGACGGATGATATCGAAAAAGCACAAAGAAGGGCAGCTCGTTTTGCATTATGGCGAAATAGGGGAGAGTGCCACAGACATGACACATGAATTGGAGTGTCAGTCATTAAAACAAAGGTGTTTTTCGTTGCGAAGGGATCTTCTCGTGAAATTTCAATCACCTATTTTCTCCCCCGATTACGAGCACGTTCTGTTGTCACCCACCTACATAGGGAGAAATGATCATCACGATAAAATAAGAGTTATCAGGGCTCGCACAGAAAAATTTAAGTGCTCCTTTTTCCCGCGCGTCTATCGAGAGTGGAATGGTAGAGACAGGTTGAAGGTCGATCATTGAACCCTCTGCCAGGCACTTTATTGTCAATAGCAGACTAATCATGTGGTTATTTAGAAAGTGATAAGGGCGATTACTTTATTGGTTACTCCGCAATGCGAGTTTGCTCTGCGTACGTTACACACATTAAATGCTGATGTTATTTTTTCTCGTTCAAATTTTCGGCAGTGCGATCCAAATGTCAACACGTGGTGTGCGTTGCTAAGAACCATTCGTTTGTCAGAAATACGTCACCGAGTCGAGTGAGCATTGTGACAGCAGAACAGGATATGTTATTCTAGAAACATTGTCGTTAGCTGATGTTATGTCAACTTTGTAACTGATGTTGACTGGATGAGTTTCGAGCTACGAATACGTTTTGAATGGTCTCGTTTTTTCTCGTCACCGATACTTCAACAATGATATCGGTCAACTGAATAACTTACGGTTGGGGTTCACAGTCCAGTAAAATTTTTTAATGGATATCACATTTGCCGCTGACTGTAGAAGTTTTGTATTTCGCAGTTGCGATTTCGGCCTTTGGGCCATTGTCAAGTGGTGCTGGAAAAGTTGAAAGATATTAAAAAACCAGAAACCCGCCTCGACTGCGAAAAAAGCACCTAGTGTTTATCTAGGTTTCGGCGTAGATAACTACACTTTCTTCAGAACAATAAAACCCAAAAGTGCCTAAAAAGACCTTTGTCAATTATTAAAAGAACACCATGGCTATACATTTATAAACGAAAAAAGGGAAACACAAACAGTACATACGTATGTACTAAGTCTAAACCACTACTTAACTTAATGGTGTTACCCCCCACCTCACACCGGCTTATGTTCGATGGGCCACGACCCGCCATACACTGCAGCTACAAATGGTCGATCACTTACACGCTCGACCCGCTACCTATGCACATGCGCAAGACAAGGGAAGTTACTTGAATGCGCATGCGCATACTAATACGTGAAAGTTTATACATAGGTCGTGGCTAAATAGCCCTTATATTACCAACCATGGATCAACGTATTTAAAAAATAGAATGGATAGAATAAGTGATGGGCTACATAGGAGATGAAGCTTAAAAATAACCGCACACGGTTGCTTACGCTAGGAAAGAAAAATATATGAAGCTATCTATGACAACAGATAAAGATATAGGGATAAAACGTGAGGTGTTCAACGGGCTAAAATCACCTTCATCGTACAGGAAATGACGAAAAAAGAAAAGATTAACAGCTTCACCAACCGGGCTCGCCAATCAGCACACGCATGTCAAAATCACCAGATCATCAGATTTACAAGTATGAAGAACAAATTAAAGGTGCGAAACCTTCAAAAAATTTTCTGTTTCTCCATGCCCTACCAACCGGTCCCTTCTTCTTCTCAAGTCCTGCCACAAACTCCTCTTCTCCCCAATTCTATTGAATACCTCCTCATTAATTACGTGATCTACCCATTTAATCTTCAGCATTCTTCTGTAGCACCACATTTCGAAAGCTTCTATTCTCTTCTTGTCTAAACTATTTATCGTCCATGTTTCACTTCCATACATCGCTACACTCCATACAAATACTTTCAGAAACGACTTCCTGACACTTAAATCTATACTCGATGTTAACAAATTGCTCTTCTTCAGAAACGCTTTCCTTGCCATTGCCAGTCTACATTTTATATCCTCTCTACTTCGACCATCATCAGTTATTTTGCTCCCCAAATAGCAAAACTCTTTTACTACTTTAAGTGTGTCATTTCCTAATCTAATTCCCTCAGCATCACCCGACTTAATTCGACTACATTCTTATACCCTCGTTTTGCTTCTGTTGATGTTCATCTTATATCCTCCTTTCAAGACACTGTCCATTCCGTTCAACTGCTCTTCCAAGTCCTTTGCTGTCTCTGACAGAATTACAATGTCATCCGCGAACCTCTACGTTTTTATTTCTTCTCCATGGACGTTAATACCTACTCCGAATTTTTCTTTTGTTTCCTGCTTGCTCAATATGCAGATTGAATAACATCGGGGACAGGCTACAACCCTGTCTCACTCCCTTCCCAACCGCTGCTTCCCTTCCATGCTCCTCGACTGTCAGAACTGCCATCTGGATTCTGTACAAATTGTAAATAGCCTTTCGCTCCCTGTATTTTACCCCTGCCACCTTTAGAATTTGAAAGAGAGTATTCCAGTCAACATTGTCAAAAGCTTTCTCTAAGTCTACAAATGCTAGAAACGTAGGTTTGCCTTTTCTTAATCTAGCTTCTAAAATAAATCGTAGGGTCAGTATTGCCTCACGTGTTCCCATATTTTTACGGAATCCAAACTGATCTTCCCCGAGGTCGACTTCTACCAGTTTTTCCATTCGTCTGTATAGAATTTGCGTTAGTATTTTGCAGCTGTGACTTATTAAACTGATAGTTCGGTAATTTTCACATCTGTCAACACCTGCTTTCTTTGGGATTGGAGTTATTATTTTCTTCTTGAAGTCTGAGGGTATTTCGCCAGTCTCACACATCTTGCTCACCAGATGGTAGAGTTTTGTCAGGACTGGCTCTCCCAAGGCAGTCAGTTGTTTAATGGAATGTTGTCTATTCCCGGGGCCTTGTTTCGACTCATGTCTTTCAGTGCTCTGTCGAACTCTTCACGCAGTATCGTATCTCCCATTTCATCTTCATCTACATCCTCTTCCATTTCCATAGTATTGTCCTCAAGTACATCGCCCTTGTATAGACCCTCTATATACTCCTTCCACCTTTCTGCTTTCCCCTCTTTGCTTAGAACTGGGTTTCCATCAGAGCTCTTGATATTCATACAAGTGGTTCTCTGCTCTCCAAATGTCTCTTTAATTTTCCTGTAGGCAGTATCTATCTTACCCCTAGTGAGATAAGCCTCTACATCCTTACATTTGTCCTCTAGCCACCCCTGCTTAGCCATTTTGAACTCCCTGTCGATCTCATTTTTGAGACGTTTGTATTCCCTTTTGCCTGCTTCATTTACTGCGTTTTTGTATTTTCTCCTTTCATCAATTAACTTCAGTATTTCTTCTGTTACCCAAGGATTTCTACTAGCCCTCGTCTTTTTACCTACTTGATCGTCTGCTGCCTTCACTACTTCATCCCTCAGAGCTACCCATTCTTCTTCTACTGTATTTCTTTCCCCCATTCCTGTCAATTGTTGCCTTATGCTCTCCCTGAAACTCTGTACAACCTCTGGTTTAGTCAGTTTATCCAGGTCCCATCTCCTTAAATTCCCACCTTTTTGCAGTTTCTTTGGTTTTAATCTACAGTTCATAACCAATAGATTGTGGTCAGAGTCCACATCTGCCCCTGGAAATGTCTTACAATTTAAAACCTGGTTCCTAAATCTCTGTCTTACCATTATATAATCTGATACCTTCTAGTATCTCCAGGATTCTTCCGTGTATACAACCTTTTTTTATGATTCTTGAACCAAGTGTTAGCTATGATTAAGTTATGCTTTGTGCAAAATTCTACCAGACGACTTCCTCTTTCATTTCTTACCCCCAGATCGTATTCTCCTACTATGTTTCCTTCTCTCCCTTTTCCTACTCTCGAATTCCAGTCACCCATGACTATTAAATTTTCATCTCCCTTCCCTACATGAATAATTTCTTTTATCTCATCATACATTTCATCAATTTCTTCATCATCTGCAGAGCTAGTTGGCATATAAACTTTTACTACTGTAGTAGGCGCGGGCTTCGTGTCTATCTTGGCCACAATAATTCGTTCACTATGCTGTTTGTAGTAGCTTACCCTCACTCCTATTTTTTTATTTATTATTAAACCTACTCCTGCATTACCCCTATTTGATTTAGTATTTATAACCCTGTATTCACCTGACCAGAAGTCGTGTTCCTCATGCCACCGAACTTCACAAATTTCCACTATATCTAAGTTTAACGTATCCATTTCCCTTTTTAAATTTTCTAACCTACCTGCCCGATTAAGGGATCTGACATTCCACGTTCCGATCCGTAGAACGCCAGTTTTCTTTCTCCTGATAACGACTTCCTCCTGAGTAGTCCCCGCCCGGAGGTCCGAATGGGGGACTATTTTACCTCCGGAATATTTTACCCAAGAGGACGCCATCATCATTTAACCATACAGTAAAGCTGCATGCCCTCCGGAAAAATTACGGCTGTAGTTTCCCCTTGCTTTCAGCCTTTCGCAGTACCAGCACAGCAAGGCCATTTGGTTAGTGGTACAAGGCCAGGTCAGTCAATCATCCAGACTGTTGCCCCTGCAACTACTGAAAAGGCTGCTGCCCCTCTTCAGGAACCACACATTTGTCTGGCTTCTCAACAGATACCCGTCCGTTGTGGTTGCACCTACGGTACGGCCATCTGTATAGCTGTGGCACACAAGCCTCCACACCAAAAGGTTCTTCACTGTAGTAACAGAATATCATCGAACGAGTGTTAGGCTCTGTAGATCATGAAATGATTTAAATCGTTACCATTATCAACATCCTTTACATAAATCACTTCAAATTAATATTCTAACATACTGTTAACATGTGAACTAAGGTGGCTGGAGTGAAAATACGTTCGCAGATGGTTCAAATGGCTCTGAGCACTATGGGACTCAACATCTTAGGTCATAAGTCCCCTAGAACTTAGAACTACTTAAACCTAACTAACCTAAGGACATCACACACACCCATGCCCGAGGCAGGATTCGAACCTGCGACCGTAGCAGTCCCGCGGTTCCGGACAGCAGCGCCAGAACCGCTAGACCACCGCGGCCGGCTACGTTCGCAGACTATCTCTGTCTTTATCAGAGACAGTACATTCCGGCAATAGCTTTAAGCGTCATATCGTAATATCTTTTTGCGCCTGTTGAGAAGATACACCTTTCTAGGTGATGATATAGTCGTAAGGCTCTAGGGAAAGGGACAGAAACATTTATCTATCGCAGAGCAGCGTAAAAATATGTACGTTATGTATCCTATAGGTTTCACACTGACATCGATACCCATACAGAACATGCCGAGTACAATCCTAAACATTACTTTGTTTGCGTACACGTTGCAACTAATGAGGAAACACAGAAGACACAAAATGCTCGCCCCAGTGATACAGCCAACAAATTTGGAAAATAAAAGGGGCCACCTCGTAAATAAAGGATACGTCTTTTTACCAAGCCCTAATATGGGGAATCTAGTTACGTAAAAAGTTATGTACGTACAATAATAAATTGAGAAAATGCTTAAAATGCGATGTGTTGTGACGTTCCAACATTTCAGGAGTCACAGCTGCGTGTGGCCGGCCCCCGCGCTTGACGTCGGACAGGTTTTCGCGATGACGACAGACGCAACGCCCAACGACTCACCGTGCTTTTGTTCACTGCCACTTCTACGGGAGACATTCTTCAAGCGTCTATGACTATCTGCGACGCTCTGGTTTTCCGCCAATAGAAACTCAGTGACAGCTCTCTGCTTCGATAGTACCTCTGTTACAGACGCCATTTTCACAACTATCTACAGGGCCGCCGCGTATCGGAACTTCGTGATAATGTAGGGAATGAATTTTCCACGACGGCCCACAATAAATTCCGCATTTTTTCAACAGAAATTGGCCGAGAAAAAAAATGCGTTGAATTACTTATTGATCGCAGTTCATAGGATATTAGAGTTCTTCGTTCTGTCAAGTGCACTATTTTACATTTCGAACACTGAAAGCAAGTTTCTAATCTTTGCACCAATCTGAAATGTTATCGTAGATCAGAACGAATATTTATGCAATTTTCTTTCCGACACTACTTTACTACATGTAACTGTATTCTCTGCGGTAAGTCTGCAGCTACTATTAATATTGTCCGCAAGGTCATTAATGTGCGAGTGCATTATGAACAGCAAGAGTCGCCACTTTCGTGGGGCACAACCAAAGTTACTTCAACATCTGTCGATGACTCCATCCAAGGTAACGTGCTGCGTCCTCCCTACTAAAATGTCTTTCCAGTCACAGATTTAGCTCGATACCCCGTACGATGGAAGTTTTGATAGTAAGTACAGGTGTAGTACTGTCCCAAATGCTTTTCTGAAATGGAGAAATACTGCATCTACCTGAGGGACTGGATCCGTGGCCTTCTGGATGCCGTGTGAGTAAAGTATGAGCTGGGTTTCACATGGTCTGTGCTTAACAAATCCAAGCTAGTTGGTATGGAGGACATTGTTCTGTTGGAAATACCTCGTCATGCTGTTACTAATGTGCTGAATTCACGAAATTGTTCATTGAACGAACGCGGAAATCGCAGAGATTGAGGTAAGTATTTGTGGGATAAAGAATCAAGTAAATCAGTGGAAAGATAAAGGTGTGCCTGTCAGTTTCTACGGTGACTTATCGGAGATTTTGCTCCCTTTCTGGCAGTGGTTTATCGTAGGTTCCTGCAGCAACGAAGGATACCCCATCAGCGGTCGCTGTGTTGGCAGCCCGTGGTGCTCAAGATGTCGTCTGACTGGCCGTGAGAGTCTTGCGTCTAACATCATTTCCTGTCTGAAGCTGCACCACATGGCTACAGTACCACCCACGGCTGAGTGAACAAGACACTATCTGCTCGAACAGTCCACGGGTATACTGCCGGTTCACAGTGTCCAACGGGCACAATATTTCGGCGATCAGACATGTCACCATCGTCAGGTGCGCTGACGAACTGAGCTCTTGAGGGCAGGCGCCCTCAGGAGAAACTGTAGAATCACAAGACACTATCTGATCACAAGCCTCGAGACACCCGGATGTAATTCGGAACGGACCACCAGATGCCACGAGAGGCAGGGAGTGTTGTGTCGTCACTAGAGAAGCATAAACACCCGAATGGACCGGTTATCAGAGTTCAGTGACGATTATGGTAGATTAGTCTCTATCAGGGGAGTTCCAGCCCCACTAATGTTGTCCAGATCGACTCTTGCTGAGATGACTGTCAAGTGTAACGACCACACTAAAACCAGTACCATGCAGACCTCACGTAATGACGTAGAGGGACCATCGAGTATTGTGGTGGCTGGGTGCAGAAAGTCTCACGAAATCAGCTGAAACCATCACTCCTCAGTTCGGAAGTGTCACCAGTAATCCATCTGACACATTGACTGTGCACAGGGGGTCAAAACGAATGGAGTACAACTGTCGAATAGACAGTCATAAGGCACATATTTCTGCAGTAAATGGCTTGGGGTGGTGCAAAGGGCGACGCCGTTGGACAGTGGATGACAAGAAACAAGTGATCTGGAGTGAGGAATCACGCTATACCCTGTGACAATCCGACTTAAGGGTTTGCGTATGGTGAATACCTGGAGAACGTTAGCTGCAATCAAGTGTAAAGCCAATGGTAAAGTACTGAGGAGGCTGCCTTACTATACGGGAGTGTTTCCTGCGATCAGTGCGTGGTCCCCTTATTGTGGTTGCGGAAGGCGGAAGGCTACGAACACAGTTTACATCACTGTTTACGGTGGAGACAACAATTGTATTAGCTTGACAATGCACTCCGTCTGTAAGCCAATGCTTTGTAGACACTAACGTTGGTGAAATGGACCGGACTGCCTGAACTGCCGACCTAATACCAATCGAACACCTTTGCGATGCGTTAGAACGTCTACTTAACTTCAGACTGCAGCATCACTTATTCCTCCACTATTGGCTCTTGAGAAAAACTGGGCTGTCATTCATCCACAGGCATTCAGTGTGCCCCTAGCAGAGCTCAAGCCATAATACGGGCGAACGGTGGGAACACCTTTACACATGTACACTAACACGCTGTAAGACAAAAAAGGCCGAATTATCTGAATGGGACGGAAATCGGTAGATTTGATGAATACACGTACAGACAGACAAACGGCTACAGTTTCAGGAAAATTGATTTGTTGTAGAGAAAGAGCTTGACAAATTGAGCAAGTCAATAACGCGCTGACCGAGCTTATGGAAGCAGTTGTTGAACTTGGCATCGATTAAGGCGTTGGCTGTCGTCCTGGGGGATATCATAACAGGGTCTGTGCAACTGGAGCGTTACATCGTCAAAATCCTCAGCTGGTTTGAGGACCCTGCCCAAGATGCTCCCAACTTTCTCAATTGGGAAGAGATCCGGCGCCCTAGCTGGCCAATGTAGGGTTACAATTTCAGAAAAATTGATTTGTTGTAGAGAAAGAGCTTGACAAATTAAGCAAGTCAATAATGCGTTGACCAAGCTTATGGAAGCAGTTATTGAACTTGGCATCGATTAAGGCGTTGGCTGTCGTCCTGAGGGATATCGTACCAGAGTCTGTGCAACTGGAGCGTTACATTGTCAAAATCCTCAACTGGTTTGAGGACCCTGCCCAAGATGCTCCCAACTTTCTCAATTGGGAAGAGATCCGGCGCCCTAGCTGGCCAATGTAGGGTTACAATTTCAGAAAAATTGATTTGTTGTAGAGAAAGAGCTTGACAAATTAAGCAAGTCAATAATGCGTTGACCAAGCTTATGGAAGCAGTTATTGAACTTGGCATCGATTAAGGCGTTGGCTGTCGTCCTGAGGGATATCGTACCAGAGTCTGTGCAACTGGAGCGTTACATTGTCAAAATCCTCAACTGGTTTGAGGACCCTGCCCAAGATGCTCCCAACTTTCTCAATTGGGAAGAGATCCGGCGCCCTAGTTGGCCAATGTAGGGTTACAATTTCAGAAAAATGGATTTGTTGTAGAGAAAGAGCTTGACAAATTGAGCAAGTCAATAATGCGCTGACCGAGCTTATGGAAGCAGTTGTTGAACTTGGCATCGATTAAGGCGTTGGCTGTCGTCCTGGGGGATATCATAACAGGGTCTGTGCAACTGGAGCGTTACATCGTCAAAATCCTCAGCTGGTTTGAGGACCCTGCCCAAGATGCTCCCAACTTTCTCAATTGGGAAGAGATCCGGCGCCCTAGTTGGCCAATGTAGGGTTACAATTTCAGAAAAATTGATTTGTTGTAGAGAAAGAGCTTGACAAATTGAGCAAGTCAATAATGCGCTGACCGAGCTTATGGAAGCAGTTGTTGAACTTGGCATCGATTAAGGCGTTGGCTGTCGTCCTGGGGGATATCATAACAGGGTCTGTGCAACTGGAGCGTTACATCGTCAAAATCCTCAGCTGGTTTGAGGACCCTGCCCAAGATGCTCCCAACTTTCTCAATTGGGAAGAGATCCGGCGCCCTAGTTGGCCAATGTAGGGTTACAATTTCAGAAAAATGGATTTGTTGTAGAGAAAGAGCTTGACAAATTGAGCAAGTCAATAATGCGTTGACCAAGCTTATGGAAGCAGTTATTGAACTTGGCATCGATTAAGGCGTTGGCTGTCGTCCTGAGGGATATCATACCAGAGTCTGTGCAACTGGAGCGTTACATTGTCAAAATCCTCAACTGGTTTGAGGACCCTGCCCAAGATGCTCCCAACTTTCTCAATTGGGAAGAGATCCGGCGCCCTAGTTGGCCAATGTAGGGTTACAATTTCAGAAAAATGGATTTGTTGTAGAGAAAGAGCTTGACAAATTGAGCAAGTCAATAATGCGCTGACCGAGCTTATGGAAGCAGTTGTTGAACTTGGCATCGATTAAGGCGTTGGCTGTCGTCCTCGGGGATATCATAACAGGGTCTGTGCAACTGGAGCGTTACATCGTCAAAATCCTCAGCTGGTTTGAGGACCCTGCCCAAGATGCTCCCAACTTTCTCAATTGGGAAGAGATCCGGCGCCCTAGCTGGCCAATGTAGGGTTACAATTTCAGAAAAATTGATTTGTTGTAGAGAAAGAGCTTGACAAATTAAGCAAGTCAATAATGCGTTGACCAAGCTTATGGAAGCAGTTATTGAACTTGGCATCGATTAAGGGGTTGGCTGTCGTCCTGAGGGATATCGTACCAGAGTCTGTGCAACTGGAGCGTTACATTGTCAAAATCCTCAACTGGTTTGAGGACCCTGCCAAGATGCTCCCAACTTTCTCAATTGGGAAGAGATCCGGCGCCCTAGCTGGCCAATGTAGGGTTACAATTTCAGAAAAATTGATTTGTTGTAGAGAAAGAGCTTGACAAATTAAGCAAGTCAATAATGCGTTGACCAAGCTTATGGAAGCAGTTATTGAACTTGGCATCGATTAAGGCGTTGGCTGTCGTCCTGAGGGATATCGTACCAGAGTCTGTGCAACTGGAGCGTTACATTGTCAAAATCCTCAACTGGTTTGAGGACCCTGCCCAAGATGCTCCCAACTTTCTCAATTGGGAAGAGATCCGGCGCCCTAGTTGGCCAATGTAGGGTTTCACAAGCACCAAGACAAACAGTAGAAGCTCACATCGTGTGCGAACGGGAATTATTTTGCTGAAATGTAAGCCCAAGAGGCCCGCCATGAAGGGAAACGAAACGGGGTGTACAATGTCTTCGACATACTGTGGTGCGCTAAGTGTGTCACGGATGACAACGAAACGTGTCCTGCTACGAAAAGAAATGCTACCCCAGACCATCATTGCTGGTTGTCACGCTGTATGGTGGGTGACAATCAGATTGGTATCCTCTCCTGTTCAGGAGGTAGCCAGTCAAGTCTTCAGCCTGGAGTCTCACTGACAACAGTTCAATTGTGTTCAACGGTAAGCCCACATTCGAACTGAGCCCCAGTGACAAGGGGAGTTACCTCTGGAGACAGCCTGGACAGTGATGAGCTACCTACCTGACCGTCGCTCGCCATATGGCCTTACAACCAGGAGTTTCTTTTCATACCAAAACGCTCTGGTTGTCAAGCATGGCGCCCTTAGAGCACAGCATGCATCGACGATATTATACACTTTGTTTTGTTGCCCTTCGTGGCAAGCCAATCTGGGCTCACATTCCAGCGAGATAATGTCCTCCTCCACATGTCACGAGTTTCTACTGCTTGCCAAACCGTACCTTTGCCAGCAAGGACACCGGATCTCTCCCCAACTGAGAACATTTGGAGCATTATGGACTGGGCAGTTTCCCGATGTAACGCGTCAATTGGACATAATTTGGCACAATGTCCCTCAGGGGGACATGCAGCAACTCTGTCAATCAACACCAAGCCGAATGAAGTGAAATGATACGGTTGTGTGGTAGAGATGGGGGACGCGCTCTTGAACTAATTCATAGAGTTGAATCTTTCAAAGGAGTGAACAATCAGTGATACAGAAAAAAAGAACGGTAGCTTCAAACGTTTCCCATGGCAGAGAGAGAGAGAGAGAGAGAGAGAGAGAGAGAGAGAGAGACGGAGCATATCACCAGTGCCTCTGCTGGTCAGAGCACAGTGCACGCCACACAACACAGCCAGCGCCGGCCTCTGCCCTGCTTCTACCTTGGCTGCCTGCATTGTGCAGTGCCCCATTGGATTTTGTGTTTCACATATGCTGTGCCATCTCTGTGCGTCATCTGCCACGTACAGTGTCTGGTGCAGCTTAACTTCGCATCGCACTCTGTCGGCAATCATTTCAGTCGCACGTCCTGCCCTCTGGGCAGTTGATGCGAGCAACAGGACAGAGAGCCACCTAGCGGATAACATAGGAACTACTTGCAACAACCTGCTCGCAAGGGAATGGACGATTTGTCTCGGAGCGGGTGAGTTCACCGCTCCCCCCACCCTCGGAACTCGCCCGCTCAACGCTCACCCCACCATTCTCGACTCTAGCCAGAGCGTTGAGCAAAGCAACTCAGGTGTCACTCTGGTCTCTGCGGTCTCAGCTCACGCAGTAATACAGCTCGCGGCTCGACCTGCTCGACTCAGTGCTTCTGCATCGGAGTTCGTCTCTACTGGATATTGTTCTTCGTAGTAATACCGTTATGTATATTACATTATTATGTTATGTATACATCAATTGTTTTTATTTTATTTTTATTTGTTTAAACTGATCAGATTAGGTTCCTGACGACTCCTCTTACTATAGGATTTTTGTTATGGACACTCGAATTTACGCTTTAATTACGAGCGAACCGATAAACGTATCGCAAAATGTGATACACCAATATTTTCCTTGTTTTATTCTGCGTAAGGCTATATGCAGCACTTTCGTTTTACAGTCACATTTATATTTTTTTTCTTATTCTGGTACGGATTTTGCGATTTTAGGCGTCTTCGGAAGGAAACGTTCAGTTTAAAAATATATGGCTTGCGATGTATTTGTATGAGGTTAATGAAATTTTAATACATTATAGCCAAATATATTGTTAATGTAAATCTCAAGTTACAACATTTTCCGATCACCCAAAAAACCACGATAGTGCAAAATAAATCAATAATCAAAAACTTTGTCATTTCGTGGAAATTTCAATAAACAATACAAAATTCTTACTCATTATCTGTGTTACTTCAAAATAGGATCAAATGAGATCAAAATACAGGTATAGTACTGGAATAAACCAAGTTTAAAGGGCAATGTGCCTTCCATTTATTTTCTATTGTAAATGAGTGGTGAGTCATGAAAAAGAGCTAATTCATTTCAGGGAGTGAACAGTTCTGATCCGATCTCTGAAAAGAACAGTTTTGCCCATCTCTATTGTGTGGTGAGGGCTTCCCGGCGGGTAGACACGAGTGCTTGGTGCAAGTCTTTTGAGGTGACGCCAAATGATTCCTCGGGCGAGGGCCAGAGTTGGAGCACCACATATTGACTTGGTCAATTTGTGACGCTCTTTCTCCTGAATAAATCATTCGATTTTTCTGAAATTCTAATAATTAGTTGATCTGGACATGTACGTCACAACTGCCCAATTCGGATAATTTCTCCATGGTGAGCCTTTGTTTTGTAGCACAGATACCCTAATACTCTTGATCAGATAGTCTGCCCTCTCGAGGATGCTAGAGTTGATGCCATCCCATCATTGTAATGACCAGTGGTTGAGGCGTTGGGGAGGCTGTGTGGCTACCTGCAGTGGCGTCGGCAGTCCTCACTTTGGCCCAGGACGTGTTTTCGGGGGTGGCCCGGTCTCTGGCGCCGCGGTGGGTCGCCCGTCGCCATCGACGCAGGGCCGGAAATGCGCCCCCCGTTGCCGCCTGCAGCCGCAGTGCGGCGCTGCGGTCGCCCGGCGTCCAGCCGAGGCCAGTCGATGGCGCATGCGCGAACCGCGGGCACGCCCAGTGGCTGGCGCAGGGACCGAGCCCCGGCCCTCGGCGAACAGTCGCCTTCGGCACACGGCGTGCGTTGAACCTGTCGGTACACCTCGCACCCGCCTCATCCCGGGGCCTAATGACTGTGCGGTGTGAGGCGTCAAACGTGCGATGCGACTCATTTACATCCTTGCTACCTTTTTACCAGCGGCGTCGTCGGCGTACTCGTATGTCCACTCAGCGTGGTTCACCTGCCCCTACCGATTCATTTTACGCAACCCGCACTACGTCTGCATCAGCAACGGTACCAAGACAGACGACAGCCGCGCAGTCGGTATACTCCCTCTTGATACTTCGTGGATACGAGACAACGGCCGATGACATATTTTCCGAACAAAGATCACCAAACAGTCGTACGTTTTCGGAAATTGTTACTTTATTAACAAGATCAGTTTCAGCGGCTCATTAAAACAACTTGTGGCCGAGTCTTCGAAGCACACACTCCACAAAAATTCCGCGGAATCCAGGTGCTGGTGGCTCTGGTTATGCGTGCATCGTTGTACCTGATTATCAGTACGTGAGGTGCATAGGGGCATATAAACGGATTTAATAAAATAACTTCAGTAACGTTCGGCTGTTTCTTGATTTTTCTTTGGGAAAAAATCGGTGTAAGTTCCCGTCAGAGCTTCGGGACACTATTAACAAACGGAATCATACTATAAGAAATACAAGTGAGGATTGGGCATGATTTATACGGTATTTTTGGCCCAAGATATATCTCACTTCTGCCATATTGATCCAAGTGTTTCCTATCTCTCTGTGTAATTAGCGGTGCAGCGATACATGTTTTTGACGTATCTGTAAGTTTATTCCGTTTGTAGTATTCGATCTTCCGTAAAGAATTCAAAGGTTGTAGAGGTTACACATGGGGAAACTCGTTACGTACACACTTCTAATTTGGCATCTCCCGTTAATTTCGTTGTTTCCAACGGTGAAACACACTTGATACAACGTTTCTGAATGTGACAGATTAGCCCTTAAATCACGAGGTGATTTTTATTTAATGTACACTACAAGGTGGGATCTTCGGGATCTCTATGTTTACATCGAGATTAAAGGTGCAAATCATTTGAAATTGTTAAATTTAAGTTAAATAACATTTATTTTTACAGTCATATAAGTGTTGTTGAAATACTCCTTGTTGATTTAATTTCCCTGAACAAATCCTGCAACATTTTACCTTTTTCACATAAAATCACTTAGTTTTGTATCATTTTTTGAATAGCTCACATAAAAGAACTGTTAGAGAACTGAAAAATTATAGTATCTCTGTATCAAGTAAATTTTCATTTAAAACTAAATTCCGGAATATGAGATTGCAAATAAAAATTGCGCTTCATCGACACAAAAAGAAAGTTTGCAAAAATCACATTTAGCGCCACATTTCTCTTTATCACCTCTCAGAAACGCCTTGAGTAACATGGTACGTATTTCACTGCAGTAATGGAAAGGTCACCACTACTACTGTCCTGAAGTTCTTCCTCTGAATGGTCCTCCGCTAGCACAAAATGTGCTCATTGGCTTTTGAAAAATGGTCGCCTTTTTCGTCTATTTATTGATCAGTGTCGCTGACGAAGTCGTTAAAATTCAATTCCTCCGAACACATTTTGTTGGATACCGAAGAAAAAAGTTAGGTAGTTCACGAGGGGCCGTCTAGGAAATCCCATCACGTCTCAGTAACACGTATCAACAACGAACAAAGAAGGAGATAATAGAAACAACAACGAAATGTCGTAGAGTCGGCTACTTACGGAGGGTAGAGAGGGTGCAGTAGCATTCTGCTAGAAACGACCTTTGAGAACGAGTTCGAAAAGTTTCGGGCGATCTGTGAGGGCATCAGTTAAGGGTTACATACTACAAACGGACTAAATTCAGAGACACGTCCAAATCTTGCATGACTATACCGCTAATTACACAAAGAAAGATTGGAGACACTTGGTTAAATATGGCAGAAATAAAGGTATATCTTGGTCCAAAAGTACCATGTAACTCTTGGCCAATTCTCACTTGTATTTTTTAAAGAATGATTTCATTTGCTAACAGTCGTTCAAAACTCTGAGAGGGAACTTGACATCGATTACATGGCGGTCGTCTGGATGACATACCTTTTACAGGTGTAGTGCAGGTTGCATAAAACGATATCGGTGGGGGGAGCTGTATAACGCTTGAGAGTCCGATTGTCTCCCGTTTTTATACCACACAACTCCAGAGATGTTGTTAAACCTGTGTGTGGTACTGAGACATGTGGAATGATCCTCGGTCTCGAAACATGTAGACAAAATTATTAGTTCACTGATGTGCTCATTCTCGTGACCTGGTTGACACTCTTAACAATATAAATAAGAGACAGTCTGCATTTCATACTTCTATATTCTTACTAGTCAACTAAATACAGGGAATGAACACCGACAAGTCGTTCTAGAGCATTTTTATGTATACGTCCTCCCCTGGAGGTAGTAATGGTATTTCTCACAGTACTTTTTACACAAAAAAATGAGGCAGCTACGTACCAAATTTGGTTGAAATTTTTCCTGTTGGCTAAGAGTTATGGTTTTCTCTCAATCCTTTGTCGCCAGTAGCTTGTGACCCAAAATATTGTCAGTCTACTTTATTGTAATAAAAACCATCCGAGAAAGCAGCATCTTTAAGGCACCCTATAAGTGACAAGTGGGCAGGACCCCACAGATGCAATGTGAGTGTATTCCACGGCTTGCCCAGGAAGATTGCTCAGAGTGAACTGGCCTCCCAGTGCCTAAGTCCCGGCCTAAGTAAAGGTCCTTGCATCAGGCTACAGTCAGTCCTGCTTCTCATAATGTAGCTGACATGAGAAAGAGCTCTGTGGGGTCAACGACCTCTGATGGCGCTTATGTTGCTGCCTGGTGGCCACGCAGAGTGTGGCAACACTCATGGATCATCAGCTAGGAAGTCGGCTGCGATTGTATGTCCCCTACCAAGCGCTTTCATGTAGTACTACTGTAACCTCCCCGCAAAAATATAAAATGTCAATAGCCTCCCAGCAAGAATGTGAAAGTCAATGTTACGTGAAATGTTGTCTTCCCACAAACTGAATAATAAAAAAATGAACCAAGCGGAACCTGCTTGCAAAATTAAAGAATAATAATGGCCCAAATGTAAACTCCCCGCAGTAATAAAAGTCAATGATGATAAAAATGTGCAAAAATGTTAAGTCCTCACAAAATTAACGCTAAAATGAACCTGGTAAACTTTATAAGGGCAGCCGCGCTGACCTTGGCCCTGTGCAACAATTACACCTGAACACAAAAACCAAAACTCTCACATCAGCAAAACTGTATCACTATCTTACTTTTGGCACAGCTTCGTGCAACGCTGGCGTATATTTAATTCTGATTCTTGGACGAAATGCATAGGAAAAACTCTTTAAATTGAAATGATTACTTTTGTTTAAAGATCCATTTTATAAAACTTATTATTGGGGGAATTCTTGAACAAATTAATTACAATTAACATATGTTGTTAGCTGAGCGCAATGCTGCTTCATTACCTTCTGTAACAAAATACCTCATCCTGAATCGTGACCAGATATGGATAGAGAGTACGCCGCCGACCCATGTCGACGTCCGCTCAGTACAACCGTCCACTCGCAACAACTTCTCGCGACCGAACTCGGAACTGCACACTCGCGCGGTCAAGCGCAGACTAGCAACGATAAATAACTCTCTGGTCAGAGATTCTCTCATGGCTCGCCATCGCTGGTACTGAATACATATGAAACGTACGCGTTTCACTACTAATTAAGGTATGACCGTATGGAGTAAATTCACACATATGCCACTGATGAGTTGAATTTCCGTCTGACAAAATAGTACAATTAGCAGTCAATGTCTGAGCAAAACCAAGAGCTTTGTTAGATTTGCTTCAAGGAAGCGTGTTAGTATGGTCCTGATAAAGGCGATGGTGGCAACTGTCGAAAGCCTGAGGTTGTACCCTAAAGTAACGCAGCTGTAAGCCTTTGAATGCGTTGTACAGGAGTGATGTTGCAAAAGAATTCGTTCTCGTCTATGTAAAGTGGTTGAGGATGCTGAAACTACGAGTTGCCGACGCGATGTTGGATGACCACGCCTTGTGGAGGTTAGGGGCTTCCCAGTCGGTAAAGAAGAGTGGTTGGTTTAAAAGGTGGGAAAGGGACCAAACTGCGAGGTCCCAATGAAACAATTACCCCAAGGAAAAGAAGAAAACAAAGAACACGTATGGCACAATAACAGGAGAAAGGAAGAACCAAAACAACAAACACTACAATGGATAAAACAGGACAAGAAAACCTCAGAGACGCAAGGAACAGGGAGAAGAGATTAAAAACAAGAAAGCAGATTACCATGGCTGGCTCACCATGAGAATAAAAAAGGAGAAACTATCCACTTTGCAACACATTAAAACCTCCACCCTAAAGACCCTAGGGTGGAGGACACAGAGGTACAAAGGACATGCGCGAAAACTCAGATCACTTGATGAAACCCACCCTTACGAATAAAACGTAAAACTGAAGCTGCTGTAGAGGCATTTTCGCTCAACACCGAACGTAGGGTTCTGGGAAAGTTAAAAGTCAGCCGCAGAGCGGCTAAAAGTGTGCAGTCCAGCAAAAGGTGGACGACCGTCATTTGGGAGCCACGGCGACACTGAGGTGGTAACCACGTGTGAGCCACGTACGGCCAATGCAGGGCCGACAAAGGACAACTGATTTCCTGCGAGAAGCCCGCAGAGAAGACTTCCACGCATTCGCAGCCTCCTTAAAGACACGCAGTTTGTTGTGCCTAATGTTATTTATTTATTTATTTATTTATTTACACGTCAAGTCCCTTAAGAGTAAATTGAGGAGCGAATCTCCAAGGTCATGGAACGTGTTACTACATGAAATTACAACAAAAAAGCAACAACAGATAAAAATAAATGTTTATGAACCCGAAAAAAGTCAATACATAAGTTTAAGTAAACACAATCTACAATACAATAAGAATCAGCTTAAATTTTCAAGGAACTCCTCGCCAGAACAGAAGGAGTGACCCATGAGGAAACTCTTAAGTTTCAATTTTAAAGCGCGTGGATTACTGCTAAGATTTTTGAATTCGAGTGGTGGCTTATTGAAAATGGACGCAGCAGTATACTGCACACCTTTTTGCAGAAGAGTTAAGGAAGTCCGATCCAAATGCAGGTTTGATTTCTGCCTAGTATTCACCGAGTGAAAGCTGCTTATCCTTGGGAATAAGCTTATATTGTTAACAAGAAATGACCGTAAGCAGTAAGGTATATATATATATATATATATATATATATATATATATATATATATATATAGAGAGAGAGAGAGAGAGAGAGAGAGAGAGAGAGAGAGAGAGAGAGACCAATGTCGAAATACCCAGACTCGTAACAGGAGTCGACAAGAGGTCCATGAAGTTAAACCACTTATTACCCGAACCGCCCGTTTCTGAGCCAGGATATCCTTTTAGAAAAGGAAGAGTTACCCCAAAATATAATACCATACGACATAAGCGAATGAAAATAAACAAAGTAGACAAATTTTCGCGTCGAACGATCACTCACTTCCGATACCGTGGGAATAGTAAAAATGGCAGTATTAAGTTTTTGAACAAGATCCTGAACTTCGGCTTTCCACGACAGCTTACTATCTGTTTGAACACCTAGAAATTTGTTCAGTTTTAATACTCATATGCCCGTTCTGTGAAACTAAAACGTCACGTTTTGTTCAATTGTGTGTTAGAAACCGTAAAAACTGAGTCTTACTGTGATTTAGCGTTAGTTTATTTTCTACAAGCCAAGAACTTAGGTCTTGTACTGCACTATTTGAAACCGAGCCAATGTTGCACACAACATCCTTTACTACCAAGGTAATGTCATCAGCAAATAGAAATATTTTAGTTACCTGTAATACTAGAGGGCATATCATTTATATAAATAAGGAATAGGAGTGGTCCCAACACTGATCCCTGGGGCACCCCCCACGTGACAGTACCCCACTCAGACCCCACATCACAGCCGTTATCAACACTGTGAATAATGATCTACTGCCTGTTGCTGAACTAAGAGGTGAACAAATTGTGAGCTACTCCCCGTATTCTGTAATGATCCAACTTCTGGAGCAATATTTTGTGATCAACACAATCAAATGCCTTAGTTAAATCAAGAAATATGCCTAGCGTTCGAAACCTATTGTTTAGCCCATCCAGTACCTCACAGAGAAAAGAGAATACAGCATTTTCAGTTGTTAAACGACTTTTAAAGCCGAACCGTACATTTGATAGCAAATTTTGTGATATGAAATGATCAATTACCCTTACATACACAGCCTTTTCAATAACTTTGCAAACACTGATGGCATAGAAAAAGGTCTAAAATTATCTACATTATCCCTTTCTCCCTGTTTATAAAATGGCTTCACTACTGAGTACTTTAATCGCTCAGGAAACTGACCATTCCTAAAGAAACAATTACAAATATGGCTAAATACAAGGCCAATATGTACAGCACAGTACTATAATATTATGCTAGACACTCCATCATAGCCATGAGAATCCTTAGTCTTCAGTGATTTAATTATTGACTCAGTCTCCCTCTTGTCTCTATCACAGAGTAGTATTTCAGATATCAATCTCCGAAATGCATTTTCCAAGAGAGGTATATGATTCCCTGTAGAAGCTAAATTTTTGTTTAATTCACCAGCAATGCTCAGAAAATTATTTTTAAATACTGTACATATCAGATTTATCAGTAACAGAAATATTTTTACTACGAACTGACTGCTGACCAGACACTTCCTTCACAACTGACCATATGGTTTTTATTCTGTGAATTTAGCTATTCTATTTACATACCACATACTCTTTGCCTTCCTAATAACATTTTTAAGAACCTTACAATACTGTTTGTAATGGGTACTATAGCTTGATTGTGACTACTTCTAAACTTTTGATATAATTCCCACTTTGCTCTACAAGATATCCTTATCCCACTAGTCAGACACCTGGGCTGCCTATTACTTCTAGTGCCCTGTTTAGAATGTTCTACTGGAAAGCAACTCACCAAGAACATGAGAAATGTGGTAAGGAAAGCATTATATTTGTCATCGATGTTATCGGCAGTATAAACATCCTGCCACTCTTGTTCCTTGACAAGGTTTAAAAACTCTGTTGCTGTTGGATTAACTTTCCTACATAGTTTGATTGTATTTGTCATCGATGTTATCGGCAGTATAAACATCCTGCCACTCTTGTTCCTTGACAAGGTTTAAAAACTCTGTTGCTGTTGGATTAACTTTCCTACATAGTTTGTAATAAAATGTGATACTGGTTTGAGTACAAAAGCCTTTGTGTTAAAATTTGTTAAGGACGTTGTCGTAATGTTTTTTCTCGTCACTGTACATAGGTAAAGCAACTGTTGGCGGAATCCTTAATTACCCAATACAAATTACTATTGAAACATAACCGTACACGGATATTGATAAAAGTGACATCTAAATTTACATGATTAGTCTGCAATTCACAGTTAGGTGCCTGGCAGAGGGTTCATCGAACCACCTTCAAGCTATTTTTCTACCGTTCCCCTCTCGAAGAGTTCGTGGGATAAACGTACGGTTAGATCTTTCTGTTGGAGCTCAGATTTGTTTTATTATGACGACGGTATCCCCTTCTCTAGGTGTGTGCAAGCAAAATATATTTTCACACTCTGAGGAGAAAGTTAGTGACTGAACCTTCATATGAAAATCTCGCAGCTACGTAAAAACAGCTTTTGTTTTAATGACTGCCACCAGAATTCGTGTATCGTATCCGTGGTATTGTCCTCCATATTTAAATCGGTGAGGACAGATACATACGTCAGTGTTAAAACGACTTTACTACTACCAATCCTTAACCGAACAAAACACTTTGAGCCTTTTTATGTGATCTTGGTCAGAGTTAAGTACTTTCAACACTGGAATGGTCTGATTATTATTATTATTATGCTTAACCCTTGTGGCTGTATGAAGTAGTCTTCACTTCTGAAAGGAGGTACACGGCTCGTGTTGTCTGTAGTTCAACCATGCCTAGACGGTCAATACCGCGGTTCGATCGCGTCCGCATTGTTACTTTGTGGCAGGAAGGGCTCTCAACAATGGAAGTGTCCAGGCAGGCGTCTCGGAGCGAACCAAAGGGATGTTTGTTCGGACATGGAGGATATACAGAGACACAGGAACTATCGGTGACATGCCTCGCTCATGCCGCCCAAGGGCTACTACTGCAGTGGATGGCCGCTGCCTACGGATTATGGCTCGGAGGAACCCTGACAGAAACGCCAACGTGTTGAATAATAGCTCTCGTGCAGCCACAGGACGTCGTGTTACGACTCAAACTGTGCCCAATAGGCTGCATGATGCGCAATTTCACTCCAGACCTCCATGGCGAGGTCCATCTTTGCAACCACGACACCGTGCAGCGCGGTACAGATGGGCCCAACAATGTCGAATGAACCGCTCAGAATTGGCATCACGTTCTCTTCACCGATGAGTGAGGCATATGCCTTCAACCAGACAATCATCGGAGACGAGTTTGGACCAACCCAGTCAGGCTGAGCGCCTTAGACACACTGTTCAGCGAGTGTAGCAAGGTGGAGGTTCTCTGATTTTTTGGGGTGGCATTATGTGGGGGTCGGTGTATGCCGCTGGTGATCACGGAACGCGCCGTAACGTCTGTACGGAACGTGAATGCCATCGTCCGACCGATTGTGCAACCATATCGGCAGCGTATTGGCTAGGCGTTCGTCTTGATGGACGACAATTCGCGTCCCCATCGTGCACATCCTTCGGCATAAAGACATTACTGGAATAGAGCGGCCAGCATGTTCTCCAGACATGAACCCTGTGGAACATGCCTTGGATAGATTAAAAAAAGGACTGTTTAAGCGGCCAGCATGTTCTCCAGACATGAACCCTGTGGAACATGTCTTGGATAGATAAAAAAAAAGGTTTATGGACGACGTGACCTACCAACCACTCTGAGGGATCTACGCCGAATCGCCGTTGAGGAGTGGCACAATCTGGACCAACATCGCCTTGTTGAACTTGTGGAAGTATGCCACGGCGAATTCAGGCATGTATCAATGCAGGAGTACGTGCTACCGGATATCAGAGGTACCGGTGCCCACAGCAGTCTGAACCACCGCCCCTGAAGGTCTCGCTGTATGGTGGTACAACATACAATGTGTGGTTTTCATCAGATGATCAATAAAAAGGGCGGAAATGATGTTTCTGTTGATCTCTATTCAGGTTTTCTGTACAGGTTCCGGAACCGAGGTGATACAAAGCATTTTTTGATGTGTGTATATGTAGTGACACACATACAGCCCTATGTGTCACACATTGAAGCTTGCACGGCCTAATAATGTGCACGGCGTAGCTTTTCCCATCACCTTAGGATACCCTGAAGGCAGTGTCCCCACCCAAACAAAAAAAAAAGGGGGACATTCAGTAAGGTCTCATTCCCACGGACGAGAGGAGGAGATTTTCTACCAAGTGGTTGTTACCTGGAACAACAAAGCCGGGACGGATGTTAGTGAAGAAGACTGTAATAACATTACTAAATCAGTATTTGTAGAATCAGTAACATAGTACCACGCTTAGAAAGCACAGTTTATGTTTTGTTTATTATGTGTTTGTATGTTATTTAAGTTCTGCATTGTATTACTGCCGAAATATTGTTAGATGCCTGCAAAATAGTAAGAGATAAATTGTTTTACATGACTTTAGCGGTCATTCAGGGAAATATATGAAGCCACTATTGAGTTAAAAAAAATGCTTTCAGATTCGAAAGTATGGTTTTAATTTAGAATAACCATATCAAAACCAATAAGAGATACTATTTTGTGTTTATTTTTTTTGTTTTTTGTTTTTTTGTTTACAAATGAATTGTTAGATGGACTTAAGAGTCCACGCACAGTAAGATCCTCTAAATTGCTTTTGAAATGGTAAGTATTTTAATATACATGTTCACGAATACACGAATAACGGTAGCAGCATTTACTCTAAACTGAAGTCACAATCTGACCAGTTGAAGAGATTTTTTTTCTTTAAGTTTTCTGGAAAGTCATTCGTAAATGATTTAGTTCTTCTTGTAAGTAGCCTGGTTCACAAATATTAACGATATTAACCGAGCACCCAAGTAGAAAAATGCCTAAAAATAGGAGACAGCAACAACCATCAGCTGGAAAAGTATTTCTTCCGTTCATCCATAACATAACGGATCGCATTGGTAAAGTACTAGCCAAGTTTCAGGTGGAGACTATTTTCAGACCTACTAAGAAAATTAGTGAATGCCTAAGATCAACAAAAGATGCTCGTCACCCCCTAGCCTGCCCAGGGGTGTATAAAAAATTCCGTGTAGCTGTGGCAGGGTTTACATAGGAACTACAAAAAGAAGCATCAACACACAGTTGACGGAGCACAAAAGAAACTGTCGCTTGGGACATATCGACAAATCGGCAGTAGCGGAACATGTTTTTAAGGATGGAGATCACGAAATAAAATTTGGTGAGACAAGCGTGCTAGCGAGGACGTCGCATTATTATACACGTATGTATAGAGAGGCAATTGAAATCCACAAACATCAATACAATTTTAATCGTAAAGAAGAAGGATTAAAATTGGACAAGATATGGCAGTCGACGTTGCATCAATCACGTGACAATCGATTGCCTGCAATCGAGAGAACAGACGATAGCCACACATCGAAGCCACGTGACGTGCGGCGGCGCTCTCTACGATCTCCATATAAGCGGCGGCCCCAGCTCCTAGCAGCCCCCACCTCCTCCTTTTCCTTGAAAGGATACGAATCCTGTACACCTCCCGTAAACTTGACCCTCCTCACCCGCTCGTATCCTCGATCCTCTCCCATCCCCGCCCGCTGCCGCGCCTGTATTCCCACGTCCCACCCAGTCTCCATCTCTCCACCCTCCTTACCCTCTCCCAAGGTGGCTTCCGCCAGCTCCCCCTCCCTGATGATGTCCTCGTCCCCTCCATCTACCCCTCCTATCAACTTTGATCCTGCCCCACCCCCCACTTCCGGTGTCCTTTCCTTTCGGCACCCTCCCTCCCTTCTCTTCTCTTCCCTTCTCCTTCCTTTTCCCCCATCCCTTCCCTCCACCCCTCTTCCCCCGGGCTTCCCCTCCCCCTTCCTCCCTCCCCCCTATCTCCCCTGCCCGTGGCATCTCTGCTCTCCCCTCTCGCTCTTCCCCTCCCCTTCCCCTTCCTCCTCCTCCTCCTCTCTTGGCAGGTCCCCGGACTCGCACACGCATAGTGAACATTCGCGCGCCGGAGATCATCGCCTTCTGTGTCTCGTGTGTGTGACGTCGTTTAGTGTTTTTGGTGTCCGCCGTCCCGCTACTCCATTCACTTGTGCCGTCGGATTCATCAGTGTTCTGTGCGCCGTGTCAACGTGTTTTCAGTGTTGTTATCGTCACGTGTGAACGACTCCATGTTTTTTGTGTTTCTGTGACCTCTCTCTTTGCCCGTCACTATGTTCATCATTCTCCTTTCTTATACTATTGTAACCGCTATGGCTGAAGAGCGGCGTAGTGTGCCGCTGCCAGCCTGCCTGATTTGTACAGGTATTAAAATAACAATAAAGAAGAAAAAAAAAAAAAAGGAAAAACACCTAGCAGCAGTCGTCGACTCACCTCGGAAGATGTTCTCCGTAGTTGAGAACGAAACGTCAGGGAGAAGAAGTTTTACAGATCGACCACGGCAACTTAGCCCGGAAGTGTTTACTGATGTACACTGTTAAAATTTCAAACCAATAACTTCAGTACTTTCGGTGATATAAATTTTTACCTCAAACACAATAATGGCGCTGGCGTTGTGAAATTGAGTTGAGGACTACAATGTTTTCACCAATAGCGTCAATTGAACCTAGAGCATAGGTTCATATTATAAAATTTTCTTGTATTTTCTTTAGTTTTATTACCACTGATTTCTGACGTAATTGTAACTACTTTGGAAAATTATTGTTTCACCGTGCTTTGGTTGTGTGTTTTGGAGAGACTGCGAGAGTGAATAAAGGACATACGTAAAGTGAGAACGTGATACTTTATTAAAACTATTTAAATGTATGTGTGAGAGAGTTACTATGAGATGGGGGAAATCATGACGGGCGTCCGAGTGAAATTGGTTTTGTAAAAGCCAGCCAGAAGGGACGTTGAGTATTAAATAATTAGCAATTTATTTTGTGGAAAGGAATTTTGTTTTCTTTAACTTTTATTTAGTTTTTGAATTACGAGAGTTCAAGTCTAAATTAGTTATGGTAATCTGATTGGCTGACTTTACAAATACCGCGTGTATGGAAGTGTTCGAGATGATCTGTTTGGCTGCTTTGCTTACTAGCCAGTTGGAATTCAACGTTCCCGCGCGTTTTCTGCAGCGCTTCGTGTCTCAGATCTGTGCGTCGAGATAGTCATTGGGGCGCCGTCTTCTGGTGAACACCCGTGTTGAGCTGCGCTTATCAGATTTGTCCCAAAATGAAGAAATTCGCGCGTTTGGTGGGTTGTCGTGTCGTTGACGTGGCCGGACTGCAGTATGGGTACTTTGTGAGAACTTCAGCTTTGCCAGTGGTTTATTTTAGGAGAGATTTGCGTGTGAACATTTCATGTCGTACATAAAATTCGCGTGGCGTGTTTCGTGCAGATTGCGAGACATTACGGCCAGCACTTCCTTACAAGAAACCTACTGAATAACGACGTGCTAATTCGCAAGTACTCGTGTGTCAGTGACTGTTTAGGACGTTCAAAATATCAGATCGGAATTTTCTAGCTCCTTTCGTGTGTGAACTAACAGACACAGTCAGTAACATTGCCTAATTGATGTCAGGATTAATTGAAACAACTAGTTTACTTTTACCAGTCACTGTTTATCTCCACGACGCGTATCAAAGGTTCAAACCTTCATCATCATGTGGGTTTACATTTGTTAGTATGACGTGTGTGTGTGTGTGTGTGTATGTGTGTGTGTGTGTGTGTGTGTGTGTGTGTATTTCAGAACATGGTTTTGACAAAAACTAAACGTATATATAATGTTAAAAATAAAATAAGTAGAATAGAGTGGCTACAGTAGTCACATGTTCCTTTCACTGTCGTAACACATCACTTGTATACAATCGTATTTTGTAAACAAATATGGCGTCTGGAAACTACTACGAGCAAGGATCGTATAGCAGAAGAGAAAACATTATCACATCAACAGAGATGATGCTATTGTAAATATTGTCGTTTTAGTAAATTAAGATGGATTGAGGTTGTTTTGTTTCGTGTTTGTATATTTGGTGTGTCTCAAGGATGTCTGGTTTTTTTGCCTTGTGGTTGGATGTGTAGGAGGCTGGTACTTGTGTTGTAAACATGGTGTTTTGCTTCATGCAGATGGGTTGGTATTGTTGGTGTGTGGTACTTTTTGCTAGTGCTGCCATGTGTTCTTTGAATCTAATCTCAAATGATCTGCCTGTCTGGCCTATGTAGACGCAGTCACAGTCCAAACACTCAATTTTGTACACACCTGTGTGATGGAGTCAGTTTCGTGTGCTGCTGATGTGGGGTAACTTCTGTCCAATCTTGTTGTCTGTGGTAAAGGAATGCTTTTCGTTTGAAGACACTGGCAAACTGATTTGAAATGTTTCCTGAAAATGGGATTGCATAGAAGTTGTTTACAAAATATGACAGTATACATGTGATGTGTTACGACAGTGAAAGGAACCTGTGACCACTGCAGACACTCTATTCTACTTAATTTTTAACGTTTGATATACGTTTAGTTTTTATCAAAACCATGTTCTGAAATAGTGTTTTGTTTCTCCACTAGGTAGGGCCACATGTCCCTCCAAAACATCGTAACACAACTCACACACAACTGTCATACTAACAAATGTAAATCCACCTGATGATGGAGGTTTGAACCTTTGAAACGCGTCGTGGAGACAAATAAACTGCAACTGGTAACAGTAAATTTGTTTCCAGAAGGTAGGAGGCGAGGTACTGGCGGAAGTAAAGCTGTGAGGACGGGGCGTGAGTCGTGCTTGGGTAGCTCAGATGGTAGAGCACTTGACCGCGAAAGGCAAAGGTCCGGAGTTCGAGTCTCGGTCCGCCACACAGTTTTAATCTGCCAGGAAGTTTCATTAAACTTGTCTCATTTAATGTCAATAATACTGTCAATTGATGTTGGGATAATAAATACGGAGTTGGTAGCCATTTTCCTTGTTTTAAAGACAATAAACCAACAAAAAGGAAATTTTTGACAGTTTCTTCAAACGACTCATGCGTGAATACCGGACGCTCGATAGTTTAACAACCTTCACCTACTGCCTATGGGCTAGAGTTATGTGGCCT
The DNA here is from genome assembly GCF_023864275.1 of Schistocerca cancellata. Lineage (NCBI taxonomy): Eukaryota > Metazoa > Arthropoda > Insecta > Orthoptera > Acrididae > Schistocerca > Schistocerca cancellata. The sequence goes on from NC_064637.1 coordinate 157,785,329, forward strand.
TAGCATGGTAGATATTCAGTTGAATATTCGTCAACGCTGCTTTTGTTGGCTATATCAGTATATACGATCGCAGAATTAAGGTGCAGACAACCTGAAATCTATCCAGGTAGGTGGACTGATTGTTTAAAGGACAGTGGAAGACCAAATGGTTAAAATGGCTCTGAGCACTATGGGACAACATCTGTGGTCATCAGTCCCCTAGACCTTAGAACCACTTAAACCTAACTGAGCTAAGGACATCACACACATCCATGCCCGAGGCAGGATTCGAACCGTAGCAGTCGCGCGGTTCTGGACTGAGCGCCTAGAACCGCTAGACCACCGCCCCGCAATGTCCTCCGTCAGTCCTATCCTAAGCGCATCCCACACTTCACAACAATAATCCAGAGGCGGGAGGACAAGCGTAGTGTAGGCAGTCTCTTTAGTGGAGGTGTGGCATTTTCTGTTTTCTGACAATAACTCGCGCTCTTTGGTTCTCTCTCTCTCCCCACAGCATTTTCTATGTGATCATTCGAATTTAAGTTATCCATAATTGTAATACACTACTGCCCATTAAAATTGTTACACCTAGAAGAAATGCAGATGATAAACAGGTATTCATTGGACAAATATATTATACTAGAACTGACATGTGATTACATTTTCACGCAATTTCGGAGCATAGATCCTGAGAAATCAGTACCCAGAACAACCGCCTCTGGCTGTAATAACGGACTCGATACGCCTGCGCAATGAGTCAAGCAGAGCTTGGATAGCGTGTACAGGTACAGCCGCCCATGCAGCTTCAACACGATGCCACAGTTCATCAAGAGTAGTGACTGGCGTATTGTGACGAGCCAGTTGCTCGGCCACCATTGACCAGACGTTTTCAAGTTGGTGAGACATCTGGAGAATGTGCTGACCAGGGCAGCAGTCGAACATTTTCTGTATCCAGAAAGGCCCGAACAGAACCTGCAATATGCGGTCGTCCATTATCCTGCTGAAATGCAGGGTTTCGCAGGGATCGAATAAAGGGTAGAGCCACGGGTCGTAACACATCTGAAATGTAACGTCCAGGGTTCAAAATGCCGTCATAGCTAACAAGGGGTGGCCGAGACGTGTAACCAATAGCACCCCATACCGTCACGCCGGGTGATACGCCAGTATGGCGATGACGAATACACGCTTCCAGTGTGCGTTCGCTATCATGATGCTGTAAACAAAACCTGGATTCATCCGAAAAAATGACGTTTTGCGATTCGTGCATCCAGGTTCGTCGTTGAGTACACCATCCTGTCTGTGATGCAGCGTCAAGGGTAACCGCAGCCGTTGTCTCCGAGCTGATAGTCCGTGCTGCTGCAAACGTCGTCGAACCGTTCGTGCAGATGGTTGTCTTGCAAACGTCCCCATCTGTTGACTCTCGGATCAAGACGTGGCTGCACGACCCGTTACAGCCATGGGGATAAGACGCCTGTCATCTCGACTGCTAGTGATACGAGGCCGTTGGGATCCAGCACGGCGTTCCGAATTACCCTCCTGAATCCTCCGATTCCATATTCTGCTAACAGGCATTGGATCTAGACCAACGCGAGCAGCAACGTCGCGGTACGATAAACCGCAATCGCGATAGGCTACAATCCGACCTTTATCCAAGACGGTAACGTGATGATACGCATTTCTCCTCCTTACACGAGGCATCACAACAACGTTTCACCAGGCAACGGCGGTCAACTGCTGTTTGTGTATGAGAAATCGGTTGGAAACTTTACTCATGTCAGCACGTTGTAGGTGTCGCCACCGGCACCAACCTTGTGTGAATGCTCTGAAAAGCTAATCACTTGCATATTACAGCATCTTCTTCCTGTCGGTTAAATTTCGCATCTGTAGCATGTCATCTTCGTGGTGTAGCAATTTTAATGGCCAGTAGTGTACATAATTATTTACTTGATGTTACAATCTTTAAATCTGTCTGATTTATTGTGTAGCCGAAATTCAGCGGATGCCTTTTAATACTCATATGGATTACTATACACTTTGCAGAGTAAGTTGCCACTCTTCGCACCATACAGTTATCGTGACAAAGGTATTTTGCAGTTGGTTTTGATCATCTGATGACTTTACAAGACTGTAAACGACAGCGTTATCTGCAACAACTTGAGACAGCTGCTCAGATTGTCTCCTAAATCGTTTATGCAGAGGCCGTAATGCTTTCTTTGGGAACGACTGATATTACTTCTGTCTTACTCGATGACTTTCCGTCAGTTCCTACGAATTTTGTCAGTAAATCATGAATACAGTCGAGTAAGTGAGACGATATTCAGCAATCACGCAATTTAATTAGAAGTCTATTGTGAGGCACGGTGCCAAAAGCCTTCTGGAATAAAAATATGGAAACATTTTGACATTCCCTATCGATAGCATTCATTATTTCGTGAGAATAAAGAGGTAGTAGCGTTTCACAAGAACAATATTGTGTGAATCCGTGCTGGGTGTTTATCAATAAATCGTTTTCTTCGAGTTAATTCATAATCTTCGAATAGAGAATGTGTTCCAAAATCCTACTACAAATCGACTTCATTGAAATGGGACTGTAATTTCAGCGGATGACTGCTATATAGTTTCCTGGGTATTGCTGTGGCTTGTGTAACTTTCCAGTCTTTAGACACTGATTTATCAGCGAGTGGGCGGTTCTATGTGAGCTATTGTACCAGCATAGACAGAGAGGAACCTGACTGGTACACAATTTGGCCTTTTTTGTGTGTTTTAAGCTACTTCGCTATACCGAGGATATCCACTTCTAAGTTGTTCGCGTGGGCAGTTGTTTTTGATTCGTAATCTGGAATTTAGTGCTTTAATGGCGCTGTCAGCCAGGCCCGATCTAGGGGGCGGCCAACAGGGGTATCCGTTCGCCGCCCCCCCCCCCCCCCATCCCAGCGGCAACTTCAGGGGGGGGGGGAGGGGGGGCGCTAAATTCATATTCTTGAAAATAAAAAAACCATGTCTCACAAAGCGCCTAGTATGCAGCGCACGTTGCTCTATCGATTATTTATGTGATTTTGAAACTTATCCCAGTTGGTTTCGGAATATGTTTGAAGACATTCTAAGTTGATTTGTGAACGAATCATAAGCTGAGTTTTGAATGCGTGCATAATGTACGTGATGCGTGCGTCAGAAGAATCCCCGTCGCATCTAAAAGTAAAAAGTTTCCCCGCAAACACAAGGGAACAGGGCTTTACGAACGGAGCAGTATAAAACCGAACGGGTAAACGCGGGTAAATCGCTGTTTATGTGGTTGATTGGGTGTGCGAATGAAAAAGAGTTATTACAATTCTTAGCGATACCTAGTGAAAATAAACGACTAACAGGAGTAACGGATAGGAAAGATTACGTATTCTCGATGTGTCCAAGAAAGTGAAATCTTAAATTTTTGCCAGATCGCTGCGCTCACAGTTGTACAGTGCCCGGTTAGGAACCACTTTAAGTTCTATTCTCCGAATAGAGAGGAAAACGCTTTGTACACACAGGAGAGTAAACGCGGGATAACTGAACCGGTGATTCTGGCACGGTTGGTGAAGTAAGACGGAGAATAAATTTTGACACTGTGAGGAATAGTTACATACTTGGTGATGACAAGATTGTTTGTTAGAACGAGGAAGGACGAGGAAGGAGAAGAAACGGGGACAACACACGCATTATATGGAGCAATATGACGATTCCAAATTTATCTAAGAGTTTCGTACTACTACGTATCCATCTCATGCTCGAGAAACTGGAGAGTACAAATGAAATGTGAAACTATTTCCTAACACAAAACGTTTTGCTTTTAGGAGGCCTAATAGGCATTTGACACTGGTAGTTCGTGAATCATGTTCTGTCGTGTTATTTATGTAAATGAGGTACATAAAAATGGCCATTTGTACCAAAACAGTCTCGGTCATTTGCGTGTGTTACAATTGCTGCAATATTGGAAAGCCCTGTTTCGTTGTATCTAGCAGTCAGTGACAAAATAGACAATCAAATGAAGAAGTCACACCACTCTCAAGAACTATTCGTATTAATAGCGTTTTCAGTATTAGGAAACTATATTCTGATTTTTCATGTAGCAAAACGTTTGAGGAAGTTTGATGAGGTAATAGATTCTTTCGCAGAAAAGAAATCACGCCGTGTCATGCTGTAGGAAGATTAGAGAGAGAGAAAAAATGCTGCGACATAAGGACAGAATAAATGTGTACCGTCTTGTACTGAATGTTATGTCAGACAAAAGAGAAAGTTATTAGCTAACGAGCAATAAAGAGGGCAAATTTTCTGACGAATTCCTATTCTCCTGGTCGCTGATAATCCACCCAGTATTAATTGTGAGGTTTTATTAAGGAGGGAGGAGGGGGGGGGGGGGTAAGATATCAAACCGGCCAACTAGGAGCAGCAGAGGAACCGCAGGAGATTCTGATTTCCACTGCCCCCGAATATAAGTTTCAGGGCTTCCATTACAAAATATACGTGTTGAAATCCCACAGAGCGAAATACAGTGACATGCTGTGTGAAGAGGCGTAGCACTGCACTTTGGCACACTTAAGACCAAATAACACATCTCACATTTCCTCGAACATACATGTTTTATATATCAAACTCTTCAGAAAGAGGTGCGTCGCAAAATGAACATTTTTGGGAACTCGATTTCTTTAAAAATTTTTGACGTCCTATATCAAACGCTGGATGGGGGGGGGGGGGGGGGGCGGGCAGAATTATGGACATTTTGACACGGCTCGGAAATATCGCATATCTGGTACTGCTGCCAGCGATAACAGTCATTATTGCGCAGTGGAGGTATCGACTCCGTCTTGCCACTACTGCACTTCACATTCGACGAAAACCTCTTCGGGTTTCTGCCAGATTGCTGTGCTGAGCCTGATTCTCAGGCTAACGACAGTGTCGGCAGCTCGAGCTGTGGTGGTGGTGGTTCGGCTCGTGGCGGACGTGACTTTTGTGCACTAAGCAGACACCAGAGGCGGGCAGGCAGACAAACAGATAGCAACAGGTAGGCAGTTCCGGCACCTGCTGTCTCGACTGGTACCGCTCTGTTTGTCTTTCCAGCGGCTGCGACGCTCTGGCGCCGCTCTTCCCTGAAGTTGGCAACACTGGTTCTGGCACAGCTGGTCGCACCCGCCGTATCCGGCTGCCCTCCCCCAGACACGCGCTGTGATTAGTTCATACTGGCGACGTCGTAAGAAATACAGCTGCTCCTGGCAATGCGGCCATTCGCAGCAGTAACACGCAGAGGCATTTCAAGGGTGAGTGGGAACCTTGCTGAACGGTAAGTTTCTTCGTATCGTACCCCAGAGTCACAAATTTTTTCGAGGACAGTTTCAGTCACCTGCATTACGAGCAGTCATTATCCCACACAGTCAGCTTATTTCGGTAACGTGTTACTTTCAAGTACTTACTGCATGGAGTAAAGTGTTATGAGTTGTTTTTAGGTTAAAATCAACACTCGACATCGCAATAGCGTTTGTTTACTGAGCTGTTTCGGCTTATGTTTAAGCCATCCTCAGAATTTTTGGGCCGCCTATGGTTGGTCCTGGCGGCTCCTCAGTTTTCCACTTGGTTGGTTTGTTGATTGGTTTTGGGGTTTGATGGGGGCTAAACATCAAAATCATCAGTCCCCTGTTCCAAAAAGACATAATTGTAAAAGGCCTATACAGTAAAAGCGTAACCTCTGCACCCAGAGGGAGGGAACACCAAGGGTTACAGAGATAAAATGAACAACGCAGTAACACAAAATAGAGGCCACTTAAAAGGAGCAGAGCAAATAGTTGACTAGAGTAAGACTACAGTGGTTGATGGATCAGGTAAAAGGTCAACCACTCAACTACAAACGAAGAACCTCCAGCTGGAAAGCGTTGATAGAGGTACCAACACAACTTCTACATCTACATCTACATTTATACTCCGCAAGCCACCCAACGGTGTGAGGCGGAGGGCACTTTACGTGCCACTGTCATTACCTCCCTTTTCTGTTCCAGTCGCGTATGGTTCGCGGGAAGAACGACTGTCTGAAAGCCTCCGTGCGCGCTCGAATCTCTCTAATTTTACATTCGTGATCTCCTCGGGAGGTATAACTAGGGGGAAGCAATATATTCGATACCTCATCCAGAAACGCACCCTCTCGAAACCTGGACAGCAAGCTACACCGCGATGCAGAGCGCCTCTCTTGCAGAGTCTGCCACTTGAGTTTGTGTTGTTTGGTTTGTGGGGCGCTCAACAGCGTGGTTATCAGCGCCCGTACAATTACCCAATCTTTGCTCAGTCCAATTGCGCCACTTTCCTGGATGATGATGAAATGATGAGGACAACACAAACACCCAGTCATCTCGAGGCAGGTGAAAATCCCTGACCCCGCCGGGAATCGAACCCGGGACCCCGTGCTCGGGAAGCGAGAACGCTACCGCGAGACCACGAGCGGCGGACAGGCCACTTGAGTTTGTTAAACATCTCCGTAACGCTATCACGGTTACCAAATAACCCTGTGACGAAACGCGCCGCTCTTCTTTGGATCTTCTCTATCTCCTCCATCAACCCGATCTGGTACGGATCCCACACAGATGAGCAATACTCAAGTATAGGTCGAACGAGTGTTTTGTAAGCCACCTCCTTTGTTAATGGAGTACATTCTCTAACGACTCTCCGAATGAATCTCAACCTGGTACCCGCCTTACCAACAATAAATTTTATATGATCATTCCACTTCAAATCGTTCCGCACGCATACTCCCAGATATTTTACAGAAGTAACTGCTACCAGTGTTTATTCCGCTATCATATAATCATACAATAAAGGATCCTTCTTTCTATGTATTCGCAATACATTACATTTGTCTATGTTAAGGGTCAGTTGCCACTACCTGCACCAAGTGCCTGCCCGCTGCAGATCTTCCTGCATTTCGCTACAATTTTCTAATGCTGCAACTTCTCTGTATACTACAGCATCATCCGCGAAAAGCCGCATGGAACTTCCGACACTATCTACTAGGTCATTTATATATATTGTGAAAAGCAATGGTCCCACAACACTGCCCTGTGGCACGCCAGAGGTTACTTGAACGTCTGTAGACGTCTCTCCATTGAGAATAACATGCTGTGTTCTGTTTGCTAAAAACTCTTCAATCCAGCCACACAGCTGGTCTGATATTCCGTAGGCTCTTACTTTGTTTATCAGGCGACAGTGCGGAACTGTATCGAACGCCTTCCGGAAGTCAAGGAAAATAGCATCTACCTGGGAGCCTGTATCTAATATTTTCTGGGTCTCATGAACAAATAAGGCGAGTTGGGTCTCACACGATCGCTGTTTCCGGAATCCATGTTGATACCTACATAGTAGATTCTGGGTTTCCAAAAACGACATGATACTCGAACAAAAAACATGTTCTAAAAAATTCTACAACAGATCGACGTCAGAGACATAGGTCTATAGTTTTGGGGATCTGCTCGACGACCCTTCTTGATGACTGGGACTACCTGTGCTCTTTTCCAATCATTTGTAACCTTCCGTTCCTCTAGAGACTTGCGGTACACGGCTGTTAGAAGGGGGGCAAGTTCTTTCGCGTACTCTGTGTAGAATCGAATTGGTATTCCGTCAGGTCCAGTGGACTTTCCTCTGTTGAGTGATTCTAGTTGCTTTTCTATTCCTGGGACACTTATTTCCATGTCAGCCGTTTTTTCGTTTGTGCGAGGATTTAGAGAAGGAACTGCAGTGCGGTCTTCCTCTGTGAAACAGCTTTGGGAAAAGGTGTTTAGTATTTCTGCTTTACGCGTGTCATCCTCTGTTTCAATGCCTTCATCATCCCGGATGTTACCATAAAAGACACTATTTTCGTATCCACGTCGCAATCGAAAGTCGTAGGAGTGGTGTAGCCTGAGAAATCACGCGAGAGCACCCACAGTAGAGCTAGTGATAAAAACCCAGCTGCACGGATGAAACGTAAAACTGAGTCAGCTATAGAGGCATCGTCACCTAGAATTAGAGGATGTGCAGTTGGTGAATTAAAGGATGTGCAGTTGGTAAATTAAAGGACTGCCGCAAGGGGGCTAAAAGGGGGCGGTCCATCAGAAGATGTACCACTATCAGCCCTGCATGACAGCGACTCTTGGGCGGGTTCTCACGACGAAGGAGATAGCTGTGGGTCAACCGCGTATGTCCGATTCGGAGACGGCAGAGAAAAACTGAGTCCCTACGTGTGCTCATAAATGGTTCAAATGGCTCTGAGCACTATGGGACTTAACTGCTGAGGTCATCAGTCCCCTAGAACTTAGAACTACTTAAGGGGCTCCGGAACGCCCTATACTTGCAATGTTAAAATAACGCTTATAAATTACATCTTTCCTCACAAAGTATTTGAGGTAGGAAGTTGAACTTTTTACAGATTATTTATTGGAATATGGGCTACAATTTAACACAGGGATTTTACAAAATTTTAGTTCAGTTATTAAAGATGATTTTTTTTCAATTGTAATGAAAATTCACAACATTTTTTTGCAATTTTTTATTTATATATTCAAAAATATAGTGTTTTTGGAAAAAGGCTGTGTTAAATTATGCAGAAGGTATTTACTGAAAGTTTGAAACAAATATGTTTGGAAGATCCTTAGAAAACATGTAATTAGTATGAGAAAATAAAAGTTTTGGGAATCGAGCGACAAAGATTGGATAAACTTTTTAGTGCATTCCAGGTCCATAGGATGGATTATCTTCATCCTCTGCAAACTACTCCTCCAGCTTCCTCTTGTTCCTCCTCCTGTTTACTCTTGCTTGTATTTCTAGACTCTTTACAGCCCTGTCTGCAGCCCGAATGCGTTCCTTGTCTAAAGCAAGCATCGCTCGTACCATGTTAGAACCTATCTTCATTCCCATATTTCTAAATACCTTGCACCTTACAATGTTGCCATCATTGAAAGTCGCAACAGCATCATACACACCAAAGTGAAGTGTTTCTATTCCAACAAATACAGTCTTGGGGATTCTCGACCATATAACACTATTTACACTTTCATTGGGGTTTTGAGTTTTTCCGTGAATACACTTTTTCAACAGTTCAGGTGCTGCTAAGTCTCTGAAAATAGGTTAGCCACAACACATACTTTATCTCACATCACTAAAATGTACCTGATGAACACGGACGTTAATAATAACACCATTTGACAGCAGTTTAACAGCGCCATAGTGGGTCACGCCCATGTAGAACACATTTCAAAAAAAATTTAAAAATAGTTGTAGTCTTCGGAATCGAATAAATTATATATCTATTAAAAGGTAATAGTCTGCAGATTCAGAAAACGCAAAAAAGTAAAAATTGAACTTTCCATGATTTTGAGCCTTTCCGGAGCCCCTTAAATCTAACTAACCTAAGGACATCACACACATCTATGCCCGAGGCAGGATTCGAACCTGCGACCGTAGTGGTCGCGCGGTTCCAGTCTGTAGCGCCTAGAACCGCTCGGCCACTGAGTCCCTACGCGTGCTCCTCAAGAATGAGTTCCATACGGCCGTGGGCGACTTTACCATGCGGAGCTTATTTGGCGTGTTCAAGACGGCCCATTCAGAGCTCCAGACATCGCGGACCTTGCGATGTAGGGGTCACCGGGGGTCTCTTTCCACGAGACCGAGCTCCAGGGGTGGCGAAGTGGCGGCCTGCTTGGCCAACCGATCGACACGTTCGTTTCTCGGAATGCCGGTGTGGCCCGGGGTTTTCCACTTGGTATCACGATCGTACACAGTCGCAGGGGCCGAAAAATTCTGATAGCTTTAACACAAGCCGAAACCGGTCAATAAACAAATGTTTGCGATCACGACCATTGATTTTACCCTAACTACAGTACCAGGCCCCTGCGCTCCACGGACAATGTTGTCTAAAGTTTTAATGAGTTTTTATGGCTGCATACGTGCGTCACTACATCTGTACAACACTGCATTTGTCCAGAGTGTGGCAGTAAAGTAACGGGACTATAATTATAAAACAGTTTATTTCAAAAAGACAAATGTTTACGTATTTTTCAGCCTCAATATACTCTGACACTGCTCCATGCGAATTTTCATTTGTATAACTCAACTTTGTTAATATTTGACTTTATTTTACAACAAGAAGGTAATGAATTGTATATTTCGTTGCGTTGCGCTAATATTTCGTGAAGATCACTTACAAACTCGTTGTTACTGAAAAGCGGTTAACCAGTATATATGACTCAAACGCTGAATTGTTAGCAAAGACTGCATGTAGCTGAAAGGTCTCTGCTGGATTCCTTTCATGTTAATTTCTTAAATCTGTTGTCATTTATGGCATAAATTCCTCTTCTAAATTTACTGTGGCGTTTCTGACTATCTGGGAGGAGACTGAGTAGTGGAACGTGTTACTTTTACACACAAACAAGAACGATCTGTCACACTACTACACTTTAAAACACAGTTTATATGTAATTCATGTCACACAGTCTCATACGGAACCTACATCCGCTTTCTTTTATATACTGTATATGATAAGATACTGTCATCCCCCTTTCCTTCCGTGTGAGAGGATGAATGAGCAAATGTATTTCTAGTTGCATGCTTGAGGGTAGCAGACAAGCCTGTCTGCTAGAGAACAGTAGGACCAACGTCGGAACAGGTAGCTACGCTTTCTAAAAGCAAAGAGGTTTCTATCCTTAGTATGGTCCTGTCCGTCCCTTGTCATGTTGGTATAGGAAGTTGCCTCTCTGGTCGCTTCCGTTTTGTATACGGAAGCACGCTCGGTAGCGGCCCACGGCAGTCCGTCCGTGGCGAGCGTCTGAAGTGGTAAGATCTCCGGCTAAGCGCGTGTCTGCCAAGTCCGTAGGACAATGGATTTCTTAAGTTCAGCCTAACTGAAAATTTAATCACCTTTGTTTCAGGTTTAGCTCTAAAATATCTAATGTTATCTTAAATTGCAACGCAGTGTAATTCGAGTGTGAAGTTCAGAATATATTCCGGTAGTTGCTTTGTCACTACTTTATGAGAAAAGTGGAACCACGTGTTGATCAGTAACTCTAACTAGCATCATCAATCTTCACTCCGAAAGTGCGTGAGATTATAACGTCTCGTCTTGACAATATTTTTCAATATAGCAACTTTTCTTTATGTTCAACCCATGTGGGGTGTACTTTGTGAGACCAGTACCACGTGCTTATACAATTGTTTGACCCACCAGGTTAATAGTAAGACGATAGTAACCAGTTTGAGGTTTTTCTTTTGTAAATTGCTTTTCGATCTAATTTATTTTAATTATCGAAATTTGTTGTGGAGTTACACTCTTTGTGTAAACCAAGTTGACCACGTGAAGCATGTGGTATAATCATCAAAGTAGCCCTCAGCTACTCTTTTCGGGAAGATTTCACAGGGAGTTAGTATGAATTTAGTATACCAGTGTGTGGTAATTACATGACGGACAGGATTGTGCTACGAACGTAATTCCTTTGGGTGAAAATTGAATCGGTTGGTTGTGGTTAATTTCCTCTTGCATATGTTTCAACGTTCTTCGTGTGTTATTTTATGAATGCAATGTTGTATGCAGTGTTGTATGCAGTCTCCCAATCTTGGCTCCATATTTGATGTGTTCCGTAAGATTACAATCTCACATTTTCACAATCCTAAATAAGTCACCAGCTTAGTTACGACTCAAGTTTAATATGCTGAAATTTCAATGATCAATGTTGAAATAAATTTCCAAATATAAACTGATTTATTTCTTTTTATTTAAATTCTCTTTTTTATAGACATATATCAGCCGTTGTCGGAAGATGACTATTAAAAGATTATAATTAATGTTAGTCTGGTTGGGAATTTGGTAAGCTAGACTGGATACCTGGTGAAACAATTGCGCAGTAATGCAAGGTTAACTTCCCCAGACAGCTCACAGCTTTTCACCCGCTTTTATTGGCTATCACCACCGCTTTCATAGCAAATTAAAGCGACAACATTACATAGCAAATTGTCTTTACTTCTAATTTTAATTCCTTGATTCTTAAACTTAATTGATTTTATGCTTACCAGACAGGACTGACGGAGTACATCGAAAAAGTTCAAAGAAGGGCAGCACGTTTTCTATTATCGCGAAACATGGGATAGAGTGTCACTGAAATGATACAGGACTTGGGCTGGACATCATTAAAAGAAAGGCGTTTTCTGTTGCGACGGAATCTTCTCACGAAATTCCAGTCACCAGCTTTCTCCTCCGGATGCGAAAATAATTTGTTGACACCGATCTACACAGGGAGAAAGGATCACCACCATAAGGGAAATAAGAGCTCGTACGGAAGGATACAGGTGTTCAATCTTTCCGTACACTATACGAGATTGGAATAATAGAGAATTGTGAAGGTGGTTTGACGAACCCTAGGCCAGGCACTTAAATGTGCTTTGCAGAGTATCCATGTAGATTTGCACTATGTGATCAGAAGTATGCGGACAACTGGCTGAAAATGACTCCCTTCATCGGTAATGCTGGAATTCAGTATTGTGTTGGTCCACCCTTACCCTTGATGACAGCTTCCAATCACTCAGCCGTACGTTCAGTCAGGTGCTGGAAGGTTTCTTGGGGAATGGCAGTCAGTTCTTCACGGAGTCGCTGCAACTGAGATATCGATGTCGGTCGGTGAGGCCTGGCACCAAGTCGGCGTTCCAAAACATCCCAATGGTGTCCTATAGCGTTCAAGTCAGGACTCTGTAGGCCAGTCCATTACAGGGATGTTATTGTCGTGCAACCACTCCGCCACAAGCCGTGCATTATGAACAGGTGCTCGAACGATCGTGTTGAAAGATGAAATCGCCATTTCCGAATTGCTCTTCAAGAGTGGGAAGCAAGAAGGTGCTTAAAACATCTATGTAGGCCTGTACTGTGGTAGTGCTACGCAAAACACCAAGGGGTGCAAGCCCCCTCCGTGAAAAACACGACCACACCATAACACCACCGCCTCCGAAGTTTAATGTTGACAGTACACATGCTGGCAGATGACGTTCACCGGGCATTCGCCATACGCACACCCTTCGATCGGATCGCCACACTGTGCACCGTGATTCGTCACCCCACACAACGTTTTTCCACTGTTCAATCGTCCAATGCTTACGCTCCTTCCACCGAGCGAGGCGTCGTTCGGCGTTTTCCGGCGTGATGTGTGGCTTATGAGCAGCCGCTCGAGCATGAAATACAAGTTTTCTCACCTCCCGCCTAATTGTCATAGTACTTGCAGTGGATCCTGATGCAGTTTGGAATTCCTGTGTGATGGTCTGGATAGATGTCTGCCTATTACACATTACGACCCTCTTCAACTATCGGCAGTCTCTGTCCGTTAACAGACGAGGTCGGCCTGTAAGCTTTTGTGCTGTATGTGTCCCTTCACGTTTCCACTTCACTATCACATCGGAAACAGTGGATCTAGGGATTTTCAGGGGTGTGGAAAGATTCCGTACAGACGTATGACATCCAGTCACCTGATCACTTTCGAAGTCCGTGAGTTCCGCGGAGCGCCCCATTCTACTCTCTCACGATGTCTATTGACTACTGAGGTCGCCGGTATGGAGTACCTGGCAGTAGATGGCAGCACAATGCACCTAATATGAAAAACGTATGTTTTTAGGGGTGTCCGGATACTTCTGATCACTTATTGTAGATGTAGAGCCGAAGTTTCTGAGTACATTCGACTTGTGTGGTTGCGATTGAATAATCTATTTACTCAAAATTAGTTTAGATTGCGGGATCTAACAAAAGTTTCGAACTTCAAAGTTAGAAACCTATGTACAGGTTATGATAAATGGCAGATACAAAAAATTGCTATTTACTGTGAAAATCAGTTATCTGTATTGTGCAAATGCACACTGGCTTCCACTGGCTCAATTACAGTGGTCATATTTAATTCTTCAGGCTAATGAGAACGTGGAAAATTTTGTGTAGAGGGAGTTAAATAACGCTTCGCAATTATTATTACTCCAGCCAGAACCAGAAACTTACATTCGTTAGTAGAGAAGTGCTTTCAGATACGATCTCAATCGGAATAAAGGCAGCAATGAACGGTTCGTTACAGTACTCGGTAATACAACACGGAAAATTAAACAAACCAGGAGTGCTGGCTCCTTGCTGTATTTTTACTCTTAGATGAACATGAAAGTGTACATATCGCTGTGACGTAAATTAATTTTCATTACATACATCTAAAATTATTTTAGAAACGGAAACACACTTAAATTACTAAGTGTATCTCAAAGAGGCGCAACAATTGACGGAGACAGTGCTGGAAGTTTTCCCCAGTGATGTTCCTGAAGACGTGTGGGGTTTTCTGTTTCACTGCTTCAGTGCACTGGTATCTCGTTCCTTTTAATGCAGAACTGACCTTTAAAAAACACGATGCTAGGTCAGGCGAATGAGATGGTCCGTCTAACACTGGGATGCTGTACTGCACAGAAAATGCAATGTGGGTCGGCGCGTTTCCTGGATGCAGAACTCCTTCACTTCGGGTCGTTTTCAGGATTCCGTACGCGAATCGGTAAAAACGGAACCCTTACGGGATCATTATGTTGACCGTCTGTGTCTGTCTGTCCATCCGACTGTTCGAAACCATTTTTCTCGGGAACGGGTAGATGTACCAACGTGAAGCTTAAGTCACTAAGCTCTAGGATCTCTTGACGTGTAAAAAATTAAAGCTTATAAGGCAATGCAGTCAAAAGACACGCCCATTTATGTCATGCATTTTTATACTCGGAAACTCACTCATGTAAGAGTGTAAGGTGCCTGCCGTTAGTGTAAATCATGAAATTTGGTAAGAAGCAAATTTTCGCAGTACAAGTACAGGAAAACCTTGTAAAATTGTTAATTTGTTGTTGCATGACACGAAGAAAGTGTTTCTTTCGTCATTCTTTATCAGACGTGCAGCTTGAGATTGAAATCGTCAGTAGTTCTGCATTCAGGCTGGCCGGGTCGCAGTGGTAAAAACCGAACATCAGGCAAGGAATGACTTTATTGCTCATATAACGCTTTTCGGAATTTATCCATCATCAGATGTCCAGGAGCCGTTACTGCACGTAGATATGGCGTTTCAGGTAGTTTGCGAAACAAACCTTCACAGAGTAGTCTGATGATGGATAAATTCCGAAACGCTTCACATGGGCAGTGAAGTCATTCCTTCACTGTTGTTTGAGTTTCACCACTCCGACCCAGCCAGCCTGAAGACAGAACTACCGATCATCATAACAATGGTCACCCGCCTCCTGCATGTCTTGACGCCACGCTTATTTTATTGAAATTGAAACAGTCTCGAAAATCTTGGACTCCCTGGTTTAACATCGCGAGTCAATACGCAATAGCATTTTTATCGCAGTACACTACTTCGAAGTACGGGGTCATAGCTTTGGAGCCGTTGGCGGTGGCAATATACAGCCGCTGAGCCCTTAGCGCCGCGCCTGACTAGCCGAGCGGTCTGAGGCGCTGCAGTCATGGATTGTGCCGCTTACCCCTGCGGAGGTTCGAGTCATTCGTCGGGCATGGGTGTGTGTGTTTGTCCTTAGGATAATTTAGGTTGAGTAGTGTGTAAGCTTAGGGACTCATGACCTTAGCAGTTAAGTCCCACAAGATTTCACGCACATTTGAACATTTTTGATACCTTAGCGTGACTCACTCGCAACTGTCGCTAGCCTAGCCGTGGGAAGCGCAACCTGTGTTAGTTTGAGTGACAGAATATTCAAGCCCCTAAGAATCTAAATAAACAGGATTAAATATTATTCAATTTTGTTAAAAGTCAATATACAGCCCTTTGATATTAAAAGGAAGGTTCCATTAAAATCTCAGCTATCTAGCTGAGATACTTTCAAATTTAGAGACAATTACCTAAAACACCAAAAACCGACACTTATGAGATTAAAGTCAGTTAGGATTCGTAGCAGTTTGTCTTTTAGTATCATTTGGAATTATTACTGAAGTTCACTAAATGGCAGAACAATTTATTTAGATTTTTTATAATTAAAAATGTTCACTATTCTTCATTTTCGTAACATAGAATTCAGAACGGATTAATATTTATTTAATAACTATTTGTTTTGTTGTGTGAATAAATGAGAGTGAGTGAGCGTGTATATGTGGGACATACGTAAAGATTCAATATTACCTGATGTTAAACTTTACGTAACTATGTCATGGGAAAGTGTGAAGCAAGCAGTTGCAATGAAAGCTGTAATATCCCTAACTTGCTGATGTATGTCCAAGGGTAATTGCTTTTGTAACAAGGCAGCCAGAATAGCCATTTGCAGAGTAATGATTTTCTAAAAGCATTTCAAGATTGGTTTTCTATTCATTTGGTATTGTTAAACATTTTATTAAGATTTGCTTGATGAAGTGACGTACACTACCGGCCATTAAAATTGCTACACCACGAAGACGACGTGCTACAGACGCGAAATTTAAGCCACAAAAAGAATATGCTGTGATATGCAAATGATTAGCTTTTCAGAGCATTCACACAAGGTTGACGCCGGTGGTGACACCTGCAACGTGCTGCCGCCAGAGCGCTCGAGAGCGCAGTGAGACAAAATGGCGACAGGAGCCGAGAAAGCGTATGTCGCGCTTGAAATGCACTCACATCAGTCAGTCATAACAGTGCAACGACACTTCAGGACGAAGTTCAACAAAGATCCACCAACTGCTAACTCCATTCGGCGATGGTATGCGCAGTTTAAAGCTTCTGGATGCCTCTGTAAGGGGAAATCAACGGGTCGGCCTGCAGTGAGCGAAGAAACGGTTGAACGCGTGCGGGCAAGTTTCACGTGTAGCCCGCCGAAGTCGACGAATAAAGCAAGCAGGGAGCTAAACGTACCACAGCCGACGGTTTGGAAAATCTTACGGAAAAGGCTAAAGCAGAAGCCTTACGGTTTACAATTGTTACAAGCCCTGACACCCGATGACAAAGTCAAACGCTTTGAATTTTCGGCGCGGTTGCAACAGCTCACGGAACTGGATGCGTTCAGTGCGAAACTTGTTTTCAGTGATGAAGCAACATTTTTTCTTAGTGGTGAAGTGAACAGAGACAATGCGCGAATCTGGGCGGTAGAGAATCCCCACGCAATCGTGCAGCAACTTCGCAATTCACCAAAAGTTAACGTGTTTAGTGCAATCTCACGGTTTAAAGTTTACGGCCCCTTTTTCTTCTGCGAAGAAAACGTTACAGGACACGTGTATCTGGATATGCTGGAAAATTGGCTCATGCCACAACTGGAGACCGACAGCGCCGACTTCATCTTTCAACAGGATGGTGCTCCACCGCACTTCCATCATGATGTTCGGCATTTCTTAAACAGGAGATTGGAAAACCGATGGATCGGTCGTGGTGGAGATCATGATCAGCAATTCATGTCACGGCCTCCACGCTCTCCCGACTTAACCCCACGCGATTTCTTTCTGTGGGGTTATGTGAAAGATTCAGTGTTTAAGCCTCCTCTACCAAGAAACGCGCCAGAACTGCGAGCTCGCATCAACGATGCTTTCGAACTCATTGATGGGGACATGCTGCGCCGAGTGTGGGAGGAACTTGATTATCGGCTTGATGTCTGCCGAATCACATGTCGAACATTTGTGAATGCCTAAAAAAACTGAGTTTTTGTATGTGTGTCCAAAGCATTGTGAAAATATGTCAAATAATAAAGTTATTGTAGAGCATTGAAATCGCTTCAATCATTTGGAATAACCCTGTATATAGTGACAGTGTTAGGGCAAAAGAAGACGCCTCTTTCAACAGCCTGTTCCGCAGTGGGAATGTTCACACGGCGCCGTGTAATGTCACATGTCGCGAGCGTCGTACAAAATTGGCGCTGGAATTGCAGCTGGGAACAGGGCCAGCTGTACGCTGTACACACACACACACACACACACACACACACAGCTTCGCCTGCTGTCACTGTGCGTTCCTGAGGGCAGCCGGCGGCACGCACCACGCCCTGACGTGGCTACGCCATCCCGCGGCTAGACTGCACAATTCTTTCCCACGTCCAGTCGGAGTTAATTGGAAATGCGCCGCGGAGCGTTCGCGGATACAAAAAGCGCGGCCGGTCGTGCTCGTGGGTCGCGGGTCGCGGGTCGGCAACGGCCGAAAGCGAACGCCTGCACAGAGGTAGCGGCAGAGGCTCCGTAGACCAGGGAAACAGCACCGCAAAAATTCTGCGCAGCCTGATTCACCGCCGTAATTAATATCGCCCGCCCTGCGAAGAAAAGCAATTAGTTCGTCGCTGGGCGTGCGGGAGAGAGGGGTGGAGGGGGAGAGGTGGGGGGGGGGGGAGGAGGGAAGGCTGGTTAACCATTGGATTTTCCTGTTGAGGCCCTGTAAATGCGAAGCGCGCGTAATTAGTTTCCTTTCCCATCTATTTTGTTGTCTCGTTTACGTGTTATTTACAATCTTCCCTTGAAGGGGAACACGAGGGAGAATCCATCACAACAGACTTCAGACTCGCACTGCAATAATTTCAAAATACACTGAAGGCAGAAAGTCGCGAAACCAATGACGACTTCTCGTCGTGCGGCGTTTGATTTTCTAGGGCAGCAGGAGCTCTCTCGTGGGTATCCTACACACGCTGACTGCAAATTCTTACGTCAGTCTGGTTATTCGACCTGTTCTCATGATGATGGATGATCATGATAAGCCGGCCGGAGTGGCCGAGCGGTTCTAGGCGCTACAGTCCGGAACCGCGGGACTGCTACGGTCGCAGGTTCGAATCCTGCCTCGGGCATGCATGTGTGTGATGTCCTTAGGTTAGTTAGGTTTAAGTAGTTCTAAGTTCTAGGGGACTGATGACCTCAGAAGTTAAGTCCCATAGTGCTCAGAGCCATTTGAACCATTTTTTTTGATCATGATAATCATTATGATTATTATTATTATTATTTGATGTGAGGGGCGCTCGACATCATGGTCATCAGCGCCACGACCAAATGTCAGCGTGCCAATCTCATGGATGCGGACGAAGGCTGTCCCCACATGCGCAGCAGCTTATAATGTTCTAAATAAAGTCTTCCATCCTTCCCCACCAATTTAGGGATGAAGCCTAACAGTCAACAAAATTTCACCATTCTTGTAATACTGGAATCAGTATCTGAGAGGATGGTGGGCAGATCCGCACCGAGACTGAAGGCTGCCGTGATTTTAATATACAGGGTGGTTCATTGACAGTGACCGGGCAAAATATCTCACGAAGTAAGCGTCAAACGAAAAAACTACATAGAACGGAACTCGTCTAGCTTGAAGGAGGAAACCAGATGGTGCTATGGTTAGCCCGCTAGATGGCGCTGTCATACGTCAAACGGATATCAACTGCGTTTTTTTTAGAAATAGGGACCCCCACTTTTCATTACATATTCGCGTAGTACGTAAAGAAATGTGAATCTTTTAGTTGGACCACTTTTTTCACTTAGTGATAGATGCCGCTGTAATACTCATTAGCGTATGAGTACGTGGTATCACGTAACATTCCGCCAGTGCGGACGGTATTTGCTTAGTAATACATTATCCGTGTTAAAATGGACAGTTTACCAATTGCGGAAAAGGTCGATATCGTGTTGATGTATGGCTATTGTGACCAAAATGCCCAACGGGCGTGTGCTATGTATACTGCTCGGTATCCTGGACGACATCATCCAAGTGTCCGGACCGTCCGCCGGATAGTTACGTTATTTAAGGAAACAGGAACTGTTCAGCCACACGTGAAACGTCAACCACGACCTGCAACAAATGAGGATGGCCAGGTAGGTGTTTTAGCTGCTGTCGCGGCTAATCCGCACATCAGCAGCAGACAAATTGCGCGAGAATCGGGAATCTCAAAAACGTCGGTGTTGAGAATGCTGCTTCAACATCGATTGCACGTGTACCATATTTCTATGTACCAGGAACTGCATGGCGACGACTTTGAACGTCGTGTACAGTTCTGCCACTGGGCACAAGAGAAATTAGGGGACGATGACAGATTTTTTGCACGCGTCCTATTTAGCGACGAAGCGTCATTCACGAACAGCGGTAACGTAAACCGGCATAATATACACTATTGGGCAACGGAAAAACCACGATGGCTGCGACAAGTGGAACATCAGCGACCTTGCCGGGTTAATGTATGGTGCGGCATCATGGGAGGAAGGATAATTGGCCCCCACGTCATCGATGGCAATCTAAATGCTGCAATGTACGCTGATTTCCTACGTAAAGTTCTACCGATGTTACTACAAGATGTTTCGCTGCATGACAGAAAGGCGATGTACTTCCAACATGATGGATGTCCGGCACATAGGTCGCGTGCGGTTGAAGCGGTATTGAATAGCGTATTTCATGACAGGTGTATTGGTCGTCGAAGCACCATACTGTGGCCCGCACGTTCACCGGATCTGACGTCCCCGGATTTCGTTATGTGGGGAAAGTTGAAGGATATTTGCTATCGTGATGCACGACAACGCCTGAAAACATGCGTCAGCGCATTGTCAATACATGTGCGAACATTACGGAAGGAGAACTGCTCGCTGTTCAGAGGAGTGTCGTTACACGTATTGCCTAATGCACTGAGGTTGACGGACATTATTCTGAGCATTTATTGCATTAATGTGGTATTTACATGTAATCACGCTGTAACAGCATGCGTTCTCGGAAATGATAAGTTCACAAAGGTACATGTATCACACTGGAACAACTGAAATAAAATGTTCAAACGTATCTACGTTCTGTATTTTACGAGGGCAGTTCAATAAGTAATGCAACACACTTTTTTTTCTCGGCCAATTTTGGTTGAAAAAACCGGAAATTTCTTGTGGAATATTTTCAAACATTCCCGCTTCGTCTCGTATAGTTTCATTGACTTCCGACAGGTGGCAGCGCTGTACGGAGCTGTTAAAATGGCGTCTGTAACGGATGTGCGTTGCAAACAACGGGCAGTGATCGAGTTTCTTTTGGCGGAAAACCAGGGCATCTCAGATATTCATAGGCGCTTGCAGAATGCCTACGGTGATCTGGCAGTGGACAAAAGCACGGCGAGTCGTTGGGCAAAGCGTGTGTCATCATCGCCGCAAGGTCAAGCAAGACTGTCTGATCTCCCGCGTGCGGGCCGGCCGTGCACAGCTGTGACTCCTGCAATGGCGAAGCGTGCGAACACACTCGTTCGAGATGATCGACGGATCACCATCGAACAACTCAGTGCTCAACTTGACATCTCTGTTGGTAGTGCTGTCACAATTGTTCACCAGTTGGGATATTCAAAGGTTTGTTCCCGCTGGGTCCCTCGTTGTCTAACCGAACACCATAAAGAGCAAAGGAGAACCGTCTGTGCGGAATTGCTTGCTCGTCATGTGCCTGAGGGTGACAATTTGTTGTCAAAGATTGTTACAGGCGATGAAATATGGGTTCATCACTTCGAACCTGAAACAAAACGGCAATCAATGGAGTGGCGCCACACCCACTCCCCTACCAAGAAAAAGTTTAAAGCCATACCCTCAGCCGGTGAAGTCATGGTTACAGTCTTCTGGGACGCTGAAGGGGTTATTCTGTGCGATGTCCTTCCCCATGGTCAAACGATCAACTCTGAAGTGTATTGTGCTACTCTTCAGAAATTGAAGAAACGACTTCAGCGTGTTCGTAGGCACAAAAATCTGAAGGAACTTCTCCTTCTTCATGACAACGCAAGACCTCACACAAGTCTTCGCACCCGAGAGGAGCTCACAAAACTTCAGTGGACTGTTCTTCTTCATGCACCCTACAGCCCCGATCTCGCACCGTCGGATTTCCATATGTTTGGCCCAATGAAGGACGCAATCCGTGGGAGGCACTACGCGGATGATGAAGAAGTTATTGATGCAGTACGACGTTGGCTCTGACATCGACCAGTGGAATGGTACCGTGCAGGCATACAGGCCCTCATTTCAAGGTGGCGTAAGGCCGTAGCATTGAATGGAGATTACGTTGAAAAATAGTGTTGTGTAGCTAAAAGATTGGGGAATAACCTGGTGTATTTCAATGCTGAATAAAACAACCCCTGTTTCAGAAAAAAATGTGTTGCATTACTTATTGAACTGCCCTCGTAATTGAAAAAAACCTACCTGCTACCAACTGTTCGTCTAAAATTGTGAGCCATATGTTTGTGACTATTACAGCGCCATGTATCACAAAGAGAAGAAAGTGGTGAAACTAAAACATTCATATTTCTTTACGTACCACACGAATATGTAACAAAAATGGGGGTTCCTATTTTTTAAAAAAACGCAGTTGATATCCGTTTGACCTATGGCAGCGCCATCTAGCGGGCAACCATAGCGCCATGTGGTTTCCCCCTTCAAGCTAGACAAGTTTCGTTCTTTGTAGTTTTTTCATTTGACGCTTATTTCGTGAGATATTTGGCCCGGTCACGATCAATGGACCTCCCTGTATAACACACTTGTTGCCAAAATACACCGAACTGAATGCGGCAGCCCACAAACCTCACAGAGTGATGGATCCTCCAGCCGGAGGAGGAAGCCTTGTATCACAGGGCTGTGCCCGACGCGCCGCTTCGTAAGCAGAACCTCCTTCCAGCGGCCAGGCTGACATGAAGACCGCCATGGCTTTGTGGTCGAATTGAGCGGCCGCAGTTTCTTTTGCGTCACCTGCAACCATTCAGTCTCCCACTGACGCATGATGCGTCTGTTGGAAAGTGAGATGATAGCGTGCAACTGGGTGAGACATTGGTGGACAGCACCGTCCCAACATGCTTTCTTGGTGGCTTTGTCGGCCACGTCGTTGTCCAGCATCCCATTGTGGTCAGATACCAAGCAAAAGATCTCCTTGCCACGGTGCTGGAGCCGCTGTATGGAGTCACGGATGAACTGACTCAGCGGGTCTGCAGCACACGTGAGGTGAAGTGCTTGCAGAGAGTCTGAACAGACGAGAAACCTTGTACAGTGATGTATATCTCTGTACCCTCTCCAGTGTCGTCAGAATGCCACGTAACTCCGCATCATAATTTGAAAATTGTTCCGGAAGACGCATTTTAGAAACCCTATGAGGGTGAAACGTCCCCTTTGGAAAATTATGAATGACAGTGCTGGAAAACCTCTTACGTTATTTGATTTTCGAACACCTGAGCACAACTGAACGTACTCAGACATTTCTCTTTTCACTTATTATGATCAACACTAAACTGACGCCCTTTTTTTATTTTTAGCGCAACGCAATCTGACTCAATAATCCCTAAAAAAGAATGGCGCTGACTAACAGTGGTTCAAATGGTTCAAATGGCTCTGAGCACTATGGGACTCAACATCTTAGGTCATAAGTCCCCTAGAACTTAGAACTACTTAAACCTAACTAACCTAAGGACATCACACACACCCATGCCCGAGGCAGGATTCGAACCTGCGACCGTAGCACTCCCGCGGGTCCGGACTGAAGCGCCAGAACCGCTAGACCACTGCGGCCGGCGACTAACAGCGGCCTATACCTTTCATGAGTCACTTACCTCACAAAAATCTTCGATACTCGAACTACTGCAATACAGCGAGCGCCAGTACCGCCAGCTAAATAATAGATTCTGACTACTGAAGGCACTAACTACTGATAGGCATAGTTAGCAAATGAAAGATTTTGATAGTGAACACACAATGTATTTACCTTAATAGTGTTGAAAAATCATAATATACATAGCAGTTCATGATATCCAGTCTTACAAATTTCAAAACTCCGCCATCTCTCTCCCCACATCCACCACTGCTGGCGGCTCACCTCCAACTGCACTACGCTACGCGCTGTTCACATCCAACTGCCCATCACTACAATAGCGAATATTCCAACAATGCCAACCAACCACAGACTACAGACTACACACAGGCAGACCTACGTTTCTAGCATTTGTGGACTTAGAGAAAGCTTTTGACAATGTTGACTGGAATACGCTTTCAAATTCTGAAGGTGGCAGGGGTAAAATACAGGGAGTGAAAGGCTAGTTACAATTTGTACAGAAACCAAATGGCAGTTATAAGAGTCTCATGCCCTAGTGGTTGGGAAGGGAGTGAGACAGGGTTGTAGCCTCTCCCCGATGTTGTTCGATCTGTATATTGAGCAAGCAGTGAAGGAAACAAAAGAAAAATTCGGAGTAGGTATTAAAATCCATGGAGAAGAAATAAAAACTTTGAGGTTCGCCGATGACATTGTAATTCTGTCAGAGACAGCAAAGGACTTGGGAGAGCAGTTGAACGGAATGGACAGTGTCTTGAAAGGAGGATATAAGATGAACATCAACAAAAGCAAAACGAGGATAATGGAATGTAGACGAATTAAATCGGGTGAAGCTGAGGGAATTAGATTAGCAAATGAGACACTTAAAGTAGTAAAGGAGTTTTGCTATTTGGGGAGCAAAATAATTAATAATGGTCGAAGTAGAGAGGATATAAAATGTAGACTGGCAATGGCAAGGAAAGCCTTTCTGAAGAAGAGAAATTTGTTAGCTTCGAGTATAGATTTAAGTGTCAGGAAGTTGTTTCTAAATGTAGTTGTAAGGAGTGTAGCCATGTATGGAAGCGAAACGTGGACGATAAACAGTTTGGACAAGAAGAGAATTTAAGCTTTCGAAATGTGGTGCTACAGAAGAATGCCGAATATTAGATGGGTACATCACATAACTAATGCGGAGGTATTGAACAGAATTGGGGAGAAATTTGTGCCACAAATTGACCAGAAGAAGGAATCGGTGGGTAGGACATATTCTGATCACCAATTTAGTAGTGGAGGGCAGCGTGAAGGACAAAAATCGTAGAGGGAGACCAAGAGATGAACACGCGAAACAGATTCAGAAGGATGTAAGAAGGTACTGGGAGATGATGAACCTTGCACAGGATAGAGTAGCATGGAGAGCTGCATCAAACTAGTCTGTGGACTGAAGACAACAACAACAACAACAACAGCAATGTGGGTTAGTTGTATGCCGGCGTACGATGTCGCCAGCACAGCAGTCGGCAAAGATGGAGTGGGAAGATCGATTAGTAGGCGCCGGATCAAGTGCCCGTATCCTGAGAGAGGCCAGAGACACACCCACAAGCAACACGCCGCGAACGCCCTCTCGACAGCAGGTATTTACGCCGCCGCAGCTGACTGGAGGGCCTCACTCAATCATCCAATTTGGCGTCTCTCAGTTAACTTACAGAGTGGGTTTAGTTCATCACATGCTATGACAGTACATAGCGACTAGAGAGGGACTAGCCAGAATTGGACTTTACATAATTACTGATGAACGTGTACCACAACACATGGACACTATTCAAATTAAGTAAAGTTTCTGGTTCATGTAAATAATGAACTGTATCAATCCACGTGTGCATTTGTGTTGTAGAAATGGGATACCAGTCACCCATAACAACATCCTCTCCCTTGCTTGCTTGCGGTACAAGACTCTGCAAATTGTACCACAATGCCACCAAATTTCACCACATATCTGGCCAACTACACCATCTACATGTCACACGATGAGAAGGCCGTCAAAGCCCTGCTTAGTCACATTTAATTCCATCCTTTGACACCTACGCAATGGAGGTCAGAAAAGCGGCGCCCAGCCCTGAAATCACGCGGTTTTCTCATGGGTGGGCGAGGAAAACAATTCAGACACACCGCTGCTCAGAATCGAAAAGAAAAAGCCTTAGGGGTGAGAGAGTGGGCCAATGAAACCACCCCTTCCTCAGGGGCGTTGATTCCGACACATTTCGCGGTCGGTAGGGACGATTCGCAGTGCGGGGAGCGAGAGGAAGATGATGTTGACAACCTTTGGTACTGCTGAAAGCCTCGGACGTTACCTCCGTTAAGCTCGCAGATCTGACGCTCAATGTCGGTTGTTTTAGTGTTCACCGCATTCGGAAAATGCATTACAGATACAATATTACAGACGGAGCGGTTTTGAATCAGCTTCGACACACTGTACTATCATTTAGTCAGCGTAAACGCAACAGAAAAACTCAGAATGATGGTGTCTTGTTCGCCTCGGCTCGAGGAAACTGTGGCAAATGCGCCGAACTGCGATTGTAGGACAGCCGCGGACGGAAATACGAACTCACTTCCACGACATACATCGAATTACACGATGCAGTCACATTAATGTGATCACCGACTGTGTTCCAAGTCAACGTGCAATGAACACAGACGGCAGCACTGGCAGTGGAGGATGTCCAGGGCGACAGTTACTGAACTACAAGAAAGAAAGTCGTCAACTTCTGAACCGTTTACGTTAGGACTGAAACGTCCCCTTAGAACAATTGTACACGACTGTGCTTAAACTGACACACAATATTTTTAGCGCAGCGCAATGTGACTTTCAAAAATCCCTACAAAAGAATGGCCCTGACTAACATTAATCTATACCTTTCACAAATCACTTACCTCACCAAAAATCTCCGTTACTCGAACTACTGCAATACAGCGAGCGCCACTACTGCCAGCTAAATAAAAGATTCAAACTACGGAAGGCACTAACTACTGATAGGCATAGTTAGCAAATGAAAGATTTTAATAGAGAACAAACAATGTATTTACCTTAATAGTGTTGAAAAAGCATAATATACATAGCAGTTCATAATATCCATTCTGTACTCAAAAATCCGCCATCTCATTTCCCACATCCACCAATGCTGGCGGCTCACCTCCAACTGCGCAACGCTACGCGCTGTTCACATCCAGCTGCCGCTGCCCAACACTACAATGGCACACAACAATGCAAACTAGCCACAGACTGCACACAGCACAGCCATTGATTTTCATACAGAGCGCTACGTAACGTTGCCAATAAGAAAATATAAACAGCCTACTTACAGTAACGTTGCCAATAAGAAAATATAAACAGCCTACTTACAGTAACGTTGCCAACAAGAAAATATAAACAGCCTACTTACAGGACGTTCAAACTGCAAGGTTGGCTGCGGGGCATGATGGGAATTAATGTGTGCGCTATATGGTTTGGCTTAGCGATGAAGCCCACTTTCATTTCGATGGGCTGATCAGTAAGCAAACTTGGCGCATTTGGTGGGTTGAGAATTCGCAACAGGCAACTCTGTGGTGGGCCATGTCCAGTGACGGTATCATTGGTGCAATATTCCTTGATAGCACGGTGACTACCGAACGGTACGTGAAGGTTTTGGAAGATGATTTCATCCCCATTATCGAAAACGACTCTGATTTCGACAATATGTGGTTCTTGCAAGACGGAGCTCGACACCATTGAAGCAGGAGAGCGTTTGACGTCCTGGAGCAGCACTTTGGGGACCGCATTCTGGCTCTGGGGTCCCAGAGGTACTGGTTCAAATAGTTCAAATGGCTCTGAGCGCTATGCGACTTAACTTCTGAGGTCATCAGTCGCCTAGAACTTAGAACTACTTAAACCTAACTAACCTAAGGACATCACACACATCCATGTTCGAGGCAGGATTCGAACCTGCGACCGTAGCGGTCGCTCGGTTCCAGACTGTAGCACCTAGAACCGCACGGCCACTCCGGCCGGCAGAGGTACCGGCATCGGCCGCCATATTCTCCGGACCCGAAGACATCTGACTCCTTTTTGTGGGGCTACGTGACACACAAACCCCAGAACCATTGCCGATCTGACAGCAGCGATTCAGGAGGTCATGGACAGCATCGATGTTCCGACACTTCAGCGGGTCATGTAGAATTACGCTATTCGTCTGCGCCACATCATCGCCAATGACGGCAGGCATATCGAGCATGTGATAACCTAAACCTGAATATCTGTTGAATATCAAACGGCTCTGAGCACTATGGAACTTGACATCTCAGGTCATCAGTCCCCCTAGAAGTTAGAACTACTTAAACCTAACTAACCTAAGGACATCACACACATCCATGCCTGAGGCAGGATGCGAACTTGCGACCGTAGGAGCACCGCGGTTCCGGACTGAAGCGCCTAGAACTGCTCGGCTACAGCGGCCGGCAATGTTGAACAAAGAGTGTGCAGTATGTAGTTTGTACCCAATTTCCATTTTTTTTTCATGTAGCTCAATAATTGTCACACTGTGTAAAACTTGTTGGGTGAGGGTGGGGGACACGAGAAACAGTGGAGTAATTTTGTAAATGATAGATTTCAGCTGTCAGTCGTCCTTTGGAATTTGTATTGGCAGATCCAAATTTCTAGCTGAAATCCTTATCTGCTAAT
Source organism: Schistocerca cancellata (assembly GCF_023864275.1). NCBI lineage: Eukaryota > Metazoa > Arthropoda > Insecta > Orthoptera > Acrididae > Schistocerca > Schistocerca cancellata. Next base: position 157,813,484 of record NC_064637.1, read on the forward strand.
AAAAATTTCCAGAGGACGACTGACAGCTGAATATTATTTACAAAATTGCTCCACTGCTTCTCGTGTCCCCCACTTGCCTTCGACCAAACAAAATCTACAAAATCTATTATTTACACTGCGTGCAAGAGCCTCTGAATGGAGGTCTGGTATGATTTTTTTTTTTACTAATTTAATTGAAAGCTTTGTTGCTTTGGTAAAAATAAAATTGGTTCTTTTCGTCGCGACAGAATAAATTACTATTAATCACACCAGATTTGTCGGAGAACAGCAGCAACATGTGTAATTGATCCAGCTTTAAGAAATTCTATTACCTTTTAGCGGAAAATTCGTGCGGTACTCTCCGACGTTAGAAAAGTCGTGGTGTTCCGTTCGGAGCAGGAGGCGGCTGTCTTTTCTCATTCGCGATATCGAAAATTACTAAAAAATGAACAGAAATTTTTTTCGGAGGAAGAATGCGCGGAGAAAACAGACGGAAGTTACATGAAAGAAACCTAAGGGACCAACTAATTGGATTTGTACGAACATATAAACGGAACTGAAAGAACTTTGAATAAATACTATAACGATGTCGTCACGACAGCCTCCTGTTCCGACAGAACACACGCTGGATCATAAGCTGCATAAATCTTTTAAACAGGAAAGATTATCACAAGTATAATTAATGAAAATAAGGTTGAGAGATTTTCTTTGAAATTAAATAAACTTCAAGGCTTCAAGTATTATATTATGAAACGGAAACTTACATTAACATGGCCAGCCATTGTGGCGGTGGAGCGAATTTTCATGATACACATTCTCGCTTGTTTGTGGCTACATATATTTTTAATCACTTAAACTCCTAAATTTACAATAAAATGATTATATCAGTATGGAGCACAATACTTTTGCGTCCGACTCGCAACACATTCACAGAAGAATAGCTAGAGAGCGGCGCTGCTCCCTGCAGAAGTAAAAATTGGCAATTGTTATTTTGAAACATAGGTGCATCGTTTTTTTTACTGATCGATAGCAGCGTATAACAGTTTATAGCTATCGTGATATTCTGCGCTTTTGAGGAGCGCGGCAAAGATATCTGGTTACAACATTCATTGGTATATGTTAAAAGTTCGCACATACTGACGCGAATACAGAAAAAAAAAACTTTTACATGTTAAAAATCGCAGTGATAACGGCTGTAATGTCACAGAGGGTAACCTAGTGGAGCAATTGTCGTAATGCAGAAACGAAGTATCTGACGTGGAAATGTCATGATCATTGGCTTTCAGGCCAGGATCGGAAGCATTTCCGAAACGGCTCGATCCGCGAACTGTTTGCCTGCCTCTTAGTTAAAAGTATACGGCGCTATCCAATGCCGGTGCCGATGCACCTGTGGAGCACCTTGGGCTGTAGATGACAAGGGTGAACGCCGGCCTCTGAGATATGTGTGCGAACGACGAGACAGGCAACTGTTGAGCAAGTGACCGGCCAGATGAAGCAATGGGGATACGGACGGTGTCTCTTCAAGGACCGTTGAGCGAACGTTGCTGCGTGTGGGCTCCTGTAGGAGGTGCGTGGTTCGTGCACCCAGGCTGACAGCCGTTCGCCGCCAACGAAGGCTGGAAGTTGGACGACAGTGCCGCAACTGGACTTGCACTGACTGATGACTGGTGTTCATTTCAGATGAATCGCGTTTTGCGCTCCACCAGACAGCTGGGCTTTGTGTACGGCGTGAAACGTCTCAGGCACCTTGCAACAGTCGTCAGAAGGGTCCTCGCCAGAGGAGGGAGTGTTACGGCGTGGCGAATGTTTTCGTGCCATTGCCTGGATGCTCTTGTCATCCTCTAAGGCACAGCGAATCAACACGGCAACGGCCTTGCCGCAGTGGCTACACCGGTTCCCGTGAGATCGCCGAAGTTAAGCGCTGTCGGGCGTGGTCGGCCCTCGGATGGGTGACCATCCAGGCCGCCATGCACTCTTACCATTTTTCGGGGTGCACTCAGCCTGCTGACGCCAATTGAGGAGTTACTCCACCGAATAGTAGCGGCTTCGGTCAAGAATACCATCACCGGGAGAGTGGTGTGCTGACCCCACGTCCCTCCTATCCGCGTCCTGCACTGAGGATGACACGGCGGTCGGATGGTCCCGGTAAACCACTCGTGGCCTGAAGACGGAGTGCTTTAGTGCTTTACAGTGAATCAACACACGTATGCATCTATCCTTATGGACCACTTCCACCCCTACACGCAGGTTGTTTTCCCTCGGCACGATGGCATCTACCAGCAGGACAACGCAACGTGTCGCACAGCTGCCATTGTACTTGCGTGGTTCGAAGAGCACCAGAGTCAGTCCACTGTACTCCCCTGGCCACCAGACTCCACGCATTTAAAACCCAGTCGAGACTCTGTCGGTGCACATCGATCGGACTGTCTGTCTCACGGATCCTCAGCCGAGAATCCTGGCGCAGTTGGCCACGCCACTGAAGCCGCTGTCGCTCCACATACCTGCCTGTACCTTTCAGATCCTTATTAACACTCTTCCTGCACGGCTGGCACCGGTCCGCGCTGCTAAAGGTGGTTATTCAGGCTTTTTGACAGCTGGTCGCATTAACCCTTTCGTGACCGAATTAAATGAAATGATAATTAAATGGTCACCCTAGCTGCAAACAGGCGTTGATGTACTTCATTGGGGATATGTTGAAAATGTGTGCCCCGACCGGGACTCGAACCCGGGATCTCCTGCTTACATGGCAGACGCTCTATCCATCTGAGCCACCGCGGGCACAGAGGATAGTGCGTCTGCAGGGACTTATCCCTTGCACGCTCCCAGTGAGATGTCCCCAATGAAGTACATCAACGCCTGTTAGCAGCTAGGGTGTCCATTTAATTATCATTTCATTTCTAGCAAATCTGCATGCTCATCCACGGTAACCGTTCTTTCGGGAACAGATACTGTCGTCATATATACGAATTAATTAAAATTTCTCGTATTACTATAAAAACTAATTTTCTGCTTTTGGAACGGATACTGAGGCCATGTTTCTAAATTTCGATTGTTGTTTATAGTTTTATAATTACTTTAACTGGGGCTCAAGTGCAAGTGATTCGTATAAATTTTCCACAGACTGACGTCGTCGACACGATTCGAAATCTGAAATCTTTCTTCCAACGAAATGTGCCGGGGAGACCTGAGAAACTGCCAGCCATGTGACACGAGAGTAGGGCCTCAGCGGCGGTGGGCGGCGGACGTGTTTGGAGGCGTGTAAGTCGAGATCCCTGCCGTCGATTTGCATCTTCTCTCGTGACTGCGCCTAACGGTTTCCGCGCATGCGCGCCCTTCAGCAATGGGTGGAGCTATCTCTGGCCTTATCTCCAGCGCAGTACCGGATTTTAGATAGCGCGATAATTGGCTGTCGGTTCAGCGCGAAGGACCGATATAGGAGTGCATCAGCCACTCATTGAATACGGGACCGCTACGTACCGCCTTATTACCCTACTGGTTAAAGTAGCAAATAATTACTTAAATAAAAATCTTTTCAGAAAAATTACTTTTTAAAACGGACTAAAATGTATAAAATGATTTCTCCTAGCCCCTTAAGATTGCCAGACCGCAAACAGATGGTCCTGAAAATTTGTGCTTGTGAATTTTTAGTATCTATAACAGTGATAGTAAAATTTAAAACGAAAAGCGTTGAGCACTATCTACAGTTTATGCGTGAATAGATCACAAAATGTCACAATTTTATTGGGTTGCAAATCATATGGACTGTTCTGTCATTTTTATGAACGAGATGTACTCTCTACTCCTGTTACTGTTATCTGTTGCATGTGCCAGAGGTTTTGCATTTTAAATTTCGCAAGTTTTGTCATAGCTATTAAACATTCCAAAAGATAAATTTTCATGACTTTGTCTGGGGTTGGGAATCTTTCGGGGCCAGAAGAAATTATTTTATACTTATTAGCCTTTTTTTAAAACTTGTGTTAAAAATATATATTTTGCCAAAAATAATCGATATGCTTGGAGAAATGCATGGCACACAGTGCACTGTCTTTTGTCCGGAAGAGTTGTCTGATGATGCGATGGAAGAAGAAACAGAAGTTGCTTTAGAAGAGATGGGGGATCCAGTATTAGAATCAGAATTTAAAAGAGCTTTCGAAGACATAATATCGAATAAGGCAGAAGGGATAGATAACATTACATCAGAATTTCTAAAATTATTGGGGCAAGTGACAACGAAACGACTATTCATGTTGGTGTGTCGACTGGCGATGGCGATGTGCGATGTGCCAACAGACTTTCAAAAAAATATCATCCACACAATTCCAAAGACTGCAAGTGAGTGAATTATCGGACAACCAGCGTGATACGTCATACATCCACGTTGCTTACAGGAATAATGGGACACAAGTGGAAAATTGAAGATCTGCCGGACGACGATCGGTTTGTCCAGGAGGACAATTCTAACGTTGCGGTTGATAAAAATATAAAAAGATGTTGAACATTCTGAGGAAAATACGAGTAAGCTATAGGGAGAGACGGGTTATACACATGTACACGAGCTAAGAGGGAATAATAGGAGTGAAAGGGCAAAAACGAAGCGCTCCGATTAAAAAGGGTGAAAGACAGGGATGTAATCTTTCGCCCTCTCTGTTCAACCTATACATTGAAGGAGCAATGATAGAAATAAAACAAAGGTTCAGGAGTGGAACTGAAATTCAAGGTGAGAGGATATCAACGATACGATTCGCTGATATTGCTATCCTGAGTGAAAGTGAAGAAGAACTACATGATCAACTGAATGGAACAATACAATGAGTACAGAATATGGATTGAGAGTAAATCGAATAAAGACTAAAGAATTGAGACACAGCATAAATGAAAACAGTGAGAAAACATAAGGCTTGATGATGATGATGATGATGAAGTACATCAAGTTGATAAATTCTGCTACCTATGCAGTAAAATAGCCAATGACGGACGGAGCAAGGAGGATATCCAAAGCAGGCTAGCACTGGAAAAACGAGCATTCATGGCCCAAGAGCAGTCTACTAGTATGAAACAATGTCACGAATCCTTCACAGAAAAATGGAGAAACTAGTAGGAGCCAACCTTGTTGAAAATCAGCTTGGATTCCGGAGAAATGTAGGACCACGCGAGGCAATAATGAGTCTACGACTTCTCACAGAAGGGGAAAGTTAAACCTACGCTGACAGCATTTGTAGACAAAGAAAGCTTTTTACAGTGTCGACCGGAATACTGTCTTTCAAATTCTGAAGGTGGCAGGGGTAGAATACTTGGAGTGAAAGACTACAATTTGTATAGAAACCGACGGCAGCTGTAAGAGTCGATGGGCACCGAAGGGAAGCAGTGGTTGAGAAAGGAATGAGACGTGTTTGTAGCCTAACCTAGATGTTATACCATCTGTGCACTGAGCAACCAGAACAGGAATTCAAAGAAAAATTTCCAAGGAGAAAAAATAAAAACTTAGGTTTGCTGATGGCAGTATAATTCTGTCCGATACACCAAAGGACTCGGAAGAGCAGTTGAACGGAATGGACAGTGTCTCGAAAGGAGGGTATAAGACTAAGATGAACAACAACAAAAGCAAAACGAGAATAATGGAATGCAGTTGAATTAAATGTCGATGCTGAGGGAATTAGATTAGGACATGAGACACTGGAGACAGTGAGTGAGTTTCGCTTCTTGGGAAGCAAAATAACTGATGGTGGTGGTGGTTAGTGTTTAACGTCCCGTTGACAACGAGGTCATTAGAGACGGAGCGCAAGCTCGGGTTAGGGAAGGAAATCGGCCGTGCTCTTTCAAAGGAACCATCCCGGCATTTGCCTGAAACGATTTAGGGAAATCACGGAAAACCTAAATCAGAATGGCTGGAGACGGGATTGAACCGTCGTCCTCCCGAATGCGAGTCCAGTGTGCTAACCACTGCGCCACCTCGCTCGGTCAAAATAACTGATGGTCGAAATAGAGAGGCTATAAACTGTAGACTGGCAATGACACGAAAACCGTTTCTGCAGAAGAGAAATTTGCTAACGTCGAATGTAGATTTAAGTGTCAGGAAGTCCTTTCTAAAAGTACTTGTATGAAGTGCAGCCATGTATGGGAGTGAAACATGAACGATAAATAGTTTAGCCAAGAAGAGAACAGAAGCTTTTGGAACGAGGTGTTACAGAAGAATGCTGAAGATTAGATGCGTAGATCATGTGGGGAGGTACTGAATAGAATTTGGGAGAAGACAAATTTGTATTAAACCATGCCTAGAAGAACGGATCGGTGATAGGACACATTCTGAGGCATCAAGGGATCACCAGTTTTGTACTGGAGGGGAGCATGGGGCGTAAAAATCGTAGAGGGAGACCAAGATATGAATACATTAAGCAGATTCAGAAGGATGTAGGTTAAAGTAGATACTCGTAGATGAACAGGCTTGTACAGTTTGAGTTGCACGGAGAGCTGCATCAAACGAGTATTTTGGTCTGAAGACCACAACAACGACAATTCGAGGAAGTAGTTTCTGAGAATGTACGTTTGTAGCAGAGCATTGTATGGAAGTGAAACATGTGCTGTGGGAGAGAAGAGAATCGATGCATCTGAGACGTGCTGCAGAAAAATTTTGAATATTAGGTGGACTGAGAAGGTAACACGTGAGGTGGTTCTCTGCAGAATCGGCGAGGTAAGGGACGTATCGGAAACACTGACAAGAAGGGACAGGATGGTAGGACATCTTTTACGACATCGGGGATCATCATCTATGGTACTAGAGGGAGCTATAGAAGGTAAAAATTGTAGAGCAGGGCAGAGACTGGTATACATCGAGCAAATAATTGAAGACATAGCGTAGAAGCGATACTCTGAGATGAAGAGATGGGCACAGGAAAGGAATTCGTGACGGACCGCATCAGACCAGCCAGAAGACTGGTGACTGAAGAAACAGACAGCACGACAACAAAGGACACGGAGGCACGTAACCCTAAAAAGGAAAGCGTCGCGCTCGTACGTCCAGCCAGTTGTGCAGGAAGGAGTGGCGGCGGCTTCAGCTGGACCGCCCGCGGGGGCGGTGGACGCTGGGGGCGGCGCCGGCGGCGGCGTCGCGGCGCTGTATCGAGCGCGCAGCCTCCGCGTGTGTGCGTCGGAGGCGGCGTCGCCCGGCGCCATATTGATCGGGCGTCGGGCGCTGTGCCGGCGCTGCGTCTTCCCCCCACGTGTGGCGAGGCGGCCACATCAAACGATGCCACACTGGGCCACTGGGCTCGCTCCAGCTCCAGCTCCAGCCGCCAGCTGACGGCGTCCCGCGTGACGTCACGCGCAGTGGGCGCGCAGCTGGGGTCGCCGCTCTGCCAGGTGCTGACAGATCCCCACAAACGGGTACATACGAGGTGACTATAAAATAACGCCACTATACCTGCGCATAATTTTACTTCAAAAGCACACACAGTGTGTGGCGTCCCCGCACTCCAACCGCGTGCTGATATCGTCGACGCCGTAGAGCTGCTACTGCCACAGCTCTCGCAGTGGAGTTGAGAAACGATGCGCGATGACGTAGGTCCCCGTTGGTGAACAGGAGACAGAAATGCCAACTTGTACGATGGACGCTTCTTCTGATTTAAGATTGAATGATTCGTTGCCCGGATATGCAGTAGTTGTTAAATCTCATCTCATCGACATCGTACACACACCACCAATTGCGAGGAAACATTGTAATTATCAGTCTTCTCGTACGTTGTTGGCTCGTTGCTATGGAGTTGTTGAACCTGTATGGAGCGAGATCCACAGATACTCTTTGATCACGTCTGAGTCAAACTACGCCGTAATGTTAAAAAAAAGTTCAAAGTTCTCTTTTCAATTAATGAATTATGTATTTTGATATTCAGATTAAATTGTCCCTGCTTAACAGTCGTTGGTTAACTATCATTGATTAAATCACTTAATAATGTAGTCCACGCTTAATATTTCACTTGGAACGAACAGTTTATTGTTCCTTGGCCACTAAATACTTTACAACTTTCGCACCAAACGCACACGCAGTTGGTTGGTAAAGTCAGTTCTATTAAAATTAAGTATCTTGACAATTACAACTTGACTCTTCAGCGTAATTGTATTATCTTCGTGAAGTCGTGTAATTGTGTCCTACTCGAGTCTAATTTGAGTGTAGTCCTTTGATATACTGTCCACTCTTCTTTTAGTTCCAACTATTTGAAAGTCAAGTCCAATACTCACTAGTTTCGTCAATAAAGTTCAATTAACCCGTTATGCACGCTTAAACGCGTCTATCAGTTCCTGTCTCTGCTTAGAAAATCAGATTCCGAAGTTCGTGAATCACGTCACGCAAGAAACACTTCTGAACGCAAAACAATCTCGTCGCGTTCCCGTACTCTCAATAACTGAGACAAGAATTGTTCTCGCACGTCTTTACAGGACGAGAGCCAGCAAGCGACTTCTGTGAAAGAGTATTGTGGGCGCATTGAATTTCGTCGTTACGCTTACAACGTTCCTCCACATAAAAGTTATCACTGACTAACATCACCTTGGACTTAGCTTTCAAGACATTAATTGCAATTATCACTTGGATATTTGTCCAGTAATTAAATCTGAGGTTTATTCCTCCTCTTTTCATAACAAAAACTCTTAGTGATGTATATTGTCGTTGTTATCAAAACTTCTTGGTGTTAACTTATCGGCAAATATGTATTTGCCAAGATAACTCTTCCCTATTTCATATTATGATATTTTGTCTTAATTGACTTTAAGGGGGTCGTTGGGGTGTTATAATAGTTAATTAGCAAATGAAACTATTTCGTTCCAGAGACCTTTCCAAGTCTGACACATCTGTCATGCAAATATGCAGACTGAAGCGACGGATCAAAATTTGTAATAACGCCAGGAGTCGAACCTGTGTCTCTAGCTCACCAGGCAGACGTGTTAACCACTACACCATCCTAACACAGTTGTTTCTGTTGCACGTCTTTTTCTGAGTTTATTAGATAATGGACCGCTCCACAGATGAAACGACGTGACGTATTAAGAAAATTATGTAAACGTAATCCATGACTTCAGCGTGAACTACCGATGTAGTCGCACTCTTTGATAGTAGGTGCGGTATTTTCAAAGTCTGTATATTTTACATTAATATATCATTTGTTGTTGCCGTGCTCTTCAGTCCAAAGACTGGTTTGATGCAGCTCTCCACACTATCCTGTGTAGGCCCCATCATCTCCGATTAACTACTGCAGTCTATATCCTTCTAAATCTGCTCAGCGTATTCATCTCTTCGTTTTACCGCCACTCACGCTTCGCTCCAATACTAGATTCGTCATTCCTTCATGCCTGAGAATGTGTCCTGCCAACCGATAAAAGTATCACTTAAAATACACTCCTGGAAATTGAAATAAGAACACCGTGAATTCATTGTCCCAGGAAGGGGAAACTTTATTGACACATTCCTGGGGTCAGATACATCACATAATCACACTGACAGAACCACAGGCACATAGACACAGGCAACAGAGCATGCACAATGTCGGCACTAGTACAGTGTATATCCACCTTTCGCAGCAATGCAGGCTGCTATTCTCCCATGGAGACGACCGTAGAGATGCTGGATGTAGTCCTGTGGAACGGCTTGCCATGCCATTTCCACCTGGCGCCTCAGTTGGACCAGCGTTCGTGCTGGACGTGCAGACCGCGTGAGACGACGCTTCATCCAGTCCCAAACATGCTCAATGGGGGACAGATCCGGAGATCGTGCTGGCCAGGGTAGTTGACTTACACCTTCTAGAGCACGTTGGGTGGCACGGGATACATGCGGACGTGCATTGTCCTGTTGGAACAGCAAGTTCCCTTGCCGGTCTAGGAATGGTAGAACGATGGGTTCGATGACGGTTTGGATGTACCGTGCACTATTCAGTGTCCCCTCGACGATCACCAGTGGTGTACGGCCAGTGTAGGAGATCGCTCCCCACACCATGATGCCGGGCGTTGACCCTGTGTGCCTCGGTCGTATGCAGTCCTGATTGTGGCGCTCACCTGCACGGCGCCAAACACGCATACGACCATCATTGGCACCAAGGCAGAAGCGACTCTCATCGCTGAAGACGACACGTCTCCATTCGTCCCACCATTCACGCCTGTCGCGACACCACTGGAGGCGGGCTGCACGATGTTGGGGCGTGAGCGGAAGACGGCCTAACGGTGTGCGGGACCGTAGCCCAGCTTCATGGAGACGGTTGCGAATGGTCCTCGCCGATACCCCAGGAGCAACAGTGTCCCTAATTTGCTGGGAAGTGGCGGTGCGGTCCCCTACGGCACTGCGTAGGATCCTACGGTCTTGGCGTGCATCCGTGCGTCGCTGCGGTCCGGTCCCAGGTCGACGGGCACGTGCACCTTCCGCCGACCACTGGCGACAACATCGATGTACTGTGGAGACCTCACGCCCCACGTGTTGAGCAATTCGGCAGTACGTCCACCCGGCCTCCCGCATGCCCACTATACGCCCTCGCTCAAAGTCCGTCAACTGCACATACGGTTCACGTCCACGCTGTCGCGACATGCTACCAGTGTTAAAGACTGCGATGGAGCTCCGTATGCCACGGCAAACTGGCTGACACTGACGGCGGCGGTGCACAAATGCTGCGCAGCTAGCGCCATTCGACGGCCAACACCGCGGTTCCTGGTGTGTCCACTGTGCCGTGCGTGTGATCATTGCTTGTACAGCCCTCTCGCAGTGTCCGGAGCAAGTATGGTGGGTCTGACACACCGGTGTCAATGTGTTCTTTTTTCCATTTCCAGGAGTGTATGAAAGGTTATGTGAGGTAAATGACTGTAAAATTACCAAATAAGCAGCAACCAGTCGCAAAATCATGTTTTCTTTATTTACTTTTGCAAATCGATTTCAACTGATTAACAGCCATCATCGGTGATTTCAATGTATATGGTACCTGAGTAGTAACACTGTCCAGACCATATACATTGAGAGCACCAATGATGGCTGTTAATCAGTTGAAATCGATTTGCAAAAGTAAATGAAGAAAACATGATTTTGCGACTGGTTGCTGCTTATTTGGTAATTTTATGGTTTACGGTCGCTGCACAACTTGGGAACCATATGGAGCCTACCATTCAGTAAATGACTGTATCTATCTGGTCCTCTTCTGTATTTATTTGTTACAGCATTAATTTACGAAGTCTCATTACAGTGTGTTGGACCCTTTTTTACATACGCCAGCCTTCGCGATTCAAACCATTATTAACGATACACGGTCTACCATCATCTTGCTAATGACTAACGTCGAAATTAAAACTTTTATTTATTTCGTTTTCGTCATCAGAACGTCCCGTCTTTCCTTATAATATTGCTCCTCTTATCAGTTCCACTAGCAAACATATTCAGTGGTTAACTCTGAAACGGAGCAGAAATATCACACTTAATACGACCCCAGGTAATACGCTGGCACGCCTCCCTAGTGGATCCCATTTCCCACACTGTATTCCTCCTGAACTAACAGCTTGTCGATGCTGAGGTGCTGTTCCAATACAGGTGCTGAACCTCTGCAATGCTGTTAGTGTGCAGGCGCGAATACCGTGTGCGCTGCCGCATGAATGGAAATTCAGACCGAGGAAGGCGGCGTGCTAGGGTGGTCCATGTCGTTGTGCAAAGCCTTTGTCTAGGTGGCGTAGTGGTTAGCGCATTTGCCAATTGAGCAGGAGATCTTAGTTCGAATCCCGGCAAATTTTCATTCGTCTCCTCTGTCTGCACATACTTTATCATCACATTCAACATACTCCCCCTCCCTCTATCCCTACAACATTACGTGTGAATTTTTCATTGATGGAAACAGCGCTGGAAGTCTTCCTCTGTGAGCTCTTCGATGACACGCGCCGTTTATACTTTCAATGCTTCACTACACTGAAATATCGTCCCTTTTAATGCAGATTTGACCTTCGGGGATAGATCAAAGTCACATGGTGCTATGTCAGGCGAATAAGGTGGATTGTCCTACACTAGAAACCGGTGGACAGGCAGTGCAGTATGAACCGGTGCGTTGTCTTGATGCGGAACATGTTTCACAGTACGAGTCGTCTTTTTTTTATTATTTTCTCACGGAGTTGAGTAAGAACCTCAAGTTAGTAATGTTGTTTAATAGCCAGATCTTGAGCAGCCTAGTGAAGATACTGCATGATTTGCACATTCGTGGTTTTTTCGCTCCCAGTGAAGTTGAACCCTTCCAATGCATGGACTTAAGAAACCACGATTTGTCACATTCTTTCAAAGAAATTAGGATCATTTTCAGACATACTCAAAGTGTCAGCACAAAATTTTTCAACAGCAGCTTTTCGTACGGTCGCCAGAATTTTCGGCGCCATTTTCGCACACACTTTTCTGACATTAAACTTGTTATGCAAAAATTCCCACAGTTTCAGCAATCTATCGGATACTGAACAGACGGTCAGATCGATTACGCGATAAGTTACACAAATCTGAGGGCTGTAAATTCAACAAAATCTTAGGGATTACAATTACAAATAACCTAAGTTGGAACGATCTCATAGATAATATTGTGGGAAGAGCAAACCAAAGACTGCGATTCATTGGCAGAACACTTAGAAGGTGCAACAGGTCTACCGAAGAGACTGATTACACTACGCTTGTCCGCCCTATTCTGGAGTACTGCTGTGCGGTATGGGATCCTCATCAAGTGGAACTGACGGATGACATCGAAAAAGTACAAAGAGGGGCAGCTCGTTTGGTATTATAGCGAAATATGGGAGATAGTGCCACAGGCATGATACGTGAATTGGAGTGGCAATCGTTAAAACAAAGGCGTTTTTCGTTGCGACGGGATCTCATGAAATTTCAATCACCAGTTTTCTCCTCCGATTACGAAAACATTCTGTTGACACCCACCTACATAGGGAGAAATGATCATCACGATAAAATAAGAGAAATCTGGGCTCGTACAGAAAAATCTAAGTGTTCGTTTTTCCCGTGCGCCGTTCGAGAGTGGAACGGTAGAGAGACAGCTTGACGGTGGTTCATTGAACCCTCTGCCTGGCACTTTATTGTGAATAGAGTAATCACGTAGATGTAGATCAGATTGCCTACTTTTTCCACATTTTTACCCGTTTTTGACGTTGAAGGTTCTTCCGGACGTGAGCCATCCTTGGAACTTCTTCGCCATACACTTCTTTTAGTAAAGGATTGGTCTGAGTAGCAGTTTTTCGCAGTTTCGCAATTAACTTCACAATTCATTCTTCTACTACTACGCTTATCTTTTTCCGGTAAAACAAAAGAACGAATGCCGCGGCGACACTGCTTTGTCTACAAACAGCAGAGATGCCACATTCGACTGACAAGGCTTCACAGCTATTGGTAGTTCATCTTTGGTGCACGTGCATTGCGTACATACTCTGTGACGGCATCAGTCCCGTTACGTTACAGTCACAGCTTGTACTCCGTGAGGCACTATACGGCTCATGGCTGAGGGTACCTTGTACACTGTCGGTAATTCCCTTTCCTCTTCCACTTGCAAATGGGCAAAGCGAGAAACGACTGCCTGTATTCCCCCAGTACGAGGCCTGATTTTTCTCAGCTTGTGTTCGTAGTCCTTACATGATATATACATTGGCGGCATTAGAATCATTGTGCAGTATGTCCTAAGCGCCGGTTCTATAATAGTGTCCAAAACCATCCTCAACTGCGTGTGTACGTGTAATGATTGTCATTGTCCTGTTCGCACCGGTGTGGTTCTCCTAAGGCGTGAATTAAATTAGCCCTGCCACTGCCAACCTGGAACCGCGAATAGCATCTGGATTCTTTCTCCAAGTTGCGACAATACTCTGCTCTAATTTAATAGAGATCGGTACTTGGAGCCTAATAGCACGAAAAGTAGAACGACTGGGTACAATAAAATATTTATTGTAAAGACGAGAGTCAAAGAAAGCTATGCAAACTGAAGAAGTATAGGCACGGAACGTTAACTCCTAATCATTAACCTAACTATGAGATTAGCAAAACATCTGTGACTTGAAGTCGCGCCACCGTTTATTCGACGGAAACACTAAGTAATTGATAAGGATTCGCATCGAAGTTAAGAAGTTCTGCACACAGAGTTGCATTGACTCTGCGATCGAATCAATGGAACTTACGACATCTGCTGTTAAGGATTCCCCATGTGCCGAGCTGTTGTGCGCGTATCGCAGGATTCAGTGCTGTGAAGAGCAGTTCTGCAGCGTCGACCTGCTCACAGCTGCCGGCGGTCGTGCGGACGAAGTGCGTCCCTCAGCTGAAGATTCTGCCTACACAGAGGGCCCGAAACAGCGGCCGCAGTGTGCCAGGGTCGCCGGTGCATCCGTGCAGTGCCGGACGGGAATCGAGAATTCTGTTTGCTCGTAAGCCGGGAGCAGAGACCTGGCTGCAATGTGCAGTTTGTAATGCCTCAGTCTCCACAAAAAAGCACAGATCCGTTCGTATTTCTGTTCAGAGAGATACGAATGACGCCTTCCTAGGGGCCAAATGAGCACCGTGAAATCTAATGGCGCGCCTGTCCAGCGACGGCTTGCCAGCGATGTCTCAAAACGCTGACCGGCGAAGTGTCTCCCACACACACCCACCAGAGGGTCCCAGCTCACCGCGAAGACTGCAGTTTAGAGCAACCTCGCCTTCTTAAAGTGAACTCTCCTCGTGGCCAATGATTAGAAACTGAATACCTGTCAGTCTAGGAGTCATGAAGCTATCAGCTGAGCGCCTTCACTCAGCTCATACCCTTCTAGTACGAATTGTAAACTCTCCTCCGGCTGCAGTTCAGCCAACCACATACATTTCTGTGTCTTTTGTGAGGAATAGGCTTTGACGTTTGGCTTGAGAACTTCTGTGATAGTTAGCTCGTATCTGCGACAGACATTCCTCGTACATCCGTCCGTACTAAACAGACTGGTGGCTGCGCTTGTTAAGATGTTACCTCTACGACCTTAAACGTTCAGCGTCTACTCGCCCCTGATTCTACTCGTATATTAGCCATTACACGGCCAACGCGACGAGCCCCTCTCCACCTGTTTCTTGACGGGCAGCTTACTCTCAAATTATGTAACCCTGAGGCTTACCCAGTATCGCCCAATAAATGGTTAATAATTCGATGTTGTTGTTGTTGTTGTTGTTGTGGTCTTCAGTCCAGAGACTGGTTCGATGCAGCTCTTCAAATGGCTCTGAGCACTATGGGACAACATCTGTGGTCATCAGTCCCCTAGAACGTAGAACTACTTAAACCTAACTAAACTAAGGACATCACACACATCCATGCCCGAGGCAGGATTCGAACCTGCGACCGTAGCAGTCGCGCGGTTCCGGACTGAGCGCCTAGAACCGCTAGACCACCGCGGCCGGCGATGCAGCTCTCCCTGCTACTCTATCCTGTGCAAGGTTCTTCATCTCCCAGTGCCTACTGCAACCTACATCCTTCTGAATCAGTTTAGTGTATTCATCTCTTGGTCTCCCTCTACGATTTTTACCCTCCACGCTGCCCTCCAATACTAAATTGACGATCCCTTGATGCCTCAGAATATGCCCTACCAACCGACCCCTTCTTCCAGTCAAGTCGTGCCATAAATTTCTCTTCTCTCCAATTCGATAACCCCACCTAAAAAAATGAGACCCCATACTAATTAAATGAAATCGGAATTATCAGCTACTGTTACGAGGGATGTCCAGAAAGTAAGTTACGATCGGTTTCGAAATGGAAACCACTGGGAAAATCCGGTAAAACTTTGCACAGATGTGATGGACAGTGTGTCTGGTATACCCGTCGATCGTGTCGCGTCGCTCTTTTCAGTTTCGAGTCAACAGTCAGCATGTAAAGATGCGTAGGGAATAGCGTCTGCCGCCAAGTATGAGGGCCTGGTTAGGGATTTCGCCTGTATCATGCAGCCCACGTAACACAACTGTCGGGCAGTTCTTTCTTCATGCCAGTTCTCGGCCGCACACTGCAGGGGCAATGAAGACGGTCCTGCAGCGTTTCCGATGACAAGTGTTTGATCACCCACAATAAGACAAATCAGAGCTCGAACGGAAAGATTCAGGCATTCCTTTTTCCCACGCCCCATTCTAGAGTGAAATGGTAGAGTAGTAGTGTGAAAATGGTTCGATGAACCCTCTGCCAGGCATTTGAGTAGTGGTGGTGGTTTTGGGGAAGGAGACCAGACAGCGAGGTCATCGGTCGCATCGGATTAGGGAAGGACGGGGAAGGAAGTCGGACGTGCCCTTTGAAAGGAATCATCCCAGCATTTGCCTGGAGCGATTTAGGGAAATCACGGAAAACCTAAATCAGGATGGCCGGACGCGGGATTGAACCGTCGTCCTCCCGAATGCGAGTCCAGTGTCTAACCACTGCGCTACCTCGCTCGGTAAGTATTTAAGTGTGAATTGCAGAGTAACCATGTAGATGTAGAATTATGTCCCCCTTAGTCTCATCTCTGATCACGAGAACCGCTGGCTATGAGGACAAAATTTTTCCACAGACAACGAGCTGCAGACCAGTGCAGATAACTGGCCGAAAGCATAGGCGGCTGCCTTCTGTGACGAGGATATTGGAAAGTTGATAGAAGACTATGACAGCACTGGAAGTTGGAGCGGCGACTATGTAGAGAAGTAGGTGGAAGGTGTTCCTAACTGCTGCAAATAAAACGTTTCTGGTTTTCGCTGTCGTTTCCATTTCGCGACCGATCAGAACTTCCGGAAAAACCTCGTACATGGTGGCAAAATCCTGGCACCTAGCAAGCGTTCGTTTTCTCTTCATGGATTGCTATTTGAGTTCACACAGCGGATCTATATTACCCATGTGTTGATCAAATCTGCCGGCGATAAATCTAGCAGGCCGCCTCTGGACTGCTTCAAACTCTTCGTTCAATGCGACCTGGTGGAACTTCCAAACACCGCAGCAGTACTCAAGAACGGGGCGCTCAAATATTCTGTGCTATAGTCTCCTTTATAGATGAGCTACACTTTCCTAGAATTGTCCCAATCGATCGAATTCGACAGTCCCCCTTCCCTACAACGTGTAAAGAAATTGCTTTCCCCGAAAGTCGATAGTATTTTTTTCCTTTTGTGCATTACGTTGTCATAGTACGTATGTATCATTTATTTCAACTATTCTTTATTTGTTAATACGTCACATTGTTTCTTCATTCATTTTTCTACTGTTTTATGTTTTATACAGGGTGATTCAAAAAGAATACCACAACTTTAAAAATGTGTATTTAATGAAAGAAACATAATATAACGTTCTGTTATACATCATTACAAAGAGTATTTAAAAAGGTTTTTTTTCACTCAAAAACAAGTTCAGAGATGTTCAATATGGCCCCCTCCAGACACTCGAGCAATATCAACTGTAGCATATCAGGCGTAACAGTTTGGATAGCTGCTGTTATTTCTCGTTTCAAATCATCAATGGTGGCTGGGAGAGGTGGCCGAAACACCATATCCTTAACGTACCCCCATAAGAAAAAAATCGCAGGGGGTAAGATCAGGGTTTCTTGGAGGCCAGTGATGAAGTGCTCTGTCACGGGCTGCCTGGCGGCCGATCCATCGCCTCGGGTAGTGCTTGAACCAACTTCAGACGATAAGGTTTCATAACTAACCTTTTTCGTAGGACTGATTGTGGAATTTGCAGCTCTCTGCTAGCTCTGCGAGTCGATTTTCCTGGGCTGCGAACAAATGCTTGCTGGATGCGTGCTACATTTTCATCACTCGTTCTCGGCCGTCCAGAACTTTTCCCTTTGCACAAACACCCATTCTCTGTAAACTGTTTATACCAACGTTTAATACACCACCTATCAGGAGGTTTAACACCATACTTCGTTCGAAATGCATGCTGAACAACTGTCGTCGATTCACTTCTGCTGTACTCAATAACACAAAAAGCTTTCTGTTGAGCGGTCGCCATCTTAGGATCAACTGACGCTGACGCCTAGTCAACAGCGCCTCAAGCGAACAAATGTACAACTAAATGAAACTTTATAGCTCCCTTAATTCGCCGACAGATAGTGCTTAGCTCTGCCTTTTGTCGTTGCAGAGTTTTAAATTCCTAAAGTTGTGGTATTCTTTTTGAATCACCCTGTATTGTACGGATATGAATGTTCTGGTTTTATATGCCTTGTAAATCTTTGGTTAGGCTAGGAGAAGTACTGTCTCAGAGAGAGAGAGAGAGAGAGAGAGAGAGAGAGAGAGAGAGAGAGAGAGAGAGCGAACGACTATTGATAGAGAGCGTGCGCGTTGTTGTGGTATCGTGGTCGATTCGCGGTTGGAGAAACGTTGAAAAGTTCGGCGTGAAAGACGGTGATACGCGGAGGAACAATTAATTACAGTGCGTCCGCTGTGTTAATAGGAGATTGTGCATTATTAAGTAAACAGTAAAGCCTGGAAAGTATATCGAGTGTTTGCGGTGATGATTTTACATACTGTACGAACTTGTGACAATTAGCCGAGAACCAGACACCATTGTCGTGCGGACTGCTAGAATTGCGTGAAAGCGGAACAAACCAAAACGTCAAGTAAAAGAACAGTGCTATGATTTGATGAAGAAACATTTATTATATCATCCAAACTGTCTTAAAGACGACGACGTAAATTGAAGTGGTGTTTAACGGACTGTTTTCCGGTGGCAACACGGTGAAAGAACTGTGCGAGGTATTGGCATTAACCGGCTATATATCGTAAATACTAAAGACATTGCATAATTCCGACCTACCCGCACCGCGTGATTAATAAACTTTTAATAATAAAACGTCGCGCGCGTAACGACAACGCACACACTGGAACCATTATTATCGCCCCAGTGCTGCCAGCTGATTCGACCACAACGGAGACGTGGACCACCGCCATAACTGGAATATTAATGAAACAGGAGGATCCCTCATTATCTTCACGCTACGAACCAGGATTAGCTTCACTTATCGTCCGCGCGGACCACCGCTGACGTCACCGCACTGCCAGCAGCAACAGTTAAGAGATTAAAAGAAAATTATTACGCTCTCTCTCATTTCTGATTTAAAGACAATTGCAGTTAAATTATCTATTTTAAAATACTGTCACAATATCAAGGTTCAATTTTTTTTAGTTCCAATAAATATTCTTTCCATTATTTCGTCATCTTGACAGTGTTGAAAACCCGCCAAATTAAAGTTGAATTCATAATTTTCTTTCAAAATTCTTCTCAGACATTTTACTAGTCAACATAATTTTATTTTAATGTTTGCACGTTCTGACAAAGACTATGCCTTTCTTTTGCCATGACTAACAGGGGTAGTCAGATTCCTTGTATAGGTCATGTTTTATTATTTGAAAGGTTTTTTTTTTTTTTTATTAGAAGTAGAGAACCAGTTTCTTTACAAACCGACCTTACATCCTTGTCCCATTTCAAGTCGCTTTGGAAGACCCATTTACGGATTCGTGATGCTCACTTAGGGATTTGGCAAGATCAGTGGTATAGACTTGGAAACAGCCCTCCATCTCGCCATCCCCCCCCCCCCCCCCCGCCCCGCCCTTTCTATGGATGAGTCAGGATTCCCTGTGTTAGGATTAAAATACTGTGTCATCAGAGAGCATCCTTATCACGAGAGAAACACGTAAAAAGGTAAAAAGCGAAAAAATGGACGACTAGGCTGCTCAAACTACATAAACAATTCGAAGAGTTTAAAAGGGCATGACAGTAGTAACACGGCAGGTAAAAAAGAGGCAGATTTTTGCACAAGGGGATCTAAAGGCGAACTCGTGGCTGAGTCCAGAGCGGCCAGTGCGTAGTCGACACAGCACAACGGCATCTTTACGAGAGGCCTGGAAAGATGTACGCCACACCTCAGTGGGCCCTTTAATCGCCCTCAACTTGTTTTGAATCTTAGTAGTCTGCCATTACAATCCCCAGACCCCCAAAATATTGCGTCGAAATCATAATCGTAGATCAGTCCCCGGTACCCTGACGTCACGTTGATGTCCTGCAGCCGCGTCTTTAGCTAGGCGGTCGGCGAGTTCATTTCCTGGGATGCATATGTGACTCCGTGACGAGATGAAAGGTCAGCCAGTAAATCCTGGATGTTAGCGACGAAAAGATTTTGGGATAGCACAGGGTTGTACTTTTAAAGCAACTCGTGGAATCACTACACATCAGAAAGATCGTTGTGGCCTGACGTACTGCAAAATGGTTCAAATGGCTCTGAGCACTATGGGACTTAACAGCTGGGGTCATCAGTCCCCTACAACTTAGAACTACTTAAACCTAACTAACCTATGGACATCACACACATCCATGCCCGAGGCAGGATTCGACCGTAGCGGTCGCGTGGTTCCAGACTGAAGCGCCTATAACCGCTCGGCCGCCAAGGCCGGCTGCCGTACTGCAAAGCCTGAGAGATGGAAACCAACCCTGCAGTTTGTGTACACTACAGGCACTCGGCACATTGTACTTCTCGCGCCCCCTTGCACGTGCAAAAGCGTAACCGACCCTGTCGTTGACTTTCGATCCGCCCGTGTAAATGCATATCGAATTAGAACAGTCGTTGAGGATCTAAACAAACAGGTGTCCGGGAAGCTCACCCCTCCGGGTCGGAAGTTGTGTACCCCAACTGCCTGTGTCTTTTATTATCCCATATGACAATGTGTCAACATTTTTGTAAGTGATTGACGTGGGTACCGGCCCAGTATGCACTCAGTGGGATGTGGGAAACCGCGTAAAAACCGGCACACTCATCCTCGTCCTACAGTCGATCCGAGATCGCCGTACCTCCCGGAATCCCGGAAGAGCCGTGCTAACGGGACCTGATATGCCACCGAGTACTGCTGTTCAACGTTTCGCCTACACATTTAATACACACCACAATGTCAAGCAAGAGACAGGTAGTATGTATCCAGACACTATCTGACGAATCCGATATTGCCCGGGCATTGATTTTGCCGATGTTCTTTTGGAAAGCAATACAAAAGATGTGTTTGTACTGTAACATCCTGAACAATTTATGTACGCTGAACAATACTGAATACATCGTAAATTATGTAACAACCTCGCGTACACCAAAACTGTGTCCACAACACTACCGCAATTCCCAATACTATAACGCTGGCGTATTAAGTTTATTTTTTCATATTTGTTAATAATAGCTCTTCATACAGTTGCAGAAGGCATGCTGTATGCCGAAGAAACGGTAACAAGAACACCGAAAACAAATTAGATATAGCGGCAACCATTGTAAAAACCATGCTGTGACTTTCAGTAAATGAGGTATTATGAAACTATCCACAGAATACAAGATTTGGAACCAAACAGTAAACGTATAATAATGTTTGTGTTTGTAACTATGCTATTCTTGCATATTTTAGAATAAAGGAAAAACCAATTGATGATGGCGATATTGTCTGAAACTAGTTCGTGAGATAGAACAAAAACGAAAGTGGTTTGCATCAAGACGACCCACAAACCTATATTATTGTTTTTATGCAGAAACTCAGACCAGTGGAAATGTTTTACACTAAAATGATTCATGCATTGTTAATTAAAATGTATTGTTTAGGATTTTACAAACAACAGGGACTAATTATAAAGGTTCTAAAAATATCTGTCAAAATTGCATTAACTGCAAAACTGCGGAAAAAAAATGAATAGCCCCCAAACAATCCGGAAACTACCGTGTCCCACAGTTCAATTCTGAATCGAAGATGTTAAACATCTATTATAGGCTGGTTTCAATAGTAAAACTGGCAACAAGCACCGATAGGTGAATGTCAAACCGCATACATGGGGGTGATGACACTTGGTATAAAAAATAATTACAGCCATAAAAATATGCGGCTAAAGTGTGTAAATAACCGTACACTATGTTCCCGTTATGTAATGTCTGCGTGTTCCACGAAAGTAGAAAACAACAACCTACCAAAAGAACTGCTGCATTTAAGAGTCACTCATGATTAAGGAAATATGAAACCGGCGACTGTATGCAATGCTAGTGCTGCGGGCTAGTAATCGGTGGTGGTGTACTAGAAGCTCGTATTGGCCAACATTCATCCAGTCTGATGCCATAAATCATGCGATTCCCTGTGATGCAAAATTGTGAAAATGAATGAGCGTACGGTAAGGAACCGCTTGCAGAAATATCTGGCCGACCGTTACGGTAAACCAACGCGAAGTGGCAGAAAAGCGAAAGTAACGTTACTTAAGGTTCTCTTTTGGCAGAGACGCGTCAGTATAAAGTGTGAAGTAAAAACATCTAATAAGTGTTTGCTCCGGCACGAGTAACATCGGTGCCACAGCCCTTGCGGGTTGCGGAGGACTGGGTCTTGACCAACTAAGCAGGAATCGGTCTTGCAGTATGGCAGTGCAGAACGGAGCATGCGCGAAATTTTAGACAGCGGTGCCCTGTGTACATGTAATTCGTGAAAGCTGAACTATAGGCGTCGTATTACAATGTGGTGGTAATGATGCATTGTTACAAAGTAAAAGTTTAGAGGAAGCCAATTGTAATAAACGGTTCGGGTAAGGATGTGCGTTTCCCAGTAAACTGTTACAAAGCATTTATTAAAATACTTATCATCCACTATTGTGACCTATATTTTTATAAGAAATTGTTTGTAAAAAATTATGCACAGTTTACAGAAAAGACTGTGCGGAATATACCAGTTCTACATGCAGTCATAACCAGCTATGTTGAAGCAATCGAAGTTTGACAAGAAGCTACGGCGTCTAAGACCGACGTGGCTATTTCAAAATGTGAGCGTTCAAAATATCTACAGGCGTTGCTTCCCTTCAAACGTAGGATACGAATTACTACTTTTTCTCTATCAGTGGGCGTCACCATTTTCGTTTTGCTCCTTTACCGCCGTGGTAGGGTACTGTGGCGCTGGGGTTTAGTACCGGAGACAAATAAGAAATTAACTACATACCTATTTATTCTAGATGATAGTTACTTTCTTTTGACTACCTGGACGAGTTTTGCTAAGGTGATCACATATCTCTGTGCACATTTATTACTGAAGTAGGAGGGAAAATCAACTTTCAACTTAGTTATATGCCTTTGCTTAACACCATCTCTGAGTACTTGTTCGATTTACATTCGTATCCCTGCAATAAGCAAAAATTGGACGCATGATGAATGCAGTGAGATGTATAAGTTTATACAACCACCGTGTAAAATGTTTACGTGTCTACTTACAAACTCTTTTGTTTTTGGAGTCCGCCTTGAGGAAAACACGATTTCATTTTTTCGCATTTTTCCAGCATCGTCAGTGGGCTTTTATTTTCTATCAAATAGAAAAAAAAATGCTCTTCACTACTCGTCCACGTATCGCTGAGTTTCTAAAATTGCACTTTCAAATTTTAAGAACAGACATTTTTTGTATTTACTTAGTCACCACATGCTGTGGTTTTCTATTTTTGATGTTTTTTATGGTACCTGTTTTCTTTCACAGTTTGTCATATGCAGTCATATACAACTGAATGTTATAGTTAGATCTAACGCAAGATATCAGACAGTTAAACAGCAGAATGTGTTCTGGGTGGGAGTCTAGAACCTTTGTAATGTTTACCTGCCATCTTGCCGTTGTGTGTTAGATAGATAGATAGATAGAGAGAGAGAGAGAGAGAGAGAGAGAGAGAGAGAGAGAGATAGGATAAACTTCGAAGAATCAAAACCCCCGCCCACAACATACTGAACTGTCAGCTACACAAACACACACACACACACACACACACACACACACACACACACTACCAACATTCTTTATAAAGCACTCAATTCGACAAGGAAGAACAGGTATGCCAAATCTATCTCATTGAGTATTACACACAGTATAGCAACCAAACTGCGAACTTGTCGGTGGCTGCCTTTCACCTGTTGTTTGCAACAGTTCCCTTCTTTTCTGTGGGATTAATATTGAGTGAGCTAGCGGGCTAATCTTGGTACAGTACAGTTTCTGAATGTTCTTCAGTCGATTAACGTTTCCCTGAACACAGCTGTTGGCAACTTGGAAGATTTTTTAAAATTATTATTTTGCTTTCGACTCGCGTACATACAGTAAGTGTGGGAAAGACTGGTCGGTTAAAACCCTGGGTGCATTTAGATGCAATTTTTCGATATGGTTTTGGTCAGTTGTAACAGGTAATTTTTATTTTTTTAGTAATAACGGAGTAAAAAACCGAATGATCAATTACGCGTAGCAGCAGTGCTAAAATTTTTCGTTTTTAAATTAACCTTTTTTTAAAAAGGAGTAACTTACATTCCTAAAATTTGCATTACTTTGAAATATGCTCTGTTATAGAAGGTGGCGAATCTGATCAGCGTTATTGTAATAATAACGCTAACAGCTAGAAACGAACAACAAATGCCTAGCCTAAGATTTGTTACAGCACTGTTGAGACAATGATGTCTTTGTCGTCGCGTGTCGTCGCTTTAAGTACACAAGTACGTGCAGCGTGGAAGACTTGCCCCCCACCTGATCTGTACTGTGGTTACTAGCTCTCGTTGCCAGACATCCGTTGCATCGCAGAATAGCAGCAATTCTTGCCTGGAAATGTTTATATGGAGTGACGTAGCAGTGAAATACAGAGCATCAGTTCCATGAAAAGATTAAATTTATGTCTGCCGTTTTTAAGAAATAATACAAGAGGAAGGAAATTATGGCAACAGCAACAAATTAAAAGTTTAACAATTCATTCATAGCATCCAATAAAGCAGGGAAGTTGCTGGTCTGTTGTCTACGTAATATGCCTTTATATGCCTCGTAAACGGACAAATTAACAACAGAACCAGAGTTCTTCAACCTCAATTTTAAACCTTTAGCAGGGACACGTCGTAATTTCCAAATGGTGGTATTATCCCTGACAATATCAGGATTTTTGAGCGGAGTTTCAAAAAAAAATAAGAATCAGTAAGAGAATACGAGTGATTTTATGTAATAATCTTTTCACTTTTCGAGAAAAACAGCGAACATTGGACGGACTCTTTTCTTTCATTTGCCTATTGAGTTTAATATTGTGATGGTATGTATGTTGTATGAAAGTTTTTCAGACTTTGTTCAATTTCTACGTTTATCACGCTAAATCCGAATAACCGGTTATTTCAGAAACCGGTTATTCTAAGAAGTTTTAAAGGTCGGCTTAAAATGGCCTGAAACAACCGATATAACCGAGAACCGGTTGATTGAGCGATAATCGCCATACTACCATACAGCCGTCTCAAAAGTGGAAAATTAATACGACAGTGTGTTTGGACAATTCAGAATATTCGTTAGACTGAAGCCGTACTCTGGTAAGAAGCCACGCAGGCCCACACTTGTCTTGTGACGGCCTGCAGGCGATTTTCGTGTCGTTTACGACGTCGGACGATACGGACAACACCTAGTAGCCGAGTGGATTAAAATCTCCGGCACCGCCGGGAATCGAACCCGGTTTAGCAACCAGTCGCGCTGATCCCGCAGCTACCGAGGCGGACACTGGAAGACAGAACAGCAGTGTTCATCCTGAAGGTGTAGTGTGTCGTGATACGAAAAGACAGCCGAAAAGAACCGCCCCCGCACTGCACTACGTTGTCCACACGGTGTGAGTTAAGAGCCTCACTGGCTCAGTGGAGCACTCGACGTCTTGCGTCATTTGAAAAACAGAAGTTGCTGCTTAGTACACTACACTGCCTCCAGCCAGCTACTGTACGGTTTCGGTGTTGTTTGGTGCCACTGAAGACGTCCACTGCACGCCACTGATTTCGCAATTGAACTGTGCTCACTCCAAACTGTGTTTTCGTGAACTTGGCTGTCTATCTGTTTTTGGTTCAAATGGTTCTGAGCACTATGGGACTCGACTGCTGAGGTCATTAGTCCCCTAGAACTTAGAACTAGTTAAACCTAACTAACCTAGCGACATCACAAACATCCATGCCCGAGGCAGGATTCGAACCTGCGACCGTAGCGGTCTTGCGGTTCCAGGCTGCAGCGCCTTTAACCGCACGGCCACTTCGGCCGGCTATCTGTTTTTGGTTTCCCGCCTTTGTTGCTGTTACGCCGTGGTTCTTCTTCGTTCTACGTGTCGCAACAGCGATGTGTATCGATATTTGAACAATGTACCATTTTTGGTCTTGTGCGTATAGTTTCTGGCTAGGTCTGCAGGCAGTCGGTAGGTTACAAGGGACCAAGTAGGTTTTCTGCGTGCGGTGCAGTCAGCTGGGTCCGCTGGCGGTCCCTGCGCAGTGTCGGAGCGCGTGTGGAGCTGTCCGGTCGCTACGAGCTTCGTGGTTCACCGACCCAGGGCGTCAAAGTTGAGTAGTGGTTTCGAGTACCCAAGCCACGTCATGATGTGTGGTTCCTTTCGGTGGTTCGCTGTTGGGGAGGTTTTCCTGTGAGCAACACAGAGTGTTTCTATTGCTGGAACTTAGCCGCCATGCTGTGCAATTAACTGTGTTGGTTGACTACAATTCAAGTGCACCAGCGCAATTTTCTGCCTTGTGGCCGTTAGTGTTCCGGAAACCAGCGCTGGCCACTAACATAATTTCAGGCATTGTCCTTTTCTCACCTGTTGCCACTATGCATATTCGATTGTGGATAACCCCGCCCGTAACCTTTTGTGTTTGGATTCTTATGTCCCGATTGGTGACAACCAAGTCGTTAGTGGTCGGTCCGTGGCTGTCCCTCGCTTGGGTTCCGACGGATCAAGTGTAGTTGGGCTCACCACCTGTCTCACCTAAGTGAACGACGGCAGACCGATCCCCTGGAGGCCTCTGAGTGCTGTTGTCTTTACTGTCTTTCTCACCGGTGTTTATCTGTTCATAGTCTATCATAGCCAATGATGAAAGAAAACTTCTTGGTTTTACTGTGTTTTATTTAAGTAACTCTGAATTCCGACAAGTGGATATTTGCTGAAAGGTTATTGCCGTTGTGTTGTCTTTTTCTTTTAGTCCGGTTTCAGCTACTTAAAACTTAAGGTTTATGGTTACATTTTTTTAAAATTTTGGAATATTAATTGTGGGCCTTCAGCCTTGGAAACTTATTCTTAAAATTACCTTTCAAGCTTAAACATTGCGGCCTTCTGCCTTTGAAAGGTTGTGGTAATTCATTTTAAAATCTTGAATATATTTATATATATATATATATATATATATATATATATATATATATATATATATATATATATATATAACTTTATTTGTAATGGTAAGTGCGTGTTTTCAGTCACTTGAAATTTACCTTGTTGATTTTTTAAGATTTCTTGTTTGGAGGCCTTCAGCCATGAAAGATTCGAAGTTTGAAACTCTTAGTTGTGAAAGTTCGGATATGTGCCCTTTAGTTGTAAATGTGTTATTAAATTATAAGTTTGAAGGTGAAACTGAGCCCAACCTTATCTGGCCCTTTCCACAGTCCTAATCACCTGGTCTGCCCAGCGGCTTTAGCGGGCGCCTCAGCAATTTTCGCTCAGATTGGTGGAGAAAGACCCTCATTCTGGGACAGAGGTAATTACTGTCGGGTTTGACCTGTCGGTTAGGGCCTTTTGGCGATGGTTGCTATTATACCATGATACACTCCGAGACAAAAAGAGAAACGACGAACCACAAAGGAATTAGCCGAATAGGACAGAAATCGGTTCATGTGATGTACATGTAGAGACAAACAAATGATCACCGTTTCGTAAGAATTGTATGATTTATTCGAAAGCAAGAGTTCCACAAACTGAGCAAGTCAGTAACGCCTTGGTCGACCGCTGGCCCTTATGTAAGCACTTTTCCAGCTTGGCATTTATTGATAGAGTTGTTGAGTGGTCTCGAGGATATCGTGCAAAATTCGGTCCCTTTGGTGCTTTGGTGCGTTAGGTCGTCAAGAACCCTAGCTCCTTGGAGGGCCCTGCCCATAGTATTCCAAACGTTCTCAACTGGTGAGACATCCTGTGACCTCGCTGGCCGAGCACCAAGGAAAGTAGTAGAAACTCTCCTGCCATGTGCGGACGGGCACAATCTTCCTGAAATGGAAGCCCAGGATGGCTTGCCACGAGGGGGCAACAAAACGGGGCGTAGACTTTGCTATGTACCACTGAGGTGTTAGGCTGCCACAGACGACAACGAAGGGAGTCCACCTGAGGAAGACTGTGGTACCCCAGACCACCACTCCCGGGTGTCGGGCTATTTTTGTTTTTTGTTTTTTTTTGGTCATCAGTCTAGTGACTGGTTTGATGCGGCCCGCCACGAATTCCTTTCCTGTGCTAACCTCTTCATCTCAGAGTAGCACTTGCAACCTACGAACTCAATTATTTGCTTGACGTATTCCAATCTCTGTCTTCCTCTACAGTTTTTGCCCTCTACAGCTCCCTCTAGTACCATGGAAGTCATTCCCTCATGTCTTAGCAGATGTCCTATCATCCTGTCCCTTCTCCTTATCAGTGTTTTCCACATATTTCTTTCCTCTCCGATTCTGCGTAGGACCTCCTCATTCCTTACCTTATCAGTCCACCTAATTTTCAACATTCGTCTATAGCACCACATCTCAAATGCTTCGATTGTCTTCTGTTCCGGTTTTCCCACAGTCCATGTTTCACTACCATACAATGCTGTACTCCAGACGTACATCCTCAGAAATTTCTTCCTCAAATTAAGGCCGGTATTTGATATTAGTAGACTTCTCTTGGCCAGAAATGCCTTTTTTGCCATAGCGAGTCTGCTTTTGATGTCCTCCTTGCTCCGTCCTTGGTTATTTTACTGCCTAGGTAGCAGAATTCCTTAACTTCATCTACTTCGTGACCATCAATCCTGATAAGTTTCTCGCTGCTCTCATTTCTACTACTTCTCATTACCTTCCTCTTTCTCCGATTTACTCTCAAACCATACTGTGTACTCATTAGACTGTTCATTCCGTTCAGCATATCATTTACTTCTTCTTCACTTTCACTCAGGATAGCAATGTCATCAGCGAATGGTATCATTGATATCCATTCACCATGTATTTTAATTCCACTCCTGAACCTTTCTTTTATTTCCATCATTGCTTCCTCGATGTACAGATTGAAGAGTAGGGGCGAAAGGCTACAGCCTTGTCTTACACCCTTCTTAAT
The DNA here is from genome assembly GCF_023864275.1 of Schistocerca cancellata. Classification (NCBI taxonomy): domain Eukaryota; kingdom Metazoa; phylum Arthropoda; class Insecta; order Orthoptera; family Acrididae; genus Schistocerca; species Schistocerca cancellata. Next base: position 157,842,532 of record NC_064637.1, read on the forward strand.
ACGAGCACTTCGTTCTTGATCGTCCACTCTTATTATTCCTTCTTGGTTGTTGTACATATTGCATATGACCCGTCTCTCCCTATAGCTTACCCCTACTTTTTTCAGAATCTCCAACAGCTTGCACCATTTTATATCGTCGAACGCTTTTTGCAGGTCGACAAATCCTATGAAAGTGTCTTGATTTTTCTTTAGCCTTGCTTCCATTATTAGCCGTAACGTCAGAATTGCCTCTCTCGTCCCTTTACTTTTCCTAAAGCCAAACTGATCGTCACCTAGCGCATTCTCTATTTTCTTTTCCGTTCTTCTGTATATTATTCTTGTAAGCAGCTTCGATGCATGAGCTGTTAAGCTGATTTTGCGATAATTCTCGCACTTGTCGGGCCATACGGCAGGCAACAACCAGGTTAGTATCCCACTATTGTTCAGACATGTATTCGCTGCTCATCGCGATTCAGTTCGAAGCAGGCTCGTCACTGGAAACAATTCTACTCCAGCCAATGAGATTCCAGGTAGAAGACGTGTCTGGAGATGCTCCAGACCTCGACATATGTTTCGGAGCCTTTTGGACAGGGCTCTCCAACCGTCTCGGGATTCAGACGATCCAACTAGCCAATTGGAGAGATTTTGGCACGATGTCCCTCAGGAGTACATCCAACAACTCTGTCAATCAATGCAAAACCGAATAAATTGCTTGGATAAGGGCCACAGGTGGACCAACGCGTTTTGGGGCTTGCTGAATTTGTGAAGGTCTTTCTCTTGAACAGACAATGGCTTCGGCGCAGTGGATACACCGGTTCCCATAAGATCTCCGAAGTTAAGCGCTGTCGGGTGTGGTCGGCTGTTGTCATTTCTCGGTATGCACTCAGCCTCGTGATGCCAAATGAGGAGCTACTCGACCGATTAGTAGCGGCTCCGGTCAAAGAAAACCATCATAACGAGTGGGAGAGCGGTGTGCCCCTCCTATCCGCATCCACAGCTGAGGATGACAGCGGTCGGATGGTACCAATGGGTCACTTGTGGCCTGAAGACGGACTGCTTTACTCTTGAATAAATCGTTCCAAAAACAGACATAATGTCTGGTGGGATAACAGCAATCAGTGATTTTATAATGTTACTTAAAATCCGTCTTGATTGCAAATTTTTTATTCATATGACCGGTTTCGGTTCATTCAGAACCATCTTCAGATCTGTAAAAATAATGATATTAATTTACTATTTCACGGAAGCAAATCTTTTTCATCCTATCTAATCAACATCAAATGTACCGGAACGTACCTGATATTTCAGTTACAGGAGTAACCCGTCCAAATCCAGCAACTTTCACATGCTACGTCACATAAAATTGGTTGGCAGAGTGCACGTCATTTATATTAATTATAATTCTATTACCGACAGGTGGCGTCTGGTACATTTGTTACATTCCAGTTGCACATACTGTATTCAGTAGATCTTTTTTATATTAAAAATACTTGATTAAAATATGTAGATGTCAAGATTAAAATCTGTGCTTGTCAGAATTAAAATACAGTAAAATTGTCATTTTTATACGATCTAAAAAGCACAGGGCGATTTATGTATCTATGGTGCTGGTGTGAACTTGTTTTCCTCTACGGTCTGCTTCCGTGGTTCCCGCCATTTCGATTCAACGTTTCCGAAATTTTAATTATTTGTTTCTATATGTCCATTACATCTACCGATTTCCGTTTGGTTCGGACAATTCCTTCCTTTTTTTGTTTGTTTTTGTTTTGTCTTAGAGTGTATATGGCCACGAGAGACACACCATTTGTCGCACACGCATTGGGCAGCCCGTATCTGTCTCAAAATGTAGGCCCGCAGCAATTTCTTCATGTCATCAAACAGTTTTAAGTCGGATGATGCAAATTCAGGACTGTATGGACCCCCCCCACCTCCCCCATCCAAATTTGGCGATTTTCTCACGAACAGGAGCAGCAACATAGTGGGGGCGAGAAGTGTCATGAAAAAATTTGACAGCTTCAGCAATAATACTACGGCGTTTGTCACGGAGGCCGTCACGACGCAGCTCAATCAAAGGTTTAACGTAGGCTGCAGCATCCACAGTGGTCCCGTGTCCAGCAAAGTCCACCAATAACACACCGTGTATAGGCCATAAGACTGGCACAAGAACTTTCATAGCACACGTAGCCACTCTGAATTTTTTTCGTACTGGAGGACCAGCATGTTTCCGCCCCATAGACGCCTGGTTGGCTTCGGCCGTGTGGTGGTACCTCCACGGCTCATCAGAAGCGACGATTCCTTTCACAATGTGGTGCCCTTCTGCGGCGTAACGCGGTAAGTGGCACAAGCTCGATATCATTCGCTGGCCCTTGCGATCGTCTTTCAGGTTGTTGGGCCTCCCAGCGGGTACTAACTTCACGAAATTTGAGTGCATCGTGAACAGTACAGTACACCTCACCGTAGCAAATGCTGAGCTGTTGCGATGAGGTTAGCTGCAAACGACGGTTGTTCAGGATTGCTGCCTGAGTGGCTCCAACATTCTCCGGGGTTGCAGTTGCTACCTGCCGTCTAAAGCGAGGCCCTATTGGAAGAATTCACACCACTTAGGGACATTCCTATGGCCCCTACTGTCGTCCCTCATACACGCCACGCGTGTCCCAATGAATTTCATTCCGTTTGTGCCCTTTGGGCCACAAATATCTAACTACATATTCGATACACTTCCCCACAGTCGTTTAATGAACTATGTAAGAGCATATGGACTATCAGACCAACTGTGTGATTGGACTGAAGAGTTCCTAGATAACAGAATGCTGCATGTCATTCTCAATGGAGGGAAGTCTTCCGAATTAAGAGTGATTTCAGGTGTGCCGCAGGGGAGTGTCGTAGGACCGTTGCTATTCACAATGTACATAAATGACCCTGTGGATGACATCGGAAGTTCACTGAGGCTTTTTGCGCATTATGCTGTAGTATATCGAGAGGTTGTAATAATGGAAAATTGTACTGAAATGCAGGAGGATTTTCAAGGAATTGACGCATGGTTTAGGGAATGGCAATGGAATCTCAATGTAGACAAGTGTAATGTGTTGCGATTACATAGGAAGAAAGATCCTTTATCATTTAGCTACAAGATAGCAGGTCAGCAACTGAAAGCCGTTTATTCCATAAATTGTCTGGGAGTAGGCATTAGGAGTGATTTAAAATGAGATGATCATATAAAATTAATCGTCGGTAAAGCAGATGCCAGACTGAGATTCATTGGAAGAATCCTAAGGAAATGTAATCCGAAAACAAAGGAAGTAGGTTACAGTACGCTTGTTCGCCCACTGCTTCAATATTGTTAACCAGTGTGAGATCTGTACCAGATAGGGTTGATAGAAGATATAGAGAAGATCCAACGGTGAGCAGCGCGCTTCGTAACAGGATCATTTAGTAATCGCGAAAGCGTTACGGAGATGGTAGATAAACTCCAGTGGAAGACTCTGGATGAGAGACGGGCTGTTGTTGAAGTTTCGAGGACATACCTTCACCAAGGAGACAAGCAGTATATTGCTCCCTCTTACGTATATCTCGCGAAGAGACCATGAGGATAAAATCAGACGGATTAGAGCCCACACAGAGACATGCCGACAATCTTTCTTTCCACGAACAATACGAGACTGGAATAGAAGGGAGAACCGATAGAGGTTCTCAAAGTAGCCTCCGCCACACACTGACAGGTGGCTTGCGGAGTATGGATGTAGATGTACATTTCGCTGCTCTTCACAAGGCGACGACAGTGAAATTTGCGCCGTGATTGTTTCGTAGTTAATGCTTCTCTCACTCGAGCTGCACATGGAAGCAAAATAGGGTCTGTAGCGCAAGCTTCGAACTGCACTGTCGTGAAATTTCAATATTCCAGCTGCAATATCGGGAGACGAAAAAAAAATATTGTGAGTTACTTTCTGATTCTGCCTCGTACGAATGAGCCAAGATACGTGTTTGCTTGTTTTCAACACTCTTCCGCAGAGTGAAGTTTCTGGCAAATCGGGTTGTGGCACTTGCCGTGTTCTCGTCAGTTTCACTCTTTGGGAAGCAGGCGGGGGCTGCGAGGAGAGGCGGCGGTGCGTCAAAGCGCAGCGATGCGCGCCCACGCCGCCCCCACTTTGAACACTGGGGGAGGTGGGCGCGCCGTGGATTAGCGCCGGCCGGCGGAAGAGAGGCCATTAACGCCACGCCAGGTTAGAGGCGTCCCGACGCCGCCGGAGCAATCGACGCCGGCGCCGACGCCGATGGGGCGTCCGTCTCCCCGCTAAACGGCGCCAGGATTACCCTCCTACGCCACCCCCACTGCACTCAAAAAGGGGGAGGGGGAGAGACAGGGAAACGGTGCGACGAAAAGCTCCCTTAATGCGGGAGGCATCGTCACAGGCGGAGGTAGAGGCGACACCGACACGGAAAGTCTCCCACGCGATACAGAACACCTGCCAACTGGATTCCAGGAGGGCAGAGAGGTTGGCGTGGAATTCCAGGCCAGAGGAGCCCTATGGTGCAGGATTACAGCGTAGCCTACGCAGGGAGAAGACTGATGGCATAAAGGAGGAGGTCATACACTCACAAGCAGAAAAGCCGCAATACCAAGGAGTAGTTGTCCGGCATGATCGGCGTGTTCCTACATCTGATAGATCAGGGGCGGGCAAACGTTGCACGTGGCTCACGAGCGCACAGCGCTGCACGTGTGCTGCTCGCGTGCAGGCGTCGACCGGGGCTGTGGCGACAGCCGGCAGGTTGCGGCAGTGTAGTGCCAGGCTAAGCTGCGGACGTTGATGCGAAGCGAGCACTATGTAGTGAACGTTGTATTTCAAGAAACGGAGAAGTGGAGATTTGCTATCTTTTTAAAAAAGTAATGGGAGAATCATTTTTTCTTTGTGCATAAACGTGAAAATTCGAAATGTTTAATATGTGGCAGTATTCTCGCTGGTCAACGGAAGTTTAGTATTGAAGGCCATTATAATAAATTTCACAAGGACGAGTACAATTTATTGTCGGATTCTGAGCGGATGGGGAATTGACTGAGCTTAAGAAGAGCGATCTGACGATAACAGATGAATCTGTCGTAGTTGGCCGGCCGAAGTGGCCGAGCGGTTCTACAGTCCGGGACCGCGCGACCGCTATGGTCGCAGGTTCGAATCCTGCCTCGGGCATGGATGTGCGTGATGCCCTTAGGTTAGTTAGGTTTAAGTAGTTCTAAGTTCTAGGGGACTGATGACCACAGCAGTTAAGTCCCATAGTGCTCAGAGACGTTTGAATTTGTCGCAGTTGCTGTTGTCACGAGAGATCTGCGACTTTCTCTCGTCATGTGTCTCATCTAACTGATTTAACATCACTGTTAATGGAGCACTGTTTTCAAGTTTTCAGGACGACAACAATAATAGCCCAGCGGTATGTGCAAGTTATAAGACTGCGCTTAATATAGCGAGAGCTGGAAAACCGTAACTGTGTTTGTCTGTATGTAGAAATTTTGTTCCAGATATTAAACGTATTGTAAACTCCACCTGTGATAATTAAATAAAACGTATCGTAGGTAATAGGTACTCTTTCCAACCATGATTTCTTTCAAGTACTCCTACTAACCTTATTCATTCACTCAATAAAGCAAGCTAGGAAACAAAACGCATTACAGAGGAAGGAGCGGACAGAAGGTATGGTGGGGATGGGAGATAAGCGGGTGGCCAGCTTGCCCCTGTGTGCACGCGGAACACTTGTTAACTGCACGCGTGCAAGTGCACCGCACATGTGCAGGATTCCTGCCCGCCCCTGTGATAGATGATGCCTCTTGATATTTAGCACAATTCACGTAACGTCACTATCAGGATGGAAATCAGGTTTGCTTTAACACACGCTGTAATGGTCGTGAGCGTTAGTTATTTTTGAGATTGGACATTGAGCCAAGTCACGGCTCAGCATTTTTGATTTACCAGCGAGATTATTTCACTTGTTTTCGCCGCAGCGATAGGGGGCGTGGTCGCTGAGCGCTGTTGCTCTGGTGCGCGGAGCAACAGTTTTGGGAGGACGGCTCGGTCGGTAGACGGCGACAGGACGGAAGCGGCGGTGAGTCAGCTGGCGCCTGCCGACTAAGGACTGCGATGAGTGTGGCTGTTTGCGAGCATGTGGGGAGGACGGAATGCTCGCTTGCTTAGCGTGGTTCTCCGTGACCAGCTGTTGTTTGTTGGGCCTGGCACTCGAGTGTAACAGCAAACTGCATCGGCGTGGTTCTCGTCACCTGGATAAGGCCGAAATTTTCGTATACTTTTATTATATTTCATGATCATTACTTTATTATGGGGTTGGTACTTTTGTGATTTGAAATACTTCAGAGAATATCATCATGTGCCAGGTGTCTACTGTGAATAATTCTTAATTTGTTTCATAGTGTATGGCACGGTATCCACTGTCATCGATCATTTTATTAAAGTTCTGTCCAAATTATTATTACATTAGACTTTGTTAAAATTGGTGCGTTTAAATTGCAAATTTCCTAATTCTACTACTATTGCTTGGGATAAACCCATCTATTTCTTGACATTGCCATATTTGTGTATTAAGTTGTGTTTCTTTTCGAGACTGACTGAATTGATTTTGAAACACATGGGGGCAGTATTTAAACGAAAATTTGCTAGATAACACAACCGTCGTGAAATTGAAAACTTGACAGTGTTTACTCACGTCACCAGTCGTTAATGTTATTTCTGTCTTGTAGCTTACTTAACTGATGTAAAATAATTTAGGAATTTTGTGTATTTGTCACGAAAGGTGAACTGATGTCACATGACATTGACATTTGTGTAGGGTTTACGTAAGCTTAAGTGAAATCAGTAGGTAAAAAAACTGATTATCATTGCCACTTTTTTTTTAGCAGGCAGTAGGGAAGATTAAGGAAAGGCAAACCTACGTTTCTAGCATTTGTAGACTTAGAGAAAGCTTTTGACAATGTTGACTGGAATACTCTCTTTCAAATTCTAAAGGTGGCAGGGGTAAAATACAGGGAGCGAAAGGCTATTTACAATTTGTACAGAGACCAGATGGCAGTTATAAGAGTCGAGGGACGTGAAAGGGAAGCAGTGGTTGGGAAGGGAGTAAGACAGGGTTGTAGCCTCTCCCCGATGTTATTCAATCTGTATATTGAGCAAGCAGTAAAGGAAACAAAAGAAAAATTCGGAGTAGGTATTAAAATCCATGGAGAAGAAATAAAAACTTTGAGGTTCGCTGATGACATTGTAATTCTGTCAGAGACAGCAAAGGACTTGGAAGAGCAGTTGAACGGAATGGATGGTGTCTTGAAGGGAGGATATAAGATGAACATCAACAAAAGCAAAACGAGGATAATGGAATGTAGTCAAATTAAGTCGGGTGATGTTGAGGGTATTAGATTAGGAAATGAGACACTTAAAGTAGAAAAGGAGTTTTGCTATTTGGGGAGCAAAATAACTGATGATGGTCGAAGTAGAGAGGATATAAAATGTAGTCTGGCAATGGCAAGGAAAGCGTTTCTAAAGAAGAGAAATTTGTTAACATCGAGTATAGATTTAAGTGTCAGGAAGTCGTTTCTCAAAGTATTTGTATGGAGTGTAGCCATGTATGGAAGTGAAACATGGATAAATAGTTTGGACAAGAAGAGAATAGAAGGCTTCGAAATGTGGTGCTACAGAAGAATGCTGAAGATTAGATGGGTAGATCACATAACTAATGAGGAAGTATTGAATAGGGTTGGGGAGAAGAGAAGTTTGTGGCACAACTTGACCAGAAGAAGGGATCGGTTGGTAGGACATGTTCTGAGGCATCAAGGGATCACCAATTTAGTATTGGAGGGCAGCGTGGAGGGTAAAAATCGTAGGGGGAAACCAAGAGATGAATACACTAAACAAATTCAGAAGGATTTTTTAAAGGTTTGATTTACATGTAGTACAAATGACAAGTTCAATATTTTTGTCGTGTAATTGTTAATATTTGTACATGTTGCACTATTGTACGATGTAATATACCTTTTACTAAGAGTACCTTTATGTAATGTTTCAGAGTGGGGCTGCATGTTCTTGTAGAGAATGTTTTAAAAAATTTTTTTATTGCTAAAATTTCCTTTCAAACTGTTAATTGTATTAACTTGGATGTATAACCAATTATTGTTAAATAATAAATTTGTGTCAAGGAAGCTTGGACCAAATAAATGTGCCCACACCTTCCCCCTCCTGGCTGTGCTACCGTCTGTACGTCACAGACATGTCGAGTTGATGTTGCCTTTAAGACGACAAAGACGCCATTATAAACATCCCAATTGGTGTGAATGAGGTCTCGTAATAGGGCTACGAGGAGTTGGATGTTCGTTCTGCAGTATTAGAGAAATATTTGGCAGGAATGTAGCCACCATACCTGATTGCTGGCAGCGGTGGTCACAAGAACGTACGTGCGCAAGAAGACCAGGCTCCAGACAGCCACGTGGCACGGGGGAACAACACTGAGTTGGGTGTACGGCTGTGGCGCGTCCTACTGCATCTGCAGCAGCAATTTGAGCAGCAGTTGGCAGCACAGTGACACTACGAACTGTCACAAACCGATTACTTCGAGGACAGCTCTAAGCCAGACGCCCTGTAGCTTCCATTCCACTGGCCTCAAACCACCGCCATTTGCGACTTCAGTGGCGTCAAGCGAAGGCCCATTGGAGCACACGGTGGAGGTATTGTGTCTCTTGACGCAAGCTGGTTCTGCCTCGGTGCCAGTTACGATCGTGTGTTGGTTAGGAGGAAACCAGTTAAGGGCCTGCAAGCAACTTGTCTGTGTGCTAGACGCACTGGACCTACACCTAGAGCAATGGTCCGGGGTGCGATTTCGTGTGACAGCGGGACGACTCTCGTCGTCGTCCCACGCACCCTGACTGCAAATCTGTGCGTCAGTCAGGTGGTTCGATCTGTTGTGCTGCCATCCATAACAGCATACTTGGGGGTCTTTTCCAACAGGATAACGCTCGCCCACATACCGCTGTTGAAAGCCAACGTGCTATACAGAGTGTCGACATGTTGCCTTCGCCTGGTCGACCACCAGATCTGTCTCCAAGCGAGCAAATATGGGGGACATCACCGGACGACAATTCCAGCGTCATCGAACCAGCATTAACCGCTCAACTCTTGACCGACCAAGTGCAACAGGCATCGAAGTTCATCCCACAAACTAACATCCGACACCCGTACAGTACAACACAATGGATGCATATTTGCATTCTCGCATCCAAATCATTCCCATGGCTCTGAGCACTATGGGACTCAACCTCTAACTACTTAAACCCAACTAACCTAAGGACATCACACACATCCATGCCCGAGGCAGGATTCGAACCTGCGGCCGTAGCAGTCGCGCGGTTCCGGAACTGAAGCGCCTAGAACCGCTCGGCCACAACAGCCGGCTCTCCCATCCAACATTCTGGCGGTTACACCTGCTATTACTATATCAGTATTTCATATTTGCAATGGGTTATTTCACTGTTACATTGGCCTGTGATCTTTCAATGTTAATCCCTTAAATATGTTACCTAGACAAATGTATTCTTCAAATTCCATCATTGTAAATTAATTACTTTTGGTGTTGCGATTTTTTCTGTCAATGTATTTTCAGGAAATTTCCGTTACAATCTTTGTCCTTCGAATAACAAAATATCTTCTTGACTCCTATCTACGTAAGGAGAAAATACTTTCGTAATAAAATAAGGGAACGTGCTGTTTGGGAGCAGAACGATAGATAAATAGTCCGAATGTGGTTCTGTGAAACTCCTACCAAACATTGGTGTGTGAATTGCAGAGTAATCATCTAGATGTAGTTCTGACTACTCTGGCGCTGAACCGCTCAACCACCGAGCCACACGTTAGTGTAAATGGCAGTGGATACTTTCTATGCAACTTTTTATGCAACTTTTTTTTTTACAGTGGCGTATCTTGCGCTTATATTGAGCTGGGATCTTGCAATAGAAAAGACTTAAATATCTTACCTAGAGAAATGTATTTCCCGCAATTTCATTACTCTCCATTCCATTTTTTTGTGTTGCCAGTTTTTTTTCTTCGGTATGTATTATGTCTCATACACTAGATCTTTAACAGGGATGAATCCTATGGAGGAACAACAAAACAGGTTGAATAGATCTCGTGTTATGAGGTTGAAGGAAGGGCCTACCGGATACAGCATCAACGACTACTTACCACAGACTACGTAACGCGGGGATATACAGGAGCTCCTACCAATGCCGAAGACGTCATCTACACTTACCAGCACAATGGAACGATCACTTTTTCGAAATCCCGTAATCGCCTACCATTATGAGGTTGTTGTTGTGGTCTTCAGTCCTGAGATTGGTTTGATGCAGCTCTCCATGCTACTCTAACCTGTGCAAGCTTCCTCTCCCAGTACCTACTGCAACCTACATCCTTCTGAATCTGTTTAGTGTATTCATTTCTTGGTCTCCCTCTACGATTTTTACCCTCTACGCTGCCCTCCAATACTAAATTGGTGATCCCTCGATATCTCAGAACATGTCCTACCAACCGATCCCTTCTTCTTGTCAAGTTGTGCCACAAACTTCTCTTCTCCCCAATCCTATTCAATACATACATGGCTACACTCCATACAAATACTTTCAGAAACGACTTCCTGACACTTAAATCTATACTCGATGTTAACAAATTTCTCTTCTTCAGAAACGCTTTCCTTGCCATTGCCAGTCTACATTTTATATCCTCTCTACTTCGACCATCATCAATTATTTTGCTCCCCAAATAGCAAAACTCCTTTACTACTTTAAGTGTCTCATTTCCTAATCTAATACCCTCAACATCACCCGACTTAATTCGACTACATTCCATTATCCTCGTTTTGCTTTTGTTGATGTTCATCTTATATCCTCCCTTCAAGACACCATCCATTCCGTTCAACTGCTCTTCCAAGTCCTTTGCTGTCTCTGACAGAATTACAATTTCATCGGCGAACCTCAAAGTTTTTATTTCTTCTCCATGGATTTTAATACCTACTCCGAATTTTTCTTTTATTTCCTTTACTGCTTCCCCAATATACAGATTGAATAACATCGGGGAGAGGCTAGAGCCCTGTCTCACTCCCTTCCCAACCACTGCTTTCCTTTCATGTCCCTGCCATCATGTAACTGCCATCTGGTTTCTGTACAAATTGTAAATAGCCTTTCGCTCCCTGTATTTTACCCCTGCCACCTTTAGAATTTGAAAGAGGGTATTCCACCGAAATTCACTAATTCCCACTATATCTAACTTTAACCTATCCATTTCCCTTTTTAAATTTTCTAACCACCTGCCCGATTAAGGGATCTGACATTCCACGCTCCGATCCGTAGAACGCCAGTTTTCTTTCTCCTGATAATGACACCCTCTTGAGTAGTCCCCGCCCGGAGATCCGAATGGGGGACTATTTTACCTCCGGAATATTTTACCCAAGAGGACGCCATCATCATTTCACCATACAGTAAAGCTGCATGCCCTCGGGAAATATTACGGCCGTAGTTTCCCCTTGCTTTCAGCCGTTCGCAGTACCAGCACAGCAAGGCCGTTTTGGTTAGTGTTACAAGGCCAGATCAGTCAATCATCCAGACTGTTGCCCCTGCAACTACTGGAAAGGCTGCTGCCCCTCTTCAGGAACCACACGTTTGTCTGGCCTCTCAGCAGATACCCCTCCGTTGTGGTTGTACCTACGGTACGGCTATCTGTATCGCTGAGGCACGATAGCCTCCCCACCAACGGCAAGGTCCATGGTTCATGGGGGGGGGGGGGAGGTGGGGCATTATGAGGTAGCACTTTGAAATTTTGCCGAAAAGTCCCTGCAACCTTCCGCTGCGATGGTCCAAAAGCGTGCCACCCTGCGACGCCGCCCTTTGGCTGGGCGATTCTTCAAATTCGAGGTGCTGACGTAGCTACAGCTCAGACGATCACGTGAGCTGGGTGGGTCAACTGACAACAGGCTTCACCACAGTTCTGCCCATTGCCACACGATGGGAACGCCTACCCGCATTTTATTCCTTCTCTCGATGCGTCTGCCATGGCATGTACCGCATCACGCGGCGTTGGAATCAGGCGGTTTTCTAATGGGTGGCAAATGAAAACATTTCAGACACACCGCCACTCGGAACATACACGAAAAGGCCTCATAGGGTGGCATAAAGGACGTCAATGAAAGAAACGATTTCTTTGAGATGTTCATTTCCACACAAGCCTGTGTCGAAAACAACAGTTCGAAGTACGATGACCGAGAGGACGCCGTTCCTGACAACATTCGACACTGCTCAGAACCCCCCCCCCCCTCCCTCAAAGGACATCGTTGAAAATTAGGTGGACTGAGGGCGTTCTTGACAGAATAGGTGGGGAAAGGAATATGTGGGAAACACTGACAGAGTGTATCTGTTAAGAGATCAGGAAATATTGATGGTACTAGAGGGTAAAAACTGTAGAGAGGGACATTGTAATATACCCAGCAAATAACTGAGGACGTAGGTTGCAAGTGCTACTCTGAGATGAAGAGGAATTCGCAGCGAGCCGCATCAAACCAATGAGAAGCCTGATGACTGAAAAAATTTTACTTATTTTCTGGAAGAAAAGGCACATATGGCGTTGTCTGCCTAGTGTGGGAGATTGTACGTAATTACTGTGGTACTTTTAACTAAAAATTCAGACCAGGGAACAAAGTGTATGTAGGTCCCCTTATCATGTAACCACGGACGTGAATTCCTCTGCCACACATTTGGAGCTTTTTTTCGTACTCCTGATGTGTCATTGGACCTCGTGACAGGAACACTGTCTTTGAAATCCAACAATTTCTGGAATAATTTTGCAGCCCCACTCTTCACCCCCAGACATCAGAAAAACTCTCGTAGCATCGGCGAATCGATATTCCAGCCTCGTAGTCGACATCGCAGACTGGCTCGACGGCTGTTCGCAGTCACTTTCTTCACTTTTCCCGCACAGTGCTGTGCCGTTCAGGGTGTCGTTAGTCGTCTTCCACCTCCTCACCGCATCCTCCGACAGACTCACACCAGTCGCGAAGCGTTGTTTTGCTCGTAGCAGAATTATCTAAACTCGTGTTTGACACTTCCGAAGCTTTGCTGCACTTAATTCTGTTCTCACAGAAAAATTTAAAATTCTCAGATTCATTTTCATACGAAATAAATAACTGCTCATAGTATAAAAAATATGTAACCTTGTAGGATATGGGTTCCGTATTTGTGCAAACACACTGCTTTCTCTTTTAACCCCAACATTTTCAGCACCTCTGTCCCATCGTCAGTGGGTTTGTTTGTTTATTGAAAACTGTAAGAAGTGAAAATATTTTAGGTTTTAATTTATTTAACGAGTGAGGCCCCATATATTCAAACAATCTCATCGGAGAAACTTACTATATGCAAGAGAGTATCAGATAAAATTTTTCCATCACCTCGGTTCAGAGAGTTCCGGAACCTGAACAGAAAAATTGGAAGAGACATCAACATAAACACCATTGCCGTCGCTTTTACTGATCATGAAAACTACACATTCCATGTTGTACCATCATACAGCGAGACGTTCAGAGGTGGTGGTCCAGGTTGCTGTACACGCCGGTACCTCTAATACCCGGTAGCACGTCTTCTTGCATTGATGCATGCCTATATTCGTCGTGGCATACTATCCACAAGCTGATTAGGGCACTTTCATGCAGATTGTCTCACTCCTCAAAGGCGATTCGGTGTAAATCCCTCAGAGTGGTTGGTGGGTCACGTCGTCCATCATCTATCCCAGGCATGTTCGATAGGGTTGATGTCTGGAGAACATGCTGGTCACTCTAGTTGAGCGATGAAAGTCATTCACAAGATGTGCACGATGGTGTGCGCGAATTGGCGTCCTCGAAGACGAATGCCTCGCCAATATGCTGCCGATTTGGTTGCACTATCGGTCCGAGGATGGCATTCACGTATCGTACAGCCGTTACGGCGCCTCCCATAACCACCACGTCGGCCCCATATAATGCCACCCGAAAACAGCACGGAACCACGTTGCTGCACTCGCTCGACAGTGTGTGTAAGGCGTTCAGCCTGACCGGCTCCAAACACGTCTCCAAAAACGTCTCCAAAAACGTCTCCAAAAACGTCTCCAAAAACGTCTCCAAAAACGTCTCCAAAAACGTCTCCAAAAACGTCTCCAAACACGTCTCCAAACACGTCTCCAAACACGTCTCCAAACACGTCTCCAAACACGTCTCCAAACACGTCTCCAAACACGTCTCCAAACACGTCTCCAAACACGTCTCCAAACACGTCTCCAAACACGTCTCCAAACACGTCTCCAAACACGTCTCCAAACACGTCTCCAAACACGTCTCCAAACACGTCTCCAAACACGTCTCCAAACACGTCTCCAAACACGTCTCCAAACACGTCTCCAAACACGTCTCCAAACACGTCTCCAAACACGTCTCCAAACACGTCTCCAAACACGTCTCCAAACACGTCTCCAAACACGTCTCCAAACACGTCTCCAAACACGTCTCCAAACACGTCTCCAAACACGTCTCCGACGATTGTCTGGTTGAAGGCATACGCGACACTCATCGGTGACGCCAGTCCTGATCGGTCCATTAGGCATGTTGCTGGGCCCGGCTGTACCACGCTGCACGGTGTCGTGGTTGCAAAGATGGACCTCGCCATGGACGTCGGGAGTGAAGTTGGGCATCTGGAACCTATTGCGTAACACGACGTCCTGTGGCTGCACGAAAAGCATTATTCAATATGGTGGCATTGCTGTGAGGGTTCCTCCGACCCATAGTCCGCAGGTAGCGGCCATCCACTGCAGTAATAGCCCTCGGGCGGCCTGAGCGAGGCATGTCATCGCCAGTTCATGTCTCTCTATCTCCTCCATGTCCGAACAGCATCACTCCGAGACGCCTGGACACTACCCTTGGTGACAGCCCTTCATGGCACAAAGTAACAATGCGGACGCGATCGAACTGCGGTATTGACCGTCTAGGCATGATTGAACGACAGACGAGCCGTCTACCTCCTTCCAGGTGGAATGACTGGAACTGATCGGCTGTCGGACCCCCTGCGTCTAATAGGCGCTGCTCATGCGTGGTTGTTTACATCTTTGGGCGGGTTTAGTGACATCTCTGAACAGTCGGACGGACGGTGTCTGTGATACAATATCCACATTTAACGTATATCTTCAGGAGTTCTGTGAGCTGAGGTGATAAAAAAACTTTTTTTGATATGGCTCTGAGCACTACGGGACTTAACATCTGAGGTCATCAGTGCCCTAGAACTTAGAACTACTTAAACCTAACTAACCTAAGGACATCACAATTCCGAGGTAGGATTCGAACCTGTGACCGTAGCGGTCGCGCGGTTCCAGACTGAAGGCCTAGAACCGCTCGGCCACATTTATATGTATTAGTGGGCCTCTTAAACGTTTCAGCGCAAATATCTCTCGAACAACTATAGATATTGAAAAACGACTTTCACTGATACAAACGCAAGGCAGGGTTCCTTGACAGTAAATGCTATGAGAGATTCTAAACCTAAACAGATATTTTCAACACAAACTAAGTGGACAACTCGTATTGTAATGTAAAATTAAGACAAGAATGGCGTTGGTTGCATCGAAATACCTCAATTACATCCCGAGAAAATCCAAAGCGATATTAACGCTTGAAATGAAGGAAACACCGCGCTGTTGCACATCCAGAGATGCAAGCCTCATCCCCACGGTGTTCATAATCGCGATGAGACTGATGTTCTACGATGCAGTGGAACAACTGCTGTACTTCCTGCTGTTTACACTGCCCTTACGTTAAGTGGAAACAAGTCAGGTGTTCAGGCGCACACAATGGAAAATAAGGAAAGAGTTTACTTGGTCGTGTTTTGTAGATCTTCGCTACAGGACTAGAAATGACATAACGGTAATGAAGAACCAAATATCACCAGTCAGGGTAACATCATTCATGACTGACGAAGGTTGTAACAGGGGCTAAATGGTAGCTGCAAGCAGTTGCGTGACTGGAGACCTGTATTGTTTCCAGTCCACTTAATAACAGTGTGTACGAGAGTAAGTTGCATTTCAGTGTAGTACGTCAACCACACAGCGATTACGAGCGACGTCCGGTTCACGCTTGCATTCGGAATGTGGAATAGCGGAGGGTTCTGTTTATTTCAAGCATCAACTTCGGTTTGCAATTTTGTGGGACGTAATTGACGTATTCCGATGCAACAAACACCATCCTTCTTGTGATTTTTCACGTTATTGATTTCGTAAGAAATAATGCATGGTGTCCATTTAAAAGAACATAAGCTTGTGTTGAAGATAATGTTTGCTTTCGTTTTAGAATGTCTCATAGTATTTAGTATTATGAGCCCCTGCCTTACATTCATATCCATGAAAGTAGTTTTTAAATAGCTACAGTTGTTCCACAGATATTTGCGCTTAAACTTTGAAACGGACGACCCTGTGTGTGTGTGTGTTGTGTGTGTGTGTGTGTGTGTGTGTGTGTGTGTGTGTGTGTGTGTGTGAGAGAGAGAGAGAGAGAGAGAGAGAGAGAGAGAGAGAGAGAGAGTGAGTGAGTGAGTGAGTGAGGGAGGGAGGGAGGGAGGCAGGGGGAGGGAGAGACAGAGAAAGAGAGAGAGAGACAGAGAGATATTATATTTATGATTTCATGTAAAGCAGGGTATAAAATCTCATTGCTATATTCTCAAAATTGTGGGTTTGGTGCATCTTTTGCGTAGCGTGTGTTTTTCATGAACGCCACTCCTTAAGAGCGCCATGTTGAAGTCTATGTGCAAGGAAGTTCTCAGTCCAATCCAAAATTTCATATTCGGTAAGCTGTCATTTTGTTTTCTCTAAACGACAGTGTCGAACCTTGCCGAAGGCCATCCTGAAGCCAAAGGAGACGTCATCAACCTCGACGCCGATGTGTCTGCATCTCATGGACGGACAGACCTCTGTCTCGTAGTCCTTGTCTTTGGGTAAGCCCGTATTGACTGATGCCCAGTTGCTTCGGGAAGCACATTAGCTGCTGTTGGATCCGCCTGGTAGTTGTTTCCCCGCACAACAGGCAGGCCGTGCGAGTAGCCGCCCTGCCAGGGGACGTGCGTGAGCGGCTATCGTCAGATCTGGGAGCCATTAACCACCGTCGGCTTGTTTATACGTTCACCTCTTTCCTCTTTAGCTGCCATGATTCATGACTGCAGTGTGTGTTATGACAGCTACCGAGACGGTGCTTCCGTCGCCTTGTGCCACACCGTTGCTAGTTGGGTCCTCTGGGGAACCATTCAGTCCCCACGAGCGTCGTGCGTCAGCCGTGGGTCCAACAGGGCTCCTTATCGGCTTCTTGTCGCTTAATTACTCCCAGCAGAAGGCACCACATCGGCTGTTAACTCTCCATAAGCGCGCGCTACTCTAAACAGGGTAGTGGCCCGTTCTCATAACGAACGGCGACGCCACTGATACATTACTTATGACCACGAAGCCCTCTCGTATGCTACACTCACACATTTTCGGAGATCATTAGAGGCGGTCTAAGCTTCCTGACCCGCCTATCACCTTCTGTGTGAGCTGCTTCTTATTCACAAAGCCCAGCCGTCCACTGCAAGGCTCTGCAATGGTTTTAAAAATAATTGTACTATCGAATTAGATTTTTAAGTTGTTGTATATGTTTATTATTGTCCATCACGATGATGATCCGATGCGCATTAAGAGGAACTGGACGTCACGAGGCCCAAAAAACGGAATTTTTCTTATTTTATAAAATTCTGTGATTCTTCCTGATTCTAAAAATATACACCTTATGTATAGCACATCATTTTCGTCTTTAAATGCCTTTCCAATGCAGATGGGCCGCTCAATGTGCCCCTGTGACACCACTGTCAAACGCAAAGCTTGCGCACAGTGTCTCGCTATTTAATTCTGGCGCCGCTACTTCCATAGCAACTGGTTTCTACAGTATCCTTGAACATATCTACTGTACTATGAGCAAGGATTATTGCAATCCGTCTTTCTGTGCATACAAATAGATTACTTGGGTTTGTTTATGCTTTTCAAATGCATTCGTATTGTAACGTTCTTGTTAAGGCTGCGTATTTAAACCACTTTACATCGTAAAATGCAAGAAACGAAGACGTTTTATTGCAGCCATAAATTTTATGATAATCAATATAAGCCTATTGTTGTAAATCGTGAAAAATGAGGAAATTGTTACGCCACAGTGAAATATTGCTGAAGCAGAAAAAGCTGCTGAAAGCATTGAAAATGTGACCAGAATAACAAAGAAAAGAAAGAAACTAAGGAAGTTGAAGAGGGCACTCTGAATCAACAGAATTAAAGAACTGGGGTGTTGTGACATGTTATCGTTGAGAAGGAATGGCGTGCAAATCTTTAGTACGTGTCCCACAATGTCAGCGTTTTGGCATAGTTACGTACTAAAATTACAAAAACAAATTTTGCATAAACATTGATGAAGATCTTACCTATACAAGTGAACCACACTATTCGTTAGTGTACGAAATACGTTCTTACTAGGAGAAAAAATGGTCTTAAAATACTTGTTAAAAATACACAAAACGAGAAATTGGTAAATACTTCTGAATTACTGTTTCAAGGAGTTAATAACTAAAAGAATAAAATTTGTTTTGACATTTCATTTTCAATAGTGTGGAAGTAAAGTGAACCTAAGCTAAAAATTACACGTAATTCAGTATGTAAGATAAAAATCATTATTGACTCCACTTTGCATTCCAGCTTTTTAAAGTTCTTACTTAGAGCTCACAATACACTAATTATTCAGTCAAAGTTTAAACGCAATATCTGTTAAATTTCTTGAGTTATTACATTTCAAAATACCAACAACTACGGGCCATGACGTTCGGGTCTCATTATTCTTCATAAATTTCAAGTAAGAGGTCAGCAAACTTGCGCGTTGCTACGGTGGTCTCCAGTCCGTAGACGGGTTTGATGCATCTTTCGGTCCTACTCTTTCCCGTGCAAACCGCTTCCTCTCTGGGTGACTACTGCAACCTGCATTCTTCTGGCTCTGTATTATGCGAACATGGTGAAGGTGTGGTGCATCTCATTCGGGCTACGCAAATATGCATAAATCAGGCGAAACACGTCATCGGTGAATAAAAGATAATTACAACCCTGCAGCCGAGACTGTGTTTCTTTAGCGAATGAATACCAACACAACTAAAGCAATGTAGTCGAATGAGATCAGGAGATGCTACAGGGCATTAGATGCAGAAATGTGACATAACAGAGGGAGATGAGTTTCGCTATTTGGCAGGAAAGAAAGATACGATGCTCCAAGTAAAGGCTGGCAACAACAAGAAAAGCAATACAGGATAAACGGAAATTAACATCTAAGTATTACGAATCTAAGTATTACGAATCTAAGTATTACGAATCTAAGTATTACGAATCTAAGTATTACGAATCTAAGTATTACGAATCTAAGTATTACGAATCTAAGTATTACGAATCTAAGTATTACGAATCTAAGTATTACGAATCTAAGTATTACGAATCCTTTCTGAAGGTGTTAGTGTGGAGTGTAGCCTCGTACGGAAGTGGAACGTGGGCGATAAGCACTCTTAAGTCGAGGAGAGAACAGAAACATCTGAAACGTTGTGTTTACAGATGAATGGTGGGCATGAGATGCGTATATCAGATAGCGAACTGAACTCGGGGGGACAGATATTTGTGTTATTTGACTACAAGAAAGACTTTTATATTAGAAATGAAGAAATTCCTCCAGCTGTATTTAAGGTATCGATTTTATTTTGGCAACTAGTTTGAACGTTGTAACATCGTCATCTTCAGGCCCTATAAAATATACCATACATACAACAACCAAAGTGACATCAGTAATCTATGAGTTAATACGTAAACAGATATATTATAAAAATATTACGTAATGGACGAATTCAATAAAATTAATTACATTTTGTCCGTTTTCATTAAATGCAATCATTCTGGATATTAGCAATTCATGTGGTACCAATAAGTACAAATGAAATTATAGATAGTGTTACAAAAAGGTACGGCCAAACTTTCAGGAAACATTCCTCACACACAAATAAAGGAAAGATGTTATGTGGGTATGTGTCCGGAAACGCTTAACTTCCATGTTAGAGCTCATTTTAGTTTCGTCAGTATGTACTGTACTTCCTCGATTCACCGCCACATGTGTGGGCTGACGAGAATCCGCACGCAATTGTGCAATCACGTCATCAACACAGATTTTCTGTGAACGTTTGGGCAGGCATTGTTAGTGATGTCTTGATTGGGCCCCATGTTCTTCCACCTACGCTCAATGGAGCACGTTATCATGATTTCATATGGGATACTCTACCTGTGCTGCTAGAACATGTGCCTTTACAAGTACGACACAACATGTGGTTCGTGCACGATGGAGCTCCTGCACATTTCAGTCGAAGTGTTCGTACGCTTCTCAACAACAGATTCGGTGACCGATGGATTGGTAGAGGCGGACCAATTCCATGGCCTCCACGCTCTCCTGACCTCAACCCTCATTTATGGGGGCATTTGAAAGCTCGTCTACGCAACCCCGGTACCAAATGTAGAGACTCTTCGTGCTGGTATTGTGGACGGCTGTGATACGATACGCCATTCTCCAGGGCTGCATCAGCGCATCAGGTATTC
The DNA here is from genome assembly GCF_023864275.1 of Schistocerca cancellata. NCBI lineage: Eukaryota > Metazoa > Arthropoda > Insecta > Orthoptera > Acrididae > Schistocerca > Schistocerca cancellata. The sequence goes on from NC_064637.1 coordinate 157,863,222, forward strand.
CATGCGACGGAGGGTGGATGCATGTATCCTCGCTAACGGAGGACATTTTGAACATTTCCTGTAACAAAGTGTTTGAAGTCACGCTGGTACATTCTGTTGCTGTGTGTTTCCATTCCATGATTAATGTGATTTGAAGAGAAGTAATAAAATGAGCTCTAACATGGAAAGTAAGCGTTTCCGGACACATGTCCACATAACATATTTTCTTTCTTTGTGTGTAAGGAATGTTTCCTGAAAGTTTGGCCGTACCTTTTTGTAACACCCTGTATATATATGATCAATGTCAAGCATTAAATGAAATCAGAGTGTATATATATATATATATATATATATATATATATATATATATATATATAAACCTGCTGTCAGAAGAGGGACACCATTATTGTTTGGTACAGGGTTTGCAGTACACAAATCAGTCATGGATAACATCATAGACTTCAATTCAATATCAGAACGTATCTCGACACTGTCCTTCAAATCAGGTAATAAAACATACACAATTATCAACGCACATGCACCTACAAATGACCATAACAGAAAGAAGCCACAAGAAATTGAAGACTTCTGGGAAGACATGGAGGAAGTAACTAACAACGTACCAGAAAGACATGTGAAAATTCTAATGGGTGATTTCAATGCGCAGCTTGGTAAGGAGAGAAAATTCAGAGAAATAACAGCCCCATACTCAGCACATATTCGCACGAACAGAAATGGGGAACACCTCATAAAAGATTGTCAAAACTTTAACCTCAAAATCATGTCAACACAATTTCAAAAACCAAGACGAAAACTTACAACATGGAAAGCACCCAACACAGTGTGGGGAGAATTTCAGATTGATCATGTGGCCATATCCAAGAAAAATTCGCGGGAAATTCTAAATGTCAGAACACGTAAAGGAGTCTTCGAGTCTGATCATTATTTGCTACAAGTTAAGATTAGGCCAATCCCAAGACTGAAACAGACAGCGCAAAACAAAATAGTCAAACCTGATCCGGAATACTTGAAGATAAACAGGGATAAAATCGTTGAAGAAATTAATAGGCATTCAATAGACACATGGACAGATCTGGCAAAGGCAGTTCAGAAGACTATGTGCTGGGGACAACCACCTAGAAAACGCAAACATAGGTGGTGGAACGCAAATTGTGATGAAGCCATTGAGAGAAGAAAGCAAGCATGGGACAAGTTCAGTAGCTACAGAAATTCAGAAACATGGAAAGAATTTCACGAAGTTCAGAAACTAGCATCGAAGGAAATCAGAAGGGAAAAACGAGCATATGACAATAACAGACTAAAAGAAATTGAGGAAGATTTCAAAAGAAATAACACAAGAAATTTTTACAGAACTTTCAAAGAAAATATTAAGGGCTATCAACCCCCTAGCCTCTGCTTCCGAAGAACAGATGGATCCCTGCAAACAAACACAAAAGAAAACTGTAAAATTCTCAAACATTACTTTGATAAACTTCTTAATTGCAAAAAACCTACAGGAAAATTAACATTCCAAAAGACCACACCTAATGCCGATTCTGATCCACCCACAATAGAAGAGGTAGAGGAAATCATAAAACAAATGAAAAATAACAGAGCTGCCGGAGAAGATGGTATTATCGCCGAGATCTGGAAACTCCAAGATGAAAACATCACCAAAAAAATCCATAAGATTATCTCCGAAATTTGGATCACAGAGAAAGTGCCAGAGGAATGGAAATGTGCATTGATCCATCCATTACATAAAAAGGGTGATAAGTCAGATCCAAACAATTACAGAGGCATTTCGCTAGTACCAGTTACATACAAAATTTTCTCTAAGGTGCTATTAAACAGACTAGAACCACAAGCAGATCTGCAAATTGGGGAATACCAGGCAGGCTTCAGAAAAGGGAGATCATGCATCGAACAGATCTGGAACTTGAGAACACTTTTGAAAGTCAGACAGGCAAGAAACACTGTAGTTACCTTTGTGGCATATGATTCCATAGACAGACAGACACTCTTTGACGTGCTGGAAGAATATGGTATCGACAGAAAAACTAGGGCACTTATACAACAGACGCTTACAGACACTACCTCCAAGATTAAGTTCATGGGAGAAATTTCGGAACCCTTCCACATACACACAGGTGTCCGACAAGGAGACGGACTCTCACCAATCCTGTTCAACATGGTGTTAGACAAAATTATCAAGCAGTGGGAGGAACAAGTTAAAGGAATACAGCTGGGAAGAACACGTGAAACCAAAACAATCATAAAATGTCTGGCATTTGCAGATGATATAGCCATACTCAGCAATAATACACAGGAGGCAAAGGAAGCACTGGAATGCTTGCATGAAATAGCTGCCAAAACAGGTCTGCAGGTGTCTTACGAGAAGACACAATATATGGAACGACAGACCAACAATGTACACACCATGCATACTGTATATGGATCCGTAGAAAGAGTCGAAAAATTTAAGTATTTAGGGGAGTACATACAAATGGGAGGATCAAACAAGGCGGCTAACATGGAACGAACGAAGAAACTCCAGAAGGCATACAAACTCACATGGTCACATTATAATAAGAAAAGCATATCGAGGCAGGCCAAACTTAGGCACTACAAAACAGTTGTATTACCAGAAGCATTGTACGCGTCAGAAACAACCACAATTGGAGCATCAGGCATCATAGACACAGAAAAAATAGAACGCAAAATTCTCAGAAAAATATTTGGACCAATTCACAGAGATGGCATATGGATGAAGCGACCTACCAAAGAGCTGTACCAGCACACTGACAGACTAACAGACGCGATCAGAAAACGCAGATTAACTTTCTATGGGCACATACAGAGAATGGACAACAACCGACTTACAAAGAAAATTTTTGATGTAGTAAACAGCTCAAGCAAGAAAACAAATTGGTATCATGAAATAGACGAAGACTTAAGGCAGATAGGGATCAACAGGCAAATGATAGGAGACAGGAAATACTTCAGAAACAAAGTTAGGAGTGCAAAATTTATTGTAAAGGAGAGAAAGAAGACAGGAACATTATGGACAGAGCAAAGGAAACAGGAGCACAGCCAAAGGATGAAGAGATTTTGGGAAGAGAAGAGGAAGAAAGGAAAGAAGTGAAAATTGTGTCATCATGTGATTTTCGAGTTCAAACACTGTCCATAAGGGCAACAATGAAATGAATGAATGAATATATAAACTTATGTGGCAAGCCGTTACGCTTACGGATAATAAAGTGTTAAAGAGAATATGCATTGCTACATTGATTACATGACGCGTTATCGCGAGAGACGTCGGCCTGCTAACCATTACCGGCTGCCAACCATCCGTACAGATTCTCATGGTTTTCCATACTGTGGTTGATGATTGGCCTCTAGATTATGTGAATTCTTGTACTTGGATTGACTCCCCTATATATGGAGATTTGTCCGTTAGTATTCATTGTAAGGTAGTAGTTCATGTGTTTGTGCTCGGCCATACCTACTAAGTGGTCAATTCGGTAGAGAATTCGCTTGGCCTTGACCGATTCCATATGGTCACATTATCGTCTTTCGCTGTTACGAGTCAGTTTCATCCTAATCACTTAAGAGGCCATGTGTTTAAGAATAATTTTGATGTCTTGGCAAATGTGCCAACATCTTGTAGATAGAGGAGCCCTAAATGCACGCTATAATCTAACGCAGACGGACGTGAGGTCTGGAACAGGATACGTTATGAATGCTATAAAGAAAAGTACGTAGCTGCTAGAATACTTAACTTTACTCCATCATTTGTATACAGCGTTCTTGATGATACAAGTGAGATTCTCTCCAGAAATGGTTAATGGCGCCTTGCTAGGTCGTAGCCATGGACTTAGCTGAAGGCTATTCTAACTGTCTCTCGGCAAATGAGAGAAAGGCTTCGTCAGTGTAGTCGCTAGCAAAGTCGTCGTACAACTGGGGCGAGTGCTAGTACGTCTCTCTAGACCTGCCGTGTTGTGGTGCTCGGTCTGCAATTACTGACAGTGGCGACACGCGGGTCCGACATGTACTAATGGACCGCAGCCTATTTAAAGCTACCACCTAGCAAGTGTGGTGCCTGGCGGTGACACCACAAATTTTACTTCCTCACTCTCATGCTTGTTCTCGTAATCAGTGGATAGCTTATATTTTAACTATTAATTTTATACAAGAACTGATGTATATGGATAAGCGAAACGAATGAGTACCCATGGTGTAATGGTGATATTGGTTGTTGGACTTTCCGCCGTCCTAATAAGTAGTGATTAAGCATGTCATTGAGAGTAATTAACCTAATCAACCTTTGACTAGATCACATTTACAGTACGAGTGTTATACGCTATATACTTTGTCTATCTTCGTTCTGCTAACGGTTTATAAGAGGAACTTCAAATACTTTACAGGTGTGACGAATTGTTTCGACTGTCAATACCTTGTTACTTCTTTTGGAGTATTGCTACGAACTTGATCGTTCTATTGACCACTTAAGCATACTAGAATTATACTACGTGTGACCAAGGTTACTGCCGTCGATGAGAGAAAGACGTTGAAATAGGGTTTTTAAGCGGCACGTTAACTTACATTTCTTATTCGAATGAGTAGATCTTAGATGGATTAGTATGTATTTTACACCACGGACTACCTTTTATTAACTAGGTTCCATACTCGTTTTCCGGTTTCTTATCATCCGTTTTGCGACGTTATGATTGACGTTGTTTAAGTAACTTGCTCCACTGTCACTTTAGTATGATTACAATGCAGTGTGATGCAAACATAACTATTTCTACCTTCCCTTCCTTTACTATTCTTAAATAATAGATCTTACCCTCCATATGTGTGATTAGCAATGCATATTCTCTTTAACACTGTTTATTATCCGTAAGCGTAACGGCTTGTCATCTAAGTTTTTTTTGGTATATATATATATATACTCCCATATCATTTAATGCTTGACATTGATCTGTAATAAATAAATAAATATATATATATATATATATATATATATATATATATATATATATATATATATATATATATATATATATAATGTCATTTGTACTTATTGGTACCACATAAATTGCTAATATCCAGAATGACTGCATTTAATGAAAACAGACAAAATGTAATTTTATTGAATTCGTCCATTATGTAACATGTTTATAATTGTTTACATAATAACTCATAGATTACTGATGTCATTGGTTGTTGTACGCATGGCATATTTTATAGGGCCTGAAGATGACGACGTTACAACGTTCAAACTAGTTGCCAAAATAAAACCGACACCTTAAATACAGCTGGAGGGATTTCTACATTTTTAATACAAATTTATACCTTCTGACGTGCCACTGTCCTCTATTTCAACTATGGATGTACGACGATAAAGAAAGACCTAGTTGACAGGAATCAAGAAATAGTCTACTTGATAAAGAAGTAAAAGTGTATGGGGGGGGGGGGGGAGTGTAGAAATAGCAGAGGTGGTTCAAGCCTGACTAAAACAGTAGCAGTTTCAACCGGTTGTCGACTGCAGAACATATCCAGAGATTAAGGGGGATTGCATGGTTAGCTGCATCAAACGAGTCTTTGGACTGGAAAAAAAAAGCGTGGTATGTTGCTACCACGTCGTGACATCCATATGTAAAATGCACAAGTGCAATCCATGTGCGGGTTTTGTCACCACACCAGCATTCGTTACAAATTCGGACACGTCAGCGCAGTTATTGTAGTGGAAATATACACGATGTTGTCAACTCCTTAAAATCAAGTAGGATGGCTTCAAAATGACTTAGGGGCACGAAGGTATTTTATATGATAATTTTTGGTACTATATACCTGAGGCACGTATGTTTATATTTTGCTACTTTATATTTTTGTAATTTTTTATTGTACTTTAATCTGAGCGTAACTTCTATTGTTTTTCATACCGTCAGGTAGCTTGGTAATTCTCAAATGTACGAAATTAGTTTTTCTAACAATGAAATAGTGTTTATTTCAACATAAAATTTTAAGACTGCTTTGTAAATGGCTGCGTTTTCTGTTGTAAAAATAATCCTGACAATCATCATCGCCATGGTAACGACCATCCAGTTCAATGACTTGGTGATCTGATGCCTCTGAGTCGGTGTGCAACATGGGACGCCTGCAGGGTGTTCCATTTCTGCCGATCTGGAGTTTCTCGTTGCCAACTGAGTCCAGCTGACTTCATTAAGACTCTGTCCCAACTGTCCGGCGGTGTTCCCCTCCGTCTTCATTGATAAAATGGGCGCCAAACTAGTGTTTAACTGTCTGCCATGTTTTATTCGAGCGATATGACCAGCCTGCTATCATTTCGAATATTTACTTTTTTCCATTATTACACTGACGTTTTTTGAACGTCTGGCATGCCTTTCTTTGTGTGGTCCAACATTGGTCTTTTCATTCTTCTACATCTACATCTACATCTACATTTATACTCCACAAGCCACCCAACGGTGTGTGGCGGAGGGCACTTTACGTGCCATTGCCATTACCTCCCTTTCCTGTTCCAGTCGCGTATGGTTCGCGGGAAGAACGAGTGTCTGAAAGCCTCCGTGCGTGCTCTAATCTCTCTAATTTTACATTCGTGATCTCCTCGGGAGGTATAAGTAGTGGGAAGCAATATATTCGATACCTCATCCAGAAACGCACCCTCTCGAAACCTGGCGAGCAAGCTACACCGCGATGCAGAGCGCCTCTCTTGCAGAGTCTGCCACTTGAGTTTGCTAAACATCTCCGTAACGCTATCACGGTTACCAAATAACCCTGTGACGAAACGCGCCGCTCTTCTTTGGATCTCCTCCGTCAACCCGATCTGGTACGGATCCCACACTGATGCGCAATACTCAAGTATAGGTCGAACGAGTGTTTTGTAAGCCCCCTCCTTTGTTGATGGACTACATTTTCTAAGGACTCTCCCAATGAATCTCAACCTGGTACCCGCCTTACCAACAATTAATTTTATATGATCATTCCACTTCAAATCATTCCGCACGCATACTCCCAGATATTTTACAGAAGTAACTGCTACCAGTGTTTGTTATGCTATCATATATACAATGAGTTTTCTGGCAATGAAGTCGATGTCCATCTCTCATAGCCGACCATTATTGCTAGTATATGTATGGTATATACTGATCATAAACTGTTTTCTTCAGCTCAGCCGGCATCCTGGACTTGCATATTAAAGAGTATTTTCCGTAAGCTTGTTGGTATCAGTAGGAAATTAATGTTTCAGTTTATTTTCTTTCACTATGTTACTTATTTAGCGCCATATCATTTACAGGAAAAGATCAAGTAACACTATTCTCAGTTTTAACGATGGTTTGAGCACTTTAGTGCTTTATGCAGTAGATATAGTCCTAGTGGAGGTTGTGTGCCTTCTCATTTCTCAAGTGGCTCAGCGAGGCAGCTACAGGGGCGGGGGAGCCAACAGTCTGAAGTAGACTGCAAACTATGGAGGAACTCGGCATTTTTCGGACTCTCAGATCACTAAATATTGAGATATTTAGTACTGACTTAGAATCGAACCCGGGAATTTTCGATCGCTACTCTGACTCTCATCGAGTCAAACTCCGGATGAAAGCGGACGTATTTCAGTCGGACCGCTTCTTCTACATCCACAGGGAGACTCGTCTACTACATGTACCCCTTGTATATCGAATGAGGTCATCAAATGATGAGGGACACACAGTTCTGTTGTTTGGGTAATTATATGGTTACAAGATGTGACACTGTCACTCAAGAGGTATGCACCCATATTATAGATTATAATTGTAAAGGGACTTCCTGCTCTAGCGTTACTTTTCCCCAACAGTAGAAGTCGACACCAGCAATATTTTTCAAATTTTGGACAGGTCAGTCTTATCTCAGCTGTTTTTTTAAAAAAGTAATGTAATTTTATACATGATATATTTCAAGCTAAAATGTATGAAAAGGAATCACTATTTCCGTAGCTACAATCGATATGTACTAGCTCTGAATGTACGGTTAACTTTTTTTTGAGAAACATTTGAACTTATACTTAAATTTTTTATTACTAATTACGCAATCTAGCACTATTTATTATGTTTATTACCGAATTCATTTATAAAATAATAATCGAAACTAACAGAATTTCATTTGTCAAGAAAAACTGTAAACCCTTTGGAACTTTGTTATTACCGCAGAGTGAGGGAGATGCAAATCATCCTTCTAATATGATCTCTAAACAATACATTTCATATCTCATTACATGTGCCATAACAAGAGATTCTCGCAAACCAACACTCGTAAGCGATTTCAAAGTGAGAAAACCACTGCCTAACCCTTTTTTTTTTATCATCAATTTTCCTATCCTGTGCCAAACTCTTCATCTCAGAGCAGCAATTGCAACCTACGTGCTCAATTATTTGCTGGATATATTCCAATCTCTGACTTCCTCTACAGTTTTTGCCTGCTACAGATCCCTGTAGTACCATGGAAGTCATTCCCTCATGTCTTAACTGATGTCCTACAATCCTGTCCCTTCTCCTTATCAGTGTTTTCCACATATTCCTTTCTCTCCGATTCTGTGCAAAACCACCTCATTCCTTGCCTTATCAGTACATCTAATTTTCTACATTTGTCTGTAGCACCACGTCTCAAATGCTTCCATTCTCCCTCCGTTCCGTTTTTCCAACAGTCTGTTTCACTACTAAACAATGCTGTACTCCAGAATTTCTTCCTTAAATTAAGGACCATGTTTGATGCTAGTAGACTTCACTCACCCAGAAATGCCTTTTTTGCCATTGCTAGTCCGCTTTTTATCTCCTCCTTGCTCCGTCATCTCTTTCTTTGCTGCCAAGGTAGCAGAATTTCTTAACTTCATCTACTTCGCGACCATAAATCCTGATGTTAAGTTTCTTGCTGTTTCCGTTTGTACTTTTACTACTACTACTACTACTACTACTACTTCTACTACTTTCACTCAGGATAGCAATGTAATCAGCGAATAGTATCACTGATAGCCTTTCACGTTGAATTTTAATTCCACTCCTAAACCTTTCTTTTATTTCCATCATTACTTCTTCGACGTACAGGCTGAACAGTAGGGTCGAAAGACTACATTCCTGTCTTATACCCTTTATAATCTGAGCCCTTCGTTCTTGGTCGTCCACTGTTATACCCACACGGCTATTGTACATATTGTATGTTACTCGTCTCTCCTTACAGCTTACCCCTATTTTTCTCAGAATTTCTAGCATCTTGCACCATTTTACATTGTCGAACGCTTTTTCCAGGTCAACAAACCCAATGAAGGTGTCTTCATTTTTCTTTTGTCGTGCTTCAATTATTACCCGCAACGTGATAATTGCCTCTCTTGTACCTTACCTTTCCTAAAGCCAAACTGATCCTCTAACACATCCTTAATTTTCGTTCACATTTTTCTGTACATTGTTAACAACTTGCATGCATGAGCTGTTTAACTGATCGTGCGATAATTCTCGCATTTGTCAGCTCTCGCAGTCTTCGGAATCGTGTGGATGATTATTTTCCGAAAGTGAGATGGTATGACGCCAGGCTCGTACATTCTACACATCAATGTGGTGTATAGCCATTTTCTTGCCCTTCTCTCCTCCCCCCCCCCCCCCAAAAATGGTTTTAGAAGTTCTGATGGACTGTTGTCTATCCTTTCTGCGTTATTTGATCTCTGCGATATTTTATCTTAAATACTCCACAGCTCTCCTAAATTCTGATTCTAATACTAGATCCCCTATCTCTTCTAAATCCACTCCTGGTTCTTTTTCTAAATCATCAGACAAATCTTCCCACTCATAGAGGCCTTCACTATGTACTCTTTCCATCTATCCGCTCTCTCCTCTGCAGTCATCAGTGAACTTCCCGTTTTACTTTCAATGTTATCACCCTTGCTTTTAATTTCATCGATGGTTGTTTTGACTTTTCTGTATGATGAGTCAGTCCTGAAAACCATTTCTTTTTCGATTTCTTCACATTTTTCATGCAGCCATTTCGGTTTAGCTGCCCTGCACTTCGTGTTTATTTCATTCCTCAGCGACTTGTATTCGTGAGTTTCCTGGAACATTTTTACACTTCCTCCTTTCATCGATTAACTGAAGTATCCCTTCTGTTACCCAGTTTTTCTTCGCAGTTACCCACTTTGTACCTATTTATTTCTTTACAAATTCTGTGATTGCCCTTTTTAGAGATGTCCATTCCTCTTCAACTGAACTGCCTATCGACCTATTCATTATCGCAGTATCTATGCATATGTTTTTATTCCTTAGTACTTCCATATCCCATTTCTTTGCGCAGTGATTCTTCTTAACTAGTTTCTTAAGCTTCAGCCTATCCATCATCATCACTGAATTGTGATCTGAGTCTATATCTGACCCTGGGTAAGCCTTACAATTCAGTACCCGATTTCCGAATCTCTGCCTGACCACGATCTAATTTAACTGAAATCTTGCCGTATGGGCAGGCCTTTTCCAAGTTTACCTCCTCCTCTTGTGATTTTTGAAGAGAGTGTTCGTTTATTACAGAACTCAGTCTTTCACCCCTCTGATTCCATGTCCCAGGCCCATATTCCCCTCTAACCTTTTCTTCTTCTCCTTCCTGTACAACCGCATTCCAGCCCACCACGACTGTTAGATTTTCATCTCCCTTTACATACTATATTACTCTTTCAGTGTCCTCGTATACATCCTCTCTCTTTATCTTCAGCTTGCGACGTCGACATGTGTACTTGAACTATCGTTATCGGTGTTGGTCTGCTGTCGATTCCGACAAGAACAATCCACTCACTGAACTGTTCACAGTGACACACTATTTCCTACCTTCTTATTCATAATGAATCCTACCCCCAGTGTACGTTTTCTGCTACTGTTGATATTACCCTATACTCATCGACCAGAAATCTTTCTCTTCTTTCCATTTGACTTCGTTGACTCCTACTACACTACTGGCCATTAAAATTGCTACACCAAGAAGACGACGTGCTACAGACGGGAAATTTAACCAACAGGAAGAAGATGCTGTGATATGAAAATGATTAACTTTTCAGAGCATTCACACAAGGTTGGCGCCGGTGGCAACACATACAACGTGCTGACATGAGGATAGTTTGCAACCGATTTCTCATATACAAACAGCAGTTGACCGGCGTTGCCTGGTGAAACGTCGTTGTGATGCCTTGTGTAAGGAGGAGAAATGCGTACCATCACGTTTCCGACTTTGGTAAAGGTCGGATTGTAGCCTATCGCGGTTGTGGTTTATCGTATCGCGTCATCGCTGCTCGCGTTGGTCGAGATCCAATGCCTGTTAGCATAACATGGAATCGGTGGGTTCAGGAGGGTAATACGGAACGCCGTGCTGGATCCCAACGGCCTTGTATCACTAGCAGTCGAGATGACAGGCATCTTATCCGCATGGCTGTAAAGAATCGTGCAGCCACGTCTCGATCCCTGAGTCAACAGATGGGGACGTTTGCAAGACAACAACCATCTCCACGAACAGTTCGACGACGTTTGCAGGAGCATGGACTATCAGCTTTGAGACCGTGACTGCGGTTACCCTTGACGCTGCATCACAGGCAGGAGCGCCTGCGATAGTGCACTCAACGACGAACCTGTGTGCACGAATGGCAAAACGTCATTTTTTCAGATGAATCCAGGTTCTGTTTACAGCATCATGATGGTCACATCCGTGTTTGGCGACATCGCCGTGGTAACACATTGGAGGCGTGTATTCTTCATCGCCATACTGGCGTTTCACCCGGCGTGATGGTATGGGGTGCCATTGGTTACACGTCTCGGTCACCTCTTGTTCGCATTGACGGCACTTTGAACAGTGGGCTTTACATTTCAGATGTGTTACGACCCCTGGCTCTACCCTTCATTCGATCCCTGCGAAACCCTACATTTCAGCAGGATAATGCACGACGCATGTTGCAGGTCCTGCACAGGCCTTTCTGGATACAGATAATGTTCGACTGCTGCCCTGGCCAGCACATTCTCCAGATCTCTCACTTCTCTTGATGAACTGTGGTATCCTGTTGAAGCTGTACGGGCAGCTGTACCTGTACACGCCATCCCAACTCTGACTCAATGCCCAGGCTTATCAACGCCGTTGTTACGGCCAGAGGTGGTTGTTCTGGGTACTGATTTCTCAGAATCTATGCACCCAAATTGCGTGGAAATGTAATCACATGTCAGTTCTAGTATAATATATGTGTCCAATGAATACCCGTTTATCATCTGCATTTCTTATTGGTGTAGCAATTTTAATGGCCAGTAGTGTACATCTAGATCGAGCCTTTGCATTTCGCTTTTCAAGATTTTCTAGCTTTGCTACCACGTTGAAGCTTCTGACATTCCACGTCCCAGCTCGTAGAACGTCATCCTTTCGTTGGTTATTCAATATTTGTTTCATGGTCACCTGCCCATTGGTTGTTTCCTCCAGGAGACCCGAATGTGGGGCTATTGCGGAATCTTTCGCCATTGGAGAGATCATCATGACACTTCTTCAATTAGGCCACATGTCCTGTGGGTACACGTTAAGCGTCTTTAATGCAGTGGTTTCCATTGCCTTCTGCATCATGTAATTGATCATTGCTGATTGTGTCGCATTCAGGGGCAGTTTCCCACCCTAAGGATAAGAGTGTGCCCAGAACCTCTTTCCGCTCCTCTACCTTCATTGACACGGCCATTGGCAGAATGAGGGTGACTTCTTGTGATAGTAGTCTTCGGCCGCCAATGGTTTCATTATACACGAAAACTATAAATGTGCATTTTGGCGTTTGTTACAGGCTGCCTTCATGGTGCTACAGTTTTCTTGGCCAGTTTTCGTCACTACACAATTCCGTGTCTTGGAACCCCAAGTTGTCCTGGTGCTGCAGGCGGCTCCTGGGGGCGCGACCGACCCCGCGGGGGGCGAGGACGTAGCGGCGCTGGCCGGGCTATTGATCTGGCCGCCCGCCGCCGCCGCCGCCGCCGCCCCCGCCGCCTACTCGCATCGGACCGGTCGGGCCTTAGGAGGAACTTTCAGCTCCGCGTCCGCCACGGCACGCATTATCCGCTTGAGAAAGCATCTCCTGGCGGCAAGGGAGGAAAAAAAAAAAACTTTACGAACTGGTATAGGGCACCGATTCTCTCTTCAAGCTGACATAAAAAAAAAGTTTAGCAAGAAACGAAAACTTCCGCGTTTCTCGAAATTTTCTTTCTCTTGCTACCCTTCATTCTCATTCTGGTCGTTCCACACCACTCTTTCGCTGAAAATCTCATGACTAATATAAGCTACCTGTGTAACACTCAAATCGGGATTTTAGTCAGTCGCCAGATTTTACATCTCCCCTAAAACTATGAGGTGTGTGACAGGTAATGAGAATGATTTTTTCTGCACCGAAGTTATTTGTTTTTTCAAACAATACTGTCTCCTTCAAAACAGTTTCCTTTGGCAGCTATACACTGGTACAGTTCTTGTTTGCACTCTTGGTAGCAGTTCTGAAAGGCTTCAGCTGGTTGTGCCTTTAACATGTCAGTCACATTCTTTTAAATGTTCTCCACGGCCCCAAAATGACGTCCTTTTAAGGCATTTTTCAATTTGAGGAAAAGTCGCAAGGATCATGTGGACAGCAAGTCTGTGGACCAACAGGAATTCCTTTTGAGGTAAGAAAGTCCGTGATGGAAGCGGCCGTGTAATATGAGGCATTGTTATCGTGCAGCATCAACTTGTCTGTAATATCCAGTAGTTTTATTAATGGTAAAAGTATTTACCAGGTCATCTGTTACACTCATTGTTTAAATGTTCGTCTGATGTCAGAAGTGCACGCATGTGGTCGACGTTCTGGAAGTTGAGGGTCTCCACTAGCGAAGTTCATCTTCAACGTGTTCTCGGCCCTCCAAATATAATCGGTGCCAGCGAAAAACTTGCGCTCTTCATAATGAATGTTTCCCAGCGGCTAGTTTCCACTTATCAAACGTGCTACTCACATATTTATAAAGTTTCACACAAACTTTATGCCATAACTTTGTTCTAAATTCCACTGTTCTATTTTCGTTACACAAAACAAAACACAGCTTTACTCAGGGCACTCTCAAAAATCACACGATGGCTGTACGGAGCTGAGACTGGCCATCCGGAAGGCGTGAATGGACCGGCCTACATAGGTAGATCAGCTAAATGATGCCAGATGTCTCGGAGCGTTTTCAGCCTCAATACATTTCTGTCACATCTCTTGTTGTTGTTCTTGTGGTGTTCAGTCCAGAGACTGGTTTGATGCAGCTCTCCATGCTAGTCTATCCCGTGCAGCTTCTTCATCTCGAAGTACCTACTGCAACATCCTTCTGAATCTGCTTATTGTATTCATCACTTGGTCACACTCTGCAATTTTTACCCTCCACGCTGCCCTCCAATACTAAATTGGTGATTCCTTGATGCCTCAGAATGTGTCCTACAAACCGATCCGTTGTTCTAACCAAGTTTTGCCACAAATTCCTCTTCTCTCGAATTCTATTCTGTATGTCTTCATCAGTTACGTGATCTACCCATTTAATCTTCAGCATTCTTCTGTAGCACAACATTTCTAAAGCTTATAGTCTCCTCTCGTCCAAACTATTTATCGTCCATGTTTCACTTCATATATGGCTACACTCAATACAAATACTTTCAGAAACGACTTCCTGACACTTAAATCTATACTCGATGTTAACAAATTTCTCTTCTTCAGAAACGCTTTCCTTGCCATTGCCAGTCTACATTTTATATCCTCTCTGCTTTGACCATCATCAGTTATTTTGCCCCACAAATATCAAAACTCATCTACTACTTTAAGCGTCTCATTTCCTAATCTAATTCCCTCAGTATCACCTGATTTAATTCGACTACATTCCATTATCCTCGTTTTTCTTTTGTTGATGTTCATATTTTATTCTCCTTTGAAGACACTGTCCATTCCGTCCAGCTGCTCTTCTGGGTCCTTTGCTTATCTCTCACGCAATCCAAAATTCTGTTTCCAGCTCGTCTACGCAGGCATACATTATCCGTGAAACGTCCCCTTAGAAAAATTTATGAGTGACTGTGCTGATACACCTCTTACATTATTTGATTTTCAAACAGCTGACCAGAACTGGTCGTACTCAGACATTACTCTCTTTACTTATTCTGATCATCACTAAACTGACACACAGTATTTTTTGCGCAACGCAATCTGACTTTCAATAATCCCTACAAAAGAATGGCCCTGACTAACAATAACCTGTACCTTTCGTGAATCACTTACCTCACAAAAATCTTCGTTACTCGAACGACTGCAATACAAAGAGCGCCAATACTGCCAGCTAAATAAAAGATTCTAACTACTGAAGGCACTAACTACTGATAGGCATACTTAGCAAATGAAAGACTTTGATAGAGAACAAACAATGTATTTAACTTAATAATGTTCAAAAGTCATTATATATATATCAGTTCATGATATCCAATATTACAAATTTACTCTTTCTGATGGACACACGTCCAGATCGTCCGCTCTCAAAATTCTGCCATTTCTTTCCCCACATCCACCACTGCTGGCGGCTCACTTCCAACTGCGCAACGCTACAATGGCGAATATTCCAACAATGCCAAGTAGCCACAGACTGCACGCAGCACAGCCAGTGATTTTCATACAGAGCGCTACGTGACGTTACCAACATAAAAACCTAAACAGCCTACTTACATCCGTTTCATAGTGCAGCTGCTGGCGATGTTAAAGAAAAATATTGAAACATCTGTTATATAGTAGCTATTGTCTCTTTAATCTGAAACAGCACGGCCTTAGCAAGAAATTTCCACCTTAGCGTTTTCGGTGAACAAGTCTTCCCACATTGATAATGCTCCTTTATTCTCCATAATATTGTCGTTATTTCCTCACACTCAACCGCATAGTGCCAGGTTCCTACCTGGACAGTACTCCTGTGAAAACTTGCCCTTTTTTCACCTTATATACTGTGAACTATGGATGAAGGGGTACAGGTAGACTACACATTTCAGAAAGCATTTTACACGGTACTCCACTGCAGACTGTTGATTAAGGAATAGTGTCACAGATACGCGAGTGGCCCAAAGACTTTTTAAATAATAGAACCCAGTGGGTTGCTTTCGACGGCAGACGGGAGTGGCCCAGGGAAGCGTGAGAGGGTGGCTGTTGTTTTCTGTATACGTGGATGATCTGGTGGACAGGGTGGGCACCAATGTTTGCTGCTGATGCTGTGGTGCACGGGAAGGTGTCGAAGTGGTGTGACGATACAACGATACAAGATGAGTTGGACAAAATTTCCAGCTGTTGTGGTGAATGGCAGCTGGCTCTAAATGCAGAAAAATGTAAGTTAATGCGTATAAGCAGGGAAAATAAACCTGTAATGTTAGGGTACAGCATTATTATTCTGTTTCGTATAGTCACGCCGTTTATATATTTTGGGCTAAAGTTGCAAAATGATGTGAAACGGAACGAGCATGTGCGAATTGTGGTAGGGAAGGCCGATGGTCGACTTTTCGTTTATTGGAAGAATTCGGAGAAAGTGTGTTACATCTGTAAAGGAGGCCATATACAGGGTGAAAAGTATTTAAAACGACAAACTCTGGGAGGTTGTAGCGGACATCGAAACAAATATTTTTCCCTCATGTCATTTTTTCCTATGAGGAGTATTTAAACCGGTAGAGGAAGATTTCCCTGGTGGCAAATTAATTAAACCAACAAACACTTTTCCATTTTTTTTGTGACCAAGAGACAACACTTTAACACAGGCCACTTTCAATTAGAGTAGATTTTCAAAAATGCCTCCATTGACACGTAAACAAAGGTTACACCGTCGGATCATGTTCTGTCTGACACGGGCAAAAATCTTAGGAGTAACCTGAATTGTTCCTGCTGCTGCTGCTGCTGCTGCTATCCGGGCAACCAGATTCTCTTCTGATGCAACAGGAGTTGCGTAAACAAGGTTGCGCATCTCCCCCCACACAAAAAAGTCCAGAGGGGACATATCTGGGGATCGAGCAGGCCACGCTACAGGACCATCTCTGCCAGCCCACGTTTGTGGGAACCGTCGGTCCAGGAATCGACGCACACGACGACCGAAATGTGCCGGGGCCCCGTCATGTTGGAACCACATGCGTTGTCTCGTAAGGAGCGGGACGTCTTCCAGCGATTCTAGCAATGCTCTGGCCAGAAAATTGTAATAGTGCCTGCCATTTTAATGCCCTAGGTAGCAGATACGGCCAATTAAAGAGTCCCAAACAACACCGACCCACACATCAACGAAGAACCGCACTTGATGAGCTCTAGTAATTGTGGCATACGAGTTATCCTCACTCCAAACATGCGAACTGTGCATGTTGAAGACTCCATCACGCCCGAACGTTGCTTCCTCGGTAAACAACACAGAGGATGGAAATGTAGGATGCATTTCACACTGTTCCAGGTACCACTGCGAAAACTGTGCTCTGGATGGATACTCAACTGGTTCCAGGTTGTGGACACGCTGTAAGTGAAATGGACGTAACAATTGCTCTCGAAGGACTCTTCTTACACTCGTCTGATTTGTCCCCATGTTACGTGCAACTGCACGAGTCCTGATTGAAGGATCCCGCTCCACATGCTGCAAGACAGCTTCCTCAAATTGCAGCGTTCTTACCGTGCGACGGCGTCCCTGTCCAGGTAATCTGCTAAATGAACCGGTCTCTCACACAGACATTGGTGCACAGCAGCAAAGGTCGTATGATGCGGGATACAGCGATTAGGATATTGTTGTTGATAAACCCGCTGTGCAGCTCCTCCATTGTGGTGTGCTATGTAGTACGCACCAACCGTATCAGTGTACTCACTCCAGGTGTATCGCTCCATTAGTAAACACTACTACACTACTACACTGGCGGACAGTATTTGCCTACAGCTGAAGAGCGTAATACACCCTCTAATAACTGAAGATCGAAAACGCCATCTAACAACTGAAGATCGAAAACGCCATCTAACAACTGAAGAGCGTAATACGCCATCTAACAACTGAAGAGCGTAATACGCCATCTAACAACTGAAGAGCGTAATACGGCCTCTAACAACTGAAGAGCGTAATACGGCCTCTAACAACTGAAGAGCGTAATACGGCCTCTAACAACTGAAGAGCGTAATACGGCCTCTAACAACTGAAGAGCGTAATACGGCCTCTAACAACTGAAGAGCGTAATACGCCATCTAACAACTGAAGAGCGTAATACGGCCTCTAACAACTGAAGAGCGTAATACGCCATCTAACAACTGAAGAGCGTAATACGCCATCTAACAACTGAAGAGCGTAATACGGCCTCTAACAACTGAAGAGCGTAATACGCCATCTAACAACTGAAGAGCGTAATACGCCATCTAACAACTGAAGAGCGTAATACGGCCTCTAACAACTGAAGAGCGTAATACGGCCTCTAACAACTGAAGAGCGTAATACGCCATCTAACAACTGAAGAGCGTAATACGCCATCTAACAACTGAAGAGCGTAATACGGCCTCTAACAACTGAAGAGCGTAATACGGCCTCTAACAACTGAAGAGCGTAATACGGCCTCTAACAACTGAAGAGCGTAATACGGCCTCTAACAACTGAAGAGCGTAATACGGCCTCTAACAACTGAAGAGCGTAATACGGCCTTTAACAACTGAAGAGCGTAATACGGCCTCCACCAGTTTAAATAATCCTCATAGGAAAAAAAATGACATTAGGGAAAAATATTTGTTTCGATGTCTCCATCAACCTCCCAGAGTTTGTCGGTTTAAATACTTTTCACCCTGTATAAGACATCAGTGCGACCAATTTTTGAGTGTTTTGGATCCGCATCAGGTTCGATTAACGGAAGATATCGAAGCCGTTCAGAAGCGGGATGCTAGATTTGTTACTGGTAGGTTCGAACAACACGCAAGTTGTAACGCCGGAAATGCATATCCTCCTATTTCCATCTATTGTACTGTAAATTTGTTTTCCTTATTTTTGTTACCTGAATATATGACATTTCTGTGTCTTTACATATTGTAATTGTTTTACTATTTGTATATATATATTTATGCATTTATGCCGATGTAAATTTGGTTTGTTTCGTAAATATTATTTGTATTTTTACGCTGGGTCTTGCCTAGGGAAAACTGCTATCGAACGAGTACATCGGTAGGTCGTGTGAAGAATAAAAGTGTGCAGGATCTTTAGTAGTGTTAACTCTGTCGCGTGGAGCGCGGGCAGAGAGAGAGGGGGTCTGGCTGGAGTAGCGAGTGGAGCAGGTGTGTTGTGTGAAGCTCCCGCGAGTTGCCGCGCTTTCGGGGTTTGGCAGCATGTAATTGCGCTCGACTCGCGATGATAGTTTCTGACATGGTGTCGCGGACGGGAAGCATTAGCTGGCGCACATCAAGAGCCCGTTTCGCCTGGTGACCGTGTCGAGAAGAAGGCGCGCCAACATCCAGCTTCTGCAACAGCGACGGCCGACAATGAGTGACTGTCGCCACCTCCTCGATCGACGGCTTCAAACCTTCAATCAACCAACAAGGAAGACTGGAAGCACGTAAAGTTTTAGAACTGTATGGCAGACCTCAGCTTTTCAAACTTTTAAAATTGTTGCATCAAAATTACAGCAACTTAGCATGAACCTTAGTTGCTCATTGTCCCAATTGCATTACCAAGCAGGGCCCCTTCCTTTTCCGGAATGAACCCGAGTGTCGTTGAAATTCAAATGCCAGCATTAAAGCAATATGATTTTATTTCACTGCTTTAATTTCAAAGTTCAGTTAAAGTATTCATAGCTGGCTACAATATTCAGATTACACAAGCACAAATTAAGAGTGCGAGTTTTGTTACCGTATTTTAGCTTACCTGTGACTGCAGCTCAGCTTGGTACGTACTAAATTTTACTATTGTTAATTGTTCAGAATCATTTAATTCAAGTTCAAAGTTAAATCTCTTCTTTCTAAATTGCGTAGATTCAAGTAGCTTTTGAAATGATTGTAGTCCAAGACTAATCGTATTTTACTGAATTTCGATGTGCTTCAGAAAGAAAGCTCACCATTAACTTCAGTCACTAAATTAACTTTCGATTTTCCGGTTTGATTAATTCTTTTGCTAAATTAAGTCAGAGTGTAGCGAAATTTATTACTTCAGACAAACTTTCAGTTTTCACACTGCACGTGTCAACCTTCAGTTGTCACGCTTCTAGCGCTAATTATGTGTGTAATAACCTTTCTTTTTCAGTTACTATAGTAATTGTCCTTAGGACTGGCGACCGTAATTTCCCCCAAATCTCAAATATCTATACCGCTAGTTAACTGTTAACGTAACGGCCGCACATTTACTTTCTTTATTAACTTTACCCCTTTTCAAAATCAATTTCCACCTGTTTCATTAGCATTTTTCCTTTCATTTAGATGTAACCCTTTCCTCCCTCTTTACCGACAGATTAACTTCGGTGACGATTGCTATTCCCAAATTTCCATTAGGTACACGCGGTTTAATTTTTCACTGTCATTAAGGTCGATAAGTGAGGGGGAGGTTACAAAGTGTTACGGAGATGCTACGGGAACTCAAATGCGAGTCCCTAGAGGGAAGGCGACGTTCTTTTCGAGAAACGCTAATGAGAATATTTAGGGAACTGGCATGTAAGGATTACGAAGATATGAGAAATTTGGGCTGATACAGAGGCATATAGACAGTCCATTATCCCTCTTTCTATTTCGGAGTGGAATAGGACACCCTCCGTCACGCACCGTACGGTGACTTGTGGAGTATGTACGTAGATGCAAACATTCAGCATGTAAGACCCGAGGTTCTCCTGGCGTATACAACTTTCAAATAACTTCCGGGAATTGAGCCAGGTAACACTTTCAGCGACTGCCGATATTTCGGCGGGAGAACACCCCGCCATTTTCAAGGCAAACTCCAAAGGACAGCTGATTTTTTACGTCGTTTAGAGGGACTGCAGTTGAATGACTGCGATATTTTATTGAGTTTCGATGTGGTCTCTCTCTTCACTCGTGTTCCTCTGTCTGATTCATCGCGGTTAATTGAAGCCAGGTTTGGTGCTGAATTAACTAATCTCTTTCGGCATGTGTTGACATCAACTTACTTTTTATTTAATGACCAGTATTACGAGCAGACAGATGGAGTTGCGATGGGTAGTCCGTTGTCTCCTGTGATCGCAGATTTGTTTATGTAAGACTTCGAGGAACGTGCATTGGAGTCGGCGCCTTTGAAACCCGACTGTTTCTTTAGATACGTTGACGATACCTTCGTTGTTTGGCCTCATGGTAGGAAGAATTTGAATGTCATTCTAGAACATCTGAACTCGATCCACCCGAACATTCGTTTGACGATGGAGGTGGAAGAGGATGGTTGCCTTCCCCTTCTTGACGTGTAGGTTAGGAGGAAGGATAATGGATCATTGGGACATGCAGTCTACAGGAAACGTACTCACACCGACTTGTACTTACAGGCTAATAGTTGTCACCATCTGGCTCAGCGTGGAGGGGTACTTCGTACGTTGGTACACACGGCACATGTCGTTTCTGACGCTGAGACTTTGCCAGCTGAGCTGTCCCATCTTGAGGTTACATTTCGTCAAAATGGTTATAGTGGTAGATCGAACGTGCGTTGCGCTATTGACCAACTGTACATCGGGTGATTGACGATAATTCTGAGTCGACACCTAAGTCTACTGCTTTTTGCCTTACGTAGGAAACACGTCCAACAAGATCGGTCGTATTTTATGGAAATACGATGTGAAATGTGTTTTCTGACCTCCATCTAAAATTGGAGCACTTTTGAGTTCCGTTAAGGATGATCTTGGACTGCGTAAGGCGGGTGTATATCGTATTCCTTGTAGCTGCGGCATGGCATATATTGGTCAAACTATCAGGACCGTGGAGGAACGATGTACTGAGCGTAAACGGCACACATGATTACAGCAGCCAAGTAGATCTGCTATTGCCGAACATTGCTTGGATACTGGTCACCCCATGTTGTACAATAACACCGAGATATTGGCATGCACGTCCAGCTATTGGGACAGTGTTATTAGGGAGGCAGTTGAGATTAAATTAGCGACCAACCTCGTAAACAGGGATGAAGGTTTCTGTTTAAACTATGTCTGGAATCCGGCAGTCTCCCTTGTCAAAAAACAGAGGGACAGAGTCAATGTTATCTCACCTGCGAATTCAGTCACTATCGATAGCTCTGACTTTGGTCATCTTTGGTGGCACTAGTGTTCAGTGTGTGTGTGTGTGTGTGTGATATCTTTCCTGCTTCAGTCCGAGAACCGAGGTTTTAAATTTGTATGTACGCCGCCTGTCCGTTGCAGTTTGCCTTGAAAATGCGGGGTGTTCTCCCGCCGAAATATCGGCGGTCGCTGACAAGTGTTACCTGGCTGAATTCCCGGAAGTTATTTGATTCAACATGTATTGTGTCGGTCCTGTCATGATTACATCTGACATGTAGTGTATACAAACCAGAACTCTCTTTTTTTGTGATGACACTGTTTGAAATTTTAGTACTTCCGTATCGGCTAAGTCTCCTGCAAGACCTTGTACATCTAGAATTAAGCGGAGAAATAGTGGAGAAATCCACCGAAGATCGGCGTGTTTGTTCATTGGACCGATTAATGGCCGTCACAGCATTACGGGGATGGTCAACAGACTTGAGCGGCTGACGTTACAAGAGAGGCAGTGCGCACCGTGGAGAGGCTGACTGCTGGAATTCTGAGAGTGCACAATCCGAGTAGAGTCGGCCAACATAACGCTTCCTGCGGTATACGTCTCGCGAAATAACACCGGTGGGAAATTTGAAAAGTTAGAGCTTGAGCCGTGTATCGACTCGTGCTGCAACTTGTGTTTAGGTTGCATTGGTTTTCCTTTTCTTCCCCTGACATGTTTCTTTGATACGTTGTCTGTCATTAAGTGGCTGCTTGGTTGTCTTTTCCCCTCTGCTATCGGTATCTGCGTTTTTGCTTCCGGGAAACTGCTATGGAGGAAGTGAGATCTTTGACCGGTGGTAACCTCGGGTGGTGGCGCGGAAGTAGGGGCGTTGCGCGCAGAGAGAGTGTGGTGGACACGGGTGGCGGGGGGGGGGGGGGGGGGGGGGCGGCAAGTGTGGCTCTCCAGCGCGAAGCAGGCGTGGTCGGTGGTACCCAGTCGCCACGTGATGTATGTCGGTTGTGCGTAACGAGCGGGTCGAAATGACGGAAGAGATTCCCGCGTGTTGGTTGTATACAGAATCGCGCCCCCGAGTAGTTGCTGTTCATTTCGCCTTGGTGGGACGTTAACAAGCTTCTTTAAATCCTCCGTTTCAACACTGGAGTTTAAAAGGAGACACCTAACGTGAAGGAGCGGTCACTACCCGTCAACGTTGCAGAGAAGACGTGAACTCCGGTGACAGAGCGTGTTGTCGCGTGACCGTGGCGTGTTGGGTACGCTGGCGACGCGTGCGCTGTCGGATATGTGGATCCTTGCCATCGGAGGTCGTGTACCGCCTGTTCGAGCATAATTGCAAGCTAAGTTCGTGGAAGGTTTAATCATTAAGTAATAATTTTGTGTAACCAGCGTCTCTTCTGCCTTGTGGCCTCCGGCGACCGGCTTTCCTGTTCCTGGCACCGGTGTAATTGAAGACAGTGATCTTTCCTCCTCCTCTCGTTACTATCCGATGGGAGGTGTAGTTTTGGCAGTTTAATTGTTTCGCTTTTCTGTCATGGGTTATGAGTAAATTCATGCTTCTTGTTGGTTGATCATGTGGTCGCTCATTCAGGACTGTGTGGTGTAATGTATCCTTGCACGAGGTTAGCTCTAATTTTGTCAGCAAGTTAAGCCATCTTATAACAAGTTTTCGCTGGCTAAAAGTCGGTGCAGTGACCAGCCTGAGAGTGGCAATTGTGTTTACGGACGTATTTAAATTGGTCAGTATTCTGCCTAGCCTGAGCATCCCTGAGTGGGTGATTTGTGGCCGCCTTACACGGGTCCGTCATACTGTTATGTTCTAATGATATTCCAGGACAGTTGCTAAAAAAAATTTAAATTCCTCCAAGTTTGTAAATTTCTTTTAATGCCATTAATCGTGTGTTTGCTGAGACCTGTTTAATTTTTTTTAATGACGGTGTTGGTAGGTTCACTGCCTCACTGTACTTTATTAACAAAGTTCTGTATTTACTTTACTAGCCTGTTTACTAATGTTCTTTAAATTTTTTTAAACTGTTGCATTGCTGTAAATTACTTGATTGCCGTTAGCGGCGTGTTTTAAAAGGTTGTTTATTCCCGTACTGCTAGCCTCTGTGTTTTTTAAAAAAATTTTAAATTGTTGTATTGCTATAAATTACTTGATTGCCGTTAGCGGCGTGATTAAATGGCTGTTTATTGCCGTAATGATAGTACCTGTAAGATACGAATAAAGCATTTGTGAAAATCTCAACTCGACAGTAAACTACTAGAAATTTGGCCCCGTTTCCCAACTTGTGGTGTGGCTTGTAGTAACCTTAACCACTGTGTGTGCCAGAGCTTCGCAAAACTTTCTTGCTGACGTTTCCAACGAAATGAGGAAAGAAGAAAAGTCTATCGACTGCTACATTTTCCGTGTTCATGTCGTAAAACTTCGGCATCGGGCGTGACGATTTATCTCTGATGGTTACGGTGTCTGTGTTTATATAGCATCCGTATCTTCAACGACGTGTGTGTTTACACAGTGGATGTATCTTCACACTACTATGTTCTTCAGAGTTGCATGCCTGTCTCAAGGAACAGGAAATTGCTCTGGCGAGTACTACTGCGGTAAATATTGCCAAATGGATTCGTAAAATACGTAAGCTGTTTGTGGTTAAGGCGACCGCTCGCGAAAGCGGGAAAAACCGGGTTCGAGTCCCGGGTTGACAAAATGCGAATCGATTTCGTAATACGACTTAATTTATTGTTTCTTTATGACTAATTCTATTCGCATTGCATTTTGCCGACAGTATCCTCATATACCACTGAATGTACCTGCACAATTATACCATTATACGCAGAGGATTGAGGAGATATGACGTCATAAACATTAAAATGTGCGAAAAAGTAGCGTTTGCTTAAAATGGAGTGCAGACTATACTCATCCATTGCTTGAGGATCACGACACTTGGCGACTTCCGAAAAACTTCAAACCTTTCCTAAACTTTTTGTTATTTGCATGTTTAATGCAAAATACTCAACATAGTAACTCATTTGTAACTTCGTAAGACGTCTGAAGTTCTTATATACATAGAATCTTCTCTAACGAATTGGTGGCGGTGGGGGGTGAAATTGTTACACAGAAAGATAGATCCTTTATCATTTAGCTACAAAATAGCAGGTCAGCAACTGGAAGCAGTTAATACCATAAATTATCTGGGAGTACGCATTAGGAGTGATTTAAAATGGAATGATCATATAATGCTGATTGTCGGTAAAGCAGATGCCAGACTGAGATTGATTGGAAGAATCCTAAGGAAATGCAATCCGAAAACAAAGGAAGTAGGTTACAGTACGGTTGTTCGCCCACTGCTTGAATACTGCTCAGCAGTGTGGGATCCGTACCAGATAGGGTTGATACAAGACATAGAGAAGATCCAACGGAGAGCAGCGCGCTTCGTTACAGGATCATTTAGTAATCGCGAAAGCGTTACGGAGATGATAGATAAACTCCAGTGGAAGACTCTGCAGGAGAGACGCTCAGTAGCTCGGTACGGGCTTTTGTCAACGTTTCGAGAACAAACCTTCACCGAAGAGTCAAGCAGTATATTGCTCCCTCCTACGTATATCTCGCGAAGAGACCATGAGGATAAAATCAGAGAGATTAGAGCCCACACAGAGGCATACCGACAATCCTTCTTTCCACGAACAATACGAGACTGGAATAGAAGGGAGAACCGATAGGGGTACTGAAGGTACCCTCCGCCACACACCGTCAGGTGGCTTGCGGAGTATGGATGTAGATGTAGGTAGATGTACTAAATAAGCTCATTAAGGTAAGTTTCATAATTTGGTGCAGAACCTAGGGTTGTAATTTTAATGGTGAGGTTTGTGTCGCCCTTATTCTACTAACAAATTGATGTCTTATTCAAACATTTCCCTAGTAGGTGACCCACATACCGATCGCGCCTTCATTATCCCTAAAATCCGCACACGTACGAGATGTTACAAACTCAAGTTGGCGTTTGCATCAGACGTTTCCACGCGGATGGGTCGACGGGCCGGTATTTGCATTTCATGAATTCCCAATGGAGCCGCGCATCTGTTAGGTCGCGGCACCGAATAGCGTTCCCAAGTAAGCTCCAAATTCTCGTCTGTTCGTGTAAGCCCGATGGCCAGTGCGGAAACGTAATGGCGAAAACCTTCAAGAGAACGAGAATTTACAAAGGTTCCCCTTATCGAGGTTACAGGCTCGTCTAAGTTATTTCCCACGTTCCGTAAGAAAAGAACACCTCAGTGGGCAACAGATTTAAGGATTGAGTAAACAGATATCAGTTCGTGAAATTGATGAATGAGACATTATCTGGGTGGTCTTAGGGAATTGGCTGATACGGAGTAAATTCTAAATCTAGCTGTGCACTCCAGTCGTGAGATGTCCTCTTAGATATAATGAATGACTTACGTTGAGATACCACTGATATAACAATCGATCAGCAGACACTGACATTTAGTGTTCACGTTTGTACTGCTGCTTATAAGAACGAATACTGAACCTGAATTAAAATGGCCAAACCAGTTTAGTGGTTTGTGGAACGATGCAATAATATACTAACCAATAATTGGTAACGGTACATCATTTAATAGTGATATTCACACTGCTCCTGACTGGGTCGCCATATTAAGTACTCGTAGTTGTGTCTACTTCAAATTGACAGATCAGTAATTAGACAGACTTCTGGCACCAGACAGTATAAATCAGAATACGTTAGTCCGTGTTCTGGCACTCTATGAATTTAAAAACACAGTGCTGAATCATAAACCTGCCTGTACATAAAAATCAGTACACGACATTATCAGTTCTTGGATGGCATCATGTACGAACAGTAGTAAATATCTGTCAGAAGGTTATAAAATACGGTTCTCATGATTGTAATACTGTTCTGAAGACAAGGATCACAGAACCTAATACAGAACATCAGAGTGGTTTATGAAAACTAAGTTGTTGTCGTTGTTGTTGTTGTTGTTGTTGTTGTTGTCTTCAGTCCAGAGACTGGTTTGATGCAGCTCTCCATGCTACTCTATCCTGTGCAAGCTTCTTCATCTCCCAGTACCTACTGCAACCTACATCCTTCTGAATCTGCTTAGTGTATTCATCTCTTGGTCTCCCTCTACGATTTTTACCCTCCACGCTGCCCTACAATGCTAAATTTGTGATCCCTTGATGCCTCAGAACATGTCCTACCAACCGGTCCCTTCTTCTAGTCAAGTTGTGCCCCAAACTCCTCTTCTCCCCAATTCTATTCAATACCTCCTCATTAGTTACGTGATCTACCCATCTAATCTTCAGCATTCTTCTGTAGCACCACATTTCGAAGGCTTCTATTCTCTTCTTGTCTAAACTATTTATCATCCACGTTTCACTTCCATACATGACTACACTCCATACAAACACTTTCAGAAACGACTTCCTGACACTTAAATCTATACTCTCCTTCAGCAACGCTTTCCTTGCCATTGCCAGTCTACATTTTATATCCTCTCTATTTCGACCATCATCAGTTATTTTGCTCCCGAAATAGCAAAACTCATTTACTACTTTAAGCGTCTTATTTCCTAATCTAATTACCTCAGCTTCACCCGATTTAATTCGTCTACATTTCATTATCCTCGTTTTGCTTTTGTTGATGTTCATCTTATACCCTCCTTTCCATTCCATTCAACTGCTCTTCCAAGTCCTTTGCTGTCTCTGACAGAATTACAATGTCATCGGCGAACCTCAACGTTTTTATTTCTTCTCCATGGATTTTAATACCTACTCCGAATTTTTCTTTTGTTTCCTTTACTGCTTGCTTAATATACAGATTGAATAACATCGGGGACAGGCTACAAACCTGTCTCACTCCCTTCCCAACCGCTGCTTCCTTTTCATGCCCCTCGACTCTTATAACTGCAATCTGGTTTCTGTACATTTTGTAAATAGCCTTTCGCTCCCTGTATTTTACCCCTGCCATCTCTAGAATTTGAAAGAGAATATTCCAGTCAACATTGTCGAAAGCTTTCTCTAAGTCTACAAATGCTAGAAATGTAGGTTTGCCTTTCCTTAATCTATTTTCTAAGATAAGTCGTAGGGTCAGTATTGCCTCACGTGTTCCAACATTTCTGCGTAATCCAAACTGATCTTCTCAGAGGTCGCCTTCTACCAGTTTTTCGATTCGTCTGTATAGAATTCGCGTTAGTATTTTGCAGCTGTGACTTATTAAACTGATAGTTCGGTAATTTTCACATCTGTCAACACCTGCTTTCTTTGGGATTGGAATTATTATATTCTTCTTGAAGTCTGAGGAAATTTCGCTTGTCTCATACATCTTGCTCACCAGATGGTAGAGTTTTGTCAGGACTGGCTCTCCCAAGGCCGTCAGTAGTTCTAATGGAATGTTGTCTACTCCAGGGGCCTTGTTTCGACTCAGGTCTTTCAGTGCAGTATCGTATCTCCCATTTCATCTTCATCTACATCCTCTTCCATTTCCATAATATTGTCCTCAAGTACATCGACCTTGTATAGACCCTCTATATACTCCTTCCACCTTTCTGCTTTCCCTACTTTGCTTAGAACTGGGTTTCCATCTGAGCTCTTGATATTCATTCAAGTGGTTCTCTTTTCTCCAAACGTCTCTTTAATTTTCCTGTTGGCTGTATCTATCTTACCCCTAGTGAGATAAGCCTCTACATCCTGCTTAACCATTTTGCACTTCCTTTCGATCTCATTTTTGAGACGTTTGTATTCCTTTTTGCCTGCTTCATTTACTGCATTTTTATATTTTCCCATTTCATCAGTTAAATTCAATATTTCTTCTGTTACCCAAGGATTTCTACTATCCCTTGTCTTATTACCTACTTGATCCTCTGCTGCCTTCACTACTTCATCCCTCAGAGCTCCCCATTCTTCTTCTACTGTATTTCTTTCCCCCATTCCTGTCAATTGTTCCCTTATGCTCTCCCTGAAACTCTGTACAACCTCTGGTTCTTTTAGTTTATCCAGGTCCCATCTCCTTAAATTCCCACCTTTTTGCAGGTTTTTCAGTTTTAATCTACAGTTCATAACCAATAGATTGTGGTCAGAGTCCACATCTGCCCCTGGAAATGTCCTACAATTTAAAACCTTGTTCCTAAATCTCTGTCTTGCCATTATATAATCTATCTGATACCTTCTAGTATCTCCAGGATTCTTCGATGTATACAGCCTTCTTTTATGATTCTTGAACCAAGTGTTGGCTATGATTAAGTTATGCTCTGTGCAAAATTCTACCAGACGGTTTCCCCTTTCATTTCTGTCCCCCAATCCATATTCACCTACTACATTTCCTTCTCTCCCTTTTCCTACTCTCGAATTCCAGTCACCCATGAGTATTAAATTTTCGTCTCCCTTCACTTTTATTTCATCATACATTTCTTCAATTTCTTCATCTGCAGAGCTAGTTGGCATATAAACTTGTACTTCTGTAGTAGGCGTGTGCTTCGTATCTATCTTGGCCACAATAATGCGTTCACTATGCTGTTTGTAGTAGCTTACCCACACTCCTATTTTTTTATTCATTATTAAACCTACTCCTGCATTACCCCTATTTGATTTTGTATTTATAACCCTGTATTCGCCTGACCAAAAGTCTTGTTCCTCCTGCCACCAAACTTCACTAATTGCCACTGTATCTAACTTTAATCTATCCATTTCCCTTTTTAAATTTTCTAACCTACCTGCCCGATTAAGGGATATGACATTCCACGCTCCGATCCGTAGAACGCCAGTTTTCTTTCTCCTGATAATGACGTCCTGTTGAGCAGTCCCCGCCCGGAGATCCGAATGGGAGACTGTTTTACCTCCGGAATATTTTACCCAAGAGGACGGCATCATCATTTAACCATACAGTAAAGCTGCATGCCCTCGGGAAAAATTACGGCTTTAGTTTCCCCTTGCTTTCAGCCGTTCGCAGTACCAGCACAGCAAGGCCGTTTTGGTGTTCGGAAACCGTAAATGGCGCCTCATTTAGGTGCAATCTATTACTGGCAGGGTTGCCATATTCCATATCTGGAACGTTTCGTGTGTACTATCTTCGTAATTTTCAATACTTTCAAATATTGATCATCTTCATGTCACCAGGAAGTCAAGTAAAAATGATAAGATTTCACTCAAAAGCACACTATATTGTGAAAAACTAAACTGCAACACACACAGAGCGACTGTCCGATGCACAGGATGATTCGAAAGGTTGTGCACTCACTGAAGTAGCTTCTCTAGAAGTCGGAACACAGTGAGTATGGAACAGGAACTTTTGCTCTTGCATGCAGTCCTAAGCCAGTTTTGAAATATCATGGAGAACAGGGACAATCAATACACACGTACCTCAAGTTCAGCAACCGTTAATATATGTTTTATCAACTGGGTTGTAGATACCAGAAGTTGTACAAACTGCGACCACCACAGTCAATACGTCTTTGTAGAAAATTCTGATGCACTCTGCCAAATACACCAGACATTGTATGAACCTCATCAGGCGCGGCTAGTACCATGGTTACAAGTATTTATTCGTCACTAACTGTGGTCAAATACACAAAGCTTTTGATAAAACCTCCACCGCCCCCTCCCCTCCCGAAAAAAAAGAAAAAAATAAAGTTGTGAGATGTGGAAGACCGTACACCGGAGCTCAACGGTATGACAACAGACTGTATGTTCTTCACTGACAAGCAGATGTACGTACGCAAAACCAGCATATTATCTTTGCTGTATTTACGTGCGCCTGCACTGCCTATCGTTTTTGTTCCTGACATTTCAATGCTTTCACCGACTCACGATGAGTTCCAGTATCACAAGCTCCTGTTCCAAAACCCACCGACCGAGGTGGCACAGTGAGTGACACGCCGGACTACCTTTCAGAAGGACGATGGTTCAAATCCGCGTCCGGTCATCCTGATTTAGGTTTTCCGTGATCTCCCTAAATCGCTCCAGGCAAATGCCGGGATGGTTCGTTCGGGAGGGCATTGGCGATCTGCTGCCCCAACGTCGCGTGCGTGCGTGCGTGCGTTCAAGTTCTTGCTAGACAGCGACGGGACACTCGAACCTTGTAACATATTGTGCACTCTGACAGAAAAGACACACCACTAAGTAATTATGGAAATTGGCCGGTAATCGGTATATATGATGTACATGTGCAGACAAAGAAGTGATTACAATTTCAGAAAAATTGGATCATTTATTCAAGGAAAACTGCTTCACAAATTGGTCCATTTCTGGCTCTTATGCAGACAGTTATTCATTCGGCTTGGCATTGATTAACAGAGTTGCTGGATGTTCACGTGAGGGATACCAAATTCTGTCCAATTGACGTTGATGGTCCTGCCCTTAATACTCCGCACGTTCTCAACACGCGTTTTCGTTAGTCGCAGCGTGACTGATCCTGAAGGCGATTCTATTCAAGTCAATGAGATTCCAGGGACCAGAAATGTCTTGAGACGCTCCGAAACAGCGGTGGAACACCAACCTCACTAAAATGTAGACTTTCACGGCCGGAAATATCATGTCCATTATAATTATCCGGGCTGTTATGCCGTGGTCGGTTGATGAATTCTGTGTCGATTCCCAACGTTTCGTCTCCGACTGCGGGAGACACCTTCAAGTAAAGTACAATGGAACTGTGTTAGACCTTCCATTGAGCTACGGACCCCCTTGAAGATGTCTCCCGCAGTCGGGGACGAAATGTTGGGAATCGACACAGAATTCATCAACCTACCACGGCATAACAGTCCGGATAATTATAATGGACATGACCAACCTCACTGTCGCCCGGTATTCGTCCCGACAACCAGGAGTCATGGTTTGGGGTGTCATTCGTTTTCACAGCAGCACCCCTTTGGTTTTCATCTGGATATCCTTACAGCAGAGTGGAACGTCGACGAGATTGTGCTCCCCGTTCTGTTGTCCTCATGGCAAGCCATCCTGGGCTTACCTTCCAGCAAGATAACGGCCTGCCGCACGCGGCCAGTGTTCCCACTGCTCGCTTTCGCCCTTGCCACACCCCGCCTTGGCCGGCAACGTCGCCGGATTACTCCTCAATTGAGAACGTTTGGACCATTATGAGCAGGGCCCTCCAACCGTCTCGGGATTTTGACGAACTAACGCGCCATTTGGTTAGAACTTGGCACTGTGCCGGTCAGGAGAACACCAGACAACTCTGTCAATCAAAGCCAAGGCTGATAACTGCTTGCGTAAGGGCCAGAGGTGGACCATCGCGTTACTCACTCCCTCAATCTGTGAAACTGTTTCTCTTGAGTAAGTCATCCAACTTTTCTGAAGTTGTAGTCATCTGTTTATATGTACATCACATCTAGCGATTACCGCCCCATTGAGATAATTTCTTCTTGGAACTTTTTTTGTCTTAGATTTATTTCGAGTGCTCTATTGGTTCCTGCAATTCCCAAGTAACCTTTTGAACGACGCTGCACCTGCAGAAAGCAAAGATCATTTCCAGACGAAACTTTCTCTTCGATGTTTTAGTTGGCCAAGCGCATAATTACTAAATAACGTCAAAACATTTTGATTTTTGGAATGCCATCAGAATCCGCTTTTGGACACCACAGGGTGCTGGAACAAAATAGGAAACTACGCTGGAGACTTCCAGATCCAAGTTGACGACGCACGGTGAGAACCAAGTACAATAGAAAGAATGGCAGACTCACTAGCGGAAATTTGCGGAATACAGCCGCGCCAGCCAAGCAAGGAGCTCTTTCGCTTAGTAGAGTACTGAAACTTGTCGTGCATTTTCTACCAACGTGATACGCATGGACGAAGCAGTGAAATGCTTGTAATGAGACGATTTCACGTAGGAATGTTATATACTTCTGACATTTGTCTACTACAGTAAAGTAACTCTGTAAATAAAGTGCCTTAGGAAAACCTATGAGTACTAGACTATGAACAGAGGTTAATTCGAATCAAACTCTTCAGAACACAAGTTGGCAGAACCGTTGTTCACAGACACGCGAGTGTTTTTTAATTCGTTCTATTTTTGTTTAACATTTAACTGTTTCGTTCAGCTGATGAAAGCTAATGACGGCGATGTGTTATTTTGGATGTTCTATTTGTTTCTAAGCGATGGTGCTTTCGGCTAGAGAACCAACGTCAAAAGAACAGTGTGAGTCAAGTGGATTTAAGGAAGTTTCGCGCTCAGTGACGTCATGAGAGAAATGAGCGTCTGAAAGATTTTCTCCTGTCACTAAAAGTGACCGAATTATTCCGGTGGCCTGTCTTAAGTGCCTCACCCAAGTACAGTGCAAGTGCAGAAACAATATACAACTTACCTTTCGCTGTAGAGAAGCAACGTCAGATCCTAAGAACAGTGAAAGTCAAGTGGATTTAAGAAAAGCTTAGCATCCAATGATACCATTGTGTGTGTGTGTGTGTGTGTGTGTGTGTGTGTGTGTGTTTTTCGTAATTATAAAAAATATACAATACGATACATTAAAACTGTTGCATTCTGCAGATTAAAAAGAGTCACTCTCAAAATTACAATAGCATATTTTTCAAATAAAATACTGAAAGTAATTATTTGGAATTAATAGAAGTACAGAATTGTTGCAATAAACGAGGCGTCAAAAGCGAGCGTAAACGAATGACATGTAGCTCGTAAAATTTAAGTAATAACTCGATGTAAGTAAGAACACAACATGCAAATTCTAACAGAGGTCAAGGAACTAAACACAGTAATTATTGTCCATTTAATGATAAAAAATAAAAAGGCAATGTGTAGTGCTTGGATGTTCGATTTGTTTTTAAATTATGGTGCTTTAGACTGAGTAAGGTATTTTTCTTGTTGAACTTCGATGAGGCGATAACTGCACTGATTTGCTGCAGGAGGCATTTGCTGAAAAATTCCCGGAAAACAGCTGTATCTCGTCGACTTACTGAGAAATTTAGCGAGGCCAGCAACTAAAGAGCCCAAGTTGTTGGACATTTATGATTCTATACAGCAGAGCCCAGCAAAATCGTTGAGCAAGATGGCGATAGGGAAAGACATCGGGCTTGCAGCCGTCCATATAGCGGTTAGGTAACCACTTGAAATGGTTCCCGTATGAACTGACAGCAGTTTCAAGAAATGGAAGATGCGAATCACGAAAAGTGAAACTGTTACTGGAAATGGTTTACGTCTTTTATCGACAGAAACACCACTAGTATTACTGAGGTTGCCTTCTATAAAGACGAGGCCTGGTTCCACATTTCTGGACAAGTTAACACACGCGACACACGATTACGGTCAACGGATATTGTGCTCGTAACGCCACTGCACGATTAGGAAATTGGACAGTGGGTAGCAATATCAAGACGGCGCGTTACTGGACATGCATTTTTTGAAGAAACTGTGAACGTCATTGTTTAATGGTCGACGATTTCATTGGCCAGCTAAAGGAAGACGGGCGACGCATGGTTTCAACAAGATGGCTCTACTCCGCGCACAACCAGTAACACTATGAGTCTTCCGGGAGAGTTTTTTGGGAAACGTGTGGTCTGAAGAAACACATGGAAGCCTCGCTCGCCGGACCTTACTCCACTGGACTTTTATCTTTGGGGAGCAGCAAAATCTGTAGTGTACAGTGTAGTGTTGGCAGAAGAGCCAACACTGTGTTGCAAGAGGAGGCCGAAATGCACGCGTAAACTCACGCAGGTGGCGCTAGGTCTGAAACAGGATACGTAATGAATGCTATAAAGAAAAGTACGTAGCTGCTGGAATACTTAACTTTAATCCATCATTTGTATACAGCATTCTTGATGATACAAGTGAGACTCTCTCTAGAAATGGTTAATGGTGCCTTGCTAGGTCGTAGCCATGGACTTAGCTGAAGGCTATTCCAACTATCTCTCGGCAAATGAGAGAAAGGCTTCGTCAGTGTAGTCGCTAGCAAAGTCGTCGTACAACTCGGGCGAGTCCTAGTACGTCTCTCTAGACCTGCCGTGTGGTGGCGCTCGGTCTGCAATTACTGACAGTGGCGACACGCGGGTCCGACATGTACTAATACACCGCGGCCGATTTAAAGCTACCACCTAGCAAGTGTGGTGTCTGGCGGTGACACCACATACAGCAATCGCCGACGCATGCTGTGCGACTTAAAAATCGAAATATTTGCTTGCGTGAGAGTCGTATCACAGTCATATCTGCAGAAAGTGTTTCCCAACAAAATTAAGCTGACGGGAATAGTCTCCCGTGGAAGTCATTTCCAACCTAAGTTCTAGCCGCACAGCAACTTCCTGAACAGCCTGTATTTCTTTTCACGCAAAAAGATGCATAACTTTTCCTTATCTTTTAGAATCATCTACAAGTCGTATGATTATCTGCAAGCAACAGAAAGGCAGTATGTATAAATACAACGATATGTATTCAAGCATGTGATTGGCGCTCTATTGTCCTGGTTCAAATGTTTCTTTTAGTTCTGCACTGTTTTCTCTAATTTGTAAGGACTCAGCAGACTTTTAATTTAAATGTGCTTGAATACTACTAGAGTGTCGCGACATTTAGTCCTGGGCCCATAAAAAATATGTAAGTACAAAGAGAGGTCAGAGGAGTGTTTGGTCGCGCAAGAAACTTGAACGGAGATGCTGAAAAATGTCAGGTAGCAGACACTTTTGAGAAGTACGTCTCACGTATCACGAAGACTTGCATCAAAACTTACACGGTTATTCGAATAAAGCATCGGAAGTTTCTTCACCCTGCTACATATCACTGTCATAGACACAGTGAGGATAAAATCAGACTACTAATACCACAAAATATTCGTTATTTAGTGGTCGATCTAGAAATATACTTCGTAGCTTACACATCGTTCCCGTACGAACCGCGAGGACAATATGAGACTAACCACAGGATGCACAGGGGTGTCTAAGCAGTGATTTCTGCTGCGCACCATAGGCGATTCGAAGAGGAAGAATCCCTCGTAATTGGTGCAGTGGTAAGTACCCTCTGCCACGCATTTCTCAGTGAATTTCACACTAAGGATGTAGATGTAGAAGGCTGTTCTTCCCATGCTTTATCTATGACTGGAACGCGAAGAAATAACGTATGTATTACTAAGATAACCCCCAGCCATTCACCTTACGCTGATTTCAGAGCACTGATGTAGATAGACATAGAATATGGGTGTGGATTCTTGCTTTTATGAAATCACAAGCTGCGATAATGTTTGGCCTTGTGCGAGGCCTAGAGAAGTAGTTAATGGTGACGAACGCGCCGAAATTGTTTGTTCAGTTTCCTGAGGGTGGAATAATACGTTTTAGGATCGATCGTTGCACCATTAGGGAAGATAAATTTGCGGGAATTTGTTGCGATGACGACGTGTCTCGCCCAACGACTCGCCGTGCTTTTGTTCACCGCCAGGTCTCCGTAGTGATTCTGCAAGCGCCTGTGAGCATCTGCAGCGCTATGATTTTCCGCCAAAAGATACCCTCTGACAGATCTCTGGATCG
The DNA here is from genome assembly GCF_023864275.1 of Schistocerca cancellata. Lineage (NCBI taxonomy): Eukaryota > Metazoa > Arthropoda > Insecta > Orthoptera > Acrididae > Schistocerca > Schistocerca cancellata. Next base: position 157,899,902 of record NC_064637.1, read on the forward strand.
CACTTCAGTTACAGACACCATTTTGAAGGCTACGTGAAGCGCAGCCTCCTGTCGGAGATTCATGAAACACTAGCGGCTGAAGCGGGAATGTTTCACTACGTCCTACAACAAATTCTGCACTTTTTCAGTCGAAATTGGCCAAGAAAAAGATGAGTTGTACTGCCTGTTGAAGACCCCTCGTATACAATAATTTAATAAATATTAGTTGTACACATGTTTTGTAGGTGTCCTAATCTATATAAACAAAATACAATGTGAAACTAAGTCCTAAAATATGAATCCAAAGAGGGTAGGAGCATATCAATATATCTCCGTAGGAAGTGTGATGCACAACATTACTGCATCGTAGCATACACTGCACTGCTACTTCGTAGATACTGTATAAACATCTATTTTATTTGCAATTCTGGCTGTCTTTTTGCATCATGTTATTACTAAGGAACTACCATAATATTTTTAATGCTATATCTATGAACATTGGTATTTGACTTCTTGGTTACAAATAAAAAGAGTATGTGTTTCAGTGTTTTTGGGAACTGGACAACTAAGGGGATGAAATAGAGGATGAAATTTGTTATGAAAATATTTTGTTATGAAAGCATTTTTATAACTTAATCTATGAAAACTTAAATTTGTCTTCTCAGAAATAAAACATACGCATGCCACTGTTTTTCGAAATCCAACCCCTAAGGGGGTGACCAGCTTATCCCCCGTCTCACCATCGCCAAGAGCAAGCCTCTAACGACAGAAGCGTGAAGTTCAGAGAGGGTGTCAATCTTATACTGCAGGCGTCGTTTAAGAAGGGATTGTCCGGAAGCCCACTCAGAGGATGTGAAACAGGGGATGAAAGGCTGTTTGAAAGTATGTCGTTATTAAGGGAATTTTAAAGCTGGAACTACGAATACCTGGTTTCTCAGTCAGAAAACAAAAAATTCTTGTTTCAGCATTTTTGGAAATTCAACCACTAAGGGGATGAAACCACTAAGGAGGTAAAAGTTTTTTTGAAAATAAGTAACTACTAAATAACTACTGAAGGATGTTTAACGCTACGTGTAAGACAACTGGTGTTTGACTTAGAAAAAAAAGAGGTGTGTTTCAGTGTTTCTGGAAATTGAACCACTAAGGGAGTGCAAAAGTGAATGAAAATTTAAAAAAAATATTTGGTTACATTAAAAAAAATTTAAGCTAAATTTAAGAAAATTGGTATTTCACTCTCCAGCTCAAATAAATTTTTTTTTTGGGGGGGGGGGGGAATGAAAGTTGCTATGTAAGTATCTTCACAATAACTCAATAAGCATGATTAACAAAAACTTTGGACTTCACCTACCAGAACCGCTCTTTTGTTGGAAGTACATTCGGTAAAGACCATTCTTATATGGCCTTAATTCGTGTGAAGCGGACGCTAAGCTCGTGTTTATATTTACTCTTCGTTTTCAAAGATTAAAAATTGTCTTTGGCTTCGATATGATATCGTTCGGAGCCGAAGAGTTGCATCCCATTCTGCAACATATACAAAATATATAGGAATTCCATCGGGCCCCTGGATATTTCTTCAATTTAACTTGAGGTGCTTCGCAGCGCCTCGATCATACATGTTTGCAGTTGGTACCAGAGGTAAGCTGAGCCAATACACCTGGAATTTCCTGTGTATATTACCATTTCCGCTTCTGTTTCGCTACCCTCAATTTCAGTTTTTGTTTCGTCCTTGAGGACACGGATACGTAACTCTGGTGCCAGTAACAGCCTCTAGATATTCTTTCAGTATTTCTTCGGTGATACGCAACGGAGTCCATCCGCTCTTCGATCAAAGTTAGGAGGGGAGAAAACTTGTATATTGGCGTGGCGAGGACCAGAAGCTATGAATAATATATCAGCATTCCAGCAACTGCGACGTGAGGAAAAGATCGAGCCAGTGACACGTTGATCTGATCTTGAAACGACTTACGTCTGCGAACGGCGGAAGATGGAAGGCATTGAGCGAGGAATTTGACGCTTAATTACAAACGTGGCTGGAACGAGGGTTGCAGTTTGTTTTTGTGCAGAAACAGTGAAACAAACTCATTTTCGTTTCGGGGGGGGGGGGGGGGCGCAGGGAGATTTTTCGTTCTGTTTTGAAACCTGTCACTTCTACAGAAAAATTCATGACACCCTGTCTGAATTAGGAATGTTGAACGTACAGCTGTACCAGACAAATGAAAAAACGTTGAGTACCTTTGGAGCTATAAGTCATTTCCTCAAGACTGCCGCCTGTCAGTATTGCTTCGATTACCACTCTATTATATCCACCCTTACCAACAGTACGAAATACAGAGTAAAATTGCTGCTCTACGGAAATATAACTTTACTGCCTTCACATTATCAAAAAACAGCACTCAGCATTTTTTTTTCGAAAATGGCGTTCAAGTTGAAAAAAATAAATAAATTTCAGCTTCATTGGAGCCTAAAACTCTGTCCACATTAGGTGAACATCGGTAAAATTACTTTATTGCTTACTTCAGTGAAGAGCCAAAGAAACTGGTAGTACTGCCTAATATCGTGTAGGGCCCCGCGAACGCCCAGAAGTACCGCATCATGACGTGGCATGGACTCAACTAATGTCTGAAGTAGTGGTGGAGGGAACTGATACCTTGAATACTCCAGGCCTGTCCATAAATCTGTAACAGTGCGAGGGGTGCAGATCTCCTCTCAACAGCAAGTTGCAAGGCATCACAGGCATGGTTTGCACGCTGACACTTGTTGATGATCCAGCCCTGAAATCTGCAGCAATTTGCGTATTGCTTGCACTTATGTCACGTTGAACGATTCTCTCCAGTCATCAATGGTACCACTCTTGCAGGGTTTTTTTTCCAGTTGCAGCAATGTTAGATTTGATGTTTTACCAGATTCCTGATATTCACGGCACACTCATGAAACAGACTTATAGAAAAATCCCCACTTCATCGCTACCTCGGCGATGCTGTGCCCCATCGCTCATGCGCCAATTATAACACCACGTTCAGACTCACTCAAATCTTGATAACCTGCCACTGTAGCAGCAGTAGCCGATCTAACGACCGCTCCAGACACTTCTTGTCTTATCCAGGCATTGCCCACTGCAATGCAGTATTCTGCCTGTTCATGTATCTCTGTATTTTAATATGCGTGCCTGTACCAGTTTCTTTGGCACTTCTGTGTTTGAGATTGTCCGCACTTTGTATCTGCACAGCAAGAGGACTCACGTTTGAAAACTTAGCTTACCACTTAGCATGCAATTGGACAAAACATCTGAACTGTCTTCTCAAGCCCAGGGTGTTGAACAGACATTCTATGGAAATATGAACCTGTAAGGCAGCTAATATGCACAGATCGTAACAAAAATCATTAGATACGCTGCTGTCATTTAACTAGAATGCATGAATGAATAAAAGTGAAAGTTTGGGGTCTATTCTAGAAAGACAAATCAGTTATTCCCTTTTTTTTATTCTACATATAATTTATCAACTTTCAGGGGTCAAGTGATATACAAAAATCATGTTCAATTACTGTTGATGCTCCATAACAAAATATTTAACTCTTGCACATTGGAACTGGCGATTATTAATATCATCTCTACATATGAAAAAATTTTTATCACGGGAAAGAATGATTAAAATCTTTATCAGCTCATTTACATCTACGATATCGTCTCTGGTCAATGCACTGAGTTTGTGGAGAATAAATTTACTTCTTGAACCAATGAAAAAACTCAGATACTCAATGTGAGGGTAGGTTAGTATCGTAGCTTTTGATATTCAATTAGGTTAGTGTTTTTTAACGTCCCGTCGACAACGAGGTCATTAGAGACGGAGCACAAGCTCGGGTTAGGGAAGGATGGGGAAGGAAATCGGCCGTGCCCTTTCAAAGGAACCATCCCGGCATTTGCCTGAAACGATTTAGGGAAAACCTAAATCAGGATGGCTGGAGACGGAAGTGAACCGTCATCCTCCCGAATGCGAGTCCAGTGTACTAACCACTGCGCCACCTCGCTCGGTTTGATATTCAATGGTCAAAGCGTATGCAAGTTGGAGTGAGCAAAATCTCGACTCTACATTTACTGCGGCCTAATGCACGATGGCACTTCACCAAGTGGCATCTGCAACAGCATTGTCTCTGTGCTGGACCTGAAAAACTGATTCCCTACTCTGGTCTTGACTGAATTCACTCAGGCTCAACTTTCTTGTGTTCAATAGAACGTAAATTTTTCCCTAATCAAAATAATGGCTATTGCACAACTTGCCAAGTGTTAGAGCGACATGCACAATTTCTTTGCCCAAAAAATACCCGCAGGAATAATTGACTACCTCTTTGCTATCTGTCACCACAATAAGTGAAGCGTATCATCCACACTTCTCAGCAAGTAAAGTTCTCAGTGCCCTCGCTATTTTCCACACACTTGTTCACTTGTTCATAGAGATATATCTCGAAATTTTACTTCTCAAAATGCTTTTCTATAATGGGGATCTCCCCACCGTGTCGCGTCTATCAGCGAGTATGGATTCAGCCAATCGCTGTAGCATTAGAAGTGAATTTTATTTTTCTTGCTGGGTCGCAGACACTTACTCTTGGTCCCGGCTGTATTTACATTAAAAGGAAAAATGTACTGTTCGGGCCTTATCCCTTTCTTCGCTGAAGCTCGGCGTTCTCTTGTTAAGTGGGGTTTTCCGATGCCATTAACGACCTGCTCAGTTCGTCTCCAAAATGCGTTTCACTTTGGCTTATTTATTCATGTCCCTGTAGATATTATTTCTTAGTTTCTGTACATGAGATTATTGCAGTTACCTTTTGTTTATGTATTATTTTCTGAGGATCTCATACTGTATCGGACTGTCGTTATGGATCAAGCTCATGTAAGGTCTGTAAAAAAAATCTGGACACCATACAAGTGTGTAACGAATTACCTCTGTTTAGGTGTTTGAGCCTTGTGATACTTCAGTTGTTCCTGAATGCTTTTCAACTAAGGTATCAAAAAGTTGCGTCTTATTCTCACATTAGACTCCGCAGAAAACATATTATGTCACTGCGAGTAGGTGGTAGTTCTGACATGACATCTAGTACATGGCGATAGTGGTGCCGGTAATTTATAAGAGACAAACGCGAAATCTTCAGGCAGACTAAGAAAAGAAATAAAAATAATTAGTATTTCTTTTTAGACATACTTTGCAACACGTAGTGTAATTTCCCTTTCGGCTGTATTTCTCATAAAATCGTCCAGATGCCATATATTTACTTACTAAGACGTGACTACAACTTGAATTCTGTATTTCCATTCAGTACTGTTCGTCTATTACGTTTTTGACTGATGTTGAATGCAACGTCTGTTCTAGCGACAAAATATATTTTTGGTTGGTTGGTTGTTTGGGGAAGGAGACCAGACAGCGTGGTCATCGGTCTCATCGGATTAAGGAAGGATGGGGAAGGAAGTCGGCCGTGCCCTTTCAGAGGAACCATCCCGGCATTTGCCTGGAGTGATTTAGGGAAATCACGGAAAACCTAAATCAGGATGGCCGGACGCGGGATTGAACCGTCGTCCTCCCGAATGCGAGTCCAGTGTCTAACCACTGCGCCACCTCGCTCGGTAAAATATATTTTTATGTGATGTAACTAAAATTTAACGACTTTCAAATATTTTTTTCTTGTACTGTGAAACCCTGCTTCTTGCTAAATTTCATGATTACAATTCAACAGGAAATGACTTACAGGGTTTTATGAGCGAGTATGGAAATATGTAACATAAAGGGCCTAATGTTTTCATCGCATTAGCTTACTTACATTATTTACATCGCCAAGGTACAAAAGAGCTTAGTATGTGAAATTAATTTCAACTTGATATGGAAAAAAGGTCTTAACAGATGGATGGACTAATGAAAAATTACAAAAAATATTTTTCATATGGCTTAATTATAAAATAACAATTATCGGGTTTCTTTTCCTTTACTTGTACTGTGAAACCTTGCTTCTTGCCAAATTTCGTAATTATAGGTCAATGGAACATATAGACCCTAGGCTCTGATGAGTGAGTTTTCAGTTATCAAAGTATGTGACGTAACTGGCCACATCGTTTGACTGCATTTCCCTAGAACCTTAAATTTCTACACCCAGGAAGGTTTACAGACCTTAATATGTGAAGAGAGTTCTTGACAGTCAGACAGTGGACGGCAAAGGTATCTTGTGAGAGTTCCGTTTTTACAGACTGAGGCACGGAATCCCAGAAAGTAAATACGAGTGAAAAGTTCGAATGTGGAAAGTTACATAATGTCAAGCAATTTTATGTGGCAACCGGAAGTGTGTTGCTTTACATCAGAACCAACTTTACCATTCAATGATTAGATAATGACTAACAATGTGCCTTCCTCCCGAAACAAAGGAGATTTGAGAATTGAAATTTTAATTTCTTAAATGTTGCTGAGAATTTGATAGAATTTTATCGTACAAGGAATATGTCCAATTCGTCTCTTAGTTGGACACTACGTTGCATGTAGTGGAGTGTAGTCATTGAACTAGACCGCCTCCAGAATTTGTTAATGTCGCTGTGTTAACTTTTTTTAAGCGTAAGAGAGCGGGGGACTTCTGTGTTTCGACGAAACACAGCGAAACATCATTAGCAGTAGGTGGATGAAAAGCATCTAGGACATCCAGGTTCGCATTCGCCTAGAGTTTAGTCCAGCGAGCCATACACAGAAGTAACGAGAGCGTTACGGTGGAATACACGCCGCGTTCTAGTCACGTATCAGGAGCTCAGAGTATAAAAAGTAATATGTAAAAGTACACAAAACACCATGAATGTTGTACACGCAGCGCGCATAGGAGTTACCGCTAACTAGCGCAAGGTTCCGGATGAGTTGCTTGAAATATACTGAAGCGCCAAAGGAACTGGTATATTTATGCGTGTGATAGAGATACATAAACACCGAGCGAGGTGGCGCAGTGGTTAGCACACTGGACTCGCATTCGGGAGGACGACGGTTCAATCCCGCGTCCGTCCATTCTGATTTAGGTTTTCCGTGATTTCCCTACATCGCTCCAGGCAAATGCCGGGATGGTACCTTAGAAAGGGCACGGCCGACTTCCTTCCCCATCCTTCCCTAATCCGATGAGACCGATGACCTCGCAGTTTGGTCTCTTCCCCCAAACAACCCAACCCAGATACGTAAACAGGCAGAATACAGTGGGGTGGTCGGCAGCGCCTGTTTAAGACAAGTGTCTTGTGCAGTTAGTTATTAGATCGGTTACTGCTGCCACAACGGCAAGTTATCAAGATTTAAGTGAGTTTGAACGTGGTGCTATAGTCGGCGCACGAACGACGGAAGCGGTAAAGTGGGGATTATCCTGTACGGCCATTCCACAAGAGTACCGTGAATACCTGAAATTCGATAAAACATTAACTCTCCAACATCACTACCGCCCGAAAAAGATCCTGCAAGAACGGGAACAACGTGACAGAAGTGCAACCCTTCCGCAAAGTGCTGCAGATGTCTATGCTGGGCTATCAACAAGTGTCAGTGTGCGAACCCTTCATCGAAACATCATCGATATGGGCTTTCGGAGCCGAAGGCACACTCGTGTACCCTTGATCACTGGGCGACACAAAGCTATACCCTTCGCTTGTGCCCTTCAACACCAGCACTGGACTGTTGATGACTGGAAACACATTATGTGGTCGGACGAGTTTAGTTTCAAATTTTATCGAACGGATGGACGTGTGTGGGTATGGAGACAACCTCATGAATCCGTGGACCCCGCATGGCAACAGGGGACTGTTCAAGCTGGTGGAGGCTCTGTAATGGTGTGGGGCGTGTGCAGTTGGGGTGATATGGAGCCCCTGATACGTCTAGATATGACTGACTGGTGACACGTACGTAAGCATCCTGTCTGGTCACCTGCATCTATTCATGTGCATTGTTCATTCCGGCGGACTTGAGCAATTCCAGTAGGACAGTGCGACACTTCATACTTCCGGAGTTGCTACAGAGTGGCTGCAGGAGCAGTCTTCTGAGTTTCTGAGTTTAAACACTTCTGCTGGCCACCAAACTCTTCAGACATGAAGATTATTGAGCGTATCTGCGATACCTTGCAACGTGTTGAAAGAGATCTCCACCCCCTTACCTCTTACGGGTTTATGGACAGCACTGCAGGATTCATGTTGTCAGTTCCCTCCGGCACCGCTTCAAACGTTAGTCGAGTCCATGCCACGTCGTGTTGCGGCACTTCTGCGTGCTCGCGGGGGTCCTACACCATATTAGGTAGTTGTATCAGTTTCTTTGGCTCTTCAGTGTGAAAGGGGAAAATATCAGTAGGGAATAAGAGCTTTCGTTTCAAGCTTTCACAAGCAGCCAACAGCGGGTGTTACGTCACGAAGGCGTCGTCGTCTTGATGTTGTCGTCAGTCCGTACACTGGTTCGGTGCCGCTGTCCGCGCCACCGATAGCCACTGCATCTGTCCGTAACTACTGCACCCCACGCTGATCTGAACCCTCTTGTTATAGCCGAATCTCTCTCTCTCTACCTTTACCTCTCTCTCTCTCTCTCTCTCTCCTCTCTCCTTTTTCTCTCTACCTCTCTCTACCTCTCTCTCTCATTACCTCTCTCTCTCTCTCTACACCTCTCTCTCTCTCTCTCTCTCTCTCTCTCTCTCTCTCTCTACCTCTCTCTCTCTCTCTACCTCTCTCTCTCTCTCTCTCTCTCTCTCTACCTCTCTCTCTCTCTCTCTCTCTCTCTTTCTCTCTACCTCTCTCTACCTCTCTCTCTCATTACCTCTCTCTCTCTCTACACCTCTCTCTCTCTCTCTCTCTCTCTCTCTCTCTCTCTCTCTCCCTCTCTATCTCTCTCTCTCTCTCTCTCTACCTCTCTCTCTCTCTCTCTCTCTCTCTCTCTCTCTCTCTCTCTCTCTACCTCTCTCTCTCTCTACCTCTCTCTACCTCTCTCTCTCTCTACCTCTCTCTCTACCCCTCTCTCTACCCCTCTCTCTCTCTACCTCTCTCTCTCTCTACCTCTCTCTCTCTCTACCTCTCTCTCTCTCTCTACCTCTCTCTCTCTCTACCTCTCTCTCTCTCTACCTCTCTCTACCCCTCTCTGTCTCTCTCTACCCCCCCCCCTCTCTCTCTCTACCCCTCTCTCTCTCTCTCTCTCTACCCCCCTCTCTCTCTACCCCTCTCTCTCTCTCTCTCTCTCTACCCCTCTCTCTCTCTCTACACCTCTCTCTCTCTCTCTCTCTCTCTCTCTCTCTCTACCTCTCTCTCTCTCTACCTCTCTCTCTCTCTCTACCTCTCTCTCTACCCCTCTCTCTCTCTACCTCTCTCTACCCGTCTCTGTCTCTCTCTACCCTCTCTCTCTCTCTCTCTACCCCTCTCTCTCTCTCTCTCTATACCCCCCTCTCTCTCTACCCCTCTCTCTCTCTCTCTCTCTCTCTCTCTACCCCTCTCTCTCTCTCTCTCTCTACCCCTCTCTCTCTCTCTACCCCTCTCTCTCTCTCTCTACCTCTCTACCCCTCTCTCTCTCTCTCTCTCTCTCTACCTCTACCTCTCTCTACCTCTACCTCTCTCTACCTCTACCTCTCCCTACCTCTACCTCTCTCTACCTCTACCTCTCTCTACCTCTCTCTCTCTCTCTCTCTCTCTCTCTCTCTCTCTACCTCTACCTCTCTACCTCTCTCTCTCTACCTCTACCTCTCTACCTCTCTCTCTCTACCTCTACCTCTCTCTCTCTACCTCTCTCTCTCTCTACAACTTTTAACTCCGACATTTTCTTCCATTAGCATATTGACAATTCCTTCGTGTCTCAGGATGCACACACTCAACCGATACCTTACTTTAAGTTAAGCAAAAGCCAAACAGCAGCCCTGTTTCAATCAGTTCTTATTGAATTTCCTTTAAGTACCAGTTTCGGCAGTTTACTGGTGCCATCCGCAGGCCCTTGTACATTACAGCATCAACTATACAACGTAGTGTGTCTCGTGTACAACACAATGTGGTGATACAGACACACACCGAGACTAGTCAAGGTTGCTACAAAATGTAAAAAAAAGGGATATAGAGAGTTGAAGTGCACACAAACCGCGCTGTAATCGAACGTGCTCACATACTGGTTGGCATCAATTAACTGACACACTAGACGTAAGGTATCTAATAGGAAAAAAACTCAAATGCATGAAATGAGCATATTTTGATGCTTGCAAACTCACACATCGAAAGGTACAGGATGCTTCCCTCAGACCATGAAATTTGGCAAGAAGCGATGCTTCAGAGTACAAGCGATGGTAAAAATTCGAAAATTGTGAATTTGTAACTGCATCACATGTAAAATTTTTTCTTCATCTGCTATCCGACGTCAAACTTAAAATTAAAACAATCAGTAGTTTAGGGTGATTGGGTCACAATGGTAAAAGTCAAACATCAGGATAGGAATGACTTCAATGGTCATATGACGCGTCAGGCAGAATGGAGAACTGATTATTATACAAATGGTCTCCTGCCTTCTGCATGACTACGTTACTTTTATACAACTGAAATTAAAACATTCTCGAAAATCTTGGAATCTCTGGGACCGATACCTTGCCAGTATTAACGACACGCAAAAAAGGTCAAGATTCTCGGTTTCAGGAATGGACGTACATAATTAAGTTCGCACGTAACCCTAATGGTGCGAGTCCTAATCGCACCTGAACAGTACAGAATTTAAGACACATTCAAGTCATATGGATAGAAACAATATTAATTCTGAAAAGAAAACCACACTCCTCATGTTAGACGTAAAGTTACGAATCGTGAAGTATATCATGGTGCTAGTTATCTGTCACCCAGGTATTAGACGCCACTCATGAAGATAGCTGAAACAACAGTCATACTATCAAAGAAAACGTATTCAGCGCTAAACACAGTAGTAGTCATATTGTCACGCGGGGGCCGGTAAACAATGAACTAATGTGGAGGAACTCTGGAAACCATATAGCAGACTAATAGTCATAGGCTAAACACATTTTCCAAATAGAGTGATCCGAACTCAACGGAGGAAAAAATACTAAGTGTGAGCTAACGAGAGGCCCCAGACTTAGTAAACGGACTGGTAAATCACTCAAAACACTGTTACAATTTTGTAACATGATCATAAAATTACCATCTCACTTCGGAAACGAAGTGTCATACATATGATGTTTCCTAGAAATTTAAGCGACGAGGTATTTTTTTCAACAGAAAGAATGGAGTTGTGGGTATGCAAGATATGTGCATACCATTACATGACTATGGCAGTAGAAGAGGAACTACTTACGTGAGCATGAAAAGATAAATCATCGAATACGAGCAAAATGTCTAACTAGTGTAAATAGTAAACCTAATCAGCCAAGCCGTACGTCAATCACACCCTGGTAGTGAGGCAAGATCGAAGATAAAATTGCCATATTGTGCAAAACCAACTATAAAATGGAAATGTATTTTAAAAATCACAGAAGCTCCTTAACAATGGGATACGCGAACAGGATTAAAACCTAAGGTGTGTAATGAAGCAGGTAACACCATATATCACGCGTCTCTGAACCAGACGGTAATATTTTTAACAAACAACGCTAACAATTCTCACTACAAAAATAGCCGCACAGAATTCAATTCAAACCTCTAGCAGCCGTAATACCGGCAACGTGATAAGTACAACGTAACAGAACCCTTCCATATTGTGTATGGATGGAAAGAAATCTTACAGCCACGAAATACACCCTGTAACAAACCGCACATCGTAAGTGGCAGTCAGCAACAATAAATACCCTACCTATTAGTTGAAACAAAACTCAAACTGAAAATCTATTGGCGAAACACGCCGATAAACGATATACGTATTTAAAAAGTCGGTAGTGTTGTGCTGGAGAGCAAAGTCGCACAGTTGGAACTATACTGCGTACTATTTACGTAAAAGGCTGGATACACCATATTCACTAGAATGACTATAGCAGGAGCGCCATGCTATAAAGCCTGGTAACAGAATATCAGTAGTCAGGTTAAGAGCGGAAAGAAGGCACTATAGTAGCAACAAGCCAAACTACTCAAAATGTAACGAACTACACACCAAGATAGTACCTGTGTGCCATTAGAAGATGCTCAGCCGTGAAGAGTGCCTAAAAAAACGTAACACTGGACCAGTGATTTGAACAAATTAAACAGGCAGACTCAATCTGTGGGTAAGGAGAACGACAAGTACGTAACATAATCGGACTTAGTAGTGGGATCAAACAGACAAATTTGATACACTTGTTACTTGGAACTCAAAAGAGGAATAACAAGGTATCCTGTACTACGAACTGGAAACTGTGATACACTGGTCCAAATATGCAAGAAATGTAGTGCACGAACGTGACTAAAATCAGATTGTCAACAAAACCAATAAACAATAACATGAAGAAGCCCACAATTCTTTTCAGCAGATGTGTGGAGCAAAAAAGAGCTATAACCTGAACTATCCACATAGACACACAAGACGTTATGAGAAAAAAGTGAACATACGACCGATGAGTGTCCTAGAAACGCACCAACTGACTGAGCGACGGACCGACAAATTGGACATGTCCGGGCGTTTTGAACAACTGACCGACCTACCGACGGCCTTTTACTTTTTGCGACGTCGAACGTGTAGGACGAACGGACAGCCGATCTCTCCTCCCCCCCCCCCTCCCCCCCCTCCCCGCCCCTACAACAAATTGTGTAGTATGTAGCGATGTCGTACCAATCACCTGACTTAAGATCGTCTTTTGTCATTGCGTGCGTGATTAACTGTTGTTCTAATATGCAAGACAGGGTGCGAAGCGGACGAAACTTTAAAGATAGAGATTTCGTAGAAATTTAAAGACTGTAGATGTTCGTGCAGCACTTCATCTGTGGAGTACAGCAATATAGATGCAAGAAATGCAGCACTTCTTTCATTTTTTAATCAACCCACAATGGTTTCGTGTAGACCAAACAGAAAATAAAAGTCCATCGACCTTCTGTATTTTTGTTTCTAGGTTTTATTTCCGACACTCGTCAGAAATATTGACGAGAACCGAGATAGTCGACTATAAAAAAACCCAATCAGAAATGCAGTACTAAAATCACAAAAAATTATGAAAACTTCAAAAACGAAATTGTCCTTTGATTCTGTTGGCGTATGTAAAAGGTTCACATGTTCTTTCTCCAAATGATCGTAGATTTCCTTGTCCTCCAAAACATTTATCGTTCCATCTTCGCCTCTAGATTTCTTCAGTACAAACGACCTTGTGTACTGTCATCTCTAGGTGTTCTTTAAAAGCAGAAAGTTTAGTGGTAAGCAACGGTGTGTGTTCTCGAAATGTTTCTTGTAGTTTCTATTAGAAGTCTTTACCCTTATTCCAACCAGTATGTGAACATGTACCGATATAATGTGGTTTGTGCACACATTTGACTCTTTGTAACTATTTATGTTACATTTTATATAGTGTGGTGACATTTGCCGATGTTCCTTTCTATCTGTATTATTATCTTGTGCTACACTGCAGACATATGAGGTTTGTGATAAAAGTAGTGAGACTGGTTTTTTATCTACAAAAGTTTTTTTTTCAAACATTGTCCCCTTCATAGCAGCATAGCATTCGGGAACTATACACTGGTGTTGTTCTCATTCTTGGTAAGCAGCCCTGCAAAGATTAAATTGGTAAGGTCTTTTAAAACATCAATCATATTCTTTTGAATGTTCTCCAGAGTTCCAAAGTGACGCATTTTTTAAAGATATTTTTCAGTTTTCTGGAAAGAAGAAAGTCTTTGCAAAACACTTGGTTGACGGTTTGTCCGGCAAGAAAAAATTCTTTATGCACGATATTCCTCATGTCAGAAAAGCAAATCAGCATTCTTTTGATCTTTGATCTGTTCATTCGATCTTAAAAAGTATTCTCGCTCTTCCAAAACTGATTTTTGCCATCAAAAACATTATGATTTTGATAAGGAACGTTCCCCACAATTCTGTTTCAAATTTTCAAAGGTAATACTCGCGGACTCCCCAACTTTAACACAGAACTTGATGGCATAACGTTGCTCTAAATTCCACTGTCCCTTCTTCGTAACACATAACAAAAACACATCATTAATGGCGCTCTCAAAAGTCACGTGGTGGCTGTACAGAGCTGAACTCTGACTGAGCATCTGGAGTGGTGATCCTACACAGTATTGCAGATCGCTCACAGCGTTGTCCCAATATTTTTCTCACAAACGTTGTGCACTACTTGATGTTCACATGTTCTGTGGCATGAAGATGGCACCAGTGAGTTACCGAAACTGGTAGTTCAAAGATAATTAAGTAAAAACTGATTCTAATAAAACTGCTGTTTGCTGTACATACTGTTTGATCAGCTGCTATCCCGAGAACATGAAGAATCCAAGAAGATCCCTTATTTAGTGCATTACGTTATTTATGCAGAGATTATAAATGCTAACGGTTGCATAAGAACTGGGTACATCCTGCCAGCCGGTGTGTCCGAGCTGTTCTAGGCGCTTCAGTCTTTAACCGCGCGACCGCTACGGTCGCAGGTTCGAATCCTGCCTAGGGCATGGATGAGTGTGATGCCCTTAGGTTAATTAGGTTTAAGTAGTTCTGAGTTCTAGGGGACTGATGACCTCAGATGTTAAGTCACATAGTGCTCAGGGCCATTTGAACCATTTGAATCATACACCCAAGCACTTCGTTCGTGCCGGTACCGTCTATGTTCTGGGTGTCATGGTCGAACAGAGGGGGCCAGGCTGCAAACGGTCGCTGTTTGAGGAATCCTCGTCGGTTTCTACACACATATACTATCATCATCAGCATCTATGAACAGTCTCATGGAGGTTCCAACATAACCCACTCAGAATACATCGGAGGCGACATCGAATTCACAGAGAAAACGATCAACTAAGAAATGAATGGAGAACAAGATAGGCGGATTGCAGGAAAGAATTACCACTTACAGGAAGAAATTTGAAAGATTAAATGGAGAAGACAATGAAGGCTTTCATGACCGGATGTTTCAGCTGCTGAGAATTTTTCCGGGTTGTATGGCCGTGGTCCATGGAACTCTTCAGCCCGCATCTCGTGGTCGTGCGGTCGCGTTCTCGCTTCCCACGCCCGGGTTCCCGGGTTCGATTCCCGGCGGGGTCAGGGATTTTCTCTGCCTCGTGATAGCTGGGTGTTGTGTGCTGTCCTTAGGTTAGTTAGGTTTAAGTAGTTCTAAGTTCTAGGGGACTTATGACCACAGCAGTTGAGTCCCATAGTGCTCAGAGCCATTTGAACCATTTTTGAACTCTTCAATCCCTGACGTTTCGTCCAAGGCTACGTTCGACATCTTCGGAGGTGCTCCTGGTTGTGCTGAGTCTTGCCGACTGACGAGTCGGACGTCGAAGAGCGGCCTAAATACTGTGGGAAGTGGGCGTGGTCTGGATTTCACGTGATAGCAGAGATAAAAATTTTTTTAACTATCGATTATAGTACGTCAAAGATAAAAACTTCTCATCGATTCTGTTGCGCCACAATCCATATATCACTGAGTTTCGTGACTTCTTCCTCTCTATCAAAATTAACCCCATGTTTATATATTTTGATGGCTTCTCTATATAGCCGTGATAATAGTTCGTCATAGTACATAAAACTTCAGTTACCGAAAATTTCACTACGTAATCACCTGATTGAAGAGCATGTTCCGTCACGGCTGACTTGTCTGTTTTCCCTAGTCGGCAAAGACTTTTATGTTCCTTCAACCGTGTATTCACACTTGTCTTTGTAGTTCCAATGTAGACCTTGCCACACGTACACGGACTCTTATGTACACCACATGCAGACAGAGGGGGACGTTTATCCTTAACGTAACGAAGTGTTTGGCCTATTTTCTTAGTTGGTCTGAAAATCGGTCGGACGTCATGTTTCCTTAGAATCTTGCGGATTTGATCCGTTACTTTTTTGATTTAAGGTAGAGAACCGTGTTCTTCCATAGCTGTGTCCTATCGTTGTTCTTAGGCCTCCTGTTATTCGGTCGCAAAACTCTATTTATTTCCTTGCTAGAGTACCCATTCTTTTCAAAAGCCTGCTCTAGGTGTTTTAACTCGTCGTCCAGGTCACGTGAAATCCAGACCACGCGTACTTCCCACCGTATTTAGGCCGCTGTCCGACGTCCGACTCGTCAGTTGGCAAGATTCAGCACAACCAGGAGCACCTCCGAAGATGTCGAACGTAGCCTTGGACGAAACGTCAGGGATTGAAGAGTTCCATGGACCTCGGCCATACTACCCGGAAAAATTCTCAGCAGCTAAATGGAGAAGACTTTCTATCAGGATTCTTATGTCGGCTGCTGCAGTTGTGTTGCTGCTATGATGAAGGCTAATGGCAGTTTCTGCACTATACGTCCATCCTCTGCAGGTCTTTCTGAATTTCTTTACAGTTCAGCAGATAATCCTAATAAAAATAGGTCCTGAAACGGATGTTTTTCCTGATATAATGTTTGCAGAATTGCAGTCATGTGAACATTGCATCACTGTAAATGTACAGGGCTATTAGAAATGATTGAAGCGATTTCATAAATTCACTGTAGCTCCGTTCATTGACATATGGTCATGAAACACTACAGATACGTAGAAAAAGTCATGAAGTTTTGTTCGGCTGAAGCCGCACTTCAGGTTTCTGCCGTCAGAGCGCTCGAGAGCGCAGTGAGACAAAATGGCGACAGGAGCCGAGAAAGCGTATGTCGTGCTTGAAATGCACTCACATCAGTCAGTCATAACAGTGCAACGACACTTCAGGACGAAGTTCAACAAAGATCCACCAACTGCTAACTCCATTCGGCGATGGTATGCGCAGTTTAAAGCTTCTGGATGCCTCTGTAAGGGGAAATCAACGGGTCGGCCTGCAGTGAGCGAAGAAACGGTTGAACGCGTGCGGGCAAGTTTCACGCGTAGCCCGCGGAATATTGGCTCATGCCACAACTGGAGACCGACAGCGCCGACTTCATCTTTCAACAGGATGGTGCTCCACCGCACTTCCATCATGATGTTCGGCATTTCTTAAACAGGAGATTGGAAAACGGATGGATCGGTCGTGGTGGAGATCATGATCAGCGATTCATGTCATGGCCTCCACGCTCTCCCGACTTAACCACATGCGATTTCTTTCTGTGGGGTTATGTGAAAGATTCAGTGTTTAAAGCTCCTCTACCAAAAAACGTGCTAGAACTGCGAAGTCGCATCAACGATGCTTTCGCACTCATTGATGGGGACATGCTGCGCCGACTGTGGTAGGAACTTGATTATCGGCTTGATGTCTGCCGAATCACTAAAGGGGCACATATCGAACATTTGTGAATGCCTAAAAAAACTTTTTGAGTTTTTGTATGTGTGTGCAAAGCATTGTGAAAATATCTCAAATAATAAAGTTATTGTAGAGCTGTGAAATTGCTTCAATCATTTGTAATAACCCTGTATATGGCTATATTATTTGTCAACGATCCTCCTTATGGTCAAAGGATGTGTATGTGGTACATGGATGATAGTTAACTGATACACTTTCATCTGACTGTTCAGGAATATGGAAGATGTATCTCTGACAAGTGTGTCAATTGTCCCTCCGCAATATCGTGTTCCTTGACTTGATCCCATTCGACTTCTTTTTGTGGGGATATTTAAAATCTTTGGTGCATCCCAGACCTGTCAATAGTGTCGATGAACTCCAGAAACGTATTGTGCATGGTTGTGAGTGCATTTGGAGTTTGCCTCCCTTAGCTGAGTGGTCAGTGTGTTTGACTGCCTTGCAGTGGGCCTGAGTTCAGTTCCTGGGGTCGGAGATTTTCTCCACTCACAGACAGGCTGTTGTGTTGTCCATATCATCATCATCAACACGCAAGTGACTCAGTGTGGTGTCACCTGAAGAGACTCACAACTCAGCAGCCGAACTCTCCCTTGTGGGACTCTCAGCCATCAATGTCATAGACTCGTTTCATTTCATCTCAATGTATTCGGAACATGCCTGGGATTTTTGGATGTATAAGACGTTTATTTATTTATTTTTTAGTGCATGTGCAGCCAGTTTTCATTCTATGAATGTGGTCACATGATATTGTCTCTCTCATATATATATATATATATATATATATATATATATATATATATATATATATATATATATATATATATATATATATATAACAGGGTGTTACAAAAAGGTACGGCCAAACTTTCAGGAAACATTCCTCACACACAAATAAAGACAAGATGTTATGTGGACATGTGTCCGGAAATGCTTAATTTCCATGTTAGAGCTCATTTTAGTTTCGTCAGTATGTACTTACTTCCTCGATTCTGATGATCAAATTTTCACAATCAACATGTGTGGGCTGACGAGAATCCGCACGCAATTGTGCAATCACGTCATCAACACATATTTCCTGTGAACGTTTGGGCAGGCATTGTTAGTGATGTCTTGATTGGGCCCCATGTTCTTCCACCTACGCTCAATGGAACACGTTATCATATTTCATACGGGATAGTCTACCTGTGCTGCTAGAACATGTGCCTTTACAAGTACGACACAACATGTGGTTCATGCACGATGGAGCTCCTGCACATTTCAGTCGAAGTGTTCGTACGCTTCTCAACAACAGATTCGGTGACCGATGGATTGGTAGAGGCGGACCAATTCCGTGGCCTCCACGCTCTCCTGACCTCAACCCTCTTGACTTTCATTTACGAGCGCATTTGAAAGCTCCTACGCAACCCCGGTACAAAATGTAGGGACTCTTCGTGCTCGTATTGTGGACGGCTGTGATACAATACACCATTCTCCAGGGCTGCATCAGCGCATCAGGGATTCCATGCGACGGAGGATGGATGCACGCATCCTCGCTAACGGAGGACATTTTGAACATTTCCTGTAACAAAGTGTCTCAAGTCACGCTGGCACGTTCTGTTGCTGTGTGTTTCCATTCCATGATTAATGTGATTTGAAGAGAAGTAATAAAATGAGGTCTAACAGGGAAAGTAAGCGTTTCCGGACACATGTCCACAGAACATATTTTTTTTCTTTGTGTGTGAGGAATGTTTCCGGAAAGTTTGGCCGTACCTTTTTGTAACAACATATATATATATATATATATATATATATATATATATATATATATATATATATATGTATGTATATAAAACTTTGTCCACTTGGATATATATATATAGACGGCAACGGCCTTGTCGCAGTGGATACACCGGTTCCCGTGAGATCACCGAAGTTAAGCGCTGTTGGGCGTGGTCGGCACTTGGATGGGTAACCATCCAGGCCGCCATGCGCTGTTGCCATTTTTCGGGGTGCACTCAGCCTCGTGATGCCAATTGAGGAGCTACTCGACCGAATAGTAGCGGGTTCGGTCAAGAATACCACCATAACGACCGGGAGAGCGGTGTGCTGACCCCACGCCCTTCCTATCTGCATCCTCCACTGAGGATGACACGGCGGTCGGATGGTCCCGGTAGGCCACTCGTGGCCTGAATAAGGAGTGATTTATATATATATATATAAAGCCACTGTTGCTGCTTCAGTGTATATACTGAAGCAGGAACAGTGCATGTGTGGAACACCTCTACTGTGTTTGTCTATAGTCTTAATCCAAGTGGACAAAGTTATATGGTGTTACATATTCAGTCGTCATACATGGTGCTGGAGAAAAGATTAGCTCTCCGACCCACATTCATTAAGATAATTTGCTTGATTCATTGCCCCCTTTTTATCTCTTTTGGTGGTACCCGTAGCACCCTGTACAAAACACCATCATTGGCAGATACCATCATGGAGCTCCCGAGGTTATCCAAAACAAGTAGGTGGAGAACAACATCAGACTAATGCAGAAAGCAATCAATTAAGAAATAAGCAGGGAAGAAGATACGAGTGTAGTGGAGAAAAAAATACCTCTCGCAGGGAGAGAATTGAAAGAGTAAATGGAGAGGTTTTGGTGCGGGGCTGTTGACGCCGGCGTCTGCTGCTATCAGGGCCAGGTGGGGGCCGAGTGTAGTGATTGCTGGTAACTGCCTGCCTCCCCCCCCCACCCCCTCACCGCCACCCCCACCTACTGCAATAGCTGCACAGCTGGCGGCGGCTCGACCGATGGCGAATTGCCACGGGCCAGTCAATTACCGGCTGATGGCCTCGCACACTAGGAGGGAGGGTGCGAGTTCTTTCAGACCATCTGGTGGGGCCTACGCATCGCTCGTTCCCGCACTTCTCTGTGTGCCAGACAGTTTAACGCCAGGCACCGCGAGTGAGCGACCCTGGACATAAAGCCTGCAGTGCCACGAAGGCAGCTGCAGCAGATGTCGAAGTAGCACTGGGATATGCATATGATCAGCATTTCAGGACCAGCTAGATAAAGTAACGTAACATATATGCTGTTGTTGTGGTCTTCAGTCGAGAGACTGGTTTGATGCAGCTCTCCATACTACTCTATCCTGTGCAAGCTTCTTTGTCTCCAAATAATTACTGCAACCTACATCCTTCTGAATCTGCTTAGTGTATTCATCTCTTGCTCTCCATCTATGATTTTTACCCTCCAATACTAAGTCATTATCAGAGGCTTGGCACATGACTCATTATTTGAACATTGACAGTGTTCTTAGCCACGAATGCCGCTTTGTGGCAGCTGTAAACACTGTTTCCCGCTGTTCTGGTGCTTGTGTCAGTATGTGTGTCATTGGCCTTGACAATCACAGCGGAATTTCACCTCCAACTCAAATTTTCATTTTTTGGTGCTTGGCCCGTTATTTACTTACATGCCCCAATTTCGAGTATGTGCTGATCCCTTGATGCCTCATAACGTGTCCTACCAATCGATTCCTTTTTTTAGTCAAGTTGTGGCACAAATTCCTCTTCTCCCTAGTTCTATTTAGTACCCCTCCCCCTCCCTCCCATCTACCTATCTAATCTTCAGCATTCTTCTGTAGCACCCCATTCCGTAAGCTTTATTTTCTACTTGTCTAAACTAGTTTTCGTCCATGTTTCACTTCCATACATGGCTACACTCCATACAAATACTTTCATAAAAGACTACCTGACACCTAAATCTATACTTAATGTTAACAAATTTCTCTTCTTCAGAAACGCTTTCCTTGCCATTGCCAGTCTACATTTTATATCCTCTCTACTTCGACCATCATCGGTTATTTTGCTCCCTAAATAGCAAAACTCCTTTACTACTTTAAGTGTCTCATTTCCTAATCTAATTCCCTCAGCATCACCCGACTTAATTTGACTACATTCCATTATCCTCGTTTTGTTTTTGTTGATGTTCATATTATATCCTCCTTTCAAGACACTGTCCATTCCGTTCAATCTTATATTCTCCTTTCAAGACACTGCCATTCCGTTCAACTGGTCTTCCAGGTCCTTTGCTGTCTCTGGCAAAATACCAAAATCTTCGGCAAACCTCAAAATTTTTGTTTCTTCGCCATGGATTTTAATCCCAACTCCTAATTTTTCTTTTGTTTCCTTTAAAGCTTGCCGAATATACAGATTACATAACATCGGAGATTGGTTACAACCCAGTCTCACTCCGATCTCAACCACTGCTTCTACTTCGTGTCCCTCTACTCTCATAAGTGCCATCTGGTTTCTGTACAAATTATAATAGCCTTTCGCTCCCTGTATTTTACCCCTGCCACCTTTAGAATTTGAAAGAGAGTATTCCAGTCAACATTGTGAAAAGCTTTCTCTAAGTCTACAAATGCCAGAAACGTAGGTTCGCCTTTCCTTAATCTTTCTTCTAAGATAAGTCGTAAGGTCAGTATTGCCTTGCGTGTTCCAACATTTCTACGGAATCCAAACTGGTCTTCCCCGAGATCAGCTTCTACCAGTGTTAGTATTTTTCAAACGTGACATACTAAACTGATAGTTGGATGATTTCACACCTGTCAGTACTTGGTTTCTTTGAAATTGGAATTAATATATTCTTCTTGAAGTCTAAGGATATTTCCACTGTCTCATACATCTTTCCCACGAGATGGAAGAGACTGGTCATGGCTGGCTCTCCCAAGGCTATCAGTAGTTGTAACGGAATGTCGTCTACCCCAGAGCCTTGTTTCTACTGAAGTCTTTCAGTGATCTGTCAAACTCCTCAAGCAGTATCGTATCTCCCATTTCATCTTCATCTACATCCTCTTCCATTTCCATAATATTGCCCTCAAGTACATCGCCCTTGTGTAGCCCTCCATATACCGCTTCCACCTTTCTGATTTCCCTTCTTTCCTAAGGTCTGGTTTTCCATCTGAGCTACTGATATTCATACAGGCGGTTCTCGTTTCTCCGAAGGTCTCTTTAATTTTCGTGTATGTCGTATCTAGTCATACACGCTTCTACATACTTACGTTCGTCCTCTAGCCATCTATGCTTAGTCATTTTTGCACTTGCTGTCGATCTCATTTTTGAGACGTTTGTATTCTTTTTCGCCTGCTTCTTATATCTTCTCCTTTGATCAGTTAAATTCAATATCTCTTCTATTACCCATGGATTGCTGCTAGCTCTCGTATTTTTACCTACTGAGCCTGTGCTGCCTCCACTATTTCATCTCTCAAAGCTACCATCCCTCTTCTATTTTTTTCTTTTTGCCTGTTCTTGTCAGTCGTTCCCCAATTCTCTCTCTGAAACTCTTTACAACCTCTGGTTCTTTATTTTTATCCAGGTACCATTCCCTTAAATTTCCACCTTTTTGCAGTTTGTTCTGTTTTAATCTATAGTTCAATTGATTATGGTCAGAGTCCACGTCAGCCCCTGGAAATGTCTTAAAATTTAAAACCTGGTTCCTAAATCTCTGCCTTACCATTATATAATCTATCTGAAGCCTTCCACTGTTTCCAGGCCTTTACTATGTATACCACCTTCTTGTATGATGCTTAAATCAAGTGTTAGCTATAAGTTATGCTCTGTGCAAAATTCTACCAGGTCGCTTCCCTTCTCATTCCGTACGCCAGTCCGTATTCATATAAGCTACTCGGTGGGAGGGAGCGGAAGTGCAGCAATATGTCACTCAGTCAGTCACACGGCGTGAGGTCGGCGTCACCACAGCGCCAAATGCCAAATGGGGCTGGCTCCACAACACGCAATTTGGGACAGGAAAAGACAGTTTATGTCAGTCAGAAAGCGGTTATGGTGCACTGTGGTTGCGTTGTTCATTAATTAGAAAATGGCCCAGAGACAGTATCTTGATGACTTCAAATGGAGGAGAACCATTGCGAAACTGGAAGGAGGGCGAAGTACGAAGGAGTTTTGCTCTCACCGTTGTTTCGCAAGCATTGGGGGCGTTATGAAGCACGGGCACTGCTGCCCAGAGGGAGGAGGTAGGTGCTCGTTGTGCAACAAAAGGTCCAATTGCAACCATGTTTAACAGGACTGCAAGGCATGCAGTCTTACACTGCAACCGGCCGGGGTGGCCGAGCGGTTCTAGGCGCTACAGTCTGGAACAGCGCGACTGCTACCGTCGCAGGTTCGAATCCTCCCTTGGGCATGGATGTGTGTGATGTCCTTCGGTTAGTTAGGTTTAAGTAGTTCTAAGTTCTAGGGGACTGAGGACCTCAAAGTCTCATAGTGCCCAGAGCCATTTGAATCATCTTACAGCGCACAGTAGTACATTGACTACATGGGGTTGGTCACTTTTCCCAACAAACAGTGTGTTGTGTTCTGTAGACAGCCTTACATCAGTAGCACAGTTTGGAATCGTCCCAAGAACATAGAGAATGCATCAACGAAGAGCTGGGTCATACGCTTTTCTTGTATGCGAGCAGGTTCATTATAAATAGTAACCCTGAACATACCCACTTACTGTGAAGGATGTGGACTTGTAATTCACAGAGCAATATTGTGGAATATGATCGATTTCGTGGTCCAGGTATTACGATGTGGAGAGGCGAAATGTTGCACGGGCACACTGACCCTGAAATCTTTGGACAGCGTATACCCACCTGTCAAGGTTATCGTTGACAGAGTATTTTCAGGCGTGCATTTGGCTGTGGCGTCATTTTTATGGCTGACAACGCTCTGCCGCTTTTAACAGCAGAGGTGGAGGAGGTCTTCGAACGAGAGGACACTGGGCCAACGGACTGGCCTGCTTGCTCCCCACTGACCACGCGTGGGATGCAGCAGCTGTCAGCTGCGCTGGTGGGGGAGTGGGATGCTGTACGATGAGGACTCCTGACCGACCTTGTGGCCAGTGTGGGAACACACTTCAGAGCGTGCACAGCTGTCTGCAGTGACCACACACGCCCTTTTGTAATGTCCAGGTGGCTGTAATAAATCACAGTGACCTCATTGTAACTGTTGTCTTCGAATAAAACTGTAGTTTCTTTTTGGACCTTAGGTCCGCCATTTATGCAAAACACTGTTTTTCTCAGTACCCAAACATGTTTCGGCACCATTGTGCCATCATCAGTGGGTTTTCGTTATTATTTATCACACTGTGTTCTGGTGTAGTGAAAAGTGTTTTACTACGTTATTTGTGGAAAATACTTGTTATAGTTACGTATGCATCACAACATCTCAGCATGATGCGGAGAATGGAAGTGCTTGCCTCACGAAAACATGACAAGCTGCCTGTAGTAATTAACACAAAAGTGATCCAGAAAATTCATACACATCAAATGTAAAGAATAAATAAAAACGAAAACACACTGATGATGGCACAATGGTGCCGAAGCATGTTTGGGCACTGAGAAAAACGGTGTTTTGCATACCTGGCGAACCTCACATCCAAAAAGTTTTAACTGCAAACACGTCCAATACTAGGAGCTGCAAATCAAAGAGATGGATATTATAGTTTCTGTTCGTCTTATTGCGTATTTCTTTCAGTTATGTTCTGTACCATACCGTAGAAGTTCTTTCTATGTATGGTCCAAGTTTCATGGACAACAGTGCTTGACAGAGACATATCATTCAAGAGTTTCTTTCGTCCTAACGTTTAGCTCACCTGTGCAGTTAAGAACAACAGCATCTACATCCCATATGCAAGGAAGGTGGATAGCTGATTCACACACACCACTGTTTGTTTTGGAGAAAAGAGAGGAACATCTGCCAGCGGGTGTGAGATCTCTACAGTGGGAGGAACTGCACAGTATCAAGACTGTGGTTTATTGTTCCACGTATAAGGTGGCAAAATAAATGGTCAGATTCGCACCTTACATGAGACCTTTACAAATCGCAATGAGAAGGTGTAGATGACACCTTATGTAAATCGACAGTTATGAGAACATTTGCCTATCAATATGTAATACAAAAAGTGATGACAGTCAATCAACGGTAATTAACACACCATTCCTATACAATTCATGTCTTTGAGCGGAAGGTAGAACAGGGAACGCGAGTCGAGTCGCTTTTAGTTTTGAAAAGCCAGCTCCACAACGGTGTAGCGAAACTGCACTGTATGAGTTACGCCGGCGACCACTTAAAGGGGTGGCAGGGAGGAGGACAGCGACCCCGGGCCAGGTGATTCAAGCCGGAGGGCCGCCTGTAGCTAGGGCATCGGTACAAGGACAGACAAGAAGCTTTAGAAAACTGTGTTTCGAAATTCCAGTGCGATACAAACAAAAGCAAGTGACGCATTTTCGTCCATCGAGTGCGACACATGGAAAGGTCAATGTACTTTAGGTGTCTAGAACAGGCACAAGAACGTCCGATTGGCGGAAACTCACTAGGAAGGAGAAAACTACTGAAGTTTCGACGCAGTTTGATAGAAGGGACGTTGCGATTGGTAGAGGGCGTTTCTACAAAATGAGAGGAACGCTCCTATTGGTCGAAAAAAGCCGCGACGTGAAAAAGGAACTCAAGTGGAGGGAGGCAGTTCTGCCACGAGTAGGACAAGAGAGCAATTTTGTGTGGGGACTCTTCTCTCCACTGGCATCAAGTGCAGAATGGAGCGCTCAACGCTCCGTACGACGCGGAGAAGAAATTGGTGTGGGCACTGAGTTCACAGCACCTGCACTCCAGCTAAAATTAGCTGCAGCAACGTTTAGCTCCAACTGTGGAGAAACGAATTAGCCAAATTAGTTAACCTTGCGAGAACTGACAGGGCACTATAATGTGCACGCTGTTCCAACCATATGCGTGTATATCACCACATAATAAGACTAGGGCTGAGTACATGTTTTCTCGCATAACGAGGAACATAGGGAAAGTTCAGCAAAGACCAGATTAATTTTGTGGGAATTTCAGTGGGAGAGAGCGGCCTTGCAGACAGAGTACGTCGTAGCTTAAGGTACAGGGTGTTTCAAAAATGACCGGTATATTTGAAACGGCAGTAAAAACTAAACGAGCAGCGATAGAAATACACCGTTTGTTGCGATATGCTTGGGACAACAGTACATTTTCAGGCAGACAAACTTTCGAAATTACAGTAGTTACAATTTTCAACAACAGATGGCGCTGCGGTCTGGGAAACTCTATAGTACGATATTTTCCACATATCCACCATGCGTAGCAATAATATGGTGTAGTCTCTGAATAAAATTACCCGAAACCTTTGACAACGTGTCTGGCGGAATGGCTTCACATGCAGATGAGATGTACTGCTTCAGCTTTTCAATTGTTTCTGGATTCTGGCGGTACACCTGCTCTTTCAAGTGTCCCCACAGAAAGAAGTCAAAGGGGTTCATGTCTGGCGAATAGGGAGGCCAATCCACGCCGCCTCCTGTATGTTTCGGATAGCCCAAAGCAATCACACGATCATCGAAATATTCATTCAGGAAATTAAAGACGTCGGCCGTGCGATGTGGCCGGGCACCATCTTGCATAAACCACGAGGTGTTCGCAGTGTCGTTTAAGGCATTTTGTACCGCCACAAATTCACGAAGAATGTCCAGATAGCGTGATGCAGTAATCGTTTCGGATCTGAAAAATGGGCCAACGATTCCTTTGCAAGAAATGGCGGCCCAGACCAGTACTTTTTGAGGCTGCAGGGACGATGGGACTGCAACATGGGGCTTTTTGGTTCCCCATATGCGCCAGTTCTGTTTATTGACGAAGCTGTCCAGGTAAAAATAAGCTTCGTCAGTAAACCAAATGCTGCCCACATGCATATCGCCGTCATCAATCCTGTGCACTATATCGTTAGCGAATGTCTCTCGTGCAGCAATGGTAGCGGCGCTGAGGGGTTGCCGCGTTTGAATTTTGTATGGATAGAGGTGTAAATTCTGGCGCATGAGACGATACGTGGACGTTGGCGTCATTTGGACCGTAGCTGCAACACGGCGAACGGAAACCCGAGGCCGCTGTCGGATCACCTGCTGCACTAGCTGCGCGTTGCCCTCTGTGGTTGCCGTACACGGTCGCCCTACCTTTCCAGCACGTTCGTCCGTCACGTTCCCAGTCCGTTGAAATTTTTCAAACAGATCCTTTATTGTATCGCTTTTCGGTCCTTTGGTTACATTAAACCTCCGTTGAAAACTTCGTCTTGTTGCAACAACACTGTGTTCTAGGCGGTGGAATTCCAACACCAGAAAAATCCTCTGTTCTAAGGAATAAACCATGTTGTCTACAGCACACTTGCACGTTGTGAACAGCACACGCTTATAGCAGAAAGACGACGTAGAGAATGGCGCACCCACAGACTGCGTTGTCTTCTATATCTTTAACATCACTTGCAGCGCCATCTGTTGTTGAAAATTGTAACTACTGTAATTTCGAAAGTTTGTCCGCCTGAAAATGTACTGTTGTCCCAAGCATGTTGCAACAAACGGTGTATTTCTATCGCTGCTCGTTTAGTTTTTATTGCCGTTTCAAATATACCGGTCATTTTTGAAACACCCTGTAAATACCGCGTACAGAGGCGTAAACTTTGTTGGTTCAGCAGCTTGCACTCGAGTGGCCTTGTGTGATCTTGCGCTCAAATTTGTCACTTTACTAACTATCCACCATATACTTGATTGTTTTCCTAAATAGTACCGAACATTGAACCGGAATCGGACGATTTTCGTAGTACTGATCAACATCATAACCTATGTGTAGGAGCAATTTTGTAAAGAAACGTCCAATTAAACTTTCATATTATTGTGCTTATGATTAATGTAAAGAAACTTCCAATTAAACCTTCATAATATTGTGCTTAAGATTAATGTTCCTTCAGAGAGTTAATATTTAACATCGTTGTGTATAAACTTATTTCACTTTTTGATGATGGCAAGATGCGTTATCCATTGCGCTGTTTTTATGGTGGCGAGTTGAAAAGTGTGTGAAAAGCTGTAATTTGGTGAGAAATATTGCGATATTAAACTTTGTCATATCACGTCACACAATGTTCTCAATGCAAGAATAAGAACAGCAAAAACAACCCCCTGTAACCTTACACACGATTCCGGTGCTTGCTTTGATACCAACCCCACAAATGTTGCGTTCAGGAGGTCCATACTTAACGCTGCCTGGACCTCAGTGCCCCCCCCCCCCCCCCCCCGGCCAGCATCTGAGACGACAGATGTATTGTTCACCTCGCTGTGCAGGACTGTATATACCGGTGTGATGTTCCGTAAGTCAGAAGGAAAAGGCCTCATTTACAGTAGGGCGATCGTCCATACAGACAGTGAGACGATGTGTGGCCCACTGTGGACTTTCACCACAGTGGCTTTCCTTGACAGAGCAACAACGAGGAATGTGTCGAATGTTTTGTGACCAGCGACAACACTGAACACCGGAATGGGACTACACTGTCTTTTCAGAAGAGTTCCGCTGCTGTATACAGCATCACAACGCTCATATCCACGTGCGGATGCTGTGAGGAGGATGGACGTTGCCAGTTTGTGTTGTTCATCATCATTCGGGCGCAGCACCTGACAATACAGCACAGGGATGTACAGAACACAGTCTGTTGGCACAATGCAGCCCGCTATTGGTCTGATAGTAGCCAGTCACTCAGTGTTTCTTCT
The DNA here is from genome assembly GCF_023864275.1 of Schistocerca cancellata. Classification (NCBI taxonomy): domain Eukaryota; kingdom Metazoa; phylum Arthropoda; class Insecta; order Orthoptera; family Acrididae; genus Schistocerca; species Schistocerca cancellata. Next base: position 157,928,802 of record NC_064637.1, read on the forward strand.
TCGCAAGGGAACGCCTTTGTTAATTTATTTGGCAACCTTTTGGCCATTTTACCTTAAAATACACCACAAGTCGTGCAGCTGGACCTCATCAACATGCAAAACGATGAGATATTGCGAATTAAATTCGATGAAACGAATCTGTTGAATTTCCATTGTTGTGTCGATAGCAACAATGCACTAGCTCTTCGAGTCAACTTATAAGGTGCGTTTGAAAAGAAACGAGCTGGAGGTTTAATTACAGAAACCAGTACCTGTATGTTAGAAGTTCTGACCCTGGCTGCTGAGACATTTGTCCCAGTGTGACACAACGAGGTGAATGGCTGTCTCATAAAATTCCCGGGGCTGCGATGTTAACCAGTTCTGTTCGTTTAGATGGATGTCGTCGTCTGAGGTGAATCGTTTGCCCCACGCAGCCTTTTTAGGGGACCAATAATGGCGTAATCACAGGGAGACCCATCCGAACTGTATGGAGGGTGGCCGAGAAGCATTTGAATTTTTGCAGGAGTGCCACGACTGTGTTGGCCCTGTGAGTCTTTGTATAGTCGTGGAGCAGAGTGACCCCACGGGTGAGATTGGCTGGTCGTTTTGATTTGATCGCTCGGCGAAGGGTGATCAAGATTGGCGAGTAACGCTGGACATTCATTGTTGTGTCGTGGTGAAGGAAGTGAATCAGAAGGGGGCCATCTTGGTAAAAGAAGAACGTCAGCATATGGACAAACGATTCGCCTCGGACGACGACGTCCAGCTGTATGTCCGGAACTAGTTATCATCGCAGCCCCGGGAAATTTATGAAACAGCCATTCACCGCTTTCTGTCACAGTGGGACAAGTGTCCCAACAGCCAGGGTCAATACTTCTAACATACAGGTACTGGTTTCTGTAATTATGCCTCTGGCTCGTTTGTTTTTGAACGAAATATATATATATATGTCTGCTTGTGTCTGTATATGTGTGGATGGATATGTGTGTGTGTGTGCGAGTGTATACCCGTCCTTTTTTCCCCCTAAGGTAAGTCTTTCCGCTCCCGGGACTGGAATGACTTCTTACCCTCTCCCTTAAAACCCACATCCTTTCGTCTTTCCCTCTCCTTCCCTCTTTCCTGATGAGGCAACAGTTTGTTGCGAAAGCTTGAATTTTGTGTGTATGTTTGTGTTCGTTTGTGTGTCTGTCGACCTGCCAGCACTTCCATTTGGTAAGTCACATCATCTTTGTTTATATATATATATATATATATATAATGAACAAAGTAAGAGCACATAAACTGTCAGACCAATTGTGTAATTGGATTGAAGAGTTCCTAGGTAACAGAACGCAGCATGTCATTCTCAATGGAGAGAAGTCTTCAGAAGTAAGAGTGCTTTCAGGTGTGCCGCAGGGGAGTGTCGTAGGACCGTTGCTATTCACAATATACACAAATGACCTTGTGGATGACATCGGAAGTTCACTGAACCTTTTTGCAGATGATGCTGTGGTATATCGAGAGGTTATAACAACGGAAAACTGTACTGAAATGCAGGAGGAAATGCAGCGAATTGACGCATGGTGCAAGGAACGGCAATTGAATCTCAATGTAGACAAGTGTAATGTGCTGCGAATACATAGAAAGAAAGATCCCTTATCGTTTAGCTGCAATATAGCACGTCAGCAACTGGAAGCAGTTAATTCCGTAAATTATCTGGGAGTACGCATTAGGAGTGATTTAAAATGGAATGATCACACACAGCTGATCGTCGGTAAAGCAGATGCCAGACTGAGATTCATTGGAAGAATCCTAAGGAAATGCAATCCGAAAACAAAGGAAGTAGGTTACAGTACACTTGTTCGCCCAATGCTTGAATACTGCTCACCAGTGTGGTATCCGTACCATATAGGGTTGATAGAGAAGATCCAACGGAGAGCAGCGCGCTTCGTTACAGGATCATTTAGTAATGGCTAAAGCGTTACGGAGATGATAGATAAACTCCAGCGGAAGACTCTGCAAGAGAGACGCTCAGTAACTCGGTACGAGATTTTGTTGAAGTTTCGAGAACATACCTTCACCGAGGAGTCAAGCAGTATATTACTCCCTCCTACGTATATCTCGCGAAGAGACCATGAGGATAAAATCAGAGAGATTAGAGCCCACACAGAGGCATACCGACAATCCTTCTTTCCACGAACAATACGAGACTGGAATAGAAGGGAGAACCGATAGAGGTACTCAAGGCACCCTCCGCCACACACCGTCAGGTGGCTTGCAGAGTATATATATATATATATATATATATATATATATATATATATATATATATATATGTGTGTGTGTGTGTGTGTGTGTGTGTGTGTGTGTGTGTCAACAACTGTTGTTCATATTGAATATTAAGAAATCTTTTTGAGGAACGACAATTCAGACCTAATTTTGCGGTTGTATACTACAAAAACTGAGGCAAATTTAAAACCAATTTTAAAGTCAATGAAATTCATATTTCAAATTAAATTGGGCAAATAATGTTTCCACATAAATACATTTGCTACTTGCTGCTGTTGCAGGCTGCAAACACCACACTGGGGCTGACAGTGTTAGCAGATCTGTACACCCCTGGCGTAGAGTGCCATTGACTACACAACATGATCATTTCTGCTTCATATAGCCAGGTACCTGGGCATCAGCCAGTGGTTGTATCTTACCTTCGAGTTCTCCATTACTTTATCTTTCAACGAGATAACATAAGACCACGTGTTTCCCGTGCTGCCCTGGCCTATCTCGATACAGAGAGTGTTCCACTGTTGCCTTGGTTCGGCACCTTCTGCAGATCCCTCAACCAGTGAAAGCATGCTGTCACAGGTTGCTGAAGGACTGTCACACCAACACTCGCCAGACACTGTTAGTGAAGGACTCTGGCACAGACTTAAAAAAAAAAAGAACACGGAATGACGTAACCACGTCTGTCATCCAATGTCAGTTCGTCTGTTCCCAGGGCGAGAGGTATCAGGTATCAGGTACGTATACTACATTTTGCACTCTGTATACTAACAAGTCATATAAAAATTTAATCATGTAGTCAGTATACGTTCAATAAGACAAATTTCGTTATTTGGTATCGTCCGTTGCTGGTTCAGTTTGGATGACAAACAGCACACAAGCAGTTTTACAACTGCATTCACAGATGCGGAGGTGATCACCAATGTTGTTTACGTGAGATTCAAAGTGCTGCTGGGTCGGAGACAAATCTTGTGCCAAATTACCTCTGTTGTGTCACATGGGTCGACCGTGTGTGTGTGAAGTCTAACGATTTGGGATAATGTGAACGAAAATTCCTGGCAGAGTGCCAGAAAAGTCTGCATAAACCGTGTGACACAGTCACGATAGTGCCGATAACAGGCGAAGCGGTTTATGCCCTAGCCCCTGCCTATAGCGCCGCTCTGCTATCTCCGTGCTTTACTAGGAATTTGCAGCACTGGCGGGATTTTCGGCGTTAACTAGATAGCGCAGAGCGCCGTATATGTCCAACAAGAGCGTCGACAAATTTGTAGCCGAGTTCACCCTGAAATTACCTGGCCCGCCACTATCAGGTGTACCTCTTTATTCAAGTGGATACAGACGATTAGAGAGATTTATAATATTATTGCTGCCGGTGATATAAGCTGATCAGAACTATCCGAACATCCCTATGTGGCAGGAAAAGTGGAGGATTTCCTTATACCACAGCAAATTGGCTTCGGAGAAGGATAAAGTTGTACACGACAGATTTTAAACTTGGCACAGCACATCGAGAATGGCTTTGGGAAATAGCTCGTCACTGGTGCTGCACACATCGACGTCACTGTGCCTTACTGCACAGTCAGTCGTCAGCCTCTTCTAACATAGGTATATGACATCATCAAGGCCATCAATCCTGTATGCAGCATCTGACACTTTCTCCAGAACCAGGGATTCTTTATGGGATTTCAGGGGCAAAGAAGCAGATGGAGAATACAGAAGAATGGGCTACCGCCAGGCAGTGTGCTCTCACCATCGTTGTTGTTGTGTCGGCAGAGTAGCCAACACAACGCACACTAATTTAGAGAGGAGGCCGAAATGCACGCGTCAACTCACGCAGGCTGGCGTTAGGTCTGAAACAGGATACGTAATGAATGCTATAAAGAAAAGTACGTAGCTGCTGGAATACTTAACTTTAATCCATCATTTGTATACAGCGTTCTTGATGATACAAGTGAGACTCTCTCTAGAAATGGTTAATGGCGCCTTGCTAGGTCGTAGCCATGGACTTAGCTGAAGGCTATTCTAACTATCTCTCAGCAAATGAGAGAAATGCTTCGTCAGTGTAGTCGCTAGCAAAGTCGTCCGTACAACTGGGGCGAGTGCTAGTACGTCTCTCTAGACCTGCCGTGTGGTGGCGCTCGGTCTGCAATTACTGACAGTGGCGACACGCGGGTCCGACATGTACTAATGGACCGCGGCCGATTTAAAGCTACCACCTAGCAAGTGTGGTGTCTGGCGGTGACACCACAGTTGTTTAACATCTACACTAGCTATCAGCCACTACCTGAAAGGAAGCAGAGTTTTGTCTATGCTGTTGACAGCGTAATCGCTGCTCACGCCGGCTGTTTTGGAAAAGTCGAACAAACCGTGTGCGAAGTAGGCCACAGTTTTCGACTGACCTTCAAACGCATTTTTCTAGAATAATTCGAAAATGATGGCCTCCAGCGGAAACGTATCCCAGTAAAAATTTAACTACATTTAGTTTCCGACAAAAAAGTCTTGTTAACTTTTTGTGTAGTCCACGTCCAAAGCAAACAACCTTGTCCGTGGTTTTTGAAGGCGTTGCGGGCTTCATAAGTCGTAGGGTAGGGCAGCTAAAGTACCGAGTATACATGCATTTTCTAACGTGTTGCTGAAACCTCTGCCACTCTTCTCTCTTGTAGTGTGATATTCGCAGTCGGAAATGAGGACCCCATCGACTTGGTATTTAAAACACACACACACACACACACACACACACACACAGGGACAGAGAGCTACAACGTTACAACGATAACGGAAGTTTTCTGCTTCCCTGTCCGCTGCTACGGAAGCTGCTTACGTGGGCGGTCGCTGCGGCGACCCGACCCCACCGACGAGCAGAGCAAGACGATTAGGAGAGACGGCAGAGCTGGCTCCCGTGTGTGTTGCTCACCAGACGTGTGCGCCGTCTGCGGCGTGGCTCCCCGCTGTTGGCTGAGATCCAGGTCCCTAGCAACCCCACACGCCACACACGTGTGCTACATCACTGCATAGGATGGAGAACCAGAGTGAGGGAGACAGCAAATGATATGGGCTTGCACAACTCAAAATTAACGGAGGAAACAGCTTAATTTAGGCTACAGACTAAATAAATTTGGAAATGCAGGGTGTCTCAAACCTTTTGGGTCAAATTGAAACAGGTGGCCAGTGATGCTACAGGGTGACTCAAACCTTTTGGGTCAAGTTGAGAAAAGTGGTACTGGATCCACAGCCGATTATACTGAGACAGGGAACCGATGGCCGAAAACGAATGTTCATGGTGTTACGGATGTACGCAGCATATACCATACATCAATGATATAGCTCATAGAAAATTGTTGAAAGTGAAGTGGATTTGTTGCAACGCTGCCCAGACGTCTGTCACACACTCTTAAGGGGTGTAGGACGTCGAACGGGCCGACTTTGAGAGGCACCACAGGACATTTTAACTCCCACTGTCTATACTTTTACAAATAAATTCATAGAACTTTTGTTAGCATGATCAGGAAGGATTCAGGATTCACACTCATAACAGTGGAAGTTCAAAGACATAACAAAATAATTTTTTTTTTGCTTGAGAAAATTTCATAATTTTTTCACTTACTATTGACTGCATTTGTTGGTATAGGTACACTTTTCTTCATAAGTAAGAGAGATTCTTCGATGAATTTTGCACAGCATACAAACCATACTTACAGGTGTATGAAACTCTAGAATTTTCCAAATCTGTTAAAAATGTGGTAAAAATTGAGATAATTAACTATAAAAGTTGAGTTTTTTTCTAAACATGAAGTTTAAAATGTAACAGCTCATTCATTTTCTCATAAATTAAGTAAATTCTAGAGCTTCATACACCTGTAAGTATGGTTTGTATGATGTGCAAAATTCATCGAAGAATCTCCCTTACTTACGAAGAAACGTGTACCTATACCAACAAATGCAGCCAGCAGTAAATGAAAAAAATGATGAAATTTCACATGTAAAAAAATTATTTTGTTATGTTTTTCAGCTTCCACTGCTATGAGTGTGAATCCTGAATCCTTCCTGGTCATGCTGACAAAGTTGTATGAATTTATTTGTAAAAGTATAAACAGTGGGAATTAAAATGTCCCGTGGTACCTCTCTGGCTCCAAGTCGGGCTGTTTGACGTCCTACCATCCTTAGAGATCCCATGTGTCTGCTGCTTGAGGAGACAGGCAGTGAGAGATTAACAGCGTGCACTCCTGACCACCAGAGAGACGTACTGCACACAACTTAGGTCACAGCACACGTGTCACGTGACAGTCTAATCCATCGCACCAACACAATGAGCTTAGCTGCAGGCACACCACTATCCCTGTCGTCAGTTGTCCATTGCATCAGACAGCTTGAGATGTGTCCTTTGTAATGTGTGCTACTGTGTGCAGTGTATGACATTTTGTCAGAAATAGAACGTTTTTAGTCACGAGAGTTAGCAGACAAGCACTTAATGTATGGTGTAACAAGATGTTGTGGCCATGAAGCACCAGGAATCAACGGAGAATGCTCTCCCAACAGGCGTCATCCTAAATGGGACATCTTCGTGAATACCAACTTGCAAGATATAGGCTTATTGATGCCACAGAGAGCTGGCAAATGTTCCCACCAATGATAAATCCTAACGCCAGATTCTGAGTAGATGGTGCTGAATCACGTGGGCAACCAATCAGCAATAAGCGCCCATCAACTTGCTTGTGAAACGCACGCTTTGGAAGATGTAATTTGGAGTGTAGTGGTCAGACAGTTATTGTACCCCTGTTTTGGAAGCTCTGAAAGCAACGCATTTCGAGCCCCATATTTAGTTGTGTCAATGGATTATCCACGGACTGCAGAACTTTGCACAGTTTTTATTGTGCACAGCTGAGGCCTCCTTCATCCAGGATGTTGTCTTCAAGAGCAGCAGCAGCCGTGTCTGGAGTGAGGGCAATCCGCACGCCAGCCACATCGGTGGCCATCAGCAACGTTTCTCTGGCAGCGTATGGGCGGGCATTGTCCGAGGCGATCTAAAAAGAACCTCATTTGCTGCCTCCTCGTTTGACTGGTCCACGTTTCCTGGTGTTCCTACGAGATGTGCTGCCGGGGTTATTGGAGACCACTTATAAAACACTAATACGACCTATTCTTGAGTACTGCTCGAGCGTTTGGGATCCCTATAAGGTCGGATGGAGGGAGGACATAGAAGCAATTCAGAAGCGGGCTGCTAGATTTGTTACTGGTAGGTTTGATCATCACGCGACTGTTACGGACATGCTTCAGGAACACAGGTGGGAGTCTCTAGAGGAAAGGAGGCGTTCTTTTCGTGAATCGCTACTGAGGAAATTTAGAGAACCATCATTTGAGGCTGACAGCAGAACAATTTTACTGCCGCCAACTTACATTTCGCGGAAAGACCACAAAGGTAAGATAAGAGAGATTAGGGCTCGTACAGAGGCATATAGGCAGTCATTTTTCCCTCGTTCTGTTTGGGAGTGGAACAGGGAGAGAAGATGCTAGTTGTGGTACGAGGTACCCTTCGCCACGCACCGTATGGTGGATTGCGGAGTATGTATGTAGATGTATATGTAGATGTAGATGTATACTGTACCCCTTGTTGATCGCAAAAGGATGTGGTTTCAACACGACACTGCACCAGTCAGTAAGCACGTGAACAACACGGATTGGAATGTCTCACAGCACGATCGCCGGATCTCGCACCTCTGGATTTTTTCCTCTGGGGTTATCTCAAGACGTTACTTTATCGAACGTCTGTAGAAACTGATGAAGACCTGTTTGTTAGGATCTAAGAACAGACTGGTGGTATCTTTGAGAGACGGTGGCAGAACTCCGTGCGCCATTGCCATGCATACATTGAGAATGGCCGTCGTCACTTTAAACATCTACGAGGGCGAATCAAAAAGTAAGTTACACTTTCAAGTTGTGGCCATCTATTAAACCACATATACATAAGCAACACGCCTATGAGAACATACAATGTATGTCCACTTTTCCGCCTAGTCCCCAAGAGACTGTAAGCATTTCTCGCAGTGGTTAACCAACTTTTCGAGTCTGGATGCGTAGAAATTACCTCCAGTGCTACGTAAGCACCTGGAAAGAGCAGCTTTCACCTCCTCAACGCTTCGAAATCGACGTCCACTGAGATGCTCTTTCATCTTGCCGAACACACGGTAAACGCACGGCGCCGGGTCTGGACTGTACACACGATCTTGCCACAGCTCCCACTTGGATCGCTGCAGCAGTTCTCACATTTGGCAGACCGAGTGCGATGTTGCATTGCCGTGTAACAAAATCACACTCGTGCTCAATTTCCCACGCTGCTTTTCTTTAATTCCCTTACGCAAACGGTGCAACGTTTGACAACACGAAGCAGAGTTGATTGTCGCGCCTTTCGGCGTAAATTTCGCGTGCACCACACCCTCCATGTGAAAGAACACTGTCGCCATCACCTTTCCGGCTGAAAGTTGGACCTTGGCCTTCTTTCACTGTGGTGGCGCGGTGTGCACCATTTCATAAGCTTTATCTTTATTTTGGGAGTGAAACGCTGGAGCCTCGTTTGATGATTCGTCGCAGAAACTCGTTACCCTCCGCAGTATACCGTTCCAAAAATGGTCAGTAACCATTGGACATTGGTGAGAAACCGTAGAACCCATCTGGCACACAGTTTACGACATTCGAGATGCTGGAAAACGATACAGAACACACCCCCATACCAAATGTTTAGCATGCTGGAAATTTCCTGCAATGTTATGTGGCGATCCTGCCTAGTGATCACATTTGCAGTGTCAACGTTTGCAACGGTACTGGGCGTAGCGGTATTAGCGATTGAGATCCGTACGTCCGGTGTCAAACTGTTTACGCCGTTTTACAATACCTGGGCGGGAAGTTGCAAGCACACTATATACAGCAGTGATCTCACCATGAATTGTCTGTAGAATTGAGCCGCTTAGACCATAAAAATCTGGTCGTTTCACGCATCTCAAATTTGGAGTGAACATGCAGTTATCACGGCAATTAACGTGGCCTGCTCTGGACACACAACACGACACGTCAGCGGCTACTGTCGCGTGCCACACGATATCCACAGTCACGATACATAGCGGGCTCTCGCAGCGATCCCATGTATCTTAGTTCGTAATTCACCCTCGCACTCTGACTAAATCTGTTGTTGCTCGATGTAAGCTGTGTGTGTCCATAGCGCAGTGCATATGCCCGTTGGATCCCTATTCCAATATTTCGCCTGTAGGGTCCGCTGTAACAGGATAGTTTGACCCAGCAGAATTCATATAACGTTCATCTCGTGAAGGTACACTACAATTTGAAGAAAGTGTGTTTCCGATATATAACCGTAACCGAGAGAGTAATTTATATCGAGTATAGATTTAAGTGTCACGAAGTCATTTCTGAAAGTATTTGTATGGAAGTGAAACATGGGCGATAAATAGTTTGGCGAGTAATTTAATCGAGTATAGATTTAAGTGTCAGGAAGTCATTTCTGAAAGTATTCGTATGGATTGTAGCCATGTATGTAAGTGAAACATGGGCGATAAATAGTTTGGACAAGAAGAGAATAGAAGCTTTCGAAATGTGGTGCTCAAAAAAGTGCTACCAAGAGATGAATACACTAAGCAGATTCAGAGGGATGTAGGTTACAGTAGGTACTGGGAGATGAAGAAGCTTGCACAGGATTAGCATGGAGAGCTGACAACAACAACAATTTATATGACGCAAAGACTCCTTACCACTGCGAGAGACAGTTTATCTCTGTGGATAGAATGTGGAACATTACGTGTACGAAGGACTAACTTCTTCTGATTTAGAATTGCGGAGAGTAGGATCGCAGTGGAATTGTAATTAACAACATTGTTGTAAGCTGCCATTTTGAATATCGACCGTAGTTTTATGAATTATGATAATTTTTCATCCCATACAAGAGGATGATGTGTTCTGAAATGTAGCTAGGAAAATCGTTTATGGAAAACTGAAATTTCATGAATGGAAAAGCTACGTCCAATTCTCTCGTTATTTTAACTTCTCCCTTGCCTGTGGGTTGGAACAATATTCGTTGTGTCGTTAACTCGAAGTTAACTTTGTATCCTAGGAAATCAGTAGAGCCTGTACCACGGTCGTTTTCGCTGTAATTTGACAGATCAACTTCTGGTCTTTTATGGAAATTAATCCACAACTTGGACACTGATCCCCATGCTGCAGAGAGAGTACGTCATAGCACCCAAGACGGCCTCCCCACCGCGTAAGATTGTCCCTCTCAATACTTTAATAATCTTCAGGGTTCACGATCGTCGGAATTGTGCAGAGCCACAGAGATTTTATTCCAGGTGGAGTAATTAATTTTATACCTGGAAGAGTGGGACACAATTGTGTGAAAATATTGGGGAAGCGACTTCTCTCGTCCAAAATTTTCCATTCAGGTAACTAGATGTTATTCAGTCATAATAATTTAACTTCCAATTTGAGAGGGGGAGAAAAGTTAAAAGCTTTAATAAAGGTTAGAAAATATATCATGCAATACACATCTCTCCTCTTCTCAGACTATGAAAGACTTATTTAACTGTGTATTCCGAAACTACAATATTAATGAAAATATAATTGTGATATTTAATCTTCTATCTTTAACGGAAGTTGTAGCTGTAAGCCTTTACATGTATACTGAAAGCTTACTGTCAAAGACAGAAGTTCATGATTTGATACATGAGACGATATATCAAAATGGAAAATTTGAGGATTTTAACTAATTGCGGTACTGCAGTTGCGAACAGCATTGATGAATACGTCTTTTATGATCCACGATGGTGATATTGTGACCGAAACAGCTTGTTAGAAAAATGCAGCTCATGCAGTTCCTCTGTAATAAATTTGGGCTTAATTAAGGCCCTTTTGTTCAGACATTACCGTCTTACCAACTGTATGTGCTAGTGAGAGCTTAGTGACGTAATGAATGGTTGAAATTCTTTGTTTTGTTGAATTTTATAAATCATAACCCGCTATATAGCAGAATGAATTTCCGAATTCTTCAGGCAAGTCGAATATGATGCAAACGTATTGAAAATCGTAGCGAAATGCTACAAGATCTTTGCAGGATCAACGGTTGATAAAGGTGCTGACAATTTGAACCTCAACATAAACAAATGTAACGTACCGCATATTCATTGGAAGGGAAAAAAAAACCGTTCCCGCATAATAACGCGACTGCAAAACAACCACTGGAACTAGTGAGTTCCATAAAATAGGCGTTTGAAGAGATTTACAGTGGAACGACCGCATGAAACTAATCACAGGAAAGGCAGATGACAGACTGAGATTCATTGGAAGAATCCTTAGGAACTGAAGTCCATCCACCAAGGAGGCAACTTGCAAAAGCGTCGTTCTAATAATACTGTTTGTCAGTACGGGATCCGCACCAGATAGAACACATAGAAGAAGAAGAGCAGCGCATTCCATTCCAAGTTCATTTTGCAAGCGTCAAAGCCAGCTCCATCTGCAGGCGCTGCAAGATAGGCGTTGTGCATCAAAATGTTGTTTAATTATGACCGATGCAACACAGTTTAATCTCCGCCAGTGTGAGTTAAAAAGATTCGGAATTTGTCGTGGGGCATTGTCGAATATTCACACTTCAGTCCCTATAGTTTCCTGAAGTTTGGATAGATGGCAGATCTACACGTATCCTTCAAAATGGCGTCTGTAACGAAAGTGCGTTCCAAGCATCTGTCATTGAGTTACTTATGGTGGCAAACAGAGCATCACAGATACTGACAGACGCTTGCAGAATGTTCGCGGAGACCTGGCAGTGAACAAAAGCACGTTGAGTCGTTGGGAGAGGCATCTGTCATCACCGGAACAGGGTCGCGCAAGCCTGTCGGATCTCCCGCGGGCCGGACAGCCGCGTAGAGCTGTGACTCCTGCGGTGTTGGAACGCGCGGGCACTCTCGTTCGAGGTGATCAATGGATCACGATCAGAAGTAAAAAGACTGTGGGTGCATTGGTGGAACAGAAGGTCATGTAGTGCTGAAGTAGGAACAGGGAAAGGGACAGATGGGTGAAGGACAGTGACTAATTAAGTCTCTGTATTAGAGTGCTGCAACGCTCAGTGTTTGACCGGTCACGGCTCGCCTGTTGACGGGGGGACCGAGCAGCTCGTGTCCGGCCCCACACGACTCGGCTCGGTCACGTACTCGTGCCATGTCTGTTGTCCGGATTCCGGACACGCGGATAACCGAGCATGACCGGTCACCGCTGACGTCTCACCTCGCCTCGACCCGGCTCGCTGCACTCTACTGTGCACATCCAACGCCTCTCTCTCTCTCTCTCTCTCTCTCTCTCTTTCTCTCTCTCTCTCTCAATACAAAAGTAACATTTCCAAGAACGGGTACGTGACACAGCTAAATTCATAAAGCACCTGGAAAGTAAAATGATATTTCAATACAATCGCAGATAGAAGACGAGACTCATTTCCAAACAAAAGAGATATTTTTCCTTTCATTTATAGGAAACATTAAATAAGTGCTTTCCCTGTAATCTAGAAGACAACCATCTTCATAAAGAAAGCATACAAAGATCATTAAACATTTACAGACGTAACTTGTCATACGTTTCAATTGTTTGCAACATAAACAAAATTATAGTTATTGTTGATCAGCAGGAAATCACTAACGCGTTCCGGATTTAATTGGCTGCGGCAATTTGTTAGTAACATGCCGGCTTTACTAAAGCACCTTTCACTAGGTGCGCTTGTTGCTGGGATACATAAAATACGTGTTGCAACTGCAGCCAAACCTGGCAGATCTGTTTCATGTCTGCTCCACCACTTTAAGATGTCATCATCTCCGGGGTGCATTAAAATGTACAGATCTACTTCATCTGCTGCGGATGATCTGTTGTTCCTCCATTCCTTGAAACGAGCTCTCTTTCTGGGTGGTGATGACAGTACTTGAAGGATCTATGATAATAAACAAAAGAGACAAGTAATACAGAACTGATATGGAAATCATCGAAACATTCCCGTAAGAGACCGATGACCTCGCTGTTTGGTCTCTCCCCCCAATTTGTCGCACATTGTTAAGAATTTCCTGCTTTTCACTTATTTCAAGCTTATTAAGATAACGGAAGGACAGCCAAAGAAACGATCTTTGAGAGGTTTCTTGTAACTGTGTTTCTTTAAATGAGTGGTTCCCGACTGGAAAAACAATAAAGTGGAGCAGTTTATGCTCGATACGTAACCAGTAGACGCAATGTTTTCATCTACAACCAACAGAAATGGTACTCCATACTTGGCTTTTTAGACCTTCCCGTTTCTTTAATGTGTAAACATTGGTTTCAATCTTACGTCTTACTACACTGGGCCCGCATCTCGTGGTCGTGCGGTAGCGTTCTCGCTTCCCACGCCCGGGTTCCCGGGTTCGATTCCCGGCGGGGTCAGGGATTTTTCTCTGCCTCGTGATGGCTGGGTGTTGTGTGCTGTCCTTAGGTTACTTAGGTTTAAGTAGTTCTAAGTTCTAGGGGACTGATGATCATAGATGTAAGTCCCATAGTGCTAAGAGCCATTTGAACCATTTTTTCTTACTACACTGGCTTCCTCTCGCTGCATGATTACAGAGAGAGACACACCACAAATAAGAAGCCCGTACTGGCTGCAGTGTCACACGGATAGTAACACGTGTAATGTGTTTGAAGTTGCGTGCTACGTATTCGGTCACGGCTTCTATGCTCGGTCACAAGAACTAGTGCGGGTAGCCTATCCAGTTAGGGTGTGCTCGCCCCACCTAGTATTTTGTGCTCGCTTACTCGGTCATGCAGGACTCTACTCTGCATGTCCATCTTTTCAGAGATGGTTGTGGGACTTGGCTGTTCAATACAGGAAGTCAAACACCTTTCGCTGTTCGACTGGACGCCTCTGTTGGTAATGCTGACACACTCGTCCACCAGTTGGGGTACTGCGTTCCTCACCACATAACAGGAGACCATAAAGAGTGACGAACGACCATTTTTGGACAAATTGCTTGCGCGTTACAAGGCTGATGGTGACAGATTTTTGGCGAACCTCGTCACAGGCGATGAATCATTGTTTCATCCGAAATGGAAACAGAGCGGCACTCGATCGACTGGTGCCACACGGCCTCTCCTCCGAATGGAAAGTTCAAAGCGGCTCCATCAGTCGGTAAAGTCTTCTGGGATTCTGAAAGGATTATTCTGTTCGACGTCCTCCTTCGTGGTTCAACGATCGACTGTTAAGTGTATTGCACTACCCTGAGGAAAAATGAAGAACCGATTTGAGACTGCTCGTCACCAGAAAAATGTAATCAAACTTCTTCTCCTCCATGACAATGCAAGCCCTCACCCAAGTCTGACACGTGAGCTCACAAAACTCCACTGGACTGTTCTTCTTTATCCACCCTACAGCGAGGATTTCGCACCTTCCATCTGTCTGGCCCAATGAAGGATGATGAACTCGCCGGGAAGCAACACGTCGATGATGGGGAGGTTACCGATGCAGCAAGACGTTGCCTCCGGACTTTGGCCAGTAGAGAACATCACTCGGACCTACAGATCCTCCGATTGAGATGGTGTAAGGCCGTCCCATTGAACTGAGATTATGTCGGAACATACAGTTTTATAGCCAAAAGAGTGGTCTATTGGAAACCTAAATATAACAAACCGCACAATGAGATTTTCACTTTACAGCGGAGTGTGCGCTGATATGAAACTTTCTGGCAGATTAAAACTGTGTGCCATACCGAGACTCGAACTCGGGACTTTTGCCTTACCGGACAAGTGCTCTACCATCTTTTTTTTTTTTTGTTCGTTATTGATCGTTGTGTTTGGTCGTTGCGGACGTCGCAAGAGATCCTGTTCAAGTTCGGTGGTTGGTCCTTCCACTCAGTTTTTTATTACAGAGGCCAACCGGCTCTCTGACCGAACACGTTGAGCTACCGTGCCGGCACCATCTGAGCTACCCAGACACGACTCACGCCCCGTCCTCACAGCTGTACTTCTGCCAGTACCTCGTCTACTACCTTCCAAACTCTACAGAAGCTCTCCTGCGAACGTTGCAGAACTAGGACTCCTGAAAGAAAGGATATTGCGGAGACATGGCTTAGCCACAGCCTGGGGGATGTTTCCAGAAAGAGATTTTTACTCTGCAGTGGAGTGTGCGCTGATATGAAACTTCCTGGCAGATTAAAACTGTGTGCCGGACCGAGACTCGAACTCGGGACCTTTGTCTTAAGGAGAAGTTCTGTAAAGTTTGGAAGGTAGGAGACCAGGTACTGGCAGAAGTAAAGCTGTGAGGACGGGGCGTGAGTCGTGCTTGGGTAGTTCAGGTGGTAGAGCACATGCTCGCGAAAGGCAAAGGTCCCGGGGTCGAGTCTCGGTCCGGCACACAGTTTAATCTGCCAGGAAGTTTCAAAACAAACCTCCTTTCAGAAAAATGTCTTGCATTACTTACTCTCATACAATTTCAAGAGCTCATTTTCCTAGAGGACTCACTCGATATGTTCGTTACTCCTACGTATATTTCCCGAGAAGATCGTGGAAGTGTAATCAGAGAGATTCGAGACCACACAAAAGTTTCCCAACAATCGTTCTTCCTGCAAAGCATTCGCAGTGGATATAGGGAAGGAGGGATGCGACATTGCTACGCAATATACTCTCCGCCACGCACCAAAACGTGGAAAGTGGCTTGCAGAGTATGAATGTAGATGTGGATTTAATTCCCATATATTAATTTTACACGTCATCCACTTCTGGACCCAAGGTTGGTTTGTTAGTTTTCCCTAATGCTCCTACCGTGTTCTTCGTGGTGCTTTAGACAGTGTGGGCATCCACACGCACTCAGTCGACGCAATGCTGAAAACTCTGCCACGAGAGATTTCGCTGCTGTCTGTGGAACGCGACGCATCCACTGAATTCTGCGCCCCCCTTACAGTTGCTATGGTGTCGTGTCGGCTGGTGGTGGAAACCCAGTTTCTCAAAAATACAAGATGGCGGAACTAACACAGCTGTGCTTTGTAACGCCTCCCCCCTCCCCTCCCCGCCCTCCCCTCCTCACTTCTCTCCGCATCTTACAACCTAGTACTTTACAGAGAATTAAAATGAAACAGCCAATCACAATACAACACCAGAAGCCATCTTGGTTATGTTCAAACGTATCTGGACGATCTGAATTATTTTTTTCCACCGTGATAAAAACTTGCTGTAGAACCTACACAATAAAGAATGTTGTCCTCCGTATGAATACTACGAGGATTGCTTTAAATTTCGGTAACACAATAAACCGCAAAAATTTAAAGGTTGACATCATCATCATCATCATCATCATCATTTAAGACTGATTATGCCTTTCAGCGTTCAGTCTGGAGCATAGCCCCCCTTATACAGTTCCTCCATCATCCCCTATTCAGTGCTAACATTGGTGCCTCTTCTGATGTTAAACCTATTACTTCAAAATCATTCTTAACCGAATCCAGGTACCTTCTCCTCGGTCTGCCCCGACTCCTCCTACCCTCTACTGCTGAATCCATGAGTCTCTTGGGTAACCTTGCTTCTCCCATGCGTGTAACATGACCCCACCATCTAAGCCTGTTCGCCCTGACTGCTACATCTATAGAGTTCATTCCCAGTTTTTCTTTGATTTCCTCATTGTGGACACCCTCCTGCCATTGTTCCCATCTACTAGTACCTGCAAACATCCTAGCTACTTTCATATCCGTAACCTCAACCTTGTTGATAATGTAACCTGAATCCACCCAGCTTTCACTCCCATACAACAAAGTTGGTCGAAAGATTGAACGGTGCACAGATAACTTAGTCTTGGTACTGACTTCCTTCTTGCAGAAGAGAGTAGATCGTAGCTGAGCGCTCACTGCATTAGCTATGCTACACATCGCTTCCAGTTCTTTCACTATGTTGCCATCCTGTGAGAATATGCATCCTAAGTACTTGAAACCGTCCACCTGTTCTAACTTTGTTCCTCCTATTTGGCACTCAATCCGTTTATATTTCTTTCCCACTGACATTACTTTCGTTTTGGAGATGCTAATCTTCATACCATAGTCCTTACATTTCTGACCTAGCTCTGAAATATTACTTTGCAAACTTTCAATCGAATCTGCCATCACAACTAAGTCATCCGCATATGCAAGACTGCTTATTTTGTGTTCACATATCTTAATCTCACCCAGCCAGTCTATTGTTTTCAACATATGATCCATAAATAATATGAACAACAGTGGAGACAGGTTGCAGCCTTGTCTTATCCCTGAAACTACTCTCAACCATGAACTCAATTTACCGCCAACTCTTAACTGCTGCCTGACTATCCATGTAAAGACCTTTAATTGCTTGCAAAAGTTTGCCTCCTATTCCATAATCTTGTAGAGCAGACAATAACTTCCTCCTAGGAACCCGATCATATGCCTTTTCTAGGTCTATAAAGCATAGATACAATTCCCTGTTCCACTCATAACACTTCTCCATTATTTGCCGTAAGCTAAAGATCTAAAGGTTGACAGTTCAACTAAATTGCTAGATCGTATACATAGAAAAAAGTAACCGATTCAACACTTAGGAACTATCCGAAAGGAACGCAAATCGGTAGATGTGGTGCACGTGTATAGAAAAACAAATGATTACAGTTGCAGAAAAATTTGATGATTCATTCAAGAGAAAGAGGCTCGCAGACTAGGCAAGTGAATGGCTCATTAGTCCATCTCTGGCGCTCATGTCAGAAGTTATTAAGTTTGGCTCAGATTGACAGAGAAGAAATGGTACCCTAGACCAGCACTCCTGGTTCTCGTGGCGAAAGGTTGGTGTCCCGCCACTGTCAAGGCAGTCTGCAGGTACGTTTTTCCTGTTTCTCTTGAATAAATTTCCAAAACTTTTCTGAAATTGTAATCATTGGTTGCCGTTACATATGCCGATTTCCGTCACATTCGGGTAATCCTTTCTGGTGCTTTGTCCTTTTTTGTCTCTCATAATCTAACTACGGACCATCACAAAGAAAGTACTGCGCCATAATTGAAACAAAGAATGCTTTTTACTGCCAGATCACAGAGAAGATGCAACAGGTCTAGCAAAGAGGTGGCCTACATTACACTTATTCGTCCTCTCCTGAAGTATTTCTGCACGATATGGGACACTTGCAAGGTAGAATTGACGAGGGACATCCAAAAAGTTGAAAAAAGAAACAGAAACATGGGGGGCGTATACTTAACTTGAGTTGTGGTGGAACCGTTAGAAGGAAAGCATTTCTCGTTGCGGCGAGATCTTTTTGTGAAATTTCAATCACCAACTTTTTCTCCGAATAGAAAAATATTTTAACTGGCTCCAACGTTTATAGGGAGAAATTATCATTGTAGTGAAATACGAGAAATCAGACGTCGCACGGAAAGGGGGTAGGTGTTGGTTTTCCCTACTTCCTACTGAAGCCAGGTACGGTGGAGAAATGTTCTGGAAGTGGTTCCATGCATCCTCTGCCAAACACTGAAGTGTCACGTAGACGTAGATGAAGAGCGGCAGAAATTTTTTCTCTCGTCAATGTTACATGAGATTTAAACGAATTTATAGCTCCATTTTTCCTTACGACTAATTGTGTTTAGAGGAAGGGATGACGATCGAGATGAAGGGAACAGAGAATGTCACGAACCGGGAATGCGGCATCACGCTTCCTAGCGGTAAGGTAAGCGCCTGTCTGAATGTCATAAAAATGTCAGGGGTCACGGCGCAAGGGGCAAATCGGTCAGTGACAGAAGCTGCGTTTTAGCCACAACCGTCTGTAAATATTTATGCAAATCAAACGCTGCAGTTGTCAGTTATGCACCATTTATATTTACAGAGGCGTTTTCAATCCGCGATAAAGAGTCACTTCCAGCTGCACAAAGTGTTTCCGCCGACGGCAGTGCGGTCACACAATAAAACGCGGTAACTCTTGACACCGTGTCTCATTGTCAGCTAGCGTAAAAATTCTGTGAAGAGTCACGTGATCTTGGGTTCGAACACTGGACCCTCTAAGATACTCTATCCTGTGCAAGCCTCATCATCTCCGAATAACCACTGCAACCAATGTCCTTGTACACCTCCTCACTCTAGTCAAGCCTTCGCCTCTGCCTGCAGTTTTTACCCCCGTCTACATCAGTACCTATACAGTACACCGCAAGCTACCCAACGGTGCGAGGCGGAGGATATTTGAGCACCACTAGCTGATCCCCCGCCCCCCTTCTCTGTTCCACTCGCAAACGCTGCGTTGGAAGAATGATTATCGGTAATCGTCTTTATTGCCTGTAATTTCTGGAAATTTCCGGGTGTGGTGATTATGCGACATGTATGTGGGGGGAAGTAATATGTCGTCCGACACCTTGCGGTATGTGCTCTCTACAAATTTCAGCAGTAAACCTCCCTGTAATACTCAGCGCCTCTCTTGCAACGTCTGCCAGTGGAGTTTGTTTATCATCCCCGTGACGCTCTCTCATCAGCTAAACGATCCCGTGACGAAACGCGTAGCTCTTCGTCGGAGCTTCTCTATCGCATCTATGAGTCCTACCTGGAAAGGACCACAGATTCATGAGCAATACTCAAGAACCAGTAGAATAAGCGCCTAGTAAGCCACTTCCCTCGTGGATGAGTAAAATTTCCTAAAGCTTTTTCCCATTAATCTCAGTCTGGCATCCGCTTTCCCCAATATTTATTCTGCTTTATCATTCAACTCAAGATCACTCTGGACACTTATTTCTACGTACGGTAGGAAAGATAGTATTTCCGTTGGTTTCTCATCAACACCGTAGTGGCACAGTAGTGGATTTCTTTTCCTATATATATATGCACAATATTTAAGTTTATTTACGATCAGGGTCAACTACCAGGGCCTGCACCATTAACCAATCCTCTGTAGCTCATTCTGAAAATCGTTACTATCTTCTGGCGTTGCTGTTTTCTTATAGACAATCGCATCATCTGCGAACTGTCTTAAAGGTCTGTCTACGTAGTCTTTCCCGGCCTAAAAAGTCTTGAAAGTCTCTTCGGGTTTGTTGCCGGATCCTAAAATCAACTTGACTCGATATTTCGGCGATCCAACTGGTCGCCATCTTCAGGAGAATTTTAACATTAAGAGTGTGTTCCGTCCACCTTCTAACATTAGGGCACTAGTCGGCTCTGTGAAAGATGATTTGGGGTTAGGAAACCCGGTGTATACAAAATTCCGTGTTAGTGTGGGAAGACTAACATTGGCCATTCGATTCGCACAGTTAATGACAGGTGTGTTGAACATCGCCTTCATACGAGGCTACAACAGCCGGAAAAATCAGCAGTAGCAGAACACTACCTAAATGAGGGACACAGTACGAAATTTGTTGAAACTATGGTAGTTGCCAACATTTCCGGTTTTCGCAACAGGGTTTATAAGAGGCGATTGAAATTAGGTTGGCGGATAATTTAATCAACAGAGACAATGGGTTTCCTCTTAGCAAGACGTGCAATCCTGTAATGTCTCGCATCAAAACTGAACGTTCTTCGGTGCGGCCCTGAGTGCGATATATCGCTGCCAGCAGTGTTCCACCAAGGGCGGCGCCACCCCCCTGTCTTGGAGGGCAGCAACCGTGGTGGGCGGCGCATGCGCCGTGTACTGAACGGTGGCCTATAATGGACGTCGATTTGCAACCTGGCGTCAGTTCTCAGCGGGGCTCATCAGCAGAAGCAGCATTCTCCTGAAGGTGGTGACCTGTTGGATCGCCGAAGTTGAGTTTAGGATCCGGCAGCAAACCCGAAGAAACTTTCAAGTCTTAAGCGTCATCTTACGCATTCTACTACATTATTTATCTACGAGTGCTGTTCGATAAGTAATGCAACATATTTTTTCTGAAAGGGTTTTATTCAGGATTCCAATACACCATTATATTCTTCACTCTTTTCGCTACAAAATCTTGTTTTTCAATTCTCGGATCAATGCTACGGCCATACGCCCCCCTACTGGGAAGTTCTGTAGGTCCGCATGGTACCTCTGTATTGATCGACGTCGAAACCAGTGTCTTAATGCATCAATGACCCCCCCCCCCCCCATCCGCTTTCCGCGGAGTTTATGCTTCATTGGACCAAACAGATGGAAGTGAGAAGGTGCGAGATCCGGACTGTAGGCTGGATGAAGAGGAACAGAAGAATGAAGTTTTGTGAGCTCGTTTCCACTGCTCACGCTCGTGTGAGATCTCTCGTTGTCACGGTTTAGGAGAAGTTCCTTTGCATTTTTGTGTCAACGAACACACTGAAGTTGTTTCTTCAACGTCCTAAAGGTAACCGCGCGGTCCAAAGCGTCCCGTTCGGTCCGGGCAGCTCCTCCCGTCGGAGGAGTATGTGTGTGTGTGTATGTGTGTGTGTGTGTGTGTGTGTGTGTGTGTGTGTGTTGTCCTTAGTGTAAGTTAGATAAAGTAGTGCGTAGGCTTAGGGACCGATGACTTCGGCAGTTTGGTCCCATAAGACCTTACCACCACTTCAGAGTTGATCGTTGGGACAGACGGGAGGACATCAGAGTCCCAGAAGACAGTCGTCATTACTTTAGAGTCTGAGAGTGCAGCTTTGGACTTTCTCTTTAGAGGAGAAGACCCGTGGCGCCCCTCGATGGATTCGAAGTAATGAACGCATGTTCCACAAAAAAAAAAAAGAACGCTATTTCAGTCTTTGATCGCTATTTTTCATTTTCAATGACCGGTTTCAGCCTAGCTGCCCATCTTCAGATCATGTATTGCCTTTAGAGAGTAACCTGTCAGTTATGACAGCGAACCAATAGGTTACTCTGTAACTGCAATACATGATCTGAAGATGGGCAGCTAGCCTGAAACCGGTCACTGAGAATAATAAACAGCGATCAAAGACTGAAATGCCATATTTTTATTTAAAGAACGATCGCGGCAATCCGAATAAGATAATCATGTCTAGTTTTGATAAACCACGTTTCATCGCCTGTGACGACGTCCGACAAAAAACTGACACGATTAGTCTCGTAAGGCGCAAGCATTTCATCACAGACGGCCCTTCACTGCTCTTTTATCACCTTTTGTCAGGTACAGAGGAACACAGCGGTCACACAAGTGGTGGACCAGTGTGTCAGCACTACCGGAACAGATACGTCGAGGTGAACAGTGAGGTGTTTGAATGCGAATCGCCGGCCAGCTCAATCGAGACTGTGCGCGCGTTCCAACATTGCAGGAGTCACGGCTGTGTGCGGCCGAGCGGCACGCGGCAGGTGAGACAGATTTGCGCGACCTCGTTGCCACGGTGACAGACGCCTTGCCCAACGACTCGCCGTGGTTTTTGTTCACTACTAGCTTTCCGTAAATATTCTGCCAGCCCCTATGAATATCTGCAATGCCCTGTTTTTCCGCCAAAAGAAACTGAACATCTCTCTGCTTGGCACGCACCTCCATCACAGACGCCACTTACAATGCTAGGTACAGCGCTGCCACCTATCGGAACTCCGTGGAACTACATGGGCTTAAGCGGGGATATTCCTCCATGTCCCACAACTAGAGATGCGCCCTACCAAGACTACATACAGTTCGGTAGTGTTGGTGCAGTACGTAAGTGATATGGTAAATGGCAGGATTACCGGTAATACTGGCAGCAGTGAGAGGCAGAAGAACCTAAATGAATGCGTAAAATAGAAACTGGAAGCCGACGACTTCTCGCTGTTTTCTGTTCGTTTCTTTGTTTGGTTAGCACATAATTAGAACCGCACGTCATTCAGTGTTAGTCCATTGCGTATTTTGTATCCTTACAGAATGTACATTGCATTTTATAAGTAAAAAGAAATTAATTGATCACGAAACTTCTGCGCTTTTATGAAATTGAAGCAAATGTAGTTTACATGCACGAACATAAAAAAAATACACAATTACGAGGTGCATTCAAGTTCTAAGGCCTCCGATTTTTTTTTCTAATTAACTACTCACCCGAAATCGATGAAAGTGGCGTAACTTCTCGACGTAATCACCCTGCAGACGTACACATTTTTCACAACGCTGACGCCATGATTCCATGGCAGCGGCGAAGGCTTCTTTAGGAGTCTGTTTTGACCACTGGAAAATCGCTGAGGCAATAGCAGCACGGCTGGTGAATGTGCGGCCACGGAGAGTGTCTTTCATTGTTGGAAAAAGCCAAAAGTCACTAGGAGCCAGGTCAGGTGAGTAGGGAGCATGAGGAATCACTTCAAAGTTGTTATCACGAAGAAACTGTTGCGTAACGTTAGCGTTGTCTTGGTGAAACAGCACACGCGCAGCCCTTCCCGGACGTTTTTGTTGCAGTGCAGGAAGGAATTTGTTCTTCAAAACATTTTCGTAGGATGCACCTGTTACCGTAGTGCCCTTTGGAACGCAATGGGCAAGGATTACGCCCTCGCTATGCCAGAACATGGACACCATCATTTTTGCAGCACTGGCGGTTACCCGAATTTTTTTTTGTGGCGGTGAATCTGTGAGCTTCCATTGAGCTGACTGGCGCTTTGTTTCTGGATTGAAAAATGGCATCCACGCCTCATCCATTGTCACAACAATTCGTGCTGTCGTTGCGCGTCAACATTGCTTGGCAACATGCCACACGGGCAGCCATGTGGTCGTCCGTCAGCAATCGTGGCACCCACCTGGATGACACTTTTCGTATTTTCAGGTCGTAATGCAGGATTGTGTGCACAGAACCCACAGAAATGCCAACTCTGGAGGCGATCTGTTCAACAGTCATTCGGCGATCCCCAAAAACAATTCTCTCCACTTTCTCGATCATGTCGTCAGACCGGCTTGTGCGAGCCCGAGGATGTTTCGGTTTGTTGTCACACGATGTTCTGCCTTCATTAAACTGTCGCACCCACGAACGCACTTTCGACAAATCCATAACTCCATCACCACATGTCTCCTTCAACTGTCAATGAATTTCAATTGGTTTCACACCACGCAAATTCAGAAAACGAATGATTGCACGCTGTTCAAGTAAGGAAAACGTCGCCATTTTAAGAATTTAAAACAGTTCTCATTCTCGCCGCTGGCGGTAAAATTCCATCTGCCGTACGGTGCTGCCATCTCTGGGACGTATTGACAATGAACGCGGCCTCATTTTAAAACAATGCGTATGTTTCTATCTCTTTCCAGTCCGGAGAAAAAAAAATCGGAGGCCTTAGAACTTGAATGCACATTGTATTGTTGATATTTTGCAGAAAACAGAACATTCTTCATAATGAGCAAAAGCAAGAGTTTCCTGTTATCATCAATAAATGAAAAAGTTGCTTACGAATAACAGAAACATGTTTTATGCAGCTTGTGATGTGTCCATGGTGCGGTGTGTTACTATGTACAGGGCATGACGCTCTGTCACAGATAGAACGTTCCTCGTCACAAGAGTTGGCAGACATGCGCTTAACGTCTGGTGCGGCAACATGTAGTGCCAGTAAAGTAGCAGGGATGAACACAGAATGCTTTCCCAACAGGTGTCGTCCCAACTGGAAGAAGTTTATCTCCGTGGATACCAACTTACGAGAGATGGGGTTTGTTTTCAGGGTTCTTAATTTTACCTTTTTGTTGAAGAAATTGCGGTTTTAGCGCCGTATCATTGATCTGGAGTGTTTTCTTAATTTTTACTACAACATTCGTCTATTTGACTTTAAGTATCAACAATTATAAAATAAAACCTGATGCAAACATCGAAAATTTCAATATTGCTGTAAATACTGCTTACTTTTACGTAAATGAAATGAAATATGGTGTGGCTAGCGCCTCCCGCCAGGTAGACCGTTCGCCTGGTGCAAGTCTTTTGCGTTGACGCCTCTTCGGCGACTTCGGTATCGATGCGAACGAGATGACGATGATTACGACAACACAAAACCCAGTCCCTGAGCGGAGGAGAATCTCCGATCCAGCCGGGAATCGAACCCGGCCGCCTCGGCACGACATTCCGTCGCGCTGACCACTCAGCTACCGGGGCGGACTACCTTTATGTAACAAGCAGGAGGGTAACTATGTAGGACAAAAATGTTCCGTAGGTTACCCAGTCCTTTACGTATCCTCACCCAGTTACTAGGCAGTTCACCGCTTCCAGTTTTCAGGGGAGTCTGGTAAGAGACTGGTCCTATGTGGAAAGAGAGCGACCGTTGTAATGCCCAATAGGTATGCAACCCACCTATCACACAGGTAATGCAGGAACGACTTTAACTGATCAAAGCTACCAGGAGAACAACCGTAGTCATCGGTAGTTTACGGTAGTCTTACAGCTCTACATGATTCAAATACCACATTTTTAAAACCGACACTGGCCGAGAAAAAAAGTGTTGCATTACTAGTTTTAATTTACTGACAACTGCCTCAGCCCCACTTTGCGACCGCGATGGGGCAGCCACGAGTGCTGTACAGCAGTTCCAGATAAGTTTTTACAGTCTGACGATAATTTATGAATTTGTAGTTTTAGCTTGACGATGTCCACTATGGACAAACGGTAGTTACTGTTATTCTGAAGAAGGTTGGGTTATCCCGACTGAAACCTAGGTAAATTCTAGGTAAACCGTGCAACTGAGGCTGTCGATTATTAAAATTAATATTAATATTTAAATAGTTGCTTACAGGGCCGCGAAATGTTGAAGATATTTATGTTGCATTACTTACTGAACGCCCTCGTGTTATGTTGAAGGCCTGTGAGGAGGCACTGCAGGTCGGGCCCTTCTCACCTGACGACGTTTCGCACCCCGCGGGCCGACTCCTCCTCAGGAAGCGACAGGTTGCCTCTGCCGCCAATGGCGGCCCGCGGGACTCGTTGCTCGTCCCGCCCGCGGCCGGCGTTAATATTTGAGGCGCTGCGGCCTGCCGCCTGTTTAGGACAGAGACCCAGCAGGGGGACGAAGGGCGGGGGGGAGGGGGGGTACGGGGGCTGGGCACACCAGCAGAGGCGCACTGTGCGTGACGCAGCCCGGGATTGCACGCACTTTCCTCAGACCGCACGTCATGGCGGTGATGTATTCCTTAGAGGAGAAAGTGGTATACCATGTGAATTTTAAAATTTTCCCGCCGTTAGTGTTTATCGCGACCTGTGCTTCAGACCATCCGTTACGCAGCGCTATTCAGCGGACGCGCGCACACACAGACTGCGACAGCGCCGCTATGCGGGTGTAGTCCGGCCAGCTGCTGACCCCCGGCTGCCTTGGCGGCCACGACTGGCGACAAATCGCTCCGCTCCGGACAGGCGGTTGACGTGACAGCGGCTTCCGGCGCCTGCACAGTGCCCCGAGGTAGCGCCGACAGGCAGCCGCTCGCCGCTGCCGCCTGGGGCGCTGTCAAACGCACTCACGCCTGTCCACTGGCCACGCGACATC
This sequence comes from Schistocerca cancellata, assembly GCF_023864275.1. Taxonomy (NCBI): domain Eukaryota; kingdom Metazoa; phylum Arthropoda; class Insecta; order Orthoptera; family Acrididae; genus Schistocerca; species Schistocerca cancellata. Next base: position 157,955,395 of record NC_064637.1, read on the forward strand.
TCTCTCACCCCCTCCCCCACCCTCCCCTCCATTCCCACCCTCTCAGGCTGGTGGGGGTAAGTAGTCTAATGACCGCAGAACAGATGAATCAGAACTAACAATCGTGCGCGCCATTAAAACAATGAGACAAACACGACGTGATGTATGCGTTGTGAGCTCAACCATTGTTTAAATATTATTAGTTTAGTAATTATTAGCGATTTAAATACGACTCAGTATGTCACACAAGAAATTTCGAACGACAAACGAATAGATTTTTTTTTCCAAAAAGAAAAGAATAACCGCCTTTGAATATTAGAACTCGGACCTCTGCTAAGTGAAAAACATTTCCATGGTAGGCAATGAAAACCTGGTTAACTACACCTATCAGTGAAAACCGTTTAATTCCAGTAACCTGTCACTCCGTTATCAAAGAGAAATTTGCAAGTGCGTGGATTTCTCTAATCTTTCAATAACTAGGCTTCTACTATACACTTACACATGTAATAGCTTTTTTTGTAGCACTGTGTATTATTTTATAAGAAACATTTTCGATGCTCCTGTAAAATCTAACAAAATGGAGTTACGTGCCTTTCATTGCCTACCACCGAAGTAAAAAGCGGAAGCTTGCGCCAACACTGGTACGATGACGTCACAGCCAATACAAGTAGTGCACGACAAACACGTATTATGTATGGTGGGTTTCCATGTGGTTCCCAAGTCGTGCAGCGACCGTAACCATAAAATTACCAAATATGCAGCAACCAGTCGCAAAATCATGTGTCATTTATTCACTTTTGCAAATCGATTTGAACTGATTAACAGCCGTCATCGCTGCTTTGAACCAATATGTGCCCTGAGTAGTAACACTGTCTTAAGCAGAGGTCAAACTTAAAGCACCGATGATGGATGTTAATCAGTTGAAATCGAATTGCAAAAGTGAATAAATAAAACATAGTTTTCCAACTAGTTCCTACATATTTGGTAATTTTAAACACGTATTATTCCGCCAGAACATTGTCGCACCTGGGCGTTTCGATTCGGTCGGCTTATCGTCACTTTTTGTCGCAATGTTGCACGAGAACACTCCGCACCACTTGATCCTATGTCCAGAACTTTCTGGCAGTCATTTGAAGTGCCAAGCATTTTGCTTGTTCAACACGGCGCTTCTTTAAAGTCACCTCGTGTCTCCGATAACGGCCACTGAAGGCCAAGTGCTGTAATATCGTGGTCGGGTACTGCAGTATATGGAGCCTCCGTCGTGAGCTCAGCCACTGAATACGCCTTGCAGCTGTTAGCGATTCAGAAGATATGAACGAGATCTGTCACACAAGAACGTTCTAAAGCTCGGCCGATGACGGAGCAGACGCGTTAACGAAAAAAAAAAATAAGAAAGAAAGAAATGGAACCGGCGTCTTTTAAGAAGGGATTATTCTTACCGCTGAAATAACCGGTTTTCGGTTACATCGGTTATTTCCGCATCCATTTTCACATGATTCTTAAAGCCGGTCAGAAGAACCGTACTCTAAAATACCCGATTTTCTGTTTTTTTATCGCCGTTACTTCCAACAGTAAACGTACATATCATGCAAAGGTTGAAAAATTCTATCGCAGAATTTCGTGTTTTACATTTCAAGATACATAGCATTAAAATACCAAATAAAATAGGTAAATAAAAGAAAACTCAGTCCATCCATCGTTCGTTGCTTTTCTCGAAAGAAAAAAAAATTCCCAGTATTCTCCTACTGATCTTAATCTTACAAATATCTTTTAAAAAAAATCACACTGTGTCTTCAACATTTCGCGGCCCTGTCAGCAACAGTATAAATATTAATTTTATTTTTAATAACGAACAGACTCAGTTGCACCGTTCACCTAGAAATTTACCTAGGTTTCAGTCGGGATAACCCAACTTTCTTCAGAATAACAGTATCTATCGTTTGTCCATAGTGGACATCGTCAAGCTAAAACTACATAGATACCGTTATTCTGAAGAAGGTTCGGTTATCCCGACTGAAACCTAGGTAAATTTCTAGCTGAACGGTGCAACTGAGGCTGTTCATTATTAAAAATAGAAAAAGTTAAGATTAAATGACACTGTAATCGAGGATCGTAACACTACTTACGCATTACGAATAGTCAGTGGTGGAGGGTGCAGTCTGGGGTTGGACGACCCTGCTTTCCGTGTTGAGTTGCCCGTTTCTAAGGGCCGCAAGCAGACTGCAGCACATTACGTAGACAGAGGCAGCTGAATAACTAATTCCTGTTTTCGCTATAAACTATGAATGAGATGTTAATTTTTAACTTATTACTCATGCCCTGACTTCCTTTTTTAGTTATTTGATACACGTGGCCGCCAAATATTGAGGTTTTGTGTAAAATTTGTTCCGATCTTAATGGAAAAATTGTTCCCTAGACGAATATATATATATATATATATATATATATATATATATATATATATATATATATATATATATACTTTTATCGGGAATTGGAATATAACTGGTTTTTACACGACAAAATCAAAAATGTCTCTTTAAAAATTCAAATTAACAGTTTAGATAGTGAACAAAACCAGGCAGACTTAATTACATGACAATAGTTAAAAATTCAAAAATGAATTAATCCAGTGGCGAATATTTATTTTCCAATACTCGTTTTATGATGTTCTGATCTGAAAGTTGACTCCTTTCATCAGAAACAATATCATTCAAAGACTATCGCAAGTTATTCAGAACTAAAATACCGGCATCGGTTTTAACCGGTCGCTCTTTCTCATCCCTACTTTCAACATCATATTTCGCACCTCTGTTAAGTTGGAAGCATTTGCAACGTACGGACGTAGCCGTCGTTAGATGAGTGGTTGTGGACAAGCATGTTTTACCCATGAAGTCACTAGTTCGAATCTAGGGAATCGAAATTTTTGTTTTACTTTTGTTTAAACTCTGTATTTCTTAACAAATGCAAATGTTGATTAATAAATTCTGAAACATCATTTTCAATGTAAATTACATATTGTTTGTTTTTGTCTTTTAATTCCTCATGATACGCAGGTATTCAAAAGAAATTATATGTTGGTACGGAAACGAGAAACAGAAAATAAAAGAAAACAAATGATTTTTTATTTCTGGAGACTGAATTTTTATTAACGAGTGTAATACAGATAGTGAAAGGCTATTTACAACTTGTACAGAAACCAGAGGGTAGGTATAAGAGTCGAGGGACATGAAACGGAAGCAGTGGTTGATACGGGAGTGAGAAAGGGTTTGTAGCATGTCCCCGATGTTATTCAGTCAGTCCACTGAGCAAGCCATAAAGGAAACCAAAGAAAACTTTGGAGTAGGAATCTAAATTCAAGGAGAAGAAACAAAAACGTTGACAGTTGTCAATCATACTGCAATTCGGTCAGAGACAGAAAGGGACTTGAAAGAGCATTTGAACGGAATGTACAGTGTCCTGAAAGGAGGATATAAGATGAAGATCAACAAAAGCAAGAGAAGGACAATGGAATGTAAGTGAATGTAATCAGGTGATTCTGTGGGATTTAGTTTAGCAAACGAGAAACTTTAAGTAGTTGATAAGTTTTATTATTTGTCACAGCTATATAACTAATGATGACTGAATTAGAGATGATATAAAATGTGGGCTGGCAGTGGTAAGAAATGCGAGGTTGGAGATAAATTTTGTAACCATCGAATACAGATTTGTTAAGAAGTATTTTTTGAAAGTATTTGTATAGAATGTAGCCATGTATCTAAGTGAAACATGGATGATAAACAGTTTAGACAAGAAGAGAACACAAGCTTTTGAAATGTGGTACTACAGGAGAATGCTCAAGATTACGTGAATAGATTACGTAACTAATGAGGAGGTGCTGATCAGAATTGGGGAGAAAAGAAAGTTGTGGCACGATCTGACTTGAATAAGGGATCGGTTAATGAAAGACATTCTGGGACATCAAGGGGTCACCAGTTTAGTACTGGAGGGAAGTGTGGGGCGGTAAAAAGTTTAGAGGGATACTAAGAGATAAATGCAGTATGCAGAGGTATGTTGGCTGCAGGAGTTATTCAAAGATGAAAAGGCTTGTTCATGATAGTGTAGCGTGGTGAGCTGGATCAAACCAGTCTTCGGACTAAAGGACACAACAATAACAATATAATTGGACGGTAAGGTATTTGCCATTTCTGTATCAAATTTTAGTTTAGTTTCACTTGGTCGATAACTCAAAAATATGGTACTTTAATTTTAAAAAAGTATGACTAAATATTTGTTACTTGAAATTTCCATTTCCTAATAAGTCAGCACTTTAAATCAAAGAAAAAAAAAACTTGCTGTTACCTAGATTCGAACCGCTGACTTTTCCATTACATGGCATTTTCGCTGTCAGCTAAGCTACCGACGCTATGTGAAAATATTGCAAATGTGTCATACTTAGTTCGCAATCTTCTAATCTTTCAAGGTGATTTTTTTTTTTTTTTTTTTGTCTGAGAACTGCGTCCTGCTGATTTTGGAAACTGATGCCAGAGTAACTCCCCTTCAAACATTACAAGTATGAAGAGAACCGCATACGCCACTCAGTAGGGTCCTCTTTTGAGACGAAGGGGTTGGCACAGGACAGCAAGTGTGTCGGGACGCATCAAACCAGTTGAAAGGTGAAACGACCCTCTGAGCATTCGCTCCGGTCTTCTTTCGATCTGCTCAACGTTCTCTGAAGGCACAACCTGATATGAGTTTCTTATACTTTAGAGCAAAAATGGCAAGAAAATCACTCACTACCTCGAATAACAGCAAGGACAACAGTTGTCTAGCACTCTGGTGTGTGTTCCTGGGAGGTGCGCAGATAGTGACGTGGGGGAGAATAGGAAATGACTGACCTTTTCGTGAACAGTCTCCTGAGTGGTATGATAAGGTGTCCAGTGCAGGGCCAGAAACAGCAGCAGTGCAGTAACAGTAGTAGCCAGTAGCTAGCAGCAGCCCTAGTAGCTAACAGCATTGGCTACCAGCAGCGGCGCTTGCAGCCCGTAGCCAGTACCAGCCAGTAGCCGGCAACGCCTGCGGGCCGGTCGATACGGGCCCGTGCAGCTGCGCTGCTGTGTGGGTTGCAGCCCTGCAGGGGGCCCAGACTTCGCGCTGTGCTCTCGCGTTTCCTGGCACTCCAAACTCCGGTTGGCATTGAACCAACACTTTGACGCGGCCTTTTAAGTTTTTACAAAAACGGTGAAGGAGGAAAACAGTTCACAGAACAAACTGTTTTACTACTTCTCGAGATAACTGTTAACGAAAGTATGAGTGTCTTGAATAGCTTTCGACATTCGTCAGGACCGCTATTACTCTCTGTATATATAAACGATTATGCGGAGAGGGTGGGTGAAACGTGTAGTTGCTTGCTGATGTTGTGTAGGGGAAGGTATCGGACTCATTGTACGAAGATACAAGACGACATAGATGAAATTTCCAGTTGCTGTGATGAATGGCAGATAGCTAGCAAGTAGAAAAACGTAAGTTAATACATATGAGTAGGAAGATCAGACTTGTAATATTCGGATACAGTATTACTAGTGTCAAGTCGTTTAAATAACTGGGCGTAAAACTGCAAAGTGATAAGACATGGAACGATTCCGTTTTACAGAGAGTACTCAACAGCATTGGCTCCTTACTTAGCTTGCGAATCTCTTGCCCAACGTAAAGTCCCGAGCGACTGGAAAAAAGCGCAGGTGACGCCTGTTTATAAGAAGGGTAGAAGGAAGGATCCTCAAAATTACAGACCAATATCCTTAACATAGGTTTGTTGTACGATTCTCCAACATATTCTCAGTTCGAATATGATGAATTTCCTTGAGACAGAGGTTGCTGTCCATGCATCAGCATGGCTTTAGAAAGCATCGCTCCTGCGGAACGCAACTCGCACTTTTTTCACACGATATCTTGCGAACCAGGGATGAAGGGTATCAGACGGATGCCATATTCCTTGACTTTCGGAAAGCGTTTGACTCGGTGCCCCACTGCAGATTCCTAACTAAGGTACGAGCATATGGGATTGGATCCCAAGTATGTGAGTGGCTCGCAGATTTCTTAAGTAATAGAACCTACTACGTTGTCCTTAATGGTGAGTGTTCATCGGAGGTGATGGTATCATCTGGAGTGCACCAGGGAAGTGTGGTAGGTCCGATGTTGTTTTCTATCCACATAAATGATCTTTTGGATAGGGTGGATAGCAATGTGCGGCTGTTTGCTGATGATGCTGTGGTGTACGGGAAGGTGACGTCGTTGAGTGACTGTAGGAGGATACAACATGACTTGGACAGGATTTGTGATTGGTGTAAAGAATGGCAGCTAACACTAAATATAGATGAATGTAAATTAATAAAGATGAATAGGAAAAGGAATCCTGCAATGTCTGAATACTCCATTAGTAGTGTAGCACTTGACATAGTCACGTAGATTAAATATTTGGGCGTAACATTGCAGAGCGATATGAAGTGGGACAAGCATGTAATGGCAGTTCTGAGGAAGGCCGATAGTCGTCTTCGGTTCATTGGTAGAATTTTGGGAAGATGTGGTTCATCTGTAAAGGAGACCGCTTATAAACCACTAATACGACCTATTCTTGAGTACTGCTCGAGCGTTTGGGATCCCTATCAGGTCGGATTGAGGGAGGACATAGAAGCAATTCAGAGGCGGGCTGCTAGATTTGTTACTGGTAGGTTTGATCATCACGCGAGTGTTACGGAAATGCTTCAGGAACTCGTGTGGGAGTCTCTAGAGGAAAGGAGGCGTTCTTTTCGTGAATAGCTGCTGAGGAAATTTAGAGAACCAGCATTAGAGGCTGACTGCAGTACAATTTTACTGCCGCCAACTTATATTTCGCGGAAAGACCACAAAGATAAGATAAAAGAGATTAGGGATCGTACAGAGGCTTATAGGCAGTCACATTTCCCTCGTTCTGTTTGGGAGTGGAACGGGGAGAGAAGATGCTAGTTGTGGTACGAGGTACCCTACGCCACGCACCGTATGGTGGATTGCGGAGTATGTATGTAGATGTAGATGTAAAGTAAAACGACACATATGTCAACAGGTATGGAAATCCGGACACATGATTATAGGAGCTTTTCTTCAATATGTGACATTCTTTTCAAACTATGATGTATACATTATTACAAATTATAAAAATGTTTGCACATTGCATGTCTCCTCCTAAACCACTGAACCGATTACCACCAAACTTGGTACACGTATCATTTGTTGTCTGGAAAGAAACTCTTTGGGGATAAGAGGCACACACCTGTCATAGGAGCGGAGCCCACGACGCGAGAATTCTCGTACCTACACTCATCCAGTATTTGAGAATGAAAGCACTAAGAGACTTGCAACAAACTTTACACATAAATTCAAACCTATACGAAACTTTTTCTCGCTGTGATGAAAGGAAAAAAAAGTTTATCACTTGCTACATTTTCGCTCATCATGCAGTGAACCTGCCATATGAAGCATCGCGTACTAATTTGTTACTTCTTTACTACAAACTGTATTCGTGACAGATTTTGGAGACAGTATTGATGTGTACCATTGAATGTACAAAAAAAAGTCGTTGTAGGACGCATAGTTCAGGAGATATGACGTCATGAAAACTGAGGTGCGCGAAAAACTACTGCATCGTGCAAAACGTTTAAACTTATCACGTCGTTGCTACTAAGTGTATTTGCAACACTTTCCGCAGATGGTATCCATATCTGCCAGTGAGTGTACCCACAAACATATATTGTTATACAGCACATAGTTCAGAAGATACGACGTCAAATGCTAAGGTGCGACAAAAGACTGCCGCGTCATGCGTCATACTTTCATTTATTACTTCTTTACTACTCTCTCTATCGACAACACTTTTCGCAGACAGTAGCGACATATATCACTGGATGTACCTGCAAAATTGTATCATTGTGCAGCACACAGTTCAGAAGATATGACGTGATAAACATTAACCTCGGTGAAAATGACACAGTAGGGCGGCATTCGCTAGACATGCAGGTGAACTATGTGTACAAATATGCATGAAATATCTGTGAAATATATTTGACATCTGAGGAACGCCATGGATGAAAAACTAAACCTAAGGCTCCGGAACGATTTCAGTCAAATTTGGTACACGTATTAGTTACAACTTGGAAATATCGTAGGGGTAAGAACCACCAGACTCCTACTGGAGTGAGTGTGATAACGTGGAGAGAGAAAGATGGAGAAGGAGATGGACAGACGATGAGGTGGAATGAGGAGATAGGCAAAGGTAGGAGGAGAACAAGGAGGAGACTGACAGAGACAAGGAAGGTGAAAACGGACAGCGAGAGTGGAGGAGATAGAGAAAGGAAATAGGAGGGGGTAGAGAGACGGTGGAAGCAGGAGATAGACTACTAGAACACTGGAATAAATATATACCCAGGCAACGCCTGGTAGTTAGTATCACTCACTCACTCACTCCGTCTACCGGCACCATCCGACCGCCGTGTCATCCTCAGTGGAGGATGCGGATTGGAGGGGCGTGTGGTCAGCACACCGCTCTCCCGGTCGCTATAATGGTATTCTTGACCGGAGCCGCTACTGTTCGATCGAGTGGCTCCTCGATTGGCATCACGAGGCAACAGCGCATGGCGGCCAGGATGGTCACCCATCCAAGTGCCGACCACGCCCGACAGCGCTTAACTTCGGTTATCTCGCGGGAACCGGAGTAGCGACTGCGGCAAGGCTGTTGCCACTCAGTTAGTATACATAAAATAACATGACGTATTTTCAATGTTTGTCACCTGCAGAGCACAACATGGTGAAGACTTTTTTTAATGGAGCTAAATTTTCGAGTGTGGTCTGTAAAGCAAAACGAAGAACATGGGAACGCCGTCAGTCCCACGGTACGCCCGGAGGCCGTGGCGGGCGTGTCCAACAGTCTGGCAGGAGCCGTTGGCCCGGCGCCTGCTGCAGCCAGACCATCTTCCCGCAGCGGCCCCTGACCAACGCCGTTAACGGCTGCGTCGTTTCCCGTAATGAAACTGCTTATTATTCAGCGCAGGGCCAGCTGACTTTAACACTTGCCCTGAAAGAGCCATTCCACTTTTAACGTGGGCACACCCCGTGTCCTGTATGTTGCTCTCGGTACCTCTATTAACCAACCATCTGTATTCTGACCGAGCCGCGCGGGGTAGCCGTGCGGTCCTGGGCGTCTTGTTACGGTTCGCGCAGCTCCCCCCTGTCGGAGGTTCGAGTCCTCCCTCGGGCATGGGTGTGTGTGTGTGTGTGTGTGTGTGTGTGTGTGTATTTTGTCCTTAGCATAAGCAAGTTCAGATAGTGCGTAAGCCCAGAGACCAATGACCTCGGCGCAGGATTAGCAAAATGATTTCACCTATTTAACATTAACTTATTCATAATTGGATTTGGAATTATCCAATGTTTGGTTCCATAGTCCTTATCACAAATTTCCAAAAATTGTATTCTGTTAAAAAAAATCGCCCTCTCGTCATCTGGAGAATATCAGCCAAGAATTTCTTCTTCAGAGGAAAGAGGGAGAAGTCAGCCGGCTCCGTGTAGGATGAGAGGTAAAGTTTATATATATATATATTGTCGTCTCGTAGCGTTCTCGCTTCCCGAGCAAGGGGGCCTGGGTTCGATTCCCGATGGGGTCAGGAATTTTTCCTGTCTCGAGATGACTGGGTCTTGTTGTGTCGTCTTCATCATCATCATTCATTCCCATTACGGTCGGAGGAAGGCAACAGCAAACCACCTCCATTAGGACCATGCCTAGTAAGGCGGTGCGGGTCTCCCGCATCGTTCCCCTACGCTCTGTAAAGAAGCATCGGACTTCATTTCATTTTCATCATCCCCTTTCTAAAACACAGTTGCACGCATGTATTAACAAGGTTCTTTACTCGTAAGAATAGTAAAGCTGCTTAACTTCGGCTAGTTGTTCTAGTATAAGTTCTTCCTTAATAATACACGTTAGCCTCAGTGCTGGTGACGTGCAAGTCCTGCTACGCACACTACTCTGGTCGCTGTGTGCCGTCTGCGACTGCAGGTGACTGGGCTGTGGCTGACGTCTCGGTGACTCACTGGACGACTGAGTGACTGGGTACTCTGGCCCACCGCAGCAGTGTAAATACTGGTGGCCGAGAGCGCGTTGGCGGCACGTTTCCTGCGAGTCTGTCTTTGGCCTCTGTCGATCTTCTCGCAGCCTCTTTGCCGCCTGGTGTGCTGGCGACAGCTTATGCCACACAATTTTTATTTTCGAATTTATTGGATTTACCAAAGAGTCCATACAGCCGTCTCAATAGCGTAATGTGAATTATGACGGTACGAACGTAAGGACGAGACAACACTCAGTCGCCGAGTGGAGTAAATCTCCTACCTTCGGTTAGGAATCCGCAGCGCTGAACACGAGCAAGGCGCAGTTTGGTAGCCCAGAGAAGCGGCAAGTACAATGGTGTCCTGTGCTGACTGCGTCCTGCAGTTCAAGAGGAGCACAAGCCGGCCGGAGTGGCCGAGCTACGGTCGCAGGTTCGAATCCTGCCACGGGCATGGATGTGTTTGATGTCCTCAGGTTAGTTAGGTTTAAGTATTTTTAATTTCTAGGGGACTGATGACCTCAGGTGTTAAGTCCCATAGTGCTCAGAGCCATTTGAACCATTTGGACCAGGAGCAAAATCGACCCCTCAGTCAGCTTGTGCGCGACCCTTCGACTCGGCAGGCTGCAGTAGCCCCGTCAGGCGCCCCTGTGATTGATTGTCCCTCACAAGCATCAACACTTGTTGTTGTTGTTGTTGTGGTCTTCAGTCCTGAGACTGGTTTGATGCAGCTCTCCATGCTACTCTATCCTGTGCAATAAAGTAGGGAAATGAAAGGAAACCTAGTGCGTCCACTGCTCGCTGCTTTTTTCAAAAACTAATGAGGGGGTTGAGTACTACAAAAAATTTGCCAATATTCTCCTATTGATTCTAATTTTTTGAATCTTTGTACGGTAATCACGTTCGAATCGAGGATAATACCCTTGTTTGAGCATTACGAATAGTGCCAGAGGGTGAAAACTGAGGTTGGAAAACTCTTTTTGGTGTTAAGTTGTTCTTTGACAAGGCCATGCTACGTGGACACAGGCAACACATCAACAACTCTTTATTTTTATTGTAAACTATGAATGAATTAAGACACAAGGGAACAAAGGACACTAGCTGCTAGTGGACACTCGTTCATATTAGTGAGGATAGTTTAACATAATCCCAGACCAGGATTCGAATTCAGTCCAACACAAATTTTCAACTTTCCCCACTGAGATAAATCAGTGCCCACTGGCGGATAACGTCTTCAATTCGTTTGTGACTTGATTTATAGTGGCTGCAAGATCAAAATGGTGTCTGGAAAGAACAGGCTACATGTATAAATAAATTGTCGAGTTTTCAACTTATTATTCTTGCATAACTTTCTTTCTCTTTTATTATTTCATAGAAACGACATACAAATAATAAACATCTGTGTGAAATCAGTGGCGCTCTTTTTCTGATGCTTTTTAATGGGAATTTTAACGCAATTAATTTTTACTGACAAAATCAAAAATTCTCTTTTAAAAATCCAACTAAACAATTTAGTTGTACACAAATTACAGGGTGAGTCATTAACTATTGCCACCTAGAATAACTCTGACAGTACGTTGTTGTAGTCTTCAGTCCAGAGACTGATTTCATACAGCTCTCCATGCTACTCTATCCCGTGCAAGCTTCTTCATCTCCCAGTACCTACTGCAACCTACATCCTTCTGAACCTGCTTAGTGTATTCATCTCTTGGTCTCCCTCTACTATTTTTACCCTCCACACTGCCCCCCAATACTAAACTGTTGATCCCTTGATGCCTTAGAACATGTCCTAACAACCGATCCCTTCTTCTTGTCAAGTTGTGAGACAAACTCCTCTTCTCCCCAATTCCCTTCAATATCTCCTCATTAGTTGTGTGATCTATCCATCTAATCTTCAGCATTCTTCTGTAGCACCACATTTCAAAACCTTCTATTCTCTTCTTGTCTAAACTATTTATCGTCCATGTTTCACATCCATACATAGCTACACTCCATACAAATACTTTCAGAAACGACTTCCTCACACTTAAATCTATAATCGATGTTAACAAATTTCTCTTCTTCAGAAACGCTTTCTTGCCATTGCCAGTCTACATTTAATATCCTCTCTACTTCGACCATCATCAGTTATTTTGCTCCCCAGATAGCAAAACTCCTTTACTACTTTAAGTGTCTCATTTCCTAATCTAATTCCCTCAGCATCACCCAACTTAATTCGACTACATTCCATTATCTTTGTTTTGCTTTTATTGATGTTCATCTTATATCTTTCTTTCAAGGCACTATCATCTCTTAGCAGTGCCAAAAACGCTCGGCATCAGCTTGTACGACAACGGCTGCATCTTTTCCTTTTCTGGCGGTCTGGTTCGTCTGGGCAATGTTTCCGTAGTATTCCCTGAGTGATCACGTCATTATACATCTAGATCTACATTTACACGATTAGCCTGCAATTTACAATTAAATCCCTGGCGGATGGTTCACCATAGTACCGTCAAGCTATTTCTCCACGGTTCCAGTCCCCAACAGCGTGCAGGAAAAACGAGTGCATAAACCTTCCTGTGCGAGCTCTGATTTTTCTGATTTTATTATAATGATTATTTTTCCCTACGTAGGAGGGCGCCAACAAAATATTTTCACACTGCGAGGAGAAACTTGGTGATTGCTTCATTGACTGTCACACCAATGCGTGTATCATATCTGCGGCTTTCTCCTACGTCGCTACAATAAAAAACTAGCTCCCATTCTTTGAACTTTTTCTATCTCCTCCAACAATAATATCTGATGCGGATTCCACATTGGGTAGCAGTAGTCCAGAAGAGAGTGGACAAGTTTACTGTAAGCTCTGCCAGTAAATCGCGGTCTTTTGTATGGTTTCCCTACAACATTGTCAACATAACAGTTACAATTTCAGTTATCTGTGAATGTAATCCGTAGGTATTAAGTGCAGTTATCACCCTCTAGATTTGTGTATTTTTATCGTGTAGGTGAAATTTGGCGGATTATTTTTAATGATAATGTATATGACTTCAATGAATCTTTAATGAATCAGAGTGAATTGCCACTTTTTGTGCCATACGAATATCTTGCCTAAATCATTTTGGAATTCGTCTCGACTATCTCATGAGTTTACTTGGCGGCAAATGATTGCAACATCTGCAGAGAATCTACAGGGTGACATTTATTGAATTATACGAAAAAAAACGTAAATTAGTTACAAACAACGGTGTGCACACACTTTATTCAATATGTAAGCGTCACTACAGATTTTCGGCCATACGAGGTGCATTCAAGTTCTAAGGCCTCCGATTTTTTTTCTAATTAACTACTCACCCGAAATCGATGAAACTGGCGTTACTTCTCGACGTAATCGCCCTGCAGACGTACACATTTTTCACAACGCTGACGCCATGATTCCATGGCAGCGGCTAAGGCTTCTTTAGGAGTCTGTTTTGACCACTGGAAAATCGCTGAGGCAATAGCAGCACGGCTGGTGAATGTGCGGCCACGTAGAGTGTCTCTCATTGTTGGAAAAAGCCAAAAATCTCTAGGAGCCAGGTCAGGTGAGTAGGGAGCATGAGGAATCGCTTCAAAGTCGTTATCACGAAGAAACTGTTGCGTAACGTTAGCTCGATGTGCGGGTGCGTTGTCTTGGTGAAACAGCACACGCGCAGCCCTTCCCGGACGTTTTTGTTGCAGTGCAGGAAGGAATATGTTCTTCAAAACATTTTCGTAGGATACACCTGTTACCGTAGTGCCCTTTGGAACGCAATGGGTAAGGATTACGTCCTCGCTGTCGCAGAACATGGACACTATCATTTTTTCAGCACTGGCGGTTACCTGAAATTTTTTTGGTGGCGCTGACCTGTGTGCTTCCATTGAGCTGACTGGCGCTTTGTTTCTGGATTGAAAAATGGCATCCACGTCTCATCCATTGTCACAAGCGACGAAAAGAAAGTCGCATTCATGCTGTCGTTGCGCGTCAACATTGCTCGGCAACATGCCACACGGGCAGGCGTGTGGTCGTCCGTCAGCATTCGTGGCACCCACCTGGATGACACTTTTCACATTTTCAGGTCGTCATGCAGGATTGTGTGCACAGAAACCACAGAAATGACAGCTCTGGAGACGATCTGTTCAACAGCCATTTGGCGATCCCCCAAAACAATTCTGTCCACTTTCTCGATCATGTCGTCAGACCGGCTTGTGCGAGCCCGAGGTTGTTTCGGTTTGTTGTCACACGATGTTCTGCCTTCATTAAACTGTCGCACCCACAAACGCACTTTCGACACATCCATAACTCCATCACCACATGTCTCCTTCAACTATCGATGAATTTCAATTGGTTTCACACCACGCTAATTCAGAAAACGAATGATTGCACGCTGTTCAAGTAAGGAAAACGTCGCCATTTTAAGTATTTAAAACAGTTCTCATTCTCGCCGCTAGCGGTAAAATTCCATCTGCCGTACGGTGCTGCCATCTCTGGGACGTATTGACAATGAACGCGGCCTCATTTTAAAACAATGCGCATGTTTCTATCTCTTTCCAGTCCGGAGAAAAAAATCGGAGGCCTTAGAACTTGAATGCACCTCGTAGGTTGCCATCACTGGCGATAATGCGGTGCAGACGAATAGCAAAATTCTGCATGACCCGCTGAAGTGTCGGAACATCGATGCTGTCGATGACCTCCTGAATGGCTGTTTTCAGTTCAGGAATGGTTTCGGGCTAATTGCTCTACACCCTGTCTCTGATACAGCCCCACAAAAAGGAACCGCATTTGTTCAGATCCGGAGAATACGGCGGCCAATCGAGGGCCACGGCAGTGCCCTCTGGCTACCCCAGAGCCAGAATGCGGTCCCCAATGTGCTCCTCCAGTACATTACACACTCTTCTGCTCCGATGGAGTCAAACTGCGTGTTCCATGAACTACATCTTGTCTAAATCAGGGTCACTTGGGATAATAGGGATGAATTCATCTTCCAAAACCTTCACGTAGCGTTCAGTAGTCACCGTGCCATCGAGGAATATCGCACCGATTATACCGTGACTGGACACTGCAGACCACATAGTCACCCCTCGAGCGTGAAGAGACTTGTCGATCGTGAAATGCGGATTCTGCGTTCGCCAAATGCGCCAATTTTGCTTATTGACGAACCCATCCAAATGAAAGTGAACTTCGTCGCTAAACCAATCCATACATGTGCATACTAATTCGCATCATGCCCCGCGACCAACTGTGAAGTTTGAAAGTCCTAACAGAAAACGTTCAAAAGTTATGACGATTTTATTTCATACACCCGGAAGCGCGAAACAAACTGGTATAGGCACGCGTATTCAAATACAGATACATGTAAACAGGCAGAATACGGCGCTGCCGTCGGCAACATCTGTATAAGACAACAAGTGCCTTAGCCGGCCGAAGTGGCTGCGTGGTTCTGGCGCTGCAGTCTGGAACCGCGAGACCGCTACGGTCGCAGGTTCGAATCCTGCCTCGGGCATGGATGTGTGTGCTGTCCTTAGGTTAGTTAGGTTTAACTAGTTCTAAGTTCTAGGGGACTAATGACCTCAGCAGTTGAGTCCGATAGTGCTCAGAGCCATTTGAACCATTTTGAACAAGTGCCTTAGATGGGTTACTGCTGCTAAAATGGCAGGTTATCGAGATGTAAGTGAGTCTCAAAGTGGTGCTATACCCGGCGCACGAGCGATGAGACACAGCGCCTCCGAGCTATCAGGAATCCGGTAAAAGATCGACATAGACTGCGGCCGGTAAAAGATCCTTCAAGAACGGGACGGAAGAACATCGTTCAACGTGACAGATGTGCAACCATTCCGAATGTTGGTGAAGATATCAATGCTCGGCTGTCAACAAGTGTCAGCATGCGAACCATTCAACGTAACATCATCGGTACGGGCTATCGGAGCCGAAGGCCCGCTCGTGAATGCATCGACCCTGCATGTTGGCAGGGGACTGTTGAAGCTAGTGGAGGCTCTGTAGTGGTGTTGGGCGTGTGCAGCTGGAGTGATGCGAGACCCCTGATATGTCTGGGTACGACTCTGGCAGGTGACACGTACATAAGCAACCTGTCGGATCACCTGCATCCATTCATCCATTCATGTCCAATGTGCATTCCGACGGACGTGGACAATTCGAGTAGACGTCCAGAATTGCTACAGAGTGGCTCCAGGAACAACCTTCTGAGTTTCAACACTTCCGCTGGCCACCAAACTCCCCAGACATGAACATTATTGAGCATATCTGGGTTGTCTTGCAAAGTGCTGTTCGGAAGAGGTCTCCACACCCTCGTACTCTTACGGTTTTGTGGACATCCCTGGACGATTCATGGTGTCAGTTCCCTTCAGCGCTACTCCAGACATTAGTCGAGTCCACGCCACGTCGTGTTGCGGCACGCGTGGTCGCGGGGGGCCTACAAGATATTGGGAAGCTGTACCAGTTTCTTTCGCTCTTCTGTGTAGTTCAATGACTGTCACCCTTTAGAGAGCTGCTGAGATTGTCTCGTGTAGATCAAGAACAACAGACGAAGACCGCACTACAGTTCCTTCTCTAAATTCTCGCAAGAACGAAAAAATGACTGACATCGAAATAAATGTCCAAGGAATGGAAAAGCAACTGAAATCACTCAACAGAGGAAAGTCCACTGGACCTGACGGGATACCAATTCGATTCTGCCCCAGTACGCGAAAGAACTTGCCCCCCTTCCAACAGCCGTGTACCGCAAGTCTCTAGAGGAACGGAAGGTTCCAAATGATTGGAAAAGAGCACAGGTAGTCCCAGATTTCAAGAAGGATCGTCGATCAGATGCGCAAAACTGTAGGCCTATATGTCTGACATCGGTCTTTTGTAGAATTTTAAAACATGTTTTTTGGTCGCGTATCATGTCATTTCTGGAAACCTAGAATCTACTCTATAGGAATCAACATGGATTCCGGAAACAGCGATCGTGTGAGACCCAACTCGCTCTATTTGTTCATGAGACCCAGAAAATATTAGATACAGGCTCCCAGGTAGATGCTATTTTTCTTGACTTCCGGAAGGCGTTCGATACAGTTCCGCACTGTCGCCTGATAAACAAAGTAAGAGCCTACGGAATATCAGACCAGCTGTGTGGCTGGATTGAAGAGTATTTAGCAAACAGAACACGGCATGTCGTTCTCAATGGAGAGACGTCTACTGACGTTAAAGTAACCTCTGGCGTGCCACAGGGGAGTGTTATGGGACCATTGCTTTTCACAATATATATAAATGACCTAGTAGATAGTGTCGGAAGTTCCATGCGGCTTTTCGCGGATGATGCTGTAGTATACAGACAAGTTGCAGCATTATAAAATTGCAGCGAAATGCAGGAAGATTTGCAGCGGATAGGCACTTGGTGCAGGGAGTGGCAACTGACCCTTAACATAGACAAATGTAATGTATTGAGAATACATAGAAAGAAGGATCCTTTATTGTATGATTATATGATAGCACTGGTAGCAGTTACTTCTGTGAAACAGCTGGGAGTATGCGTACGGAAGGATTTGAAGTGGAATGATCATATAAAATTAATTGTTGGTAAGGTGGGTACCAGGTTGAGATTCATTGGGAGACTCCTTAGAAAATGTAGTCCATCAACAAAGGAGGTGGCTTACAAAACACTCGTTCGACCTATACTTGAGTATTGCTCATCAGTGTGGGATCCGCACCAGGTCGGGTTGACAGAGAAGATAGAGAAGATCCAAAGGAGAGCGGCGCGTTTTGTCACAGAGTTATTTGGTACGAGTGACAGCGTTACGGAGATGTTTAGCAAACTCAAGCGTCAGACTCTGCAGGAGAGGCGCTCTGCATCGCGGTGTAGGTTACTGTCCAAGTTTCGAGAGGGTGCGTTTCTAGATGAGGTATCGAATATATTGCTCCCCCTTACTTATACCTCCCTAGGAGATCACGAATGTAAAATTAGAGAGATTCGAGCGTGCACGGAGGCTTTCCGGCAGTCGTTGTTCCCGCGAACCATACGGGACTGGAAAGGGAGGTAATGACAGTGGCACGTAAAGTGCCCTCCGCCACACACCGTTGGGTGGCTTGCGGAGTATAAATGCAGATGAAGCTGTAGGATGTGTAACACTTGCTTGGAGAACTCTGGATATTAATTCCGTTTTACACGAGGACTTTTGAGCAACTGTTCCGAACTGTGACCATCCTGGAAGGCACAATGGGCCAGCACAGCTATGCACCTATGCTTGGGGATCACACTTGGGGTTGTGACAGGCGCGCACGTTAACGGTACTGGATGGTGTGACACCTTCCCTCTGCAGTTTCCTGTAACAAGTTAGTAGACTTTTTGGAACAGACAGTAGATGAGAAAGTTGAACGTCTAGACGGCTCTCAGAGAGAGACGTGTAACAGTACTGAAGTGAGGGCGGCCCACGAGGACTGCCCTGGTAGGACGGGCCGCGATGCGCTGCGTGTCCACAGAGGCCGTGTTGTGAGAGCCGCTGCAGGGCGCGGGCAGTAGCTGCGGCCTGGACGGAGCGCTCGCTGCACACTTGTGGCGCTTCGCAGGGTCGCCGCTGTGGGCCACCAGAAGCCAGCCAACAGCTGCCCAACTGGCCGAGCCAGCCACGGGCTCAGCGGCCGGCGTACAGTACCGCGAGCGAAGCGCCGTCTGCCGAAGTCGTCCAACAAATACGGCCGCAACGGTATAGACTACACCGGCGTAAGGCGGTAGAACGCGGCGGTGGCTATGAAGAAAAGCAGTACACGTAAAAGAAACTCAGTGATACTGTCACCAATTTCTGGCTCTTAGCTCTTAACTCTTGAAGGGAGAAAATACAAAAATGCAGTAAATGAAGCAGGCTAAAAGGAATACAAACGCGTCAAAAATGATGTCGACAGGAAGTGCAAAATGGCTAAGCGGGGATGGCTAGAGGACAAATGTAAAGATCTAGAGGCTTATCTCACTAGGGGTAAGATACACACTACCTACAGGAAAATTAAAGAGACCTTTGGACAAAGGAGAACCACTTGCCTGAATATCAAGAGTTTTTGATGGAAACCCAGTTCTAAGCAAAGAAGGGAAAGCAGAAAGGTGGAAGGAGTACATTGGAGAACTATACAAGGGCGATGCGCTTGAGGACAATATTATGGAAATAGAAGAGGATGTAGATGAAGATGAAATGGGAGATACGATACTGCGTGAAGAGTTTTACAGAGCACTGAAAGACCTGAGTCGAAACAAGGCCCCCGGCGTAGACAACATACCATTGGAACTACTGACAGCCTTGGAAGAGCCAGTCCTGACAAAACTCTACCATCTGGTAAGCGAGATGTATGAGACAGGCTAAATAGCCTCAGACTTCAAGAAGAATATAATAATCCCAGGGCAGGGGTAAAACACTGGGAGCGAAAGGCTATTTACAATTTTTATAGAAACCAGACGGCAGTTATAAGAGTCGAGGGGTATGAAAGGGAAGCGGTGGTTGAGAAGGGAGTGAGACAGGGCTGTAACCTATTACCGATGTTATTCAATCTGTATATTGAGCAAGCAATAAAGGAAACAAAAGAAAAGTTTGGAGTAGGTATTAAAATGTTCACCGATGATATGGTAATTCTGTCAGAGACAGCAAAGGACTTGGAAGAGCAGTTGAACGGAATGGACAGTGTCTTGAAAGAAGGATACAAAATTAACATCAACAAAAGCAAAACAAGGATAATGGAGTGTAGTCAAATTAAGTCGGGTGATGCTAAGGAAATTAGATTAGGAAATCAGACACTTAAAGTAGCAAAAGGAGTTTTGCTATTTGGGGAGCAAGGTAACTGATGATGGTCGAAGTAGAGAGGATGTAAAAGGTAGACTGGCAATGGCAAGGAAAGCGTTTCTGAAGAAGAGAAATTTGTTAACATCGAGTATAGACTTAAGTGTGAGGAAATCGTTTCTGAAAGTATTTGTATAGAGTGTAGCCATGTGTGGAAGTGAAACATGGACGATAAATAGTTTGGACAAGAAGAGAATAGAAGCTTTCGAAATGTGGTGCTACAGAAGAATGCTGAAGATTCGATGGGTAGATCACATAACTAATGAGGAGGTATTGAATATAATTGGAGAGAAGAGGAGCGTGTGGCACAACAACAACTCTTTGCCGTACGCACGTCTCGTACAAATTTATCCCCGTGGCGCCGGCAGCGTTAATTCGGATTACTTGGCTTGTCGCCGGCCGATTGATACCTTTCCGTTGATGGCAAGCTTCAAACACTGTCTTTTGCGCGCTTCAGTTTTTCCGGAAATCCTCTATTTTTCCGTATCGTTCCACAAACTCGAATTTTCTTTTCAACTAACTTCCCTGCAAGTATCGATAGCAACGATGCCACGGCATAGTTTCAAAGGTTGGCACTACCACGAGACACCGACCGCAGCGCCCTCTAGCTGGTGGTGTGCAGCTCTGCGAGCTCCGCTACAGGTTCTTCCCCGTTTTCATCAGGTGCAGCTAGCCAGGACACTTCGCATCAGCATCGCATCTACGTACATCTACATCTACATCCATACACCGCAAGCCACCTGATGGTGTGTGTAGGAGGGTACCTTGAGTACCTCTATCGGTTCTCCCTTCTAATCCAGTCTCGTATTGTTCGTGGAAAGAAAGATTGTCGGTATGCTTCTGTGTGGGCTCTAATCTCTCTGATTTTATCCTCATGGTCTCTTCGCGAGATATACGTAGGAGGGAGCAATATACTGCTTGACTCTTCGGTGAAGGTATGTTCTCGAAATTTCAACAAAAGCCCTTACCGAGCTACTGAGCGTCTCTCCTGCAGAGTCTTCCACTGGAGTTTATCTATCATCTCCGAAACGCTTTCGCGATTACTAAATGATCCTGTAACGAAGCGCGCTGCTCTCCGTTGGATCTTCTCTATCTCTTTTATCAACCCTATCTGGTACGGATCCCAAACTGCTGAGCAGTATTCAAGCAGTGGGTGAACAACCTACTTCCTTTGTTTTCCGGTTGCATTTCCTTAGGATTCTTCCAATGAATCTCAGTCTGGCATCTGCTTTACCGACGATCAACTTTATATGATCATTCCATTTTAAATCACTCCTAATGCGTACTCCCAGGTAATTTATGGAATTAACCGCTTCCAGTTGCTGACCTACTATATATTGTAGCTAAATGATAAGGGATCTTTCTTTCTAAGTATTCGCAGCACATTACACTTGTCTACATTAAGATTCAGTTTCCATTCCCTGCACCATGCGTCAATTCGCTGCAGATCCTCCTGCATTTCAGTACAGTTTTCCATTGTTACAACCTCTCGATATACCACAGCATAATCCGCAAAAAGCCTCAGTGAACTTCCGATGTCATCCACAAGGTCATTTATGTATGTTGTGAATAGCAACGGTCCTACGACACTCCCCTGCGGCACACCTGAAATCACTCTTACTTCGGAAGACTTCTCTCCATTACAAGTTATGTAATCGTTTATCACTTTGTTTTGCACCAGTAAACCACTTTCTTGCAGTACCGCCTCGTATTACCCTTTTCCCGTTCCTACCCACTCGCTGCCTCCCAGGCGGGATACAAAAAGATCTACACTATTATAATGTAGAGGTGATGCCACTTTCTATAAGAAGGTGTCAGTAGTTCCATCACTGTTTTTACTTAAGGTTCTCCAGCACCCGAATATATCTTGAATGAGGAATTGTATCCCGTACTGGAATCACACAACATCCGAATGAGTGTTCCATATTTCGTAATTTTCGACGGATTGTAAGCTTTAAAATTTAACTTTCCCCGCCACACTATCATTCCTTCATTAATTGGTATGTTTTGACTTGGATTAAACGTTTCTTTAAACTTTTTGGAAGAATAATCAATTACGAATTGCACTTTGAAAAGCCGGTCGGCATTATCCGGTTTATTGTTACTGTCGGAAAAATGTGAAAATTATAATATTTGTCTGAATCGGGTGCGAGACATCGTTCTGCGAAATATCGGTGTGTCTATCAACGGATTCGTTGACCATTAATCATCGATCCTTTCTTTTTTACAGTTCTCATAAGGATAGCAAGCCCAAAACATTTTCTAAGTTCGGGGTCCCGTAATGTCGACAAATTTGGCATTTTTTTTCCATTTTCTTTCTATTGGAATTTTGTCTGTAATACTTGTTGCTTTCGTTGCTAATATATTCAAAAAATGTTGAAATGTGTGTGAAATCTTATGGGACTTAAGTTCTAAGGTCATCAGTCCTTACGCTTACTCACTACTTAACCTAAATTATCCTAAGGACAAACACACATACCTATGCCCGAGCGAGGACTCGAACCTCCGCCGGGACCAGCCGCACAGTCCGTGACTGCAGCGCCTCAGACCGCTCGGCTAATCCGGCGCGGCTCCTAATATATTCAAATAGATCCTATCCATTATATAATTCTACGATGTCCACGACTCTCTGTGTATCTTTGAGAAATATGTGTGGACCCGGAGATCCTCCATATTTATTATTGGTCCTCAGTAAATCGTAGTCCGCCTTCTTCGTCTGATTCATCCGAATCAGTTAGCAACAGTAGCGTTCGGCGGATTCTTCTTGGACGTATTTCACCATCTTCCGACGATTCTGCTTCACTTTCTTTTTTTTTATATCCAGTGTCTTCTTCCCAATCGGCCAAGTCGTCCGGAACGTCAGAGAAAACCTCCGCGCATTCATCGTAAATAATCGTATCGTCTCGTTCGTCTGCCATGATAAAAGTGCACAGGTACTTATAAAAAGAAAAAAAAACTTGTTGACGTGTGTAGCTTATAGTTACCTAAACCAAACACTAACAGAATGCAAAAGATACTGAAGTGGTGCCGCCGGCCACTGCGCTATACTATGCACTAACAGAAAACCAGCTGAGAAACGCTCCTATGGGAGCACAAAAAAGGGCGAATACGTTCCTGTGTATTTTAAAAGACTGGCAGAAAAGTGACGTACCACCTGCCTCGTTCTACCTTCCTCACCACCTTTAAAAGATTTCCCAAAAGTTTTCGCATTCGTAGTCACGCTTTTTTATTCTGTGACAGAAGAACAGAGTCGTGGTGGCAAAGAGAGGGAAAATTAATAAATACTGGAAGCAGACAGTTCTTGTTTTATAGAAAGAGCGAAGGAGAGAATGGCAGTGTGAGAGAAAGAGAGGCACACAGTGACAGTGGAACATAGTTGACACTGACGGAACAGTGCTAGGAAAAGAGTGAAGGAGGCAGTATCAGCGGGGAGGAATAAAGAGAAAGTGGAAGTGGCTGAAAGCCGGTGATAATGTTAAAGAGTCTGCGACAATGACAACGAGGAACAGAGATGGCGGCAAGAGAAGTGCCAGCAGCAGGAGGAAGAAAGGAATGAGATGGCAGCAGTAAGAGAGAGTAAGAGGCAGAAAATGACTGTGAGAGGAGACTGCAGTAGTAGGGCAGAACGAAGGGCAGCGTGGCTGTGACACGGGAGGCAGTGACAATGAGTTAGGCTGAATGAGTGAGTGAGTCAGAAAGGGTAACTCGGAGTGGATGGGTACGAGAGACTTACTGCGATGGACCACTGGATGTGAACGAGTCACAATTAGGGGAGCTTGTGGGAGTTTGACGTAAGCTTCTTGTCAAATGTAAGGGCGATTATGTTGCAATCTGAGAAAGATACATTGAGGCAGCTGGTAACCTACTTTTCAGTCACGAGCATATTCGCCTTTTATGTGCTCCGGTAGGAGCATTTTTCCGCTGGTATCTGAAGGCTTGTCTTTTATACACTGAAGAGACAAAGACATCTGCCTCATATCTTGTAAGGCCCGCGCGAGCACGCAGAAGCCGCGCAACACGATGTCGCATGGTCTCGACTAATGTCTGAAATAGAGCTGGAGGGAACTGACGCTATGAATCCTGCAGGTGTCTCCATATATCCGTAAGAGTACGACGGGATGCAGACCTCATCTGAACATCACGTTGCAAGGCATCCCAGATATGCTCAATAATGATCATCTATGGGGAGTTTGGTGGCCAG
Source organism: Schistocerca cancellata (assembly GCF_023864275.1). Lineage (NCBI taxonomy): Eukaryota > Metazoa > Arthropoda > Insecta > Orthoptera > Acrididae > Schistocerca > Schistocerca cancellata. The sequence continues at coordinate 157,979,488 of NC_064637.1, forward strand.
CAGAACCTTTTAAACTCAGAAGAATGTTCCTGGAGGTACTGCAGCGATTCTGGATTTGTGGGGTTTCTCATTGCCCTGCTGGAATTCCCCAACTCCGTCGGAACGCACAATAGACATGAATAGACAGGATGCTTACGTATGTGTCACCTGTCACAGTCGTATCTAGATGTATCAGAGGTTCCATATCACTCCAACTGCTCACGCCGCACACTATTACAGAGCCTCCACCACTTTGAACAGTCCCCTGCTCGCGTGGAGGGTCTCCATACCCGTACACGTCAATCCGCTTGATACAATTTGAAGCTCTGTGTCGCGCAATCATCAAGGGTAGACGGGTGGGCCTTACGCTCCGAAAGCCCATATCGATGATGTTTCGTTGAATCGCTCGCACGCTGACACATGTTGATAGCTCAGCACTGAAATCTGCAGCAACTTGCGGAAGGTTTGCACTTCTGTCACGTTGAACGATTCTCTTCAGTAACCGTTGGTCCCGTTCTTCCATGATTTTTTTCCGGCCATAGCGACGGTACACTCGTGAAATGCTCGAACAGGAAAATCCCCACTTCATCGCTACCTCGGAGATGCTGTCTCCGATCACTCTCGCGGCGACTGCAACACCACATTGAAACTCACTTAAATCTTGGTAACCTGCCACTGTAGCAGCAGTAACCGATCTAACAACTGCGCCAGACACTTGTTGTCCTATATAGGCGTTGCCTGCTTACATATCTCTGTATTGGAATACGCATGCCTATGCGTTTCTTTGGTGCTTCAGTGTATTACACGCATAAGTACGGCAAACTTGAGCCTCTGGATCTCGGTAACGGATACTGATATCGAAAAAAGATTTAAGGTTCCCCGAGAATTTCATCTTAAGAACTTACACCCTACGGTAAAAATTTCGACAGTTTGCCATGAATAGCAGTTACGGAAGTGGCCATCCCCACAATTGGTACTTATCGTACCCAAAAACCACGGTTTTCCGTGATTCTCTCAGGAACCGCCCCTAAGCAGATGGTGCTTTTATAACCCACGCAAGGCCCACCTATGAGCACACGTAATGGAATAGAACCAATGCATTTACTCAAATTTCCCGTGCTAGAGGAAGTGTCTAATGTTTAAAATTCTGTATTGTACGTGATCTCGGGGTAGCGTCTTTGATCCATAATCAAAACGTTTTCGGTCCCGGGTTCGAAACCCGCCGCTGCTTAAATATTGATAAATAATCAGCATTGGCGGCCGAAGACTTCCAGAATAAGAAGTCATCCTCATTCTGCCAACGGCCTTGTCAAAGAGGGCGGAGGAGCGGACAGAGAGAGGTTCAGGGCACTCTCTTGTCCTAGGGGTGGGAAGCTGCCCCTAAAGGCTGAAGAATCAGCAATGATAAAAGGCATGAGCTGGCAGAAGGCAATGGAAACCACTGCAATAAAGACACGTAACGTGTAACAACAGGACATGTGGCCCGTAATTGAAGAAGTGGCATGATGATCTCTCCATTGGTAAAAGATTCTGGAATAGACCACAACTCGGATCTCCAGGTGGGGACTGCCAAGGGGGAGGTTACCATGAGAAAAAGATTGAATAATCAACGGAAGGATAATGTTCTACGATTCGGGGCGTGGAATGTCAGAAGCTGGAATGTGGTAGGGAAACTAGAAAATCTGAAAAGGGAAATGCAAAGGCCCATTATAGATATAGTAGGGGGTCAGTGAAGTTAATTGGAAAGAAGACAAGACTTTCTGGTCAGATGAGTGTAGAGTAATATCAACATCAGCTGAAAATGGTGTAACAGGAGTAGGATTCTTTATGAATAGGAAGGTAGGGGAGAGAGTGTGTTACTGTGAACAGTTCAGTGATAAGGTTATGCTTATCAGAATCGACAGCAAACCAACATCGATAACGATAGTTCAGGTATACATGCCGACGTCGCAAACTGCAGATGAAGAGATAGATAGATAGATAGATAGATGGATAGAGAGAGAGAGAGAGAGAGAGAGAGAGAGAGAGAGGGGGGGGGAGGATATTGAAAGGGTAGTACAGTATGTAAACGGGGATCAAAATCTAATAGTCATGGGTTACTGGAATGCAGTTGTAGGGGAAGGAGAAAAAGAAAAGGTTACAGGAGAATATGGGCTTCGAACAAGGAATGCGAGAGGAGAAAGACTAATTGAGTTCTGCAGTGAACTTCAGTCAGTAATAACGAATACTCTGTTCAGGAATCACAAGAGGAGGAGGTACACTTGCAAAAGACCGGGTAATACGGCAAGATTTCAGTTAGGTTACATTATGGTCAGACAGAGACTCCGAAATCAGATACTGGATTGTAAGGCGCACCCAGGAGCAGACAGATGAAGATCACAACACATTAGTGATGAAGAGTAGGCTGAAGTTTAAGACATCAGTGAGGAAGATCAGTACGCAAAGAAATGGGATACGGAAGTACTAAGTAATGACGAGATACGCTTGAAATTCTCTAAGGCTATAGATACAGCAATAAGCTGTAGCTCCGTAGGCAGTACAGTTGAAAAGGAATCGGAATCCCTAAAAAGGGTGCTAACAGAAGTTGGGAAGGAAAACATAGGTACGAAGATGGTAACGGCGAAGAAACCATGAGTAACAGAAGAAATATACAGTTGATTGATGAAAGGAGGAGGTACAAAAATGTCCGGGAAACTTATGTATACAGCAATACAAAGCGCTGAGGAATGAAATAAATAGGAAGCGTAGGGAATCTAAGACGAAATGGCTGCAGGAAAAATGTGAAGGCATCGAAAAAGAAATGATGGTCGGAAGGACAGACTCAGCACACAGGGAAAGTCAAAACAACCTTCGGTGATATTAAAAGCAAGGGTTGTAACATTAAGACTGCAACGGAAATTCCACTGTTATATGCAGACGAGAGAGCGGATAGGTGGAAGGAATACATTGAAAGCCTCTATGAGGGGGAAGATTTGTCTGATTTGATAGGAGAAGAAACAGGAGTCGATTTAGAAGAAATAGGGGATCCAGTATTAGAATCAGAATCTAAAAGAGCTTTGGAGGACTTAAGGTCAAATAAAGCAGAAGGGATAGATTCCATCAGAATTTCTGAAACCGTTGGAGGAAGTGGCAACAAAATATCTCTTCACGTTGGTGTGAAGAATGTTTGAGTCTGGGGACATACCATCTGTCTTTCGGAGGCGGCCGCTGTGGCCGTGCGGTTCTAGGCTTCAATCCGGACCCACGCAGCTGCTACGGTGGCAGGTCTTCTGAGGTCATCAGGGACTGATGACCTCAGAAGTTAAGTCCCATAGTGCTTAGAGCCATTTGAACCATTTTTTTTTTACCTTAAGAAAAATATCATCCACAACATTTAGAGGACTGAGAGCGCTGAAAAGTGCTAGATTCATCGCACCATCACCTTAACAGCTCGTGCATCCAAGTTACTGACTAGAATAATATACAGAAGAATGGAAAAGAAAATTGAGGATGTGCTAGATGACGATCAGTTTGGCTTTAGAAAAGGTAAAGGCATCAGAGAGGCAATTCTGATTTTACGGTTGATAATGGAAGCAAGAATAAAGAAAAAGGAAGACACATTCATAGGATTTGTCGACCTGGAAAAAGCGTTCGACAACGTAAAATGGTTCAAGATGTTCGAAATTCTGAGAAAAATAAGGGTAAGGTATAGAGAGAGACGGGTAATATACAATATGTACAAGAGCCAAGTGTGGACCAACACGAACGAAGCGCTTGGGTGTATGATTCAAATGGTTCAAATGGCTCTGAGCACTATGGGACTTAACATCTATGGTCATAAGTCCCCTAGAAGTTAGAACTACTTAAACCTAACTAACCTAAGGACATCACACACATCCATGCCCAAGGCAGGATTCGAACCTGCGACCGTAGCAGTCACGCGGTTCCGGACTGAGCGCCTAGAACCGCACGGCCACCGCGGCCAGCGCTTGGGTGTGTGACAGGTATATGGTCGTTCAACACTACTGTTCAATCTATACATCGAAGAAGCAATGACAGAAATAAAACAAACCTTCAGGAGTGTAATTAAAGTTCAAGGTAAAAGGATATCAATAATACGATTCGGCGGTGACATTGGTATCCTGACTGAAAGTGAAGAAGAATTACATGACCTGCTGAATGTAATAAACAGTCTAATGAGTACAGAGTATAGATTTAGAGTAAAGACGAAGATAATGAGAAGTAGTAGAAATGAGAACAGTGAGAAACTTAACATCAGGATCGATCGTCGCGTTGTAGATGAAGTTAGGTACTTGGCAGAAAAATAACGAGTGACGGACGGAGCAAGGAGGACACCAAAAGCAGACTAGCTGTGGCAAAAAAGGCGTTCTTGGCCAAGAGAAGTCTACTAATATCAAATATCGGCCTTAATTTGAGGAAGAAATTTCTGAGAATGTACGTCTGGAGTTCAGCGTTGTATGGTAGTGAAACATGGACTGTGGTAAAACAGGAACAGAAGGAATCGAAGCATTTGAGATGTGGTGCTACAGACGACTGTTGAAAGTTAGATGGAAAGAAGGTGAGGAAAGAGGAGGTTGTACGCAGAATCGGAGAGGAAAGGAATACGTGGAAAACACTGATAAGGAGAAGGGACAGGATGATAGGACATCTGTTAAGATATGAGGGAATGACTTCCGTGGTACTAGAGGGAGCTGTAGAAGGCAAAAACTGTAGAGGAAGGCAGAGACTGGAATACATCCAGCAAATAACTGAGGACGTAGGTTGCAAGTGCTATTCTGAGATGAAGAGATTAGCATAGGAGACGAATTCGTGGTGGGCTGTATGAAACCAGACAGAAGACTGATGAACTAAAATAAAATCTGTAGAATAGCTACAGTATGCCCCTTCTTCCGATAGGTCTACAAATGGTCGCTAGTCCAAGGACTGTCCAAAACATGTGACCCCTTATCTCTGTGATCAAAGGAACTCATTGAAAAATCGCTGTCTTTGGTTTGTTTTATCCTCAACATTACCTGTGTGATCTTTCGAACTTAGTTTATTTGTAATTGTAATTGCCAAGTATTTAGTTCAATTTACAGCCTTTAGATTTATATGATTTTTCGTGTAAACGAAATCTTCACGCTTTCCATTATTTAGAGTCAAATGCCACTTTTGAACAATGTAGACATTTGTCTAAACCATTGTCAATTTTTTTTATTATCTGCCGACTTTATAAGACGTAAATGACAGCAGTATATGCAAACTATCTAAGAACGTTACTCATTTCTTTGGTATGGAGCAAAAGAAGGAAAAATGTCCTTTAAATTGCATGCATTAAGAGCTATGAGCGCTTGTTCAGTAGAAAAGACATGTTTCACAGTATCAACGCTGAACATGCGCTCATGGTTCTTAAGCTAAGCATTTTAGGGCGTATGTTTGCTCAATATGTTTTTCCTTGTTTTGATCCATAGTACTACGTCTGAAAGTTGCCTCCCCCAGAATCTCATCAACAACAGTACCAGCACATGCATTCTACTGTCAGCGGTACGAGCACGATTTTTGTTTACAAGTCTTGACTCTGTTTTTTTTCCGAACCAGGACTGCTTACCTCCAAGTGATACTTTTCTCCATCCTCCCTGAAAGTTTGTAACATCACAGGATGACCCTTCTTTATCCGTAGGCCGTAGAGCAGTGCACAGTGACTTCTCGAACCCACTGTGCTTCACATACGCAGCACATGCCAGCGCCTCATACACCGAGGTGACGTAAGTCATGGGACACCTCATAATATCGAGTTGGACCTCCTTTTGCCGGCACAGTGCAGCAGCTCTACGAGGCAGGAACTCAACATGTCGTACCAAGTCCCCTCCAAAGATATTCAGGAATGCTGCCTCTATATTCGTCCATAACTGCAAAAGTGTTGCTGGTTCACGAACTAACCGCTGGCTTATGTGCCGTAAAAGTTCGATGGGATTCACGTCGGGCGATCTGGGTGGACAAATCGTCCGATCGAATTGTCCAGAATATTCTTCAAAACCAATTGCGAACAACTATGTCCCGGAGACATAGAGACCTGTTGTTTGAGAACATGAACCGGTGCATCTGGTGTAGCTGTGTGGTCAAGGGCGCCTTGCAACTGTTCGCTCCGCTTCGGCCATCGGAGATTCAAGCCCGCCCTCGGACATGGGTGTGTGTCTTGTTCTTAGCGTAACTTAGTTTAAGTTAGATTAAAGTAGTGTGTAAGCCTAGGGACCGATGACCTCAGCAGTTTGGTCCCATAGGAACTTGCAACAAATTTCCCAAATTTTTCATGGTGCTTGAATGGTAAAAATTGTCTCCCAGTAGCCTAACATAGCCATTTCTACTCAATGATCGGTTCAGTCGGAGCGCACAACTCGAACAATTCAGTGTAAACAGAGTCCATACAATTATGGAGCTACCATCAGCTTGCATGATCCATTGTACACTACTGGCCATTAAAACTGCTACACCGCGAAGATGACATGCTACAGACGCGAAATTTAACCAACAGGAAGAACACGCTGTGATATGCAAATGATTAGCTTTTCAGAGCATTCACACAAGGTTGGCGCCGGTGGCGACACCTACAACGTGCTGACATGAGGAACGTTTCCAACCGATTTCTCATAAACAAACCGCAGTGGACTGACTTTGATAAAGGTCGGTTTGTAGCGTATCGCGATTGCAGTTTATCGTATCGCGGCATTGTTGCTCGCGTTGGTCGATATCCAATGACTGTTAGCAGAATATGGAATCGGTGGGTTCAGCAGGGTAATAGGGAACGCCGTGTTGCATCGTATCACTAGCAGTCGAGATGACAGGCATCTTATCCGCATGGCTGTAACGGATCGCGCAGCCACATCTCGATCCCCGAGTCAACAGATGGGGACGTTTGCAAGACAACAACCATCTGCGCCAACAGTTCGGCGACGTTTGCAGTAGCATGGACTATCAGCTCGGAGACCGTGACTGCAGTTACCCTTGACGCTGCATCACAGACAGGAGCACCTGCGATGGTGTACTCAACGACGAACCTGGGTGCACGAATGGCAAAACGTCATTTTTTTCGGATGAATCCAGGTTCTGTTTACAGCATCATGATGGTCGCATCCGCGTTTGGCGACATCGCGGTGAACGCACATTGGAAGAGTGCATTCGTCATCGTCATACTGGCGTATCACCCGGCGTGATGGTATGGGATGCCATTGGTTACACGTCTCGGTCACCTCTTGTTCGCATTGACACAGTGGACGTTTCATTTCAGATGTGTTACGACCCGCGGCTCTGCCCTTCATTCGATCCCTGCGAAACCCTACATTTCAGCAGGATAATACACGGCCGCATGTTGCAGGTCCTGTACGGGCCATACTGGATACAGATAATGTTCGACTGCTGCCCTGGCCAGCACATTCTCGAGATCTCTGACCAACTGAAAACATCTGGTCGATGATCGCCGAGCAACTGGCTCGTCACAATACGCCAGTCACTATTGTTGAGGAACTGTGGTATCGTGTTGAAGCTGCATGGGCAGCTGTACCTGTACACGCCATCAAGCTATGTTTCGACTCAATGCCCAGGCGTATCAAGGCCGTTATTACGGCCAGAGGTGGTTGTTCTGGCTACTGATTTGTCAGGATCTATGCACCCAAATTGCGTGAAAATGTAATCACATGTGAGTTCCAGGATAACATTTTTGACCAACGAACACCCGTTTTATCATTTGCATTTCTTCTTGGTGTAACTGTTTTAATGGGCAGTAGTGTAGATAACTTGGCGGTCTGTACCGCACTCCAACCGCACAGTCAGTTCTTACCAACTGAAATCGGGACTCATGTGACCACGGCACGGTTTTCCAGTCACCTGGGGTCCAACCGGTGCTGTCACGGGCCCAGGAGAGGCTCTGGAGGCGGTGTCGCGCTGTCAGCAAAGGCACCCGCGTCGGTCGTCTACTGCCACGGCCCGTTAACGCCAAATTTCGCACTTATGTCCTAACGGATACGTTCGCCCCACGTCCCACTTTGATTTTTGCGGTTGTTTGACGTAGTGTTCCTTCCGTATCAGCAATGACAGCTCTAGACAAACGCCGCTGCGCTCCGTCGCTAAGTGAAGGTCGTCCGCCCCTGCATTGACCGTGGTGGGCGGTGACGCCTCAAAATTTGGCTTTCTGGGAGCACTCTTGACTCTGTGGATCTCCAAAAATTGAATTTCCTAACGATTTCGGAAATAGAACAGCCCACACATCTACCTCCAACCACCACCCGCGTTCAGAATCTGTGAATCCCCGTCGTGCGACCACAATCACGCCGGAAACCTTTTCAGACGAATCTCCCGAGTACGAATGAGAGTTCGGCCAATGCGCTGCCCTCTCACACCTTGTGTACGTGATACTCCCGCCATCTACCCTTGTGCAGGCCGCAGTCAAGTGACTTCTGTCGCCTCACTGCCAGACGCCACTCGCCGACACAAGCCCTCTTCCCTTGCTTTCTCGTCCACTTGCAGATCACGTGGTGTCGCACGTGTAGCAGCCAATCAAGCGGTACGTGCTGTCCGTGCCTTCAGCTGGTCGCCGTGACACGTGGACGGAAGCTGCGCGATCGGCGCCACGTGTATTCCACGTCACGATAGCTTCCTCCTTCCTTCCCCTCCCCCCCCCCCCCTCCCTGCGCCCCCGCAGCCACAGCTACACGCCAATACGGAGGTGTCTCTAATTAAATACATCCCTCGTAGCTGCAACGCTTCTGAACCACTACCGCTAAATAAGACATCGGTGTTAGCGCAAAACTAAGCCTCCCACTTAGGAATCAGACGGTTCGTGATGTGAAATAAAGTACGGCACAAAGAGCGAGGAGGATAGAACAAATCACTACGACTTGAGGAAGAAATTTCTATGACTGTACAGCTGATATCGTATGGAGTTTGCAAATGTCCGAAAAGAGGAGACACCATATATATTTTCAAGTATTTTATGGATGATTTTTTAATAGTAAATTATGTCATGTATTTCGTTGCTCCAATGAGTATGTTGCAATTTTAGGACCTCGTTACTTTCGAGCAGTTTTTGCAAAGCTCTTGTACAATCGTTTATGAAATAAAGAGAATGGCAGCTCAGGACATCATGAAATCTTTCAAAAAATTCATCGCAGCTGAAAAAAAAAAGATTAATATATGTATATATATATATATATATATATAAAATTTGATCACCCTGGTTGCCAGAAATCCTGAAAACAGACGTAGATTGTGGATATTGTATCACAGACAGTCCCTTTGACTGTTCAGAGACGCCCCTAAACACGCCCAAAGACGTAAACAACCACGCATGAGCAGCGCCTATTGCACGGAGGGGCCCGACAGCCGATCAGTTCCAGTCATTCCACCAAGAAGGAGGTACACGGTTCGTCTGTAGTTCAACCATGCCTAGACGGTCAATACCGCGGTTCGATCGCGTTCGCATTGTTACTTTGTGCGAGGAAGGGCACTCAACAAGGGAAGTGTCCAGGAGTCTCGGAGAGAACCAAAGCGATGTTGTTTGGACATGGAGGAGATAGAGAGACAGGAACTGTCCATGACATGCCTCGCTCAGGCCGCCCAAGGGCTGCTACTGCAGTGGATGACCGCTACCTACATACTATGATTCGGAGGAACCCTGACAGCAACGCCACCACGTTGAATATTGCTTTTCGTGCAGCCAGAGGATGTCGTGTTACGACTCAAACTGTGCGCAATAGGCTGCATGATGCGCAGCTTCACTCCCGACGTCCATAGGGAGGTCCACCTTTACAACCACGACACCATGCAGCGCACTACAGATGGGCCCAACAACGTGCCGAATGGACCGCTCAGGACTGGCATCACCATCTCTTCACCGATGAGTGTCGCATATGCCTTCAACCAGACAATCGTCCAAGACGTGTTTGGAGGCAACCCGGTCAGGCTGAACGCCGTACTCATACCGTCCAGCAAGTGCAGCAAGGTGGACGTTCCCTGCTGTTTTGGGGTGGCATTATATAGGGCCGACGTACGCCGCTGGTGGTCATGGAAGACGCCTTAACGGCTGTACGATGCGTGATTGCAATCCTCCGACCGATAGTGCAACCATATCGGCAGCGTATTGGTGAAGCATTCGTCTTCATGGACGATAATTCGCGCCCCCATCGTGCACATCTTGTGAATGACTTCCTTCAGGATAACGACATCGCTAGAGTGGCCAGCATGTTCTCCGACACATGAACCCTATCGAACATGCCTGAGATAGATTACAAAAGGCTGTTTATGGACGACGTGACCCACCAACCACTCTGCGGGATCTACGCCGAATTGCCGTTGAGGAGTGGCACAATCTGGAACAACAGCGCCTTAATGAACTTGTGGACAGTATGCCACGACGAATACAGGGACACATCAATGCAAGAGGACCTGCTACTGGGCATTAGAGGTACCGGTGTGTACAGAAATCTGGACAACCACCTCTGCAGGTCTCGCTGGTACTACACTCAATGAGTGGTTTTGATGAGCAATAAAAAGGGCAGAAATGATATTTATGTTGATCTTTATTCCTATTTCCTGTACAGGTTGCGGATCTCTCGGAACCGAGGTGGTGCAAAACTTTTTTTGAGGTGTGTGTGTATGTAATAAACCCTTCAGAACAGGAGCACACCAGATTCGTGCTCTTACGGAAATCAACTAAATCCCACGAGGATAATGGGCAAAGGGCACTCCATCAGTCGTGCGTGTATAAGCCGATAATTTGGGTCTGCAATTGCAATGACCACAGTGTCCGGATCGCCCAATGATCAGAGCATCCGCCTAGTAAGCAGAAGACTGATTCCAGTCCCGACCTGACACAAATTTTCAACTTTCCACATTGATTTAACTCAATGTCCACTGACAGCGAATGTCTTTAATTACTTTGTGTCTAGGCTTCAACTTTTTTTCGATGTCAAGAAAATTTCTTTTTTTCAGAAATGCTACTCATATTCACTTCACTCCTACCGTCATCAGTTATTTTACTCTGCAAGTATAAAAACCTATCATTCACTCATTATCTCATCTAATTTCCTCATCTTTACCTGATTTGACTCGGCTACATACCATCAACCATGTTTGACTTCTGTTGATATTCACCTTACAATCTCTTTTCGAGGCGCTGCCCATTCCTCACTGTCTCATTTTCTCATCTAATTTCCTTATAATTACCTGATTTAACTCGACTACATACCATCAACCATGTTTCACTTCTGCTGATATTCACCTTACAATCTCTTCTCGAGGCGCTGCTCATTCCGCACTGTCTCATTTTCTCATCTAATTTCCTCATCATTACCTGATTTAACTCGACTACATACCATCAACCATGTCTGACTTCTGTTGATATTCACCTTACAATCTCTTCTCGAGGTGCTGCCCATTCCTCACTGTCTCATTTTCTCATCTAATTTCCTCATCATTACCTGATTTGACTCGACTACATACCTTCAATCATGTTTAACTTCTGTTGATATTCACCTTACAATCTATTTTCGAGGCGCTGCCCATTCCGCACTGTCTCATTTTCTCATCTAATTTATTCATCATTACCTGATGTAACTCGACTACATACCATCAACCATGTTTCACTTCTGTTGATATTCACCTTACAATCTCTTTTCGAGGCGCTGCCCATTCCTCACTGTCTCATTTTCTCATCTAATTTCCTCATCATTACCTGATTTAACTCGACTACATACCATCAACCATGTTTGACTTCTTTTGCTACTCCCCTTACAATCTCTTTTCTCGACGCTGCCCATTCCGCGTGATTTATCTTCCCAGTGCCTTCGCTGCCGCCCTGTGCGGTAACCTCGGTACGCGCAGCACTGAGCCCCGGCGGGCACACCAGTCACAGCGGGGGACGTCGGCGGGAATTCCGCCCCCGCACGCAGGTAAGAAGCACGGGCGCCGCGGGAGCACGCACTGGCGTGCAAAGTATCCCACATTTCGTGAGGAGGAGGGCGTCGCGTGTCGCCGGCTGGGCAGGAGTTGTGTGGGGGAGTTCCGACCTCCCGCCTCCCTCCGACCTCCGCCCCCATTTCCACTCTGGCCTCGCACATTCGTCCCCCAGCCACGGGGACAGCGAAGGGGGCACCGCGGGCGCTCGTAGAATATTCTACACTGCGCGCGCAACCCGGCGGCGAGGGGAGCCGTTTGTCAGGATTTGCGCCAGAAATGCGATGCACTGCCGAGGGCTGCGGCGGCAGCGCGAGATGTGGAGACGGGCCGCCTGGCTCTGGGCACACATCACGTACAGCTGCGCTCACCAGTCTGGACACGCCATACTACACTACTGGCCATTAAAACTGCTACACCACGAAGATGACGTGATACAGTCGCGAAATTTAACCGACAGGAAGAAGATGCTGTGATATGCAAAATGATTGGCTTTTCAGAGCATTCACACAAGGTTGGTGCCGGTGGCGACACCTACAACGTGCTGACATGAGGAAAGTTTCCAACCGATTTCTCATACACAAAAAGCAGTTGACCGGCGCTGCCTGGTGAAACGTTGTTCTGATGCCTCGTGTGAGAAGGAGAAATGCGTACCATCACGTTTCCGACTGATAAAGGTCGGATTGTAGCCTATCGCGATTGCGGTTTATCGTATCGCGACATTGTTACTCACGTTGGTCGAGATCCAACGACTGTTAGCCGGATCACTGGGATCAGGAGGGTAATACGTAACGCAGTGTTGGATCCCAACGGTCTCGTATCACTAGCAGTCGAGATACCAGGCATCTTATCCGCATGGCTGTAACGGATCGTGCAGCCACGTCTCGATCCCTGAGTCAACAGATGGGGACGTTTGCGAGACAACAACCATCTGCACGAACAGTTCGACGACGTTTGCAGCAGCATGGACTATCAGCTCGGAGACTGTGGCTGCGGTTACCCTTGGCGCTGCATCACAGACAGGAGCGCCTGGGATGGTGTAGTCGACGACGAACCTGGGTGCACGAATGGCAAAACGTCATTTTTTCGGATGAATCCAGTTCTGTTTACAGCATCATGATGGTCGCATCCGCGTTTGGCGACATCGCGGTGAACGCACATTGCAAGCGAGCATTCGTCATCGTCATAATGGCGTATCACCCCGCGTGATGCTATGGGATGCCATGGATTACACATCTCGGTCACCTCTTGTTCGCATTGACGGCACTTTGAACAGTGGACCCTTCATTCGATCCCTGCGAAACCCTACATTTCTGGAGGATAATGCACGACCGCATGTTGCAGATCCTGTAAGCGTCTTTCTGGATACATAAAATGTTCGACTGCCGCCCTGGCCACCACATTCTCCAGACCTCTCCAATTGAAATCGTCTGGTCAATGGTGGCCGACCAACTGGCTCGTCACAATACGCGAGTCACTACTCTTGATGAACTGTGGTATCTTGTTGAAGCTGCATGGGCAGCTGTACCTGTACACGCCATCCAAGCTCTGTTTGACTCAATGCCCAGAAGTATTAAGGCCGTTATTACGGTTAGAGATGGTTGTTCTGGGTACTGATTTCTCAGGATCTATGCACCCAAATTGTGCGAAAATGTAATGGCATTTCAGTTGTAGTATAATATATTTGTCCAACGAACCCCCTTTTATCATCTGCATTTTATCTTGGTGTAGCAATTTTAATGGCCAGTAGTGTATTATGTTCGTAAATAAGAGAGAGAGAGAGAGAGAGAGAGAGAGAAGACATGGAGAGAGAGAGAGAGAGAGAGAGAGAGAGAGAGAACTAGACTGAGAAATAAAATTAAAGCATCACTTTCTCCAGCCCCGTAATTGCCTCCCATTGCGACGTAGAACTTTGAAACTTGACTCACAGCTGCCTACGACCTTCCGTAATGGTGCAAGGGCTTGGCGGCCTGCGACGTAACCCTCTGGCGCGGCCACGCTTGATACAGCTAGGTGTCGAGACACGCAAAAAGGCCACAGCTCATAAATTCATGTGACCTGCAAGGTGCGTTAAAGCTGTCACATTAGCACCAAATTTCACTACAGTTCTGCCCAACGGCACAGTGGACTTGCCACGTTGTGAGAAGATCGTCACAGCCCCAGTTGTGCACATTTCACCCCTCCTGGTTGGTTGGTTCGCCTTGCCGCAGCGGATACACCGGTTCCCGTGAGATCACCGAAGTTAAGCGCTGTCGGGCGTCGTCGGCACTTGGATGGGTGACCATCCAGGCCGCCATGCGCTGTTGCCATTTTTCGGGGTGCACTCAGCCTCGTGATGTCAATTGAGGAGCTACTCGACCGAATAGTAGCGGCTTCGGTCAAGAATACCATCATAATGGCCGGGAGAGCGGTATGCTGACCCCACGCCCCTCCTATCCGCATCCTCAGGATGACACGGCGGTCGGATGGTCCCGTTAGGCCACTCGTGGCCTGAAGACGGAGTGGTTGGTTGATTCATTTCGGGGAGTGGACCGAACAGCGAGATGATAGATACCATCGGATTAGGAAAGGATGGGGAAGGAAGTAGGCAGCGCCCTTTCAAAGGAACCGTCTCGTCATTTGCCCGAGGCGGCTCAGGAAAACATAAATCAGAATGGCCGGACACGGGTTTGAACCGTCGTCTTCCCGAATACGAGCCCAGTGTGCTATCCACTGCGCTTGGTCGCCCCTTCTCTTGGCGTCTGTGAGATAGAGGTCAAAACGGGGACACCCAGCGTTGCAACGACGCTGTTTACTTATGAATGGCTGAGGAAAATATTCCAGACACGACGCTGCTCAAAAATGAAAAGACGTCCTGAGGTGGCCTAAAGGGCGTCAATGAAACCACCCCGCTCCTTGGGACGTTGATCCTCGCACATTTCGAAGTCGAAAATGGCAGTTCAGGGTGCGATGAGTGACAGAAAGATGTTCTTGACAATCTTCGACACTCCTGATATCCCTTTGGTCTTTCAACCCTTCTCTAAGGACATTGTGGGACTGTATCTCCATTGAATGTGATCATTCTCTCCAGTAGATAGCGGAACGGAATTTTGTACTTTACATTAAGAAGTACAATCTCTCGATAAATACGACACAACCAGGTCTTCAAGAGGTCAAGCAATTTTTCATATTCCCAAACTTTACCAGATTTAGAATTATTTTTATCAGTACAAGCCCTCCCACCCTTCTTAGCTCTCCTGCTTCCCCGAAGCCCAATGGGCTTTTTAAGAATTTTGGTTCTTATTCGTACTTCTTCAACCAGGGCCTCTACTTTGCTCTCTGCTGGTACTCACATGGAGGAGACTCAATGCGGTCATCGCAGTTTCCTCATTCTGCAAAGTACCCTGCCCATCGACGTTCTAGTTAAATGTCATGTGTGGGTTCATTTGAGGTATCAAGGAATGATGAGAATTTATTGATAAGGAGGAACCAGTATGCTGTCTTTGATGGTGAGTCAACGACAGATGTAGAACTAACTTCAGGCATCCGCCAGGGGAGTGAGTTGGGACCCACACTGTTCGTGTTTCATTTTAATGGCCTTGTAGACAGTATTAACTGCAGCCTAGAATTATTTGCAGGTGATGGAATTCTGTAATGGAGTAGTATCAGAACAAAAACCGTGCTTCTGCTTTTTTTTCTGTGGTTCTGACTTTCAGTTGTCAGCTGACAGTAGCCTCACAAAACCGATTCGTGATCAAGTAAACAGTATTTTGCCCAACATCAGGAAACTGTTCCTTGCGGCAACGGAAAATTCAGTTGAAATTGAAGGTACATTTCGTCAGCAACTCCTGGTGGCACAAAAGTAAGACTGTCTTTAAATACATATCAGCTTTTACGAGTTAAAGGGGGGACAAGAAGCGAGGTCGCCGTAACATTACAGGTTTTGCTTCTCTTACACGTCAATCGCGAAACGTCTGAAAAATAAAAATGAAACTGAATAAATAATAGTTTTAAAAATTCAACGTATTTTCTTTCTGCAATGCAGTACTTATTTATTTTAGTGATGCGTTTCGACTCCTAGAGTAAAGGCAACTTCAGTGATTCTTTTCTATAGTAGTATAGTTTTGTTCTTAGATATGAAGCTTAGAGATTTTGTGACGGTACGTCACATAAATGGACATTTGGAGAAAGTGGAAAGAAGTTTTTGTTATGAGACGTGTGAAACATAAATTATCTAAAGACTAAGTACATCTGCGCGATGTATAACAAATAGTAAAGATTGTAAATTATTATTATAAAAACCCAATATCGATGTAATTAATAAATCACATTTTTTTTTGTATAATCTCTTTGTAACATAGACCATGAAGATCAGAGACAATGCTTTGATTGAACCAGCTCTTCTGTTGTGTTTCGTCTAGAGGAAGGCCGCCATTGTAGCGCTGGATAATATTTAATGTAAGTTTGGGTGTCATTTAGTAAAATATACTTATAATTGTTATTAGAAAGTGTGTATTATTGACTTAGTTGTCACCTCTCATGATCGAAACCATTAATTACAATTAACAAAACTTTTACAGAACTTCGTAGTGCAGGGAGCTCATCTCCCCTAGCAGGATTTAGTCGGCCATTAGGTTGGCTGCATTATTTAATTAAAATTTCATGTCATAATATTAAATGTAAATGCCAGAGACTTCTCAGTTTTGACCTTTTATTAATTTCAAAGTTAAAAAGACAGTAGTGATAGATTTCATTTATCAAAATTCACAGCATTGAAAGAGTTCAGTATGCTTCATTTAGGCCGCCTAACGGCAGATGAGATTCTCTCCAGTTTTGCCTTGCAAATAATGAACAAGAAATATTGAAAATCATTACATTCCGCAATATCTCAGTTAATCTTTGTGTAGTTTGGTACATAAACAACCAGTAGCCCCTGAGACCCATATTAATAATTAAAAGTTTGCGTAAGAAATCGCATATTTTCTTTTCTAAATAGCAGCGCTCACGCAAACTATTTATTAGAAGGCGGTGAATCGCGCGTTGTGTTTAAAAAATCGGGGCAACCGATGTCCGTACGAGTGTTATAGCGGTATAAGTTAATTAAAAGTCTCATGCTAGCCCACAATATTTAAAGCTACCCCAACCAAAATCATAAAATATGTAATTATAAAAATAAAAATATATAATTATCACGTGGTAAGTGCACCCACCCATATACATGTATACAGTTATACTGTGATAATTTGAAACAGTCCACACCATAATTTTTACATGAATAGAATGTGAAGTGATGTTATTCGTCTTTCCTGTGAAAAGTTTTCTCCCATCTGGTGTTAGGTTCGTGAGGACCGGCCACGGCGTGCCAGACTTCACGCGTGCAGCGTGTGCGGGCCGTGTGGAGGGAGAGGATGGGGTGGGGGAAGTCACTCGGCTCTGCTCGGGCATTCTCGGAAGCAGCCGAAGCAGCGCCACATTTCATTTGTTATTGTTGCAGTGCGTGCGGGATTCTGCGGTCGGCACGCCTCTCTTCTGTCGGCGATGTTTAGCCTTCGCTGTGGCACGAAGGACGTTCACTGGCCCAGCAGCTGTTTGCACAAAAAGAGGCAGTCGAGCTGTCTGTTATCACAATCCTTTAAAATGAATGGGAATCACAGAAGACCGGAATGAGAATTCTCAGTTCGCATAAGCGACAGCTGCTACGTATTTGCTATGAAACAACGTTACAATACCAACAGAAACCAGTTAAAGATTTAGTTGACAGTCAAAGAGTAAAAAATTACAACGATCGACAGATGGGATTCACTGTTCTGCACATCAAGAAGCTCTTTCAGCTAAAGTTGCAGACCTGGGGCACGTGAAGGAACTGGTCGTACGAACAGCAACATTTCTGAAGTCGCATGCGGTTCCTTTTTCAGTTGCAAAAGTTTTCAATGGGACTGAACGAAGAGGATGGGTGCTTCATATATTAGTACAAAGTACATACACTAAGTAGAGGTGCCTGCCTGGAACGATCTTTCTATTTAAAACTCGCTGTCGTATTTATGAAGGAAAAACGAGTGCAGCAACGAAAATTGGAAGGTCCGGAATGGAGTGCAGACTTCGCATTTGACTTGACAGAAGACGGAAACGCGACTTCTTTCTGATTCGATGGGGACGGATTCAAAACGGCCGGCCAGTGTGGCCGAGCGGTTCTAGGCGCTTCAGTCTGGAACCGAGCGACCGCTACGGTCGCAGGTTCGAATCCTGCCTCGGGCATGGATGAGTGTGATGTCCTTAGTTAGATTTACGTAGTTCTAAGTCTAGGGGACTGATGACCTCAGATGTTAAGTCGGATAGAGCCACTTGAGCCATTCAGAAAGAATATCGCTTTGTAGAAGGCATATATTCTGATAAGTACAGTACAGTTCCCTAAGCTTACTAGTGTTAAAGAAAACGCGAATTTTGAAGAATTCACTGTGGCATTGATATAATTACGAGAAGAAAACAAGCCAGAAGTCAAGAGCAACAACGGTCACCTACTGGGAAAGTTCTGGCCACGTATGGGATCGAAACAATCTTCAGACCTACCAAGAAGATTAAGGAATATTTAAGAACTGCAAAAGGCGCCAGACATCTCCTGGAGGCCCAGTGGCAGTAGCCGAACGACCTCAGAAAATGCAGACGAAACTTTAGGTGGAAATTTTATACATCGACCACGGTCTCTCAGGCCGGAAGTTTCAGCTGAAGACAAGACCCTCCGTGAAAGCCTACATTGTATGATTACGAGGGATGTTTCATAAAGATTTCGAGGACACCGTCAATCTTACACCTGTTTCCGATACCGGTTCCCGTTTCAATTGAAAGCGCCTCTGAGTAGATGCAGGTATAGCTGACTGACCTGCGAGGTAATTTCAGTTTTAAAGACAGATCTTTTTCCGTTACAAGTGGCCAGGTCGCCTACATTGCTTTCCTTAGGTAGAGTTTCTATGTCTCCATAACGAGGTTGGAAAGCACTACAATATTTCAATCTACATATTTGTATGGAAGATCTTTTTCCGATTATGAAACTAAACGAGTCACGATTACGCGGCAAGTTGAATGCTAACTCTATGAAATCGTCTGTATCTGTCAATGTTAAGGAATTCTTGTATTTTGACAGCAAAATAACCCATGATGGACGGAGCGAGGAGGACATAAAAAGCGGAGTAGCACTGGCAAGAAGGGAGCGGAGTCTACCCGCATCAAACACAGGCCTTAATGTCCCTAGAAACAAAGGTGGCGCAGTGGTTAGCACACTGGACTCGCATTCGGGAGGACGACGGTTCAATCCCGTCTCCAGCCATTCCGATTTAGGTTTTCCGTGATTTCCCTAAATCGTTTCAGGCAAATGCCGGGATGGTTCCTTTGAAAGGGCACGGCCGATTTCCTTCCCCATCCTTCCCTAACCCGAGATTGTGCTCCGTCTCTAATGACCTCGTTGTCGACGGGACGTTAAAAAACACTAACCTAACCTCACCTAGAAACAAACATTACTGAGCATATCTGGGATGCTGTTCAGAAGAGATCTCTACCCACTCGTACTCTTACGGATTTATGGAGAGCCCTGCAGGATTCATGGTGTCAGTTCGCTCCAGCACTACTTCGGACATTAGTCGAGTGCATGCCGCGTCGTGTTGCGGCACTTCTGCTTGTTCGCGGGGGGCCTACACGATATTAGGCAGATGTACCAATTTCTTTGGCTCTTCGGTGTAAAACGTGGTCATTTTTAATTGGAACCTGAAGCCAGGTTAGTGGATAAAATGGAGCAGGACAAAGCTTCGACATAAATGAAAAATTTAGAATCAAAAAGCACCTTGTGGACAAAACCGTGCCCGTATATGTAGCGCCCGAAGATGATTTTTAATACCTAACAATCACAATACACAGCAAAATTTATAGCAGCGTTGAGTCCTACAAACGACAACATACAGTAAAACGCACAGCAGCGCATCTGATTACGTTATCTGCACACTTTGTAATTATATATTTATGAAAAACTCTTGTATAATGTGCTACATTTTATCCGCTAACATAACAACTTGGCGTGAATTTCCAACTCAAAATGAACACGTTTTATACTAAAAATTTTTGAGGGCCTGAAGATGACAGCAAAATCTATCGAAACCTGTCGTAAATACAGAAATTCTTATGCGATCTTGGTTTTAGAATGTTTTTATCAGATAAAGTATATTGCTCCTTCCGATTTCTCAACATGAGAAAATTCAGATTTGTAAATTTGACTCGATTTTGTAATCAGTGGAATAACAACGCATGCTCTCTTACGTCATGCATATTCATTTGTTTCCCTGTCCCCTCTTGGGTGCTTCTTCACCTTCTTTGTCAGGCAGTGTAAATACATTTTTATTGTTTCTCTTTTAACCCTGTTGTTGAAATCTGTTGTTATGGTACGCACTTCTTGGATAAGCCTGTGGTTTGTGTTTGTGCGGTTGTAACGTCACAATAGGTTTCGTTACATAGTTAAAATCAGTGTTATGTTGCTATCAGCTGGTAGACGTTATCAGCGTAAATTCAATTACTTTACATAATTAATGGACAGTGAAATAATCTCAGCCCCAAATTATATGCATGTAGAAACAATTATGGATCAAAGTCTTTTATTCTCATTACAATATTTAATATTTATTCCCTATTTACATTTCCCCACCTCTCCTTAAAGTACGTGGTCAGGTGTGAATGTATTGAGTGTGTGGTAGCAGACAAACCAGAGATGTAGTGGGTCTCAGAATCTTCTACCAACTTTAACACAGTCAGTGGAAGGCAAAGAGCAGGAACAGGATGGTTCGACCAGAGGTGCGAAAGTCTAAAAAAAACGTCTTCTTACCAGAGGTTGGTCATGGGCTTCCCCCACCACCTCGCGCTGCTCGGGAGACAGATCCGCGCAACGGTTACGAGGAGTTTTTTGGAAGACAGGTAAGCGACCAGACGCTCCTTCAGAACGCTGCGTCGAAATCAGGACAAAGGTATTTGAATGATTAAATTTGTTTAATGTTAACAATTTATTTATCAAAGGCTTTTTCGCGATTGATTAATTAAGAACCATTTATTGATTTTTGTTCAATTTATCCGATAAAAGAATAATCTTCTCCGTTCGAGATTTCCGTTACGACCCGCCACGTGCTGCATAGTTTCAAACTGCAACCGCCGAGAAAGCTAATAGAGGGTGTTGTAGCCAGTTTTTGCGATTGCTGAACATTTATGCTAGCGTGTGTCGATGTTTAACAACTTATTGAAAATTTAGTGACGAGGATAGCTATTCTAAGATGAATCGTTTCGTATTCAAGCACTTCGCGCTGGAGATACCAGCCACGAGTCCTGCTCGATGCCAGCCGCTGTACATAGAAAATCTGCATAGAGAAATAGTTATGATATTTGCATTTCAGTGATAACTTAGTGCATGTGCATGTATCAGCATAGTAGTAGTGTCCACGTGCTCTCCAAGATTTTCCTTCCCCCCCACAGGACGATGCAAATCAAAGGCAACACAGTTTGTAATTCAAAGGAGAAATAATCTATGTGCATAGTTAAATAATCTTTGTCCAGAGTTAATGTGTATTCAAAAGATTGTTAAGAAGTAACTTCGTAAATTTGCCTAATGTTGGTTAAAATAAAATTATCTTTGTTTTTCGAAGTAATTTCCGTTCTCGGCTTGCTCATTTAAACCATACCTAAGAAAAGAGAATCATATCAATCACACTGCCCCTTTACTAAAATTATTGGCACAAGACTAGATTCGTGCAGGATGTAGTATTCTCTGACCGTCCCCAAAATTACAATTGCGTTATCCGTTGCGACTTCAAATTCAATCGATAAGATTGTATTCTGAAATTTGATGGGCCTAAACATCAATTCTAAAGCGGGCAGAATGGTCAGGGAAGGTTACGCTGCCGAGAGAGAAAAAGTGTCCATAAGATCCTTCTCCACAGCAGGCTTATATAAAAATGAATAAAAGTAATCAATCCCTGCTGATAAAATTAAGCAAACTCCCTTCTCAGCCTGCCACAGACAGGGAGATTTAACGACATTTACGACCTGAATACCAGTCGTTGGGAGCTTGCAGGGTGATCGGCGAGCACAGTGTGTGTGTGAGCATTGTTCTGGTAGTGCAGCAAGACGCTCGGCCTATGTGCCCGCTATTGATCTCAGCGGCGGCGGACGATGAATTTTCCAACAGCAATCGGACAGTTCTCGAAGCGATACGCCCGGCTCCATCCCGCTGACTTTATGGCTGTGCGAGGAACTTGACGCAACTGTCTCCACCGCTGCGAACTCCAATTAAAAAGGAAAAGAACGACGAAAAAAATGCAAAACGGTTCCTTTAAAATTCCCTTTCAGGAGCTGGACATATCGCCCCAGTTTCTAGATGATCATAAGTTCCACCTCAGCTATGCTCAACCCATGACGGGATGTTGGCAATTATTAGTACAACGCAGGTAAGGTACCAATAGGGAATTCGTGGATTACACTGTAGGAAAGACAAACTAGCCACAAGTTTTTCTGAAATGACTTTCGGAGCTGAGTCCATATTCAGGTGCTAACGTTGACTTCTTTGCAAGGTTTACGTTTGTGTCCTAAAATATAATATAGTTTACAAATTGTTTCACATTTGTGTCCTAAAATGTAGCAAAGTTTTTGTGATTACGTAGTTTTACACCAATGTATATTCTATACACTATACTTAGTTCCTGAAAAGGCCTCCTTTACGTATTATAAGACAGAGATTTGATGTCCTTTTACAAGCCATGCTGATCAATTAACTGAACTAAATATGAGAAGGATGATACATTCGTTTACATCGGCTGCTGATATGTTGGGCCAAAGAACGTGATACGAGTAGAGATATGGCACACTTCTGGGTTACTTCAAAGACTCTACATAGCAGAGATGAATTCATGTTGTTGTTGTGGTCTTCAGTCCTGAGACTGGTTTGATGCAGCTCTCCATGCTACGATGAATTCATATAGTTAGACATTTAATTGTTTAAGTCTGAATGGTAACTGCCAATGAAGGATTTTTTTCTGTCTGTAAATTATTACTTCTATCATTTTAAATTACTGGAGCTGAATAAAATTTTGGGTTCTTCATAGTACAACTCCTATAATTTGAAGTTATAGAAATAATAAATCACTGACAGAGAGAAAATTCTTCATTGGCCATTATCATTCAAACATAAATAAGTAAATGTCTAACTGTATAAATTTATCTGTACTATTTAGAAGTACATTTGAAGTAACAGCGCAAGTGTGCAATATCTCTACACATGTCACGTTCTTTGGCGCATCAGATCAGCAGCCCATGAAATCAAATGTGTCCGCCTTCTTGCACTTAGTAAAGTTCATTGATCAGCATGGATTGTAAAAGAAAACGAAATCTCTATCGTACAATATCCAAAAGAAGGTTTTTCAGGAAGTAAGTACAATCTATACAATACACATAAGTGTAAAATTATGTAATCACAAAAAACTTCGCTACATTTTAGGATACAAATGTAAAACTGTTTGTAAACTGTGCAATCACAAAAACTATGTTATATTTTAGGACATAAATGTAAAACTTGCAAATAAGTCAATGCTGCCTTCTGACGATGACAGCGCTGACGAAACTAGTAACGGTATAATAAAATCATTTAAAAAAAACTTGTGGTGGTTTTTTCTATTTCCTACAGTGTAATTTACTAAAACAGCTGCGGTGTTCTGCATCCGAAATGGATAAAAGAAAGGAAATACGTGGATTTGCGCGCATATCGAGTGACGACGGATCGGACGAATCAAATAACAGCCCCTGTTTTTGCATTAAACTGCGACAGAATCAACAAAAAAGATAGAAAACAAAGAGAAATAACGGTAAATGAAAACTGTGTGTCACAAGCAACAACAGAAGAAATTGAGCCAATTGTGAAACATGTGCATACGCACCATGAAGAAAAGCGTACAAGCGGAAGAAGCGGGAGATTAAATGTCGAGAGCAACATGGGACTTCCTTTCAGGGATGACGGTCCTACCTTCTGAATTTCACAGAAATTGTCGGACTAAGTAGGTGGATTAGGCTGTAAATTACACTACGCAACGCTAAAAAACAATTTTTTCATGATGTAGGGCCACAGTCATAATATATTTCTTTAAAGACAGTACCGCCATTAGAGTGTTTTTTATTTGCAGTGTTACATTCAGACGATCATGATTTCGCCTTTAGATTGCCATTATCAAGTGTTTTAATGTTATACAGTGCATAAGCTGGCATACTGTCGTATTTAAAATACACTTAGACACGTTGTCTAAGGGTCAATATTTCTAGTCAAATAATATTGACTCTTAGACAATGTGTCTAATTGTATTTTGAATACGACAGTATGCCATCTCAGGCACAGTATAACATTAAAACACTTGATAATGGCAATCTAAAGCTGAAATCATGATCGTGTAAATGTAACACTGCAAATAAAAAACACTCTAATGGTGGTACTGACTTTAAAGCTAAAAAACAAGTCTGATGCACAACTTTCTGTGCAAGTTGACTGCATCTTTGCTTACAACGTGTGGTTATCGAAGAACTAGTGTCCCTTCTGGACGCCAGTTAGTCGTTTCCTGAAGATGCTCCAGTGTGCCAAAAACTGGTTACAAGTAAACAAAAATCAGGAGAACAGAAACAGTTCACTTGTTATCCATCTTACTTTTTTTTATTATACCGGGAACGTACGAAGCATGTCAATATGACACGATACGTGTAGTAAACAGTTCGCGTGGCACTGTCGCTGATTGTTAGCTAGTTAATTAGTTAGATGTTCCACGGATCATTTTGTACCATAAATCGTAATAATGAGGAACGAGCCATTTTACATTCCAACCGCAATGTAATTTGTAAATACGTCCACATGCTGATCCAGTTTCATTTCTCTTAAGTATGGACAAATAAGTATTCTGAAGTTTCCACCCTATTTACTATGCGTTACACTTATCACTGGTGTAGTACCGGTAGATGTGCAGAAACAAATATGTTGCCTCTTTTTATAATTGTAGGTGAGACCATCCGCAGAAAACCAGTCAGTGATACTCTTAAGAGCTTTGATTACCATTTCAGCTGTTTCTCTGCGTACACTTGGAATGATTACAATGCTAGTATGACCTATAAATATAAATATTTATGCTCGTTGTATATTCGACAGGAGATCGTTTACATATATTAGGAAAAACAGTGGACCTAGGATTGCGCCCTGGGGAACGCGACACGTGATTTCTTCCCAGCCAGAATTTTATCCCCAGACTACATTGGTTGGGTTAAGAAGTACTGAATTCTTTAGATTAGATATGGCATTATCCAGCGATTGGCTATACCATCAGTCCCATAGAACTTCAGTTTACCCACGAGAATACTGTTTTATACTGTCAAATGTTTCAGATAGGTCGTAGTAAATATCAGCAGGCGGTATTTTATTATTTAATGCTTGAAAAATTTGGCTAGTGAATGTGTAAATGGCATTGATTGAAGGACGGTGAGACCAAAAATAGATGTTGGACGTACACGGGTGTTGGAAGTCCACACCTCATCTTAGTATTGTAGAATGAAGGCTTTCACGACCGGGTGACGTACGTGGCTGTTGATATACTTTCCGGGATGTGAGGTCGTGGTCCAAGAACTTTTCTGCTCCTTACGTTTCGTCCAGAACTGCGCTGGACTTCCTCAGAGGCGCTGCTCCGCTGAGTCTTGCCGACTGACTGGTCGGGTGTCTGAGAGTGACTTATATATTGTGAGAAAGGGGGGCGTGGTTCAGGTGATACGTGATGAGCATAGCAAAGATAAGGTTGACTATCGATTACCACCTTGTCAAAGATAAAAATTGTTAGCAATTTTGTAGAGCCACTGATAATCCATAGCAAAGATAAGGTTGACTATCGATTACCACCTTGTCCAAGATAAAAATTGTTAGCAATTTTGTAGAGCCACTGTCCATATATCGCTAAGTTTCATAGCCTCCTCTTTCCTATTAAAATTATCGTGATGTTTATAAATTTCGATAGCTTCTCTATATAGCCGTGGATAGTAATTTAACGTTGTAGATAAAACTTCGGTATCCGAAAACTTCACTTGGTGGTTGCCTGGTTGAAGAGCATGTTCCGCTACAGCTGATTTTTCTATTTTTCCAAGTCGACAAAGACTTTTTATGCTCTTTCAGTCGCGTGTTTACGCTTCTTTTGGTAGTACCAATGTAAACTTTACCACAGGTACATGGAATTTTATACACACCACATGTCGACAGGGGAGGGCGTTTATCCTTCACAGATCGTAGTACTTGACTTATTTTCTTTGTTGGTTTAAAGATCGGTTTTATGTCATGTTTTCGTAAAATCTTACCGATCCGATCTGTTACTTTTTTAATAAAAGGGAGAACTACTGTATTTTTCTGTCGTTGCGGTTCATTCTTTTCTTTTGGGTTTCTGTTCCTTGGACGCAAAATTCTATTTATCTCTTTGCTTGAGTAGCCGTTTTTTTCAAAAGCCTGCTTCAGATGTTTCACTTCAGCATCCAAATGTTCAGGTGTACATATCCGTTCCGCTCGATCGACAAGACTTTTTATGACACCTCTTTTTTGTTGAGGATGATGATTAGAATTTTTATGTAAATATCTGTCCGTATGTGTCGCCTTCCGAAGAACTTTATATTGCAAGCTTCTATCGGACCGTCTCATAACTAAGACATCCAAGAAAGATATTCTGTTATCCTTTTCTTTTTCCATGGTAAACTGTATTTTTGGGTGAATTTTATTTAGATAATCAAAGAAATCGTCCAAGGCAGAAAGACACCCGACCAGTCAGTCGGCAAGACTCAGCGGAGAAGCGCAGTCGTGCATGCAGTGTGTTGTACATATGCCGGATGTCAGTTTGTGGGACGGAGTTATCACGCCTGTTGCACCTTGTCGATCAGTACAGGGACGGTTAACCCATTGAGCCCTGAGTTATGTAAAAAATAGAAGAAAATATTCATGCATTTCTTCGTGTATACTTGGACACATTTATTGCATATTTGAGTAAAATTAAAAATTCTTCGTCTTTGGTTCAAATATATAAAAAAAATTGTCCAGTAAAGTAGACATTGGGTCTGGAGGGGAGCTGAAGGTGGAATAAGCTCAGTCTTTACAGATATCTCTGTCTCAAAAAACACACACGGACACATGCACATTATATATAGGCTATGTGATCAAATTTATCCGGCCACACGCAAAAACATACGTTTTTCATGTTGTGCTGCCACCTACTGCCAGGTACTCCATATCAGCGACCTCGGTAGTCTGTTAGGCATCGTGAGAGAGCAGAATGGGGCGCTCCGCGGAACTCACGGACTTCGATCGTGGCCAAGTGATTGGGTTTCACTTGTGTCATACATGAGTATGCGAGATTTACACACTCCTAAACATCCCTAGGTCCACTGTTTCCGAAGTGATAGTGAAGTGGAAACGTGAAGTGACACGTACAGCACAAAAGCGTACAGGCCGACCTCGTCTGTTGGCTGACAGAGACCACCGACAGTTGAAGAGGGTCGTAATCTGTAGTAGGCAGACATCTATCCACATCTAAGGTACAGCAATAGAGCGCTTCGAAAACTTCTCAGAGAAAAGTGTTTTTTCGCACGTAAAATCTAAGCGAATCGATATTTTTTCAAACGCTCAAAGCATCTAAGATCAAGGTCCAATATACCATCAATCTCGCTCCTATCCGCTGTTACTTTAGGGTGACGGCTTTTGCACATAAAATCAGAAAGGTGCACATACCAATGGTGCCATTAGCTGAGCATTAATTTCAGCCCATCTAAAAATCTTTCGCGAAAGGAATTAATAGATTCGCACAATTTGCCTCGGCACCAGCTACAAACCTACCTTAATATACTGTAAAAGAGCTACAGTAATACAGATGTTGGAATGGCTGCAGAAATGGCCGCGGGTCTAGACTCAACCTAAAATTTTTTCACCCCATGTTCCTCGCTGAGATCTCCCCCCTCCCCCCCACCACCCAAAAAAAAAAAAAAAATTCGATTCTGCGCGCAGCCTTTTCACAGATATTGTTTTTCAGCGATTCCGCGCTGTAACGGTAAAGTTGCAGCAGCCACATAACGAAAATTCAAAATAGGAGATGCGAACCATCTTGATCCAGTTCTGGGCTACTAAAAGTAGCTTCCACTCGATATTTTAATTTTTTTTTTTTTTTCGAACGTTTACCACTTTCAACTTGCCGAATGCTGGCTCTGAGATATATATATATGCGTCAATTTTGGATGTACTCACACATGGCAAGAGGTCTGAACGCATCATGCACCTACGATCATTGTCTACACCTCCATCTACATCTACTAGGATACTCTGCACATCACATTTAAGTGCCAGGCAGAGGGTTCATCGAACCACCTTCAGAATAAATGTCTATTATTCCTATCTCGTACAGCGGGAGGAAAAAAAGGAACACCTGTATCTTTTGATGCGAGTTCGGATTTCCCTTATTTTATTCTGGTGATCGTTTGTCCCTATGTAGGTTGGCGCGAATAAAATATTTTCGCATTCGGAGCAGAAAGTCGGTAACTGAAGTTTCGTGAGAAGATTCCGCTGCAGTGAAAACGCATTTATTTTAATCACTCCAAAGCCTGTATCATTCAGTGACACTCTCTTCCCCATTTCGCGATAATTCAAAACTTGCTGCCAATCTTTGTACTTACTCGGTGTACTCCGTCACTTCTATCTGGTAAGGACCCCACACCGTGCAGCAGTGTGCTAAAAGAGGACAGACATGCGTAGTATAGGCAGTCTCTTTAGTAGATCTATTAAACTTTCTTAGTGTTCTGCCAATAAAATGCAGTCTTTGTTTAGCCGTCCCCACAACATTATCTGTATCTTCGTTCCAATTTAAGTTGTTCGTAATAATTCCTGGGTATTTAGTTGAATTTTCGGCCTTTAGACTTGACTGATTTATCGCGTAACCGAAGTTTAACGGATTCATTTTAGCAGTCATGTGAATGACCTCACAGTTTTCACTGTTTAGGATCAGTTGCCAAATTCCGCACCATAAATCGTTTTGCAATTTATTTTGACCTTCTGATGACTTTACTAGTCGATAAACGACAGCATGATCTGCAAACAACCTAAGACGGCTGCTCAGTTGGTCTCTTAAATTGTTGATATAGATGAGGAACAGCAAAGGGCCTATAACACTACCTTGGGGAACGCCAGAAATCACTTTTGTTTTACTGGATGATTTTCCATCACTTACTACGACAGGAAATCACGAATCCAGTCACATAACTGCGGTGATATTACATAAGCACGTAATTTCACTGCAAGCCGCTTGTGTGGTACAGTGTCAAAAGCATTATGGAAATCTGGAAATACGGAATCTATTTGAAAGCCCGAGTCAATAGGAGTCAACACTTCGTGTGAGTAATGAGCATGTTGTGTTTCACAAGAACGATGTTTTCTAAATCCGTGTTGACTGTGTGGCAATAGACAGTTTTCTTCGAGGTAATTCATAATGTTCGAACACAATATATGTTCCGTAATCCTGCTGCATATCGACGTTGATGATATGCGCCTGTAATCCAGTGGATTACTACTACTTCCTTTCTTGAATACTGGTGTGACCTGTGCAACTCTGCAGTCTTTTGGAATGTCGAATATGGTTGTTTTAGTGGTCCACGTATGAAGGTGTGGGAAGGCACAACGTTGCATGTGCGTGCTGACGTACAAATGTTTGAATGCGGTACACTGGTAAGTCAACCTTCGGTGACACTGTACTCCTGCCGTACGAACCTTGCTCCAGGGGTGCTTTCGGCCCTGTCTTAATTTTTATGGATGACAATGTACGACCACATCGAAGAGTGCAAGTGGAGCGGCTCTTGGAACGAGAGGATATTTGGCGAATGTACCGGAGGGGTGTTGTAGCACGCGTACATCCACCAACGACCATCCCATTGTTGTCAGACGCGCTGTTGGGGAAATGGAACGCCCTGCCACAACAACTCAAAACCAACCTTCTTGTGCATGGGAGGGCCATGCACTGCCGTCTTTGGTGATTACGCCACACATTAAGAAACATGTCCCGCATTTTGTAACGTCCTGGGGTCCAACATAATGATGACTTCAGCCTAATTATTGTCTTTGAATAAAAGTGACAGTCCTTTTCGTCACTCTTTCTTTCAGTTAGCTTCTGTACTATACTATAGCAGTTCTTTATGTGTGTGGTCCACGTTTCATTCAGCTATGTTACTTAGCAGTAACATATCATGCGAAAGTTACTTTCGTCCTTAAGCTTTGCCCACCAGTGTATCTACGTATTTCAGTTTATAATTGAAATCCATCAAAGGAATCCCTGGAAATGTCATTACTAGGATAGAATGTAAGAATCGTACCAATTTTTTTAATTTAACATGTTGGTTCTCTTTTGTCGCAGAATAACGCACTGACTACCAATAAAAAGTTTTCATTCAGAAAATGAGAAGGCTAAAAAAACTTATCAGTAAATTAAATGAAACATAATACTACACTTTCAATGCAGTCGGTACCTGACACATTAGACAAGGCAGGCATTCAGACACAATGAGTTCTGTACACTTTGTGTCAAATTAGATCCCGTGGTGCACGATATTCCCAACTCAGCGAATCTGTAACGTAAAAATGTCCTTTTTGGAATATTTTCTCCCCCCCTTCGATAAACGTAGGCGCTCAATAACGCGAACTAGTTTCACGGTGGAATAACATAAGCGGGCACAGTGAGTAAGATTTACGCCAAGGTAATAAATCAATGTTTACAGATTATTGCCGAAAATCTGTTATCTGAAGAACAAAATGGTTTCAGAAAAGCAACATTCTGTACTGATGTTTCCATACTTTAAAAAAATTATAGAAAATCAAGAGAGTTCAATACGTAAAGACACATCGCATTTGTAGCCTTACAGAAAGTCGTCGACCGTGTAAATAGGAAAATCTTATGGAACATATTACGCAGGAATGGATATCGTCAGCAAATAACAAAGGTAATAGAAACTCTAAATGGGGGTACAAAAATAAGAATAAAGGCTAACCATGCTACGTCACAATAAACCAAGGGGTTCGATAAGGTTGTATCTTATTATCCACACTTTCGTAACATAAGCGCGAAAACAACGAACTGTTCCCGTGCTTGAGACTACCACGTGACGTATTTTTTAATAAAGTGCGTTTTGCAGACGATCTTCCAATTCTACAGGATAGCGAAACATTGCTACAAATGTATAGATTGAACCAAATTTATAAAGAATCTAATACGAGTATGAAGATATCCGATACAAAAACAAAAGCGATGGGTTTCAAAGTGGCGAAGGGGCTGGAGACTAAGATCGTATAGGAAACAAGACCACTGAACAATTAAGTCACTTCAGTTACCGGGAAAATACTATAAGCTACCAGAATGAACTCAACACTTATAACAAACTGCATAAATATCAAATGATATGCTGAACAGTTAATGGAATAATGAAAAATAAAATGAGAAAAGACGCAAAAATCAAGTTTTAAGGTAATGGCAGCCTCCACATTGCTATTTGGAAATGCAGCTTCGACAAGTACTAAAATGCGAGAAAGCAGAATCCAAGCGGCAGAAATGAAATTTCTGAGCGGAATAAAGGTTGCACAAGATTAGATAGACTAAGAAACGAAGACATAAGAGCAGAGCTTCGGATGTATTCTGTAAGTGAAAAGATCAAGTCTAATCGCTGGCTAGAACATCTACGAAAAATGCCGAATGCTGGATTCAAGACTATCAAAACAAGCCTTAAATTTCAGACCTATAGATACAAGGTCCGTAGGAAGTCCAACAAAAGGATGGCTGGATACTTAGAACACGGAACAGATCCGTAGCATAGACCCCACTGTAGGAAGAAGAAAAGTTTCACAGCGGCAAGTGTTGCAACTCTGTATAACAATATTGTGGCAGAATCGTTTCAAAACGTGCTCAGTTTTGGGCACAGAAAAAGACTCGGTGGTGGGGCAGCTGTCCCGCCCTGAGGAAAAATGAACTTCACATCTGACTGCCCATCCTGCCCCAGCACACCCGCAGTCGCATCATTCCAGTATTAGTTTAAAGATAATTGGAACACGTAACGGATACTGAGTAGTAGCGAGTATAGCGAAAGCCATGTGTCGTGAAATGTCAAACTATTACGTTGGTTCATAACTTCCGCAGTTTTTTTGTTTTGAGTGTCGGTATTCCAACTGCTATGGGTTTATTCATCGAGTGTCATTTTTCATTTGCAGTTCACTGCTGTTATCTGAGCTACGTATTGTCATTTGGAGAATGTATATAAAGGGGGAGTCCGTGATGGATGTTACAAACTTTCTAGGGTGATGGAGGCTGATAAATGTATCAATTCGAGGTAAGGGGCCCTTGTACGGAAACGAACGAGTCAAATGTTACAGGAGAAAAATCATTCTGATATCTCTGATAGTGAAATACATGTACTGCTGTTGCTAATAACGCAGAGTAATCAGCTTTGAAAGATGGCAGTATGTACAAGGACAAGAAAAAATGTCCAGTAAACATTGGTTCTAAAATGCGTACTTGAGGAGCTATGAGCACTTAATGGTCTTTCCTTTGTGGGGGGCCACAGTCTTATAGATTTTTTTCAAATAAATTTCAGCCATTTGACTGTTAATGGTTCATTTATTTTACACAATCATGATTTGTGCTTTGTGGCCATTCTCAAGTGCACGTTGGAAATATTAAGACATGTCTGACCTGTCTGAGTCATGTCATAGTCGAAAAAGACCAGAAATAGGTTTTTTTGACGAAGACACATCACAGACAGGTCAGACAAATTTCACCATTTCAAAACGCACTTCAGTGATTCTCAGGTATTCACTGTAGAGCCCATGTTTATTAGACATTTTTTTCTCGTTTCGTCCGTACTACCACCTATGAAAGTTGCATAACCCACATTCTTAGCAATGTCTTCCAATGTTAGAGATATCAGAATGATTTTCGCTTGTCACTTTGGCTCTGTTCTTTTGCGGCAAAAGGACCCGTAATTCACACTGGTACCTTTATTTGTCTCCATCACCCTTGGAAAGTCTGTAACATCATCACGGTATCCCCCTGTACGTACGTACGTTTACGGTTGCCGGTGCCTACAACTTTGACGCTCTGTAGCGGCTTTTGATGCCGTTTTCGGACACGGGTTCCTGTGTAACACTTTATCTACTAAGTCCCCTCTACAACCTCTACAAGTACGTAACATGAACTGTGAAACAGCCGGTATTGTTAATGACTGAATTCTGTCGTGTGTATCTGTTGTGTTTACTGAGCTTACGGAGAAACGCTGC
The DNA here is from genome assembly GCF_023864275.1 of Schistocerca cancellata. NCBI lineage: Eukaryota > Metazoa > Arthropoda > Insecta > Orthoptera > Acrididae > Schistocerca > Schistocerca cancellata. The sequence continues at coordinate 158,012,738 of NC_064637.1, forward strand.
GGACGTATGCACCAACCCAGTATTTCGCCATTCGCACCCTGCTCGTTGGCTCAGCCGCGCTGCCAATGGACACGAGAATCGAGCTTTCGCCTCGAGACGAGATTAAAGTGCTTATGCAGAAAACTTTGTATTGTCGGCATCCACAGCTGCAGAATTTTAGCATGATGAAAAGATCGCCTCAGCTATACGACAAATCTTTAATTATGATCCAGCTACTTTCTCAGCGTTAGAGCCACATCTTCACGGAAACACACGTATATAAACAAGTGTTTAGTTCTTAATTTATTTCACAACTCATTTCACATTTACTTTATAATTCATTTCAAAGGATAACCAGTAGATGACATAACAATCGCTGTCCAATTGTGATAAAAATGTTCAACTGTGGAGAGGTTTGAAGTCCAATTTAAAATAGGACAGAATTCAGGATACATCATCCTGAAACAGGAAATCTAGACTAATGATAAGGAGACAAACGAGGTGGCTGTAAAAGATAAAAGAAATAATAATGTGTAGGTGGAGAAAGCTACGTTCAGACTGGCAACGTATATATGTACTCTAAAGCAAAGCTTGTATGATTGTACGGTATGTAGAGAAGGTGAGGTTTAGATAAAATGCTGCTTGCCAGATAAAACCATCTAGCTAAAAAGAGGACTGGGGAAAGGCAGAATGCAAGGAACAGCGTCTGGATACAGTTGATGTTAAGATGAAGCACTATACTAGATGGACTGTAAAAGAACAAAGAAAATGATGTGCAGATGATGAAACGCACATTCATCCAGTAAGGTAAAATAAATTTCATACAGGAGAGCGTAAATGACTGTCCTTTTATGTAACTGATGGTCTATTTTGTAAGGAGTGTTTTAGCTATACTGCACCATCGTTACTTGTCATACAGTCATATAAGCTCTGCTTCATTACACTGATTTTACCTTACCAGACCAATGTACGTTTCATTATTTACACACCATACTTTTTATGTCCATCTCCCTTACGACTTTATTATTCTTCTAGATTTCTATGCAATCTGCCCTATTTTAAATTGGACTACCAATCTCTCGACGGTTGAACATTTTTATCACAATTAGACAAAGAATGCTGGGCTATCTATTGGCTATCGTATGAAATAAATTACGAAATAAATATGAGTACATAATTGTTCCTTTATAGTTTCGTGTTCAGTTCAATAACATCTTAACCGAAACAGAACCTTTATTCGTTTTACTCTTGTCTGTATGGAGATGTATCGGTCCAAATGTGGCTCTAACTCCGTGAAACTAGTAGGACCATACTGTTTATGGTGGTAAAGCGCTTATGGCTGGCAGCAGGACAGAGAGGGTTGGCTTCTGACCAGAGGCCGTGCCGGTCACGGGCTGCTCCTCCTCCAGGTACTCCTCGTCGTAGTCGTAGTCGTCGTCGCCCCCGCGGGGGCCGCCCAGCTGAGTGCGCGGCACGGCTGGGGGCGGCGTCTCGCTGCCCGCGCCCCCGCCCCCGGCCGCGACGACGACCGCCTGGGAGGCGGCGGCCCCGCGAGCCGCCATCATCGTCAGCAGCAGCGTCATCACTGCGAGCGGCACGGGCGCCGTCATGGCCGGCGCATGGCCGCCTCCGGCGCGCCCAGAGCTCTCGCCTTCCGCCCCCGGCTCGACGGCAGACGACGCCCCGCTACTACGACGGCGGCGGCGGCATCGCGGCCGCCTCAAAGCGCCGCGGCGCCCGAGCGAGCCAGCCGCATCGGGACGGAGGGGTCGGGTCGGGACGGGACGGCACCTCGCGGCAGCGCACGCACGTCCGCGAGCCACGGCGGTCGCAGCACGACTGGCGGCGGGCGCGCTGCGGCACCGCCGAGCTTCCGCTGCGCCGCCGCGGCGCGGCAGCACCGTCTGCCCGCGGCGGCTGCCGATTGGCGCAGAGCGCGCCGCGCCCACAGCTTCCGCTTCCCTCCGCTAGGAGGCAGCGCGTCGCGGGCCACCGTAAAGCTCTGTATAAAGGAAAGTATGCCGCCGTTGGTAGTTCAGGATTGGCTGATGCCGCGTCACATGACATTAGCAGCCATTGTGGATCCGAGCGTTACGCGTGAAGTAACGGACGTGTTGTGAATTTTAAGATTTTAATAGAATAATGCTTGAGTGCTGTGCTTTTGGCTGTTCATTTCGAGGTGAAAAGGAAGGAAAACTGTACAGAATTCCTTCCAAAGAGAGGGGTACAATAAGAAGGAGAATATTGGTCGCAGTGGGAAAGGTAGCAGAAACTCGACTTAACCTTTCAGTTAATTTTATTCATATCTGGCCTTTTGTTTTTTTCTGCTTTTTACATTGCTGCTAGTTTCCAATCCATTTGAACCGCAAAAAAAAAGTCAGATGAGCTAATACGATGGTTTAAAGGTAATTTAATTACAAAATAGAAATCGTAGAGATAAAACTGGCACTGTTAGCATAAAATCGGAAAACAGTGAGTGATACCGTACAAAGTTATCATGAATGATAAAAAATTTAACCTGATTGAATGCACAGTACGGTTTAAACTTTTTTTTTACGATGCTGAAAATAATAAATTCTACTCTGCCCAACACAATATAATGTACAAAACTAAAAAAAAAAAAAAAAACTTTTGGACGAGGCAAGTACCGAACCTAGTTCAGGAATGACTACCATTACGAGGAGACCGTTACTTCTGTTGCACCATTGTCGCTAATCTACATTGTATTAAAAGCAATACAGTTGTTACTGCTTCCTACAGCCTACTTTTGATCGTAGTGTTGTGACCGTAGAGAATTTTAATTTTTATTCTTGCTTTTGTGACCATAATAAGAGTCCAGGCTCCATAGGCAAACAGCCAGCCGACATTACGAAATAGTCCACCAGGACGTAGGGACAGGATAAGCGGCGGAGGCTGCCAAGTATGGCTTGTTGATCAAATAACTTAGTGTTTGACTTCCTGCCAGAGGAAGCAGCATGACTCAAACTTGCACAATGGAAGACACAAACACCAGGGCGATAATACAGCAAGAGAGAGTGTCAGTCACGTGCAGAAATGACTCATGTGGAACCAAATTAAGTAGTGTGCAGCTAGAAACGAAAGTGTTGTGTGCAACCGAAGGCATTCTTGTGCAAGCCAACCAATTAGAAACAAGAGTGTCATGTGGAACCATAGGTATTCTTGTGCACTCCAATCACTTAGAAATGAAAGGGTCATGTGAAACAAATTAACTTGTGTGCGCCCAAGTACATGAGAAGCGAAATAAAAGGCCAGACAGCGGAATAGCTAGAAGTAAAGATTCAGGTGCAGATTCAGAGCCAGTGCCGGCAGTTTGGAGATTCCGCAGTGAGACGCCAGCGGGGCCGAGTAGGCCCATAGCAGCCGATACAGCTGATAAAGACTTCAACTACGAGAAGACAGTGATAGACTCTGGTGGACACTCAGGAACTGCAGCTCAAGTAGGATTTTTAGAGTTTCATTGGAATAGTGTTGAACAGAGGCTGTCAGTCCTTGTCTCAATTACTTAGAGAGATTTCAGTGCTAACCAAGAACAAGTGATTGCTTTGTACTGGTTTCTTATATGTACAGGCAATTAGCTTTGAAGTAGCAAGTCCGAATAAATAGACTGAATCTTACTAAGGGGCTTATGGTCCAACACCTCACATAAGTATATGTGAGAATAAACTTGATAGAAACTAACCAATCACTTATGCCTATTGCAATTCTGTAACCTATTTTCAGGAAACTTATTTGCTTCAAACCAACGAGATTCTCTCCCTATCATCTCCGATATAAAGGTTAACAGCAATTTATAACCAAGCCATTGTCGTTGACATCCCGATTGCGCTGCGCAGTTTGCAGTTACTTCATTGGGGTATAGTGAGGCTGTGCCGGGATGTGACAGTAGGCCTAGTTTTATTTGAACACATATTTAAAGTATTGCAGTCTCTTTTACTTTGGTAATCATTCTCCTAATGTCATAGAACAATTTTGTGGGACAGATCTGACAAAAATATAAAGGACACACAATCATATAGGCACATTTATCAGTTCTTTTTACTAAGGTACCGTGCATACATATTTCAACCCAATACTTCATGTAGTATAACAAAAGAGACATTGGGCGAATTTTCGTAGTATCGAGTAGCAGGAATAACAAGTAAGTCGATATAGAGCTTTAAATTAGGGATGGATTTTTCCTTGCGCTTGCAAACTAATAGTGGTTCCCTTTTGTGCTGTTGACTATTGGATAGGACCAATTTAACGCTAATTACGAAAATTGGTGTTCAAACTCGATGCCGCAACAACTGCGAAATCTCCTTTCTCTATTAATAGAGAATAGCAGGGAAAAGACAGCGATTCGTGCTCTCCACGACAAATGCTTCTCGACTCATTTAGCTTAAATTAGTTGAGATTTCTTGTTGCTAAATATCCGACATGTTCCGTTTGAAGCCACCGACCAGTTTTAGCAGTGCATTAGCTGGTTGAGTGTTGTTGTTGTTGTGGTCTTCAGCCCTGAGACTGGTTTGATGCAGCTCTCCATGCTACTCTATCCTGTGCAAGCTTCTTCATCTCCCAGTACCTACTGCAAACTACATCCTTCAGAATCTGCTTAGTGTATTCATCTCTTGGTCTCCCCCTACGATTTTTACCCTCCACGCTGCCCTCCAATACTAAATTGGTGATCCCTTGATGCCTCAGAACATGTCCTACCAACCGATCCCTTCTTCTGGTCAAGTTGTGCCACAAACTTCTCTTCTCCCCAATCCTATTCAATACTTCCTCATTAGTTATGTGATCTACCCATCTAATATTCAGCATTCTTCTGTAGCACCACATTTCGAAAGCTTCTATTCTGTTCTTGTCCAAAGTATTTATCGTCCATGTTTCACTTCCATACATGGCTACACTCCATACAAATACTTTCAGAAATGACTTCCTGACACTTAAATTTATACTCGATGTTAACAAATTTCTCTTCTTCAGAAACGCTTTCCTTGCCATTGCCAGTCTACATTTTATATCCTCTCTACTTCGACCATCATCAGTTATTTTGCTCCCCAAATAGCAAAACTCCTTTACTACTTTAAGTGTCTCATTTCCTAATCTAATTCCCTCAGCATCACCCGACTTAATTCCACTACATTCCATTATCCTCGTTTTGCTTTTGTTGATGTTCATCTTATATCCTCCCTTCAAGATACCATCCATTCCGTTCAACTGCTCTTCCAAGTCCTTTGCTGTCTCTGACAGAATTACTATGTCATCGGCAAACCTCAAACTTTTTATTTCTTCTCCATGGATTTTAATACCTACCCCGAATTTTTCTTTTCTCTCCTTTACTGCTTGCTCAATATACAGATTGAATAAAATCGGGGAGAGGCTACAACCCTGTCTTACTCCCTTCCCCACCGCTGCTTCCCTTTCATGTCCCTCGACTCTTATAACTGCCATCTGGTTTCTGTACAAATTGTAAATAGCCTTTCGCTCCCTGTATTTTACCCCTGCCACCTTTAGAATTTGAAAGAGAGTATTCCAGTCAACATTGTCAAAAGCTTTCTCTAAGTCTACAAATGCTAGAAACGTAGGTTTGCCTTTCCTTAATCTTTCTTCTAAGATAAGTCGTAAGGTCAGTATTGCCTCACGTGTTCCAGTATTTCTACGGAATCCAAACTGATCTTCCCCGAGGTCGGCTTCTACTAGTTTTTCCATTCGTCTGTAAAGAATTCGTGTTAGTATTTTGCAGCTGTGGCTTATTAAACTGATTGTTCGGTAATTTTCACACCTGTCAACACCTGCTTTCTTTGGGATTGGAATTATTATATTCTTCTTGAAGTCTGAGGGTATTTCACCTGTCTCATACATCTTGCTCACCAGATGGTAGAGTTTTGTCAGGACTGGCTCTCCCAAGGCCGTCAGTAGTTCCAATGGAATGTTGTCTACTCCGGGGGCCTTGTTTCGACTCAGGTCTTTCAGTGCTCTGTCAAACTCTTCACGCAGTATCGTATCTCCCATTTCATCTTCATCTACATCCTCTTCCATTTCCATAATATTATCCTCAAGCACATCGCCCTTGTATAGACCCTCTATATACTCCTTCCACCTTTCTGCTTTCCCCTCTTTGCTTAGAACTGGGTTTCCATCTGAGCTCTTGATGTTCATACAAGTGGTTCTCTTATCTCCAAAGGTCTATTTAATTTTCCTGTAGGCAGTATCTATCTTACCCCTAGTGAGATAAGCCTCTACATCCTTACATTTTTCCTCTAGCCATCCCTGCTTAGCCATTTTGCACTTCCTGTCGATCTCATTTTTGAGACGTTTGTATTCCTTTTTGCCTGCTTCATTTACTGCATTTTTATATATTCTCCTTTCATCCATTAAATTCAATATTTCTTCTGTTACCCAAGGATTTCTACTAGCCCTTGTCTTTTTACCTACTTGATCCTCTGCTGCCTTCACTACTTCATCCCTCAAAGCTACCCATTCTTCTTCTACTGTATTTCTTTCCCCCATTACTGTCAATTGTTCCCTTATGCTCTCCCTGAAACTCTGTACAACCTCTGGTTTAGTCAGTTTATCCAGGTCCCATCTCCTTAAATTCCCACCTTTTTGCAGTTTCTTCAGTTTTAATCTACAGGTCATAACCAATAGATTGTGGTCAGAGTCCACATCTGCCCCTGGAAATGTCTTACAATTTAAAACCTGGTTCCTTAATCTCTGTCTCACCATTATATAATCTATCTGATACCTTTTAGTATCTCCAGGGTTCTTCCATGTATACAACCTTCTATCATGATTCTTAAACCAAGTGTTAGCTATGATTAAGTTGTACTCTGAGCAAAATTCTACCAGGCGGCTTCCTCTTTCATTTCTTAGCCCCAATCCATATTCACCTACTACGTTTCCTTCTCTCCCTTTTCCTACACTCGAATTCCAGTCACCCATGACTATTAAATTTTCGTCTCCCTTCACAATCTGAATAATTTCTTTTATTTCATCATACATTTCTTCAATTTCTTCGTCATCTGCAGAGCTAGTTGGCATATAAACTTGTACTACTGTAGTAGGTGTGGGCTTCGTATCTATCTTGGCCACAATAATGCGTTCACTATGCTGTTTGTAGTAGCTTACCCGCATTCCTATTTTCCTATTCATTATTAAACCTACTCCTGCATTACCCCTATTTGACTTTGTGTTTATAACCCTGTAGTCACCTGACCAGAAGTCTTGTTCCTCCTGCCTCCTGCCACCGAACTTCACTAATTCCCACTATATCTAACTTTAATCTATCCATTTCCCTTTTTAAATTTTCTAACCTACCTGCCCGATTAAGGGATCTGACATTCCACGCTCCGATCCGTAGAACGCCAGTTTTCTTTCTCCTGATAACGACATCCTCTTGAGTAGTCCCCGCCCGGAGATCCGATTGGGGGACTATTTTACCTCCGGAATATTTTACCCAAGAGGACGCCATCATCATTTAATCATACAGTCAAGCTGCATACCCTCGGGAGAAATTACGGCCGTAGTTTCCCCTTGCTTTCAGCCGTTCGCAGTACCAGCACAGCAAGGCCGTTTTGGTTATTGTTACAAGGCCAGATCAGTCAATCATCCAGACTGTTGCCCTTGCAACTACTGAAAAGGCTGCTGACCCTCTTCAGGAACCACACGTTTCTAAATGTGCTGTAGAAGTCAATGTTACACCAGTGGCGCAGTGGGCCAAAACTGGCGGCCACTGACGAGTTGGCCGTACTTTCCCTGGCTGCTGCACGTAGTGGGGGCTTCTGACTGATGCAGAACGGGTAGGGTGGCAAATTTAACCCTTTCGCTGCCGTGGGCGTCTGTGCACGCCCTGCTACGCCATTCGCCAGGCACTGTGGATGTGTAGGAGCGCGCCACTTTGGTTTTCCAACAGTGCTGTGGACGTCTGTATGCGTTCCTGAGTCGCTGACACCTCACTGCTCCAGACAAGTTATTTCCATAGGTAAGTGAATAAAAAAATTTCGTGTCTTTATCATACAATATGTGCCTCACTGCTTGCTATGATTTGCAGAAATCTCGTTACGAGATCTAGAGTCGTTTATGACATACGACTATTTTTATGTAGGTTGACTGTTAAATAAACGATAACAGCAACCAGAAACTTTTTTGAATGCTATTTATTAATTTATTTCTTTATTTAAATAGCGCCATCTCCGGTTTCGAAACGACATGTTCATCTTCAATAGCTAGTTCACGTTTTACATTAGCTTTCGCCTTTTGTTTCCCCTAGTGACGAAATTTCCTTGGGGTGGTAGAGTCCTACACCCTACGTTTATAGGATTTGTAGACTTAGAGAAGGCTTTTGACAATGTTCGCTGGAATACTGTCTTTCAAATTGTGAAGATGGCAGGGGTAAAATACAGGGAGCGAAAGGCGATTTACAATTTGTATAGAAACCAGATAGCAGTTATAAGATTCCAGGGGCATGAAAGGGAAGCAGTGGTTGGGAAGGGAGTGAGACAGGGTTGTAGCCTATCCCCGATGTTCTTCAAACTGTACATTGAGCAAGTAGTAAAGGAAACAAAAGGAAAATTCGGAGTAGGAATTAAAATCCAGGGAGAAGAAATAAAAACTTTGAGGTTTCGCCGATGACACTGTAATTCTGCCAGAGACAGCAAAGGACCTGGAAGACCAGTTGAACGGGATGGATAGTGTCTTGAAAGGAGGATGTAAGATCAACATCAACAAAGGCAAAACGAGGATAATGGAAAGTAGTCGAATTAAGTCTGGTGATGCAGAGGGAATTAGATTAGGAAATGAGACACTTAAAGTAGTAAAGGAGTTTTGCTATTTGGGGAGCAAGGTAACTGATGATGGTCGAAGTAGAGAGGATATAAAATGTAGACTGGCAATGGCAAGGAAAGCGTTTCTGAAGAAGGGAAATTTGTAAATATCAACTATAGATTTAAGTGTGTGGAAGTCGTTCCTGAAAGTATTTTCTTTCTATTGAAGAGAAACGTGGACGATAAATTATTTGGACAAGAAGAGAATAGAAGCTATCGAAATGTGTTGCTACAGAAGAATGCTAAGGATTAGATGGGTGGATCACATAACCAATGAGGAGGTACTGAATAGAACTGGGGAGAAGAGAAATTTGGTGCAAAACTTGACTAGAAGAAGGGACTGGTTGGTAGAACATGTTCTGAGGCTTCAAGGGATCGCGAATTTAGTATTGGAGGGCAGCGCGGAGGGTAAAAATCGTAGAAGGAGACCAAGAGATGAATACACTAAACAGATTCAGAAGGATGTAGGTTGCAGTAGGTACTGGGAGATGAAGAAGCTCATACGGTATAGACTAGCATGGAGAGCGACTTCGAACCAGTCTCTGGACTGAAGACCACAACAACAACATACTGTCAGATTTATTCTAGGTGGCAATAGTTAGCGATTCACACTGCATTTTGTGTACAACTAAATTGTTGATTTGGATTTTTAAATGAGAATTTTTGATATTATCAGTAACAATCAATTGCATTCAAATTCCCATTAAAAACATCAGAGAAAGAGCGCCACTAATTTCACACAAATGTTTATTATTTGTTTTTCGTTTCTATGAAATAATAAAAGAGAAAGAAAGTTATGCAACAATGATAAGTTGAAAACTGAACAGTTCATTTATACATGTAGCCTGTTCTTTCCAGACACCATTTTGATCTTTCAGCCACTATAAATCAAGTCACAAACGAACTGAAGACGTTAGTCGCCAGTGGGCACTGATTTGTTTCAGTGGGGAAAGTTGAAAATTTGTGCTGGACTGAATTCGAATCCTGGTTTGGGAGAAATGTTCAACTTTCCTCATGAATGAGTGTCCACCAGCAGCTAATGTCTTTAATTCCTTTGTGTCTTAATTCGTTCATAGTTTACAATGAAAATAGAAAGTAGTTGATATGCTGCCTGTGTCCACGTAGCATGGCCTTGCAAAAGAAACACTTAACACCAAACAGAGTTTTCCAACCTCAGTTTTCACCCTCTGGCACTGACTATTCGTAATGCTCAAACAAGGGTACGATCCTGGATTCCAAAATGATTACTGAACAAAGATTTAAAAAATTAGAATCAGTAGGAGAGTATTGGCGAATATTGGAGAATTTTTTGTAGTACTCAACCCCCTCATTAGTTTTTGAAAAAAAGCAACGAGCAGTGGACGCACTAAGTTTCCTTTAATTTACCTACTTTATTTGATATTTTGATTCTATGTGTCTTGAAACGTGTAAAGCCTCAGGAAGCCTTAGAGTTTTTCAATCTTTGTCTGATGTTTATGTCTATTGCTCGAAATTACAGTAATAAAAAACTTAAAAATCTGTTATTTTAAAAGCCAGTTATTTTGAGCGGTTTTAACAGTCAGGTCAAACTGCACATGAACATGCCTGCATAACCGAAAGTCAGTTCTTTCAGCAATAACCGCCATAGCTACGCTGTACCTCTGTACCGGGAAAATACAGCCAGCTTGTTGGTGAACGTCATTTTAGTCTATCGCTGTGCAGCTCATAACTAAGACCTTAGAGAGACATAAACAGCACATGCAACAATTAAGTTCTAAAACCAGCATACATTTCATGTATGTTGGTTTTAGCTCTATTTACACCGATGGAAACAACATCATAACTCGAAGAAGAATTGTCCGATATAAATGAAAGTTGGTAGACGTGTTTCTACATTTGAAAGATGTTCCATTCGAGTCAGTCGTATAAGAGCGGTGCTGGTAGCGCAAATCAGGTTTGCTTTAAGCATAGCTTGTAACGGTCGTGAGCTTTAGTTGCCTTTCAGATTGGACGTGGTGAGCTGATGTTACTCAAGAATGCCTTAAAGGCGACTAAGACTTAATTATCAAAACCTCACTGAGTTTGAACAAGATCTTGTAATAGTGCAATGAGCAGCTGGATGTTCTTTCCAGTGATATTGCAGAAAGATTTGGCAGGAATGTAGCCACTGTACATGACTACTGGCAGTGGTGGCCACGAGAACGCATGGTCACAAGAAGACCGGGCTGTGGACAGCCACATGGCAACACCGAGAGTGAAGACCGTCATGTTAGGCAAATGGCGCTTGTGAGGTGGCGTGGTCTCCTGACCTTCGCTTCTTACATATTCCGTCCTCACAATCGTACTCTGCACATCAAGACGCTTCATTCGAACCCAAACTCGATAAGGTAGAGTCAATTTTGTATGAATTCATGTAAGCAATATGCAAATCTACTAAGTAAATCGCAAGTGCGCACCGAGGTCGAAAAAGTCGAGGCTGGCGTACACAACATGATGGCCACAGGAATTTTCGTTCTGAGGAGGAAAGCAGCCCACTGGGAAGACTATCCCTTCAGGGGGCTGGGTCAACAACATACCTACTTGGGCCGAAGTGACCTCCCAGAGAGAAGACAGCTTTTTCCGGAGCGAAGAGATAACGACCCCCATGTTTGACTTAAAAGCGAATTCCGCTACATTGTGTGGGAGCGCCCAGAAGACGCATTTTTTCATGGACCGACTGCATAGTTACAAAGTTCTCACAGGAGGACAGTATACACCTAACGGAGATGCTACAGATTTCTGCAATTGTCGACTTAAACGAAACGTCATTCTTCCATTTAAAAGAGAAACGCTGATTGGCGGAATATTTCTGACACAAAGAGTCAGAGGGGTGAGGGAAGGCAGCGAATGATATACCCTTGCAACTTTTCCAGAAAAAGGAGCAGTTCTGTTGTCGCTGAAGGAGCGGGAACACTTAACGAGAGCGTGTGCGCTCGTACGTGTACGTGAAGAGTGAGGAACAAAGTCTCTCCTCAGTACTTCACTGGGAGAGCACCTCTGTTGTTACGGAATTGGAGTGATACTTATTGAGTCACTCGTGATTAAGCGTTGTTCACTGTGTTGGCCGCCACACTTATTGTGCAGTGTGAACACGGACAGAGTATTAGTTAAACACCTGCGAGCGAGTATTGAGAGGCATCGTGGTGGACTGGTTATCCGACCGGTGTACCACACCAGTAGTTAGACCAGGGGAGGATAGGAGTCCTTGGCTTCATCAAGGCGTAGGGAGAGCTTGATTGGCAGAGGTCAATCCAGATAGAAAGAGATAGTTGTGTTATTTGTTAGCAGCGAGTGACACAGGCTGCAGTCGTCGCAGCTCACGGTATTGTGCGCTACAGCGTATGTGAGGCCCATCTGTCCTCCATAACAGTACACTCCATTACATTTCTCATGTGACATCCTTGACCATTCCTAGAAGTTGTGTAGGCACGGCTCTCAGCCATTATGCCGAGTAAATAACATTCTTGAAGAAAAGGGAGAAAAGAGCCTTTCCATATTTGTAAAATAATAGCATTCCTATCCATAAGAGGCAATATACTGTTCCGAAAAGAACCCAGAAATTTCTTATTATTTTATAAGAAAAATTATCACTTGATTTCTCAGAATTTTTTGTAATACACTCCTGGAAATTGAAATAAGAACACCGTGAATTCATCGTCCCAGGAAGGGGAAACTTTATTGACACATTCCTGGGGTCAGATGCATCACATGATCACACTGACAGAACCACAGGCACCTAGACACAGGCAACAGAGCATGCACAATGTCGGTACTAGTACAGTGTATATCCACCTTTCGCAGCAATGCAGGCTGCTATTCTCCCATGGAGACGATCGTAGAGATGCTGGATGTAGTCCTGTGGAACGGCTTGCCATGCCATTTCCACCTGGCGCCTCAGTTGGACCAGCGTTCGTGCTGGACGTGCAGACCGCGTGAGACGACGCTTCATCCAGTCCCAAACATGCTCAATGGGGGACAGATCCGGAGATCTTGCTGGCCAGGGTAGTTGACTTACACCTTCTAGAGCACGTTGGGTGGCACGGGATACATGCGGACGTGCATTGTCCTGTTGGAACAGCAAGTTCCCTTGCCGGTCTAGGAATGGTAGAACGATGGGTTCCATGACGGTTTGGATGTACCGGGCACTATTCAGTGTCCCCTCGACGATCACCAGTGGTGTACGGCCAGTGTAGGAGATGGCTCCCCACACCATGATGCCGGGTGTTGGCCCTGTGTGCCTCGGTCGTATGCAGTCCTGATTGTGGCGCTCACCTGCACGGCGCCAAACACGCATACGACCATCATTGGCACCAAGGCAGAAGCGACTCTCATCGCTGAAGACGACACGTCTCCATTCGTCCCTCCATTCACGCCTGTCGCGACACCACTGGAGGCGGGCTGCACGATGTTGGGGCGTGAGCGGAAGACGGCCTAACGGTGTGTGGGACCGTAGCCCAGCTTCATGGTGACGGTTGCGAATGGTCCTCGCCGATACCCCAGGAGCAACAGTGTCCCTAATTTGCTGGGAAGTGGCGGTGCGGTCCCCTACGGCACTGCGTAGGATCCTACGGTCTTGGCGTGCATCCGTGCGTCGCTGCGGTCCGGTCCCAGGTCGACGGGCACGTGCACCTTCCGCCGACCACTGGCGACAACATCGATGTACTGTGGAGACCTCACGCCCCACGTGTTGAGCAATTCGGCGGTACGTCCACCCGGCCTCCCGCATGCCCACTATACGCCCTCGCTCAAAGTCCGTCAACTGCACATACGGTTCACGTCCACGCTGTCGCGGCATGCTACCAGTGTTAAAGACTGCGATGGAGCTCCGTATGCCACGGCAAACTGGCTGACACTGACGGCGGCGGTGCACAAATGCTGCGCAGCTAGCGCCATTCGACGGCCAACACCGCGGTTCCTGGTGTGTCCGCTGTGCCGTGCGTGTGAACATTGCTTGTACAGCCCTCTCGCAGTGTCCGGAGCAAGTATGGTGGGTCTGACACACCGGTGTCAATGTGTTCTTTTTTCCATTTCCAGGAGTGTATACCATAGCTCGCACGTTCACCGGATCTAACGTCCCCGGATTTCTTTCTGTGGGGAAAGTTGAAGGATATTTGCTGTCGTGATCCACCGACAACGCCTGACAACATGCGTCAGCGCATTGTCAATGCATGTGCGAACATTACGGAAGGGGAACTACTCGCTGTTGAGAGGAATGTCGTTACACGTATTGCCAAATGCATTGAGGTTAACGGACATCATTTTGAGCATTTATTGCATTAATGTGGTATTTACAAATAATCACGCTGTAATAGCATGCTTTCTCAGAAGTGATAAGTTCACAAAGGTACATGTATCAGATGGGAACAACCGAAATAAAATGTTCAAACGTACCTACGTTCTGTATTTTAATTTAAAAAACCTACCTGCTGCCAACTGTTCGTCTAAAATTGTGAGCCATATGTTAGTGACTATTACAGCGGCATCTATCACAAAGCGAAAAAAGTGGTCCAACTAAAACATTCATATTTCTTTACGTACTACACGAATGTGCTATAAAAATGGGGGTTCCTATTTTAAAAAAAGGCGCAGTTGATATCCGTTTGACCTATGGCAGCGCCGTCTAGCAGGCCAACCATAGCGCCATCTGGTTTCCCCCTTCAAGCTAGACAAGTTTCGTTCTTTGTAGTTTTTTTCGTTTGACGCTTATTTGGTGAGATATTTGGCCCGGTCACGATCAATGGACAATCCTGTATAATAATGAAAGGTCGGTCCTTTAAGTGGTATGAAACGACTACTGATAAAATTCAAATGAAACTCTGTATTCAAAAGTGATGCTCTAAAAGTCAACTGATTGTTCGGAGTAGTACACGCATGTTCTGAAAAAAAAACAGACCTTGGACGACTACAGATAGAACGGTCATATTCACAGGACATGTACATTAGTATGTTCTGCAGAAATGATTAACATGTTAGTCACCTCGATTCACCACGTGTTCTGTTGCCTAACAGGCACAGGGTCCGCCATGGGTCCTGGTAACTTGTTCTACGCATGATGGCATCGACGCACGGAAGGCGCGAATGGCGTTCTGTGATTTAGCCTTCCACGCTGCCTTCATCTGGTTCCAAAGTTCACGTGTGGTGGTCGGAATTTCATCACAGCACTGCTCCCGTCGTTTCACCATACCCCACACAATTTAAATTGGTGACTAATCTGCTGATATGGTGGGCCAAGGGCAAAACGCTTACATCGTGTGATACCAAGAAGGCACGTGTTAGTGCAGCAACATGTGGTCGTGCATTGTCTTGCTAAAAATGGCGACTGGAGTGTTGTGCAGAAATGGTATGGCTACGGGTCGCAGGACGCCATTCATGTAGGTCACTCAGGTCACAGTGCCCTGGACACGTGCCAACCACACCCCACAAGACCTCGAGTTGGAGCTTTATGTCTTGTTCGAATACAGTCACTGTGATATCGCTCCCCCAGTCTGTGGCGAATCAATATGCGACCACTATTTTCAAATAAACAGGATTCGTTAGAAAAGACTATCTGATGCCATTCCTGTTCCCAGTTACGTTGCATACACCATTGCCGTCTAGCATGTTTCGGAACATTCGTCAAAGGTAGGCGGAGAAGTGGACGACGCGGACGTAACCTTTTCCTTAATAAACGGCGACGGACTGTCATCCCTGATAGTGTACCATGTGTTACGTTGTTCTACTGTTGCGTCAGAGCCGAGCAGGGCCAATCGGATGATGGGTTGTGCGATCTGACCCTTCTCGTTGTATTCTACGGCGTTCCGTGAAACATTCTGCGCACACCCCTTGCACTGCCGAAACACGAGCAGCAGTTTCCCCTATGGATACATCACATTGTCTCACGCAAATAATGCGCTCTCTTTTAAACTCACTGATCTGATGGTACGGTTCGCGCATACCCCTGCGAGGCATCCCGCACATCTGCTCAACTCACACTCACGCATTACTTTCGGTTTATAGAATGAGAGGAGCAGGCAGATTTTATCGGTAGGTGGTGTTGCGTTACGATATCGATGTTGAACTTGAACCCGCAGACCGACATCAGTGTTAATCATTTCCGCAGAATTCACAAATCTACATGTCCTACAAATATGAACGTCCCATCTCTAGTCAATTTAGGTGTTCTGTTTTTTTTTTTCTGAGTGTATTGCAAGGGGAATCTCATCTCTCTATCAGAGCAATCCATGTAACAATACTAGTATCTGAGCTTCGTTACTACTGTAAGTAGGCTGTTCAGGTTTTTATATTGGTAACGCCACGTGGCGCACTGTATGAAAATCACTGGCTGTGCTGTGTGCAGTCTGTGGATGGTTGGCATTGTTGGAATATTCGCTATTGTAGTGTTGGGCTGTTGGCTGTTAACAGCGGGTAGCGTTGCGCAGTTGGAAGTGAGCCGCCAGCAGTGGTGGATGTGAGGAGAAAGATGGCGGAGTTTTGAGAGCGGACGATCTGGACGTGTGTCCATCAGAAAGAGTAAATTTGTAATATTGGTTATCATGGACTGATATATATATTACGAATTTTGAACGCTATTAAGGTAAATACACTCCTGGAAATTGAAATAAGAACACGGTGAATTCATTGTCCCAGGAAGGGGAAACTTTATTGACACATTCCTGGGGTCAGATAAATCACATGATCACACTGACAGAACCACAGGCACATAGACACAGGCAACAGAGCATGCACAATGTCGGCACTAGTACAGTGTATATCCACCTTTCGCAGCAATGCAGGCTGCTATTCTCCCATGGAGACGATCGTAGAGATGCTGGATGTAGTCCTGTGGAACGGCTTGCCATGCCATTTCCACCTGGCGCCTCAGTTGGACCAGCGTTCGTGCTGGACGTGCAGACCGCGTGAGACGACGCTTCATCCAGTCCCAAACATGCTCAATGGGGGACAGATCCGGAGATCTTGCTGGCCAGGGTAGTTGACTTACACCTTCTAGAGCACATTGGGTTTCACGGGATACATGCGGACGTGCATTGTCCTGTTGGAACAGCACGTTCCCTTGCCGGTCTAGGAATGGTAGAACGATGGGTTCGATGACGGTTTGGATGTATCGTGCACTATTCAGTGTCCCCTCGACGATCACCAGTGGTGTACGGCCAGTGTAGGAGATAGCTCCCCACACCATGATGCCGGGTGTTGGCCCTGTGTGCCTCGGTCGTTTGCAGTCCTGATTGTGGCGCTCACCTGCACGGCGCCAAACACGCATACGACCATCATTGGCACCAAGGCAGAAGCGACTCTCATCGCTGAAGACGACACGTCTCCATTCGTCCCTCCATTCACGCCTGTCGCGACACCACTGGAGGCGGGCTGCACGATGTTGGGGCGTGAGCGGAAGACGGCCTAACGGTGTGTGGGACCGTAGCCCAGCTTCATGGTGACGGTTGCGAATGGTCCTCGCCGATACCCCAGGAGCAACAGTGTCCCTAATTTGCTGGGAAGTGGCGGTGCGGTCCCCTACGGCACTGCGTAGGATCCTACGGTCTTGGCGTGCATCCGTGCGTCGCTGCGGTCCGGTCCCAGGTCGACGGGCACGTGCACCTTCCGCCGACCACTGGTGACAACAATGATGTACTGTGGAGACCTCACGCCCCACGTGTTGAGCAATTCGGCGGTACGTCCACCCGGCCTCCCGCATGCCCACTATACGCCCTCACTCAAAGTCCGTCACCTTCACATACGGTTCACGTCCACGCTGTCGCGGCATGCTACCAGTGTTAAAGACTGCGATGGAGCTCCGTATGCCACGGCAAACTGGCTGACACTGACGGCGGCGGTGCACAAATGCTGCGCAGCTAGCGCCATTCGACGGCCAACACCGCGGTTCCTGGTGTGTCCGCTGTGCCGTGCGTATGATCATTGCTTGTACAGCCCTCTCGCAGTGTCCGGAGCAAGTATGGTGGGTCTGACACACCGGTGTCAATGTGTTCTTTTTTCCATTTCCAGGAGTGTACATTGTTTGTTCTCTATCAAAATCTTTCTTTTGCTAACAATGCCTATCAGTAGTTAGTGCCTTCAGTAGTTTGAATCTTTTATTTAGCTGGCAGTAGTGGCGCTCGCTGTATTGCAGTAGTTCGAGTAACGAAGATTTTTGTGAGGTAAGTGATTTGTGAAGCGTATAAGTTAATTTAGTCAGGGTCATTCTCTTGTAGGGATTATTGAAAGTCAGATTGCGTTGCGCTAAAAATATTGTGTGTCAGTTTAAGCACAGTCATGTATAATTTTTCTAAGGGGACGTTTCACTACAATCTCAATAACACAAAAAAATGTTACGCGCTTGTCTATCTCACTGTTTCAACATTTCAAAAAAATTCTTCTCTCTCCATAATTGCATCAAAAATGCGCATACGGCAATTCCAGCAATTTCATATGACACTTATAAATCACATTTCTTGACCACTCTTCAAAATACGCCTGCCACTCAACACTGTTCAACTCAGAATTCGTGTGACTTCGCTAGCGGTCTCAGGCAGAGGCTGTGTAGCAACACAAAGATATTGTAGCAGTAGTCAACGATTACTCAGCTACATTGTTTTACCGCAGTCTAACGTTAACAGTCGCAACACTCCGTCTCTATTTTCTCTTTGTTTTTTTAATCACTGCGACTGCAGCGCGCCAAGCGGCCAGGTAGTTACGCTGTTGAGTTAGGGGAAATCTTGTGCTAGCGAAAGCGAATCGTAATTGTTTACATTCGTCTACAGCAGGGCTTCCCAACCTTTTCAGCTGGCGGACCCCTTCTTCAGCCGAAACTCCATGGCGGACCCCTAGTCAGTCAAGAGCACAGTAACTTTAAATTTCAGAGCGAAACCCATGTGAACTGAAAGCTTCTTAATGCAAGTGCCATGTTCCCAATGACCCCCCCCCCCCCCCCCCCCAAGAAATATCAATAGTCTTTGGTTTAGAGATGAATGAAAACAACTTGAAATTAACGATCCAATTTGAATTCCCACTGTATCCAGACACTTACTAGTGGATTTACTCCCTTTGTTCAACACACTATAGCCTGATTAAAATTACTTGGTAATTGAAATTTCACACGGTGGAGCCGTCTTCCTCCAAGAGCAATGAACGCCGCGTCCAAACTGTTCGCTGTTGACAAGCTGCCGCCTGTGGTCTGTTCACTTCCACTGTTTGGCTACTGTTGTGTAAGGAGCATGCATATTTCGTAACAGTCGTGTGTGTATGTGTGTGTGTGTGTGTGTGTGGTTTTTCGTGAAATCCGAAGAAAAATGTTGAAATGTATGTAAAGACTTCCTTTGGTCGTCGTTCTCCCTCCTCATTCATTTCAGCTGGAAACTTCCCTTGTGAAGGTGATGCAGAAACTGCACACTTCTTCAATGATCCTGACTTCAGCCACCGATGCATGTTAGAAGTAATAAACCGGTGAAAAATCGACTTATGAAACGGGTAGTGCACTGACAAGGCAAGTTTGACATTTAATGATGCCTGGGGCCGCATACGTGCCAGCGAGCGCTGTGATTGGTCGACAAAGCTCGTTCCGCGCATGCGTGAAAGGTTTCAGCACATCTAGCGCCGTGAACCGGCGCACAAACGACCCCCGTATTGTTGCGAAACAGTCGGTCAGAGGAGCCGCATTCTCCGGCACTAAACTGTGCACACGTTCTCACTTGGGAACCGCAAAGGCTGCCTGGGGATACGACCTGAAGTAAAAGTACACGCTTTTCACACACACACACACACAAAAATAGTGATGAATTTGATTTTCACATTTTTATTCAATAATTTTACTCATTATTTTACGCGATTTGGTGAAAGGTGGCCGCGGACCCCCTAGGAAGAGCTGGCGGACCCCAAAGGGGTCCGCGGACCACACGTTGGGAGGCCCTGGTCTATAGAATGGTTTTTCCAAACGAGAGCGTCTGCAGCGGAATAAAAAGGAGATACTGCATTTGTCTCTTTTTTAGGTTTCCTAAGGACCCTAGGAACACAACTGGTACACAACTGTTTACTTACCATTTTCTGGTAAAATACAAATATTTACAGGATAATGTCGTGTTGTTTAAGAACAAAGAAATTGTCAGTAAACAGCAGAAGACCTGACCTTCAGCAGAAAGACTACTCAAAAATGTGGAGTTTTCTGTACTGCACTTCCCGGCAAATCAGTGAATGTGGAACATAGTAAACTGGTATGGATAGCAATACCTACATTCTTTAACAAGGTAGATAAGGTACCACAACTATAGCTGAAGGAAAAACCACACAAACGTGATAATAAAAGAATAAAAACAATAAAACTGTTTCCCAACAGAGAAGAAACCAATTGTTGCTGCATCTGAGTTACAAAAGTAATCACATTTATAAAACTGTCTGTGTGTTAGAAAGCCGAGTGATGTGTAAGACTGTACGAAACGTTAGTTTCCCTACAAAGTTGTTACGTGTCATGGGGAAGTGGTTGTCATAACAAGAAAAGACAAAAAAGAAATACACTCCTGGAAATGGAAAAAAGAACACATTGACACCGGTGTGTCAGACCCACCATACTTGCTCCGGACACTGCGAGAGGGCTGTACAAGCAATGATCACACGCACGGCACAGCGGACACACCAGGAACCGCGGTGTTGGCCGTCGAATGGCGCTAGCTGCGCAGCATTTGTGCACCGCCGCCGTCAGTGTCAGCCAGTTTGCCGTGGCATACGGAGCTCCATCGCAGTCTTTAACACTGGTAGCATGCCGCGACAGCGTGGACGTGAACCGTATGTGCAGTTGACGGACTTTGAGCGAGGGCGTATAGTGGGCATGCGGGAGGCCGGGTGGACGTACCGCCGAATTGCTCAACACGTGGGGCGTGAGGTCTCCACAGTACATCGATGTTGTCGCCAGTGGTCGGCGGAAGGTGCACGTGCCCGTCGACCTGGGACCGGACCGCAGCGACGCACGGATGCACGCCAAGACCGTAGGATCCTACGCAGTGCCGTAGGGGACCGCACCGCCACTTCCCAGCAAATTAGGGAAACTGTTGCTCCTGGGTATCGGCGAGGACCATTCGCAACCGTCTCCATGAAGCTGGGCTACGGTCCCGCACACCGTTAGGCCGTCTTCCGCTCACGCCCCAACATCGTGCAGCCCGCCTCCAGTGGTGTCGCGACAGGCGTGAATGGAGGGACGAATGGAGACGTGTCGTCTTCAGCGATGAGAGTCGCTTCTGCCTTGGTGCCAATGATGGTCGTATGCGTGTTTGGCGCCGTGCAGGTGAGCGCCACAATCAGGACTGCATACGACCGAGGCACACAGGGCCAACACCCGGCATCATGGTGTGGGGAGCGATCTCATACACTGGCCGTACACCACTGGTGATCGTCGAGGGGACACTGAATAGTGCACGGTACATCCAAACCGTCATCGAACCCATCGTTCTACCATT
This sequence comes from Schistocerca cancellata, assembly GCF_023864275.1. Taxonomy (NCBI): domain Eukaryota; kingdom Metazoa; phylum Arthropoda; class Insecta; order Orthoptera; family Acrididae; genus Schistocerca; species Schistocerca cancellata. The sequence continues at coordinate 158,033,994 of NC_064637.1, forward strand.
CCTAGACCGGCAAGGGAACTTGCTGTTCCAACAGGACAATGCACGTCCGCATGTATCCCGTGCCACCCAACGTGCTCTAGAAGGTGTAAGTCAACTACCCTGGCCAGCGAGATCTCCGGATCTGTCCCCCATTGAGCATGTTTGGGACTGGATGAAGCGTCGTCTCACGCGGTCTGCACGTCCAGCACGAACGCTGGTCCAACTGAGGCGCCAGGTGGAAATGGCACGGCAAGCCGTTCCACAGGACTACATCCAGCATCTCTACGATCGTCTCCATGGGAGAATAGCAGCCTGCATTGCTGCGAAAGGTGGATATACACTGTACTAGTGCCGACATTGTGCATGCTCTGTTGTCTGTGTCTATGTGCCTGTGGTTCTGTCAGTGTGATCATGTGATGTATCTGACCCCAGGAATGTGTCAATAAAGTTTCCCCTTCCTGGGACAATGAATTCACGGTGTTCTTATTTCAATTTCCAGGAGTGTATATTCTTCTGACGCTTGAAATATGTTTAGAGTCTGTTGTTTTCAACGAAATAAGCTACAATTACACACATATTCGCAAGTATTTCTTCATGATTAAGTCGTGGCTTACGTCACTGAATAAGGGAGATTTGTCTGTTTTTACGTGTGTTTCAGGAACATTTGTGTCTCTTGATAATTTACTAACGCTTGGAACGCAGAAATGCAGTAACTATTTCGGTAATAAACTAAATAAGAACTTTGATTTTACGGCTGCTTTCTCGCCGCTTGGGGCGCTAGTGTCTCACCAACTGTCAGACAGTAACAATTTTCACAACAGTGACTGTCTCGTTTGTATGTGTTAGACTGTGGTTTTACTCTGTGTGAGCTATACTTATCGGTATTTACGTGTTGTAGTGGTCTTCAGTCCAGTGACTGGTTTGATGCCGCTCTCCATTCTACTCTATCCTGTGCAAGCTCCTTCATCTCCGAGTAAATACTGCAACCTACATCCATCTGAATCTGCTTAGTGGATTCATGCCTTAGTCCCCCTCTACGATTTTCGCCCTCCGCGTTTCTCTCCAGTACTAAGTTGGTCTTCACTTGATGCCTCAGAACGTGTCCTACCATCCGATCCCTTCTTCTAGTCAAGTTGTGCCTCAAATTCCTCTTCTCCGCAGTTCTATTCAGTACCTCCTCATTAGTTATGTGATCTGCCCATCTAATCTTCAGCATTCTTCTGTAGCACCACATTTCGAAAGTTTCTATTCTCTTCTTGTCTAAACTATTTATCGTCCATGTTTAAGTTCCATACATGGCTACACTCCATACAAATACTTAAAGAAAATACTTCCTGATACTTAAATCTATAGTCGATATTTACAAATTTCTCTTCTTCGGAAACGATTTCCTTGCCATTGCCAGTCTACATTTTATATCCTCTCTACTTCGACCATCATCAGTTATTTTGCTCCCCAAATAGCAAAACTGATCTACAACTTTCCTAATATAATTCCTTTACCATCACTTGATTTAATTCGGCTACATTAATTATCCTCGTTTTGCTTTTGTTGATGTTCATCTTATATCATCCTTTCAAGACACTATCAATTCCGTTCAGCTGCTGTTCCAGGTCGTTTGGTGTCTCTGACTGAATTACAATGTCGTCGGCAAACCTCAAAGTTTTTATTTCTCTTCCACGGATTTTAATTACTACTTCAAATTTTTGTTTTGTTTCCTTTACTACTTGCTCAATATACAGATTGAATAATAGGCTAGAACCCTGTCTCACGCCCTTCCCAACCACTGCTTCCCTTTCATGCCCCTGTAATCTTATAACTGCTATCTGGTTTCTATACAAATTGTAAATCGCCTCTCGCTCCCTGTATTTTACCCCTGCCATGTTCACAATTTGAAAGACAGTATTCCAGTAAACATTTAGAAAAGCCTTCTGTATGTCTAGAAATGCTAGGAATGTAGGTTTGCCTTTCCTTAATCTACCTTCTAAAGTACGTCGTAGCGTCAGTATTGCCTCGCGCGTTCCAACTGCTGAATCCCCCGGTCGGTTTCTACAAGCTTTTCGATTTGTATTTACGTAAGAAACAGAATTTACAAACGACCAAAACAGTGTGCAAACCTCACAAGATTTGTCGACAGGGATGTTCACGAGTATACCTACCCCAGATCTCCTGTGCAGTCCAGCGTCTGGCCGCTGTCACATCCGGGATGTTGGACGGTTCGATCAGACGGCCAATTGGAGATCTACAGTGAGGTCTCTTCCCACAGTACGAGGCGTATCCCTGTCGATCACTGCTGTCACTCAACATTTAACGCTTACATACCCTACCATAGTTACAAGGGAACCTCCCCATCGCACCCCCCTCAGATTTAGTTATAAGTTGGCACAGTGGATAGGCCTTGAAAAACTGAACACAGATCAATCGAGAAAACAGGAAGAAGTTGTGTGCAAGTATGAAAAAATAAGCAAAATATACAAACTGAGTAGACCATGTGCAAAATAGGCAACATCAAGGATAATGTAAACATAGGTGCTTCGTGGTCTCGTGGTTAGCGTGAGCAGCTGCAGAACGAGAGTTCTTTGGTTCAAGTCTTCCCTCGAGTGATAAGTTTTTTTTCGTAAAGTTTTGATCTGTCCGTTCGTTCATTGACGTCTCTGTTCACTGTAATAAGTTAAGTGTCTGTGTTTTGCGACCCCACCGCAAAACCGTGTGATTAGTCGACGAAAGGACGTGCCTCTTCAATGGGCAGCGAAAACATTTGATCGCAAGGTCACAGGTCAACCGATTCCTCCACAGGAAAACACGTCTGATATATTCTATACGACACTGGTGACGGCATGTGCGTCACATGACAGGAATATGTTGTCGACCCACCTAACTTGTACACTTGGCGAATGGGTAAAAAGATTCTTCTGCCTTTCCCATTTTAGGTTTTCTTGTGGATGTGATAATGACTCCCAAAAAAGTGATGAAAACATAAGAGTTTGTGACATAAACTGAAAACAAAAAATTAAAATGTCCACACGAGGGAAGACTTGAACCAAGTACCTCTCGTTCCGCATCCGCTCACGCTAACCACACGACCACGGCGCTCCTGAGGTCACCTGTCCTAGATGCTGCTTATACTGCTCATGGACTACTCAGTTTGTATATTTTGCTTATTTTTTCATAGTTCCCCACAACTCCTTCCTGTTTTCTCGATTCATCTGTGTTCAGTTTTTCAAGGTCTATCCACTCTGCCAACTTAGAATCAAATCTGAGGGGGCTGCGATGGGGAGGTTCCCTTGTTAGTAACAACAACATATCGCATTCTGGTCGATGTTCTACCTGTCAGAGAGCATTTCAGCTTCTTCTTCTCAGTCTCATCCCGTTGGAGCGGGATCCGCTTTCTGCGTCAGTGCACCCCATTTGTCACCACGTGACACTTCCTGTGGACTTAGGTTTCTTGATCTTACAACTTCGCTTACAGCGCCCAGCCTCCGTAAATCAGGTCGTCCAAGTTGTTGATACTTTTAAAAATACTGGGAATCCGATATATCGATATTTAAAAAATATGATCGCGCCCTCGATATATAGAAAAATTATCGATATATTGAGGGAAAAAATATCGACGTACCGGGTAAAAAAATATCGGCCGTGCATTGTTAATACAGGGTGAGTCAGCTAACGTTACCGCTGGATACATTTCGTAAACCACATCAAATACTGACGAACCGATTCCACAGACCGAACGTGAGGAGAGGGGCTAGTGTAATTTATCAATACAAACCATACAAAAATGCACGGAAGTATGTTTTTTAACACAAACCTACGTTTTTTTAAATGGAACCCCGTTAGTTTTGTTAGCACATCTGAACATATAAACAAATACGTAATCAGTGCCGTTTGTTGCATTGTAAAATGTTAATTATATCCGGAGATATTGTAACCTAAAGTTGACGCTTGAGTACCACTCCTCCGCTGTTCGATCGTGTGTATCGGAGAGCACCGAATTACGTAGGGATCCAACGGGAACGGTGATGGACCTTAGGTACAGAAGTGACTGGAACAGCACATTACGTCCACATGCTAACACCTTTTTATTGGTCTTTTTCACTGACGCACATGTACATTACCAAGAGGGGTGAGGTACACATTCGACGGGCGTTTCATAGGACGTCGAGGACGCATAAATTGGCCAGCCCGTTCTCCTGATCTTACACCTCTGGACTTCTTTATGTGGCGTACGTTAAAGGAGAATGTGTACCGTGATGTGACTACAACCCCAGAGTATATGAAACAACGTATTGTGGCAGCCTGCGGCGACATTACACCAGATGTACTGCGGCGTGTACGACATTCATTACGCCAGAGATTGCAATTGTGTGCAGCAAATGATGGCCACCACATTGAACATCTATTGGCCTGACATGTCGGGACACACACTATTCCACCCCGTAATTGAAAACGGAAACCACGTGTGTACGTGTACCTCACCCCTCATGGTAATGTACATGTTCGTCAGTGAAAAAGACCAATAAAAAGGTGTTAGCATGTGGACGTAATGTGCTGTTCCAGTCTCTTCTGTACCTAAGGTCCATCATCGTTCCCTTTGGATCCCTACGTAATTCGGTGCTCTCCGATTCACACGATCGAACAGCGGAGGAGTGGTACTCAAGCGTCAACTTTAGATTACAATATCTCCGGATATAATTAACATTTTACAATGCAACAAACGGCACTGATTACGTATTTGTTTATATGTTCAGGTGTGCTAACAAAACTAACGGGGTTCCATTTAAAAAAACGTAGGTTTGTGTTAAAAAACATACTTCCGTGCATTTTTTTATGGTTTGTATTGATAAATTACACTAGCCCCTCTCCTCACGTACGGTCTGTGGAATCGATTCGTCAGTATTTGATGTGGTTTACGAAATATATCCAGCTGTAATGTTAGGTGACTCACCCTGTATACTGCAAGTTTTAGTGCTGTATATTTAAGTATTGATTTATTATTAGATATTCTGTACATTAACAAGCTAGCAGCGTGCTTCTCACCCGTAGACCAAGAACTGAAAGTTACACGATGCATGTCCACGCTTGGCGATAATCATTTTGCTAACGGTGGTAACTTGCATGTAGGCGACACAATGAAAGGTGTCCGATGGGTCAGTCTTTCGGTTTCGTCACACATCGGATTTGTCTGCATCGCTTCACGTCCACTTCCCTGTCTCTTTCGTTTCTGCAAACGGCAGTGAGCTGGCGGTCTCGGTGCCAAAACTGCGTGGTGAAGCTAAACGTTGCAGTTTAGCTGTTGGCAGCGCCGAACGCCGATTACGTCAGCATTTCCCCTCGCACGTCTCCGCCCCCCGCAAAGACAGATCGTGTCATTTATATTTTTATTCATTATTTACAGCAATTATTTTTGAAGAATGTCGATGTGAAGAAATAGCACACTAGCTGCGTTAAAAATGGCTTCTCAACGCAGGTGGTGTGCTATTTCTTCACATCGGATATCTTGTCAGTCCATTCACACCGCCGCCCCACAGTGCAACCGCACTTGTTCCTTGTGTCAACTATACTTGATTCACACAGTCAAAGAGAAAGATTGGACGTGATGAAAGCTCAAAAAGTAGTGAGGCTCCTTCACATAGTGAAAGTAAAATTATGTTCTACTACAATTTCGAAAGAACAATTTGAAATATTTATCGAAAATTCCAAAAAATATAATATAAAATTAAAATATGGGCACTCGGTATTGCCATTTCGATATCGATATATCTATCAGAAAAACAGATATACACTCCTGGAAATGGAAAAAAGAACACATTGACACCGGTGTGTCAGACCAACCATACTTGCTCCGGACACTGCGAGAGGGCTGTACAAGCAATCATCACACGCACGGCACAGCGGACACACCAGGAACCGCGGTGTTGGCCGTCGAATGGCGCTAGCTGCGCAGCATTTGTGCACCGCCGCCGTCAGTGTCAGCCAGTTTGCCGTGGCATACGGAGCTCCATCGCAGTCTTTAACACTGGTAGCATGCCGCGACAGCGTGGACGTGAACCGTATGTGCAGTTGACGGACTTTGAGCGAGGGCGTATAGTGGGCATGCGGGAGGCCGGGTGGACGTACCGCCGAATTGCTCAACACGTGGGGCGTGAGGTCTCCACAGTACATCGATGTTGTCGCCAGTGGTCGGCGGAAGGTGCACGTGCCCGTCGACCTGGGACCGGACCGCAGCGACGCACGGATGCACGCCAAGACCGTAGGATCCTACGCAGTGCCGTAGGGGACCGCACCGCCACTTCCCAGCAAATTAGGGACACTGTTGCTCCTGGGGTATCGGCGAGGACCATTCGCAACCGTCTCCATGAAGCTGGGCTACGGTCCCGCACACCGTTAGGCCGTCTTCCGCTCACGCCCCAACATCGTGCAGCCCGCCTCCAGTGGTGACGCGACAGGCGTGAATGGAGGGACGAATGGAGACGTGTCGTCTTCAGCGATGAGAGTCGCTTCTGCCTTGGTGCCAATGATGGTCGTATGCGTGTTTGGCGCCGTGCAGGTGAGCGCCACAATCAGGACTGCATACGACCGAGGCACACAGGGCCAACACCCGGCATCATGGTGTGGGGAGCGATCTCCTACACTGGCCGTACACCACTGGCGATCGTCGAGGGGACACTGAATAGTGCACGGTACATCCAAACCGTCATCGAACCCATCGTTCTACCATTCCTAGACCGGCAAGGGAACTTGCTGTTCCAACAGGACAATGCACGTCCGCATGTATCCCGTGCCACCCAACGTGCTCTAGAAGGTGTAAGTCAACTACCCTGGCCAGCAAGATCTCCGGATCTGTCCCCCATTGAGCATGTTTGGGACTGGATGAAGCGTCGTCTCACGCGGTCTGCACGTCCAGCACGAACGCTGGTCCAACTGAGGCGCCAGGTGGAAATGGCATGGCAAGCCGTTCCACAGGACTACATCCAGCATCTCTACGATCGTCTCCATGGGAGAATAGCAGCCTGCAATGCTGCGAAAGGTGGATATACACTGTACTAGTGCCGACATTGTGCATGCTCTGTTGCCTGTGTCTATGTGCCTGTGGTTCTGTCAGTGTGATCATGTGATGTATCTGACCCCAGGAATGTGTCAATAAAGTTTCCCCTTCCTGGGACAATGAATTCACGGTGTTCTTATTTCAATTTCCAGGAGTGTATATTGATACTTTTTTTAAAAAAATTTATCAATACTTTATAATCAGTCCTAGTTTCCATTCCAACAAAGTCTCCATTGTTGCATCTTTTCATTGATTAGAGCCACTACAGCTAGTTTTGGGATTGATGTATTGTTGATGTGGTAGATCAGGAAAATGCCTAATGCCCTCTTCAGTATACGCATGTCTGCGAAATTTCGTGAGTGCTGGGCACTTCTAGGTGTGAGTCAGCTCTCGGCACTCTGCAATGCATCTGCCGACGTTGTGCAGGTATACGATGTTACGCTGACTGCCGACCATGTCTTCACTGTTTCTTTCAGGCGGTCCAAGTCCCCCATTCGCCTTCTCCAACATCAGTTTTCGTGAGCGTCCCATGGGGCTAGATGATTCACCAAAAAGCTTGATAAACATCGGGCTAGTGCTCGATGGTGTAACATTTTTGGTTTCTATCAGCCTCTCCCCGATGTTATTCAATCTGTATATTGAACAAGTTTAGTTTCTATCAGCCTTTCCCCGATGTTATTCAATCTGTATACTGAGCAAGCAGTAAAGGAAACAAAAGAATAATTTGGAGTAGGAATTAAAATCCACGGAGAAGAAATAAAAACTATGAGGTTCGCCGACAAAGGAAGAGCACCTTAACGGAATGGACAGTGTCTTGAAAGGAGGATATAAGATGAACACCAACAAAAGCAAAACGAGAATAGTGGAATATAGTCGAATTAAATCGGGTGATGCTACAGGAATTAGATTAGGAAATGAGACGCTTAAAGTAGTAAATGAGTTTTGCTATTTGGGGAGCAAAATAACTGATGATGGTCGAAGTAGAGAGGATATAAAATGTAGACTGGCAATGGCAAGGAAAGCATTTCAGAAGAAGAGAAATTTGTTAACATCGAGTATAGATTTAAATGTCGTTTCTGAAAGTATTTGTACGGAGTGTAGCCATGTATGGAAGTGAAACGTGGACGATAAATAGTTTGGACATGAAGATAATAGAAGCTTTCGAAATGTGGTGCTACAGTAGAATGCTGAAGATTATATGGGTAGATCACATAACTAATGATGAGTTATTGAATAGAATTGGAGAGAAGAGAAATTTGTGGCACAACTTGACTAGAAGATAGGATCGGTTGGTAGGGCATATTCTGAGGCATCAATGGATCACCAGTTTAGTATTGGATGGCAGCGTGGAGGTTAAAAATCGTACAGGGAGACCAAGAAATGAATACACTAAGCAGATTCAGAAGGATGTAGGCTGCAGTAGGTACTGGGAGATGAAGAAGATTGCACAGGATAGAGTAGCATGGAGAGCTGCATCAAACCAGTCTCTGGACTGAAGACCACAACAACAACAATATCAGTGTGTGTTGATGATGCAATGTATGGCTGCTGTAGTTTCAGGTGTCTCGAGACCTGCGACGTACGCAGTGATCTAGCGTCATTTCCAGACATCAGTAAAGACGTCGTCTAAGGCTACTGTCAGTACTGTCTGGATATAATAAAACAAAACTTTTCCCTGTAGTTTATTTATACCCTGATGGAATAACCTTTTTTATCCTTCAACTGATTCCAACACACAAATCATTTCATTGGCAACTGCCTAGCAGTTCAGTACGCCTTTCTTCTTGCACCCTTTCACAAGTCAACAGCTTGAAGCATTACGTGTTGCCTCACGCAAAAAGACGAGCGATTTTTTTTTGCGTGGTAGTATGAAATGGTTATGTTTGATAAATACACCAGTTTGCAGCATCAGCCCCGTAAATTTTGTCTCTAACGTCGTAGCTACGTGACGTTTCCTGACGACGCACCGTTGTTGCTTAGCGAACAGCTTTCTCACTCGCACAATGTTGATTGGTTTTGGTTGAAAGTGACACAACGAAAGGGCTGTGTAGAGTGTCGAAACTCAGTCGCCAAGTGATGCACCACCAGCAGCAGTCGCTTACAAGGGAATCTCCCCGTCAGGTTCAGTCTTAAGACGGTCCATCGGGTAGCCCGTCAAAAAACTGAACACAGATAAAGCACGGGAACAGGAAGAAGGTGTACCGAACCGTGAAAAAGAAAGCAAAATAGAAACAGTGAACGGTCCGACGACAAGAAGTGCAATAAAGAGCAGCCTGAAACAGTAATACCATCGTGGATAAGTGTGCATGATGTTGGGCTACCAAGCACGCGACCCGTGTTCAAAATTCATTCGCTCCATTTACTTTTTTTTCGCATTATCAACTGTCTGCATCTACAACTACATACATATTCCGCAAGCCACCTGTCGGTGTGTAGCGGAGGGTACTTTGAATACCTCTATCGGTTCTCCCTTCTATTCCAGTCTCGTATTGTTCGTGGAAAGAAGGATTGTCGGTATGCCTCCGTGTGGGCTCTAATCTCTCTCATTTTATCCTCATGGTCTCTTCGCGAGATACGCGTAGGAGGGAGCAATATACTACTTGACTCCTCGGTGAAGGTATGTTCTCGAAATTTCAACAAAAGCCCGTACCGAGCTACTGAGTGACTCTCTTGCAGAGTCTTCCACTGGAGATTATCAGTCATCTCAGTAACGCTTTCGCGATTACTAAATGATCCTGTAACGAAGCACGCTGCTCTCCGTTGGATCTTCTCTATCTCTTCCATCAACCCTGTCTGGTACGGATCCCACACTGGTGAGCAGTATTCAAGCAGCGGGCAAACAAGTACTGTAACCTACTTCCTTTGTTTTCGGATTGCATTTCCTTAGGACTCTTCCAATGAATCTCAGTCTGGCATCTGCTTTACCGACGATCAACTTTATGTGGTCATTCCATTTTAGATCACTCCGAATGCCTACTCCCAGATAATTTATGGAATTGCTTCCAGTTGCTGACTTGCTATATTGCAGCTAAATGATAAAGGATCTTTCTTCCTATGTATTCGCAGCACATTAAACTTGTCTACATTGAGATACAATTGCCATTCCCTCCACCATGCGTCAGTTCGTTGCAGATCCTCCTGCAATTCAGAACAATTTTCCATTGTTACAACCTCTCGATATACCACAGCATCATCCGCAAAAAGCCTCAGTGAACTTTTCATGTTATCCACAAGGTCATTTATATATAATACGAATAGCAACGGTCCTACGACACTCCCCTGCGGCACACCTAAAATCACTCTTACATTGGAAGACTTCTCTCCATCGAGAATGAATTGTTCCGTTCTGTTATCTAGGAACTCTTTAATCCAATCACACAGTTGGTCTGATAGTCCATATGCTCTTACTTTGTTCGTTAAACGCATGTGGGGAACTGTATCGAATGCCTTGCGGAAGTCAAGAAACACGGCATCTACCTGGGAACCCGTGTCTATGGCCTTCTGAGTCTCGTGGACGAATAGCGCGAGCTGGGATTCACACGATCGTCTTTTTCGAAACCCATGCTGATTCCTACAGAGTAGATTTCTAGTCTGCAGAAAAGTCATTATACTCGAACATAATACGTGTTCCAACTGTCCGTCGGTTCATTGAAATGTTTGCTCTCTTTCTGCAATCTTCGCAGTCGTCATACTATACATCGGTTATAGACTGTGAGTCATGTTGTAAGTATGCATTACCACTGCAAGTAAATGTGATGAATAGTGAGAGCAGGGAAGATACCACACAGACGTCCCACAGAAATGTAAACAACAGACAAGCGGACGTGAACTATGTTACAGCAAAGGAATTTAAGAGTCAAGATTTCCAAAACGGAATGCGACTTCAGAAATGTTAAAAACTTATGTTTTGACAGAGCACAGAGAAACTGTGTGATTGTGAAAGTGTTGCGTTCATCTGTTGCATCTTATGTGACAAACTATTATATTTTCATCATTTCCTTGGGAGTTATCACATTCATGCAAACACCTATCTCGGGCAAGGAGGCATATCTCACTCACTTTCCAGTCGTACAAATTAGGTGCGCCGATAAGGGATTCCTGCCATATGATACACACGTGCTGTCACACGGTGAACGATTCGGCTGACTTGTCTCCTTGTCTCCTACCCATTCGAAAGCCACTTCCTTTCGGCTGCTAATATTGTTGTGCAGAATCAACTGTCATTATAGGTCCCTTCCTTACTCATCAATGTTGCAAACGGACGTTACACAACGACACAGACACAAATTTGAATAAAGCGAACAGCGGAAAAAAAATTGCATGAGGGAAGTTTGAACACAGCTCGCCCGATTGGTAGTCCAACATCGTAACCATTTACCCACGACGCCACTTTTAATTGTCTGCTACTCTATATTAAACTTCTTATTCTTGGATGTTCACTGTTTCTATTTTCCTTTTTTCCACAGTTCAGTACACCTTCTTCCTGTTTTCATTCCTGATCTGTGTTCAGTTCTTGACCAGCTGTCCACTGCGTCCTCTTACCACTACATATGAGGAAGGGTGGGGGGGGTTCGATGTGGAGTTTCCCTCGTTAGTATTGCGGGCAGGTGCATTGGTTTGTGACAGACTGGTACGAGGTGTCATAACTGAAATGAGAAGTAAGAGAATATGGATGTGTCGCGGTGAGACCAGGAGTAGGGTTTGGATAGTAAATCAGTGAATATGTCTGGTACACTAGACAGGCAAATCTAGGACGGTAATAGCTCTGAATGGACGACAAAGTCGAATCAGTGGTAAAAGTGAATCTGTAAAGAAGTTTTTTCTTCTTGACTAAATTACTTTAATCAGAAATTTGGCATCAATAATGAATTATCCTAACTGAAACATATATTACAGTTTATGTTATTAACCCCCACAAAATTAAATAATATACTTTCAGGTGGTATACCTTATTTGCAGTACCAAAGTGGTAGATGAAATTAGTGTTGTTGAAAACAAAGTATTTTTTTCACCATATGATTATATAAATAACCATATATAAATTATATATATAAATTATTTGTACAAACTCTTGTAACATCAACTTAAAGAAGTAACTATTTTCACCACAGCACAAAGCGACACTGTAACCATAATTAATACAAAGTTGGATAAACATAGTCAGCAACAGCTCAGTATTCACGCAGTAAAATACGAGAGTAATAAACCTAAAGTTGCTGCAACTAAAAAGAATGATGATGACGAACATGCACTACTATTTGAGTTTGGTGTAGAAGTTTCTGGCTCTCCAGTTGGTCCTGTCTCTCCAGTTGGTTCTGTGTCTCCAGTTGGTTCTGACTCTCCAGTTGGGTCTGTCACTCCAGTTGGTTCAGTCACTCCAGTTGGTTCTGTCACTCCAGTTGGTTCTGTCTGTCCAGTTGTTCCCGGCTGGTTCTCAATATACGTCTGCAGCCAGACGCGGATACTGTCGCGATGTTTATCCGTCCAGTCCATGTTTGCCTGGGCTGCCGCTAGAGACGCCTGCACGACCTGCAGTGTTGCTGAGTCGAAGTTTGCTTCATTGTCATTAACAAAACTGGTGAGCTGGAAAAAAAAATGTTTGGTAAAGACAAAACATAACGTGCTGAATAATTTTTCTTAGAATACAAGCCGGCCGAAGTGGCCGTGCGGTTAAAAGCGCTGCAGTCTGGAACCGCAGGACCGCTACGGTCGCAGGTTCGAATCCTGCCTCGGGCATGTATGTTTGTGATGTCCTTAGGTTAGTTAGGTTTAACTAGTTCTAAGTTCTAGGGGACTAATGACCTCAGCAGTTGAGTCCCATAGTGCTCAGAGCCATTTGAACCATTTAGAATACAAAATGGTGAAACAACTGTTTACGTAATTTCTTGTATTCATCTGGCTGGTACTTGTTTGAGAAACAAGGGTTCTTAACTCATTGAAATTATATTTATGTTTGTTCCTTCACCCTCTGTGTTATCAAACTCTTCTGTCAGCATGGAGTGTCGGATCGTGTACGGCTCTAAATGGAGAGAGCTTTGCAGTAGCTGATGTGTGGATTTTACTTCTATCAAATCTACAAACATGCTTCACAAAGTACCGAGCAGTCCATGGGTGGTACTTTGTACCACTACGAGACATCCCCTTTCCCATTGGACTGAAACGAGGATGAAGGGATGGTCCGTGTGCCTCCGTTCGAGCTGTAATGTACCTTATTTAGCCCCTGCAGTCCTCACGTGTGGGTGCAAAATGAAGCCCGGTGGATCGTACTGCAGTTTGTTGCAAATGCCTGCCCACTAAGTTCCATCCGTAGGGTTTCGTGAAAAATCCTCTCCATGGATTCTCGTTCGAGTTCACAGAGGATTTCCATAATACTCACACGATGATGCACCCAGCACTCACAAATCTACCACCACACGTCTAAATTGCTTCGACGTCTTCCTTTAATCCGATCTAGTATGGATCCCAAACCCTCGAGCAGTACCCAAGAATAGGTCGCACCGGCGTCCTATATGCGGTCTCCTTTACAGGTGAAGCAAACTTTCCCAAAATTCTCCCAATAAGGCAAAGTCGAGCATTCGCTTTCCCTACCACAATCTTCATATACTCGGTGCAGTTTATATCGCTTTGCAGCGTTACACGCCGATATTTAAACGAGGTGAAATTACGGATTTCTTTTCCCTACTCATGATGGAAAAGAATATAAAACGCAAAGGAGCAAGAGGGGCGTTGTTGTATGATAACATACAGGCCCTCCATTTGAATGCCCTGAAAAGCGTCTCGAGCGTGTAAGTGAAGAAGCCGAGCAACCAGAAATTTCTGGCAGCTGAACTGCTAAGACATAAAAAATGCGCACCTACTAGGATGCTAAGGCCAGAAAGCGTTATCCATAGGAGGAGGTTATGAATTATGCCAAAAAATCAGAGTGGGTGTACACGAAATACCTTATTTATGAGAATTTATTGATACATTACTGTGCGATTTCTCGAAACAACTAAAATGCCACTTTGCCATTATTTACGGCCAGGATTTTATGTGTACTTATACCATTTCGTTTCGTTTCGCATCAACACATCTAGACATTTTCAGACTATGTGAGCGTCCTATATGGGGTCTCGTTTACAGGTGAACCGCTCTCTCCAAAAATTCTCCCAACAGACAGAATTCGACCACTCGCCTTCCCTACCACAATTTTCACGCGCTCGTTCCACCCCATATTTCTTTGCAGCGTTACTCCGAGATATTTAAACTACTTGACTTTGTCCAAACAGTAATACTGTATGGAAATATTACAGGTTCGCTATGCGATTTTTCCACATTTAGGAATAGCTGTGATTCATCGTACCAAATGGAAATTTTGTCTAAGTCGTCTTGTATCACCCCACAGTTACTCAACTTCGACGCCTTAAGTATACCACGGCATCATCAGGAAACAACCGGAGACTGCTGCCCACCGGCCAAATTATTTGTGTACCAGGGAAGAGCAGACGTCCTGTCACACTTTCCTGGGGCACTCCTGACGATTCCCTTGTCTCTGGTGAATACCCGCCGTCGAGGACAACGCACTGGGTTCTGTTATCTAAGACCCTGGTGCGACCTATTCTTGAGTACTGCTCGAGTGCTTGTGATCCGTACCAGGCCGGATTGAAGGAAGACATCGAAGCAATTCGTAGGCGGGCTGCCAGATTTATTACAGGTAGGTTCGAAGGACACGTAAGTGTTATAGAGGTGTTGGTTAAAAACAGTCTTGGTTGCAATTTTATTTTTTTATTTTTCAACTACGCGTTTCGCCTTATTTAGGCATCTTCAGGTTATCTTAATTTGGAATTTGTAGAACGATCCTTTAGCCAAAGGGCATCGTCAAATATGTCAGGCTAACATCGTCTTCGTTAAACTCAGTAAAAACTTTTCTAGATGGACCTATAATCGACGATGCCCTTTGGCTACACTGACTAAAGGATCCTTCTAAGAAATACCATATTAAGATAACCTGAAGATTTCAAGATTTTAAACATGGCTGCAACAGCAACTGTTGAAATTTTTCAGGATAAAGGATGACAGCCAAAAACAGTTGCAGGATAAAAATTTATTAAAATCTTGACCAAGGTTTCGGAAATTTTTTAGACAGTTTCAAACCCCTCTTTGCCTTAATATAATATAGTCTGGCTGACTAGAATTTAGTTTTCTTGCTTGTTGATGCTGGTGAAATGCGCTTTTCCTGTCTTGTTGGGATTTCACGTATCTATTTTTGATGTTTGTTGTCTGTGATTTTCGAAGTGTATGTGTGGTTAATTGACTAGTATGATTTTATTGACAACGACAGATGGTTTCGTTTTATTGTAACATTTTGGTTGTTTTCGCTAGTATGTATTTCACCGCCTACTTTACGCGAGATTCTCGCGCATTACACTAGTGCCCTCTCTCGTTAGATGTTTCATAGCGCAAGCTTTATCTGTTTGACACTAGGACATGGGTAAATTGTTTCTATATTTTATAATGTACATAAATGTTTTTAAATGGTCTGATATGTTTTATTTATTAAGACAGAAAGTTTGAATTAACACAACTTTTAATAATTTTTGATGCGCTTATGTATGTATTCATGGATTTTAATATGCGCGAGTGTCTGGCACATACCACAAGTGCCCTCTCTCGGCGAAACCGTCTGCCCTAGTGCTTTCACACTCTTGTCTCGATATTTCATAGGCGAAGTACTGGTGCTAAACTGTTCGCTTTGACCCTGTGCCTACAGTCATGTTGTACTAATGGAGAAGATGTCTTAATTATCGACGACGCCTTTGGCACAATTGTTTTATTAATCTCCATTGCATGATGTAATTTTAGTAAGTAACTAAAGATTTTATGCCTGTATTACTCTGGTAATTTCACTATTACTTAAGCTTTTGTGTTTCTCACTTCTGATGCTAAGGCTTTTCTAATGAAAGTGTCTTCCTGTTCAGGATTTTTTACTTCTAATGAAGGTATATTTATATGTACCGAAACCTTGGTCAAGATTTTAATAAATTTTTATCCTGCAACTGTTTTTGGCTGTCATCCTTTATCGTGAAGTAACCTGAAGATGCCTAAATAAGGCGAAATGCGTAGTTGAAAAATAAAAAACTAAAAATTGCAAGCAAGACTGTTTTTAGCCAATACTGTTAAGCACTGGTTTGTTGTGTGCCGCATATGGATTGGAAGAATATCTTGTTATAAAGGTGCTACGGGAACTCAAATGGGGACGAATGGAAGAAGACGACGTCCTTTTCGAGAAACACTGTTCAGAAAATATAGAGAAGCTGACTGCCGAACGATTGTGCTGTCGCCAACATACATTGCGCGTGAGGACCACGAAGGTAAGATTCGAGATATTAGGGCTGACACGGAGGCATGTAGGCGGTCGTTTTTCCCTCGCTCTATTTGCGAATGGCACAGGAAGGGAAATGACAAGTAGTGGAAGACGGTACCCTCCACAACGCACCGTACCGTGGTTCAAATGGCTCTGAGCACTATGGGACTCAACATCTTTGGTCATAAGTCCCCTAGAACTTAGAACTACTTAAACCTAACTAACCTAAGGACGTCACACACATCCGTGCCCGAGGCAGGATTCGAACCTGCGATCGTAGCAGTCCCGCGGTTCCGGACTACAGCGCCAGAACCGCACGGCCACCGCGGCCGGCACACCGGAATATCTATACAGATGTAGATGTAGATTCAAGCAGCATCCCACCGCCACTAACATTACAAGAAGGCCTGAATGACTTTCTCACTCTGCAGTGGAGTGTGCGCTGATGTGAAACTTCCTGGCAGGTTAACTGAGCACAACTTCCGTGAATTTCGGAAGGTGGGAGATGAGGTACTGGCTGAAGCGAAGCTTTGAGGGCAGTTCGTGAGTCGTGTTTGGGTAGCTCGGACGGTAGAGCAGTTGCCCGCGAAAGACAAAGGTCCCAGGTTCGAGTCCCAGTCTGGCAAGTAGTTTTAATGTGCCAGGAAGTTTCATTACATGAATGGTTTTCCCATTCCTCCACACTATCTCCAGATTAACCGTACTCGAAGGAATCTGCCACTGGTTTCACCAAAGAACAATTCGGCGCACGTCATCACGAGTCCGCCTACACTGTGCCTACACTCAGTCAGCTGTGACACTTCCGTAGCCGGCCGCGGTGGCCGTGCGGTTCTAGGCGCTCCAGTCCGGAGCCGCGGTGCTGCTACGGTCGCAGGTTCGAATCCTGCCTCGGGCATGGGTGTGTGTGATGTCCTTAGGTTAGTTAGGTTTAAGTAGTTATAAGTTATATGGGACTGATGACCACAGCAGTTGAGTCCCATAGTGCTCAGAGCCATTTGAACTTCCCCGTACATTACAGTGGCATCAGTAAACAGCCTCAACTTGTTGACCATTCCGCCCCAAAGCCCGTTTATCTGCAAGGGGTAGTCATAAGCTATTAATCACCACTACTAAAAAGTAAATTTGCGTAATTAATTATATGAATGTATGGTGTCTGTTCTTTTGGACACGTCTGAAAGAACGGACACGATGTGGAAGCCGCAGCTGTCATACATACACTCCTGGAAATGGAAAAAAGAACACATTGACACCGGTGTGTCAGACCCACCATACTTGCTCCGGACACTGCGAGAGGGCTGTACAAGTAATGATCACACGCACGGCACAGCGGACACACCAGGAACCGCGGTGTTGGCCGTCGAATGGCGCTAGCTGCGCAGCATTTGTGCACCGCCGCCGTCAGTGTCAGCCAGTTTGCCGTGGCATACGGAGCTCCATCGCAGTCTTTAACACTGGTAGCATGCCGCGACAGCGTGGACGTGAACCGTATGTGCAGTTGACGGACTTTGAGCGAGGGCGTGTAGTGGGCATGCGGGAGGCCGGGTGGACGTACCGCCGAATTGCTCAACACGTGGGGCGTGAGGTCTCCACAGTACATCGATGTTGTCGCCAGTGGTCGGCGGAAGGTGCACGTGCCCGTCGACCTGGGACCGGACCGCAGCGACGCACGGATGCACGCCAAGACCGTAGGATCCTACGCAGTGCCGTAGGGGACCGCACCGCCACTTCCCAGCAAATTAGGGACACTGTTGCTCCTGGGGTATCGGCGAGGACCATTCGCAACCGTCTCCATGAAGCTGGGCTACGGTCCCGCACACCGTTAGGCCGTCTTCCGCTCACGCCCAACATCGTGCAGCCCGCCTCCAGTGGTGTCGCCACAGGCGTGAATGGAGGGACGAATGGAGACGTGTCGTCTTCAGCGATGAGAGTCGCTTCTGCCTTGGTGCCAATGATGGTCGTATGCGTGTTTGGCGCCGTGCAGGTGAGCGCCACAATCAGGACTGCACACGACCGAGGCACACAGGGCCAACACCCGGCCTCATGGTGTGGGGAGCGATCTCCTACACTGGCCGTACACCACTGGTGATCGTCGAGGGGACACTGAATAGTGCACGGTACATCCAAACCGTCATCGAACCCATCGTTCTACCATTCCTAGACCGGCAAGGGAACTTGCTGTTCCAACAGGACAATGCACGTCCGCATGTATCCCGTGCCACCCAACGTGCTCTAGAAGGTGTAAGTCAACTACCCTGGCCAGCAAGATCTCCGGATCTGTCCCCCATTGAGCGTGTTTGGGAGTGGATGAAGCGTCGTCTCACGCGGTCTGCACGTCCAGCACGAACGCTGGTCCAACTGAAGCGCCAGGTGGAAATGGCATGGCAAGCCGTTCCACAGGACTACATCCAGCATCTCTACGATCGTCTCCATGGGAGAATAGCAGCCTGCATTGCTGCGAAAGGTGGATATACACTGTACTAGTGCCGACATTGTGCATGCTCTGTT
Organism: Schistocerca cancellata; assembly: GCF_023864275.1. Classification (NCBI taxonomy): domain Eukaryota; kingdom Metazoa; phylum Arthropoda; class Insecta; order Orthoptera; family Acrididae; genus Schistocerca; species Schistocerca cancellata. Next base: position 158,052,866 of record NC_064637.1, read on the forward strand.
GCCTGTGTCTATGTGCCTGTGGTTCTGTCAGTGTGATCATGTGATGTATCTGACCCCAGGAATGTGTCAATAAAGTTTCCCCTTCTTGGGACAATGAATTCACGGTGTTCTTATTTCAATTTCCAGGAGTGTAATAACTGCGTAATTAATGCTTTATTTTGTCTGTAGGTACATGTCTGTAGACCTGACACAAATTGACAGCCTCGTGCCACAGTACAGTAGCACTCCGGAAGGAGAGCCAGAACGAAGTGGTGCAGCCCACTGATACGGTCCAGTATCGACTTACAGTTCGCTTTCTGAATTCAAAGGGGAACAATCCAAATGGCCAACGGCCTTGCGGCTGTATCAACACCGGTTCCAGCCAGGCGACAAAAGTTAAGCGCTTTCGGGCTTGGCTACCACTTGAATGGGCGACCATCCGGGTCTGCTGTTGGCAAGTAGTATGCACTCACTCCTTGTAAGACCAATTGCGCAGCTATTTGACTGGGAAGAAGTGGCTCTGCTCACGAAAACTGACATACGGTTGGGAGAGCAGTGTGCTGACCACATGCCACTCCGTATCAACCGGCGGGGGTGGCCGAGCGGTTCTAGGCACTACAGTCTGGAACCGGCGACCGCTACGGTCGCAGGTTGGAATCCTGCCTCGGGCATGGATGTGTGTGATGTGCTTAGGTTAGTTAGGTTTAAGTAGTTCTAAGTTCTAGGGGACAGATGACCTCAGCAGTTAAGTCCCATAGTGCTCAGAGCGATTTGCACCATTTTCAACATATCGTCATCCAATGATGCCTATTGGCTGAGGATGACAAGGCGGCTGGTAGGTTCCTGCTGAGCTGCGGACGTCTGTTCGGACGAGTTTAGTTTAGTCTGACGTTGGAACAATCCACTCAGAGCAGGTGGAAATGCACAACAACAATGCGCCACTATATGACCTAGTGATTCGGTGGTGCAGGAGGTTCCACTGTAGTCGAACAAGTCTGAATGGCGAAGAACGAAGTGGCAGACTAACTCTCTGGATGCCCAGAGATAAGAAAAGAGTGAGAAATGACCGAAAAGAATGTTGACAGAAGAGACTCGAAAACATATCAGATCAGCATTGATGCGTTTAGGCGAGGTCCTGTATGATTGATGACACTCATTAATACGAAGAATAGTCTGAATTGTTCTAAAAAGATAAATAGACCACAGAAAACACTCATTCTCATTACATTTTCAAAAATCGTTATTCTATTGAAAGTAACTGTCAAAGATGCATTGTAGCTAGCTTCACCTACCTTCCAAGACGTCATAAAAAGAGAATAGTGTAGAAATACTAGTACGTTGGACTACAAAATTCCAAAAGGAAAATAGCAGTTTGTATAAAGGCAGTGCCGCCATTAGACTGTTGATTATTTACAGTGTTACATTTACACTTTACACAATCATGATTTCGGCTTTAAAGTGGCATTATCAAGTGTTTTAAGGGTTATAAATTGTCTAAGGTGGCACAGTGTCGTATTAAAATACACTACGCATACGACAGTATGCTATCTTAGGCAATTTATAACACTTAAAACACTTGATAATTGCACTTTGCAGCCGAAATCATGATTGTGTAAGTTTAAATGTAACGCTGTAAATAAACAACAGTCTAATGGCGGCACTGACTTTAAAGTAATATATTGTGATTGTGGCCACGCATTACAAAAAAAAAAAAAAAAAAAAAAAAAAAAAAAAAAAAAAAAAAAAAGCAGTGTTACAACAGGAATTAATTGACGATACAGAAGTCACGAGATAGCGCAGATGGCGGTAATATCGCGTACACAGGGTATAAATGGGTAGTGCGTTGGCGGAGCCGTCATTACTGCTCAGGTGGTTCATGTGAAAAGGTTTCCGACGTGACTGTGGCCACGCGACGGGAATTAACAGACTTAGAACGCGAAATGGTAATTAGAGCCAGACGTGTGCGACATTCCGTTTCAGGAATTCAATATTCCGAGATCCACAGTGTCAATAGTGTGCCGAGGGCACCAAATTGCAGGCGTTACCTCCCACCACGGACAGTGCAGTGGCCGACAACATGCACTTAACGACCGAGAGCAACGGCGTATGCATAGAGTGGTCAGTGCTGACAGACAAGCAACACTGCGTGAAATAGCCGCAGAAATCAGCGTAGAACCGCAGAATGTAACCATCTGGACAGTGCGGCAAAACATGGCGTTAACGGGCTGTGGCAGCAGCCGACACCACGGCATCGCCTGCAGTGCCTCTCCTGGGTTCGTGACTATATCGGCTGGACCCTACACGACTGGAAAACCCTCTCCTAGGCTCGTGACTATATCGGCTGGACCCTACACGACTGTAAAACCCTCTCCTAGGCTCGTGACTATATCGGCTGGACCCTACACGACTGGAAAACCCTCTCCTAGGCTCGTGACTATATCGGCTGGACCCTACATGACTGGAAAACCCTCTCCTAGGCTCGTGACTATATCGGCTGGACCCTACACGACTGGGAAACCCTCTCCTAGGCTCGTGACTATATCGGCTGGACCCTATACGACTGGAAAACCCTCTCCTAGGCTCGTGACTATATCGGCTGGACCCTACACGACTGGGAAACCCTCTCCTAGGCTCGTGACTATATCGGCTGGACCCTACACGACTGGAAAACCCTCTCCTAGGCTCGTGACTATATCGGCTGGACCCTACACGACTGGAAAACCCTCTCCTAGGCTCGTGACTATATCGGCTGGACCCTACACGACTGGAAAACCCTCTCCTAGGCTCGTGACTATATCGGCTGGACCCTACACGACTGGAAAACCCTCTCCTAGGCTCGTGACTATATCGGCTGGACCCTACATGACTGGAAAACCCTCTCCTAGGCTCGTGACTATATCGGCTGGACCCTACATGACTGGAAAACCCTCTCCTAGGCTCGTGACTATATCGGCTGGACCCTACACGACTGGGAAACCCTCTCCTAGGCTCGTGACTATATCGGCTGGACCCTATACGACTGGAAAACCCTCTCCTAGGCTCGTGACTATATCGGCTGGACCCTACATGACTGGAAAACCCTCTCCTAGGCTCGTGACTATATCGGCTGGACCCTACATGACTGGAAAACCCTTTCCTAGGCTCGTGACTATATCGGCTGGACCCTACACGACTGGGAAACCCTCTCCTAGGCTCGTGACTATATCGGCTGGACCCTATACGACTGGAAAACCCTCTCCTAGGCTCGTGACTATATCGGCTGGACCCTACACGACTGGGAAACCCTCTCCTAGGCTCGTGACTATATCGGCTGGACCCTACACGACTGGGAAACCCTCTCCTAGGCTCGTGACTATATCGGCTGGACCCTACACGACTGGGAAACCCTCTCCTAGGCTCGTGACTATATCGGCTGGACCCTACACGACTGGAAAACCCTCTCCTAGGCTCGTGACTATATCGGCTGGACCCTACACGACTGGAAAACCGTGGGCTGGTCAGATGAATGCTGGTAAGAGCTGATGGTAGGGTTCCAGCGTGGTACAGACCCCACAGAGCCATCGACCCAAAGGCACTGTGCAAGCTGGTAGTGGCTCCAGAACAGTGCGGGCTGTGTTTTCATGGAATAGACTGCGTCCTCTGGCTGGAAACGGTTATGTTCGGTTACTTGAGGAAATTGCAGCCATTCGAAGACTTCAGGTTCCCAAACAATGCTGGAATTTTTACGGAAGACAGTGCACAATGTCACCAGCCCACAATTTTTCGCGAGTGGTTTGAAGAACATCCCGGACAGTTCGAGCGAATGATTTAGCCATCCAGATCGGCGGACATGAATCCTGTCGAACATTTTGGGACGTAACCGAGAGATCAGTTCGTGAACATACTCCTGATCTGGCAAGGATTTCGCCATTACGGACAGCTACAGAGGCAGCATCCCTCAGTATTTCTGCAGTGGACTTCCAGCCACTTGCCGGCTCCACGGCACGTCCAGCTGCTCGACTACCCCCGGCAGAAGGGCGTCAGACCCGGTATTACGAGGCACCCCGCGACTCTCGTCGCCCCACTGTAAACCACCACCACATTTTACTAATTTTAGTGCTGGACACTGCATAGCGAAGATGATGAGGAATGGCACAGCACTCGACTCATTCCGAAACACGCAGTCTAATTACTTATTGACTGTATGGAATTTGCTTTAGCGAGTGTTATTTTTTAAATTGCAGCGGTTACTTACCTCATTAAGCTGCTCTTCCGTCGTCAACCTCGCCGCGATACCAGAGACAACGGAGCTGATAATGTTGAAGCCGCCGTAACTGCAAAAAGAGGTTACACGTTTTACTTGTTGAACTCATTAATAGCCTCCTCTAGAGTCAACGATATTAACATTAGTGTTTGTCCCAAAAAAAGCAGCGTCCTCTATGCTAGTTTATAATGTACATGACACTGTGAATTACAGTAAGCAACAGAATCTGAAATGAAATGGGAATACAACACTGGCCATTAAAATTACTACACCACGGACGTGCTACAGACGCGAAATTTAACCGACAGGAAGAAGATGCTGTGATATACAAATGATTAGCTTTTCAGAGCATTCACACAAGGTTCGCGCCGGTGGCGACACCTACAACGTTCTGACATGAGGAAAGTTTCCAACCGATTTCTCATACACAAACAGCAGTTGACCGGCGTTGCCTGGTGAAACGTTGTTGTGATGCCTCGTGATGGAAGGAGAAATGCGTACCATCACGTTTACGACTTTGATAAAGGTCGGATGTAGCCTATCGCGATGGTGGTTTATCGTATCGCGACATTGCTGCTCGGGTTGATCGAGATCCAATGACTGTTAACAGAAAATGGAATCGGTGGGTTCAGAAGGGTAATACGAAACGCCGTGCTGGATCCCAAAGGCCTCGTATCACTAGCAGTCGAGATGACAGGCGTCTTATCCGCATGGCTGTAACGGATCGTGCAGCCACGTTTCCATCCCCGTGTCAACAGATGGGGACGTTTCCAAGACAACAACCATCTGCACGAACAGTTAGACGACGTTTGCAGCAGCATGGACTATCAGCTCGGAGATTATGGCTGCGGTTACCCTTGACGCTGCACCACAGACAGGAGCACCTGCGATGGTGTACTCAACGACGAACCAGGGAGCACAAATGGCAAACGTCATTTTTTCGGATGAATCCAGGTTCTGTTTACAGCATCATGATGGTCGCATCAGTGTTTGGTGACATCGCGGTGAACGCACATTGGAAGCGTGTATTCGTCATCGCCATAGTGGCGTATCACCCGGCGTGATGGTATGGGGTGCTATTGGTTACACGTCTCGGTCACCTCTTGTTCGCATTGACACAATGGACGTTACATTTCAGATGTGGCTCTACCCTACATTCGACCCCTGCGAAAGCCTACATTTCAGCAGGATAATGCACGACCGCATGTTGCAGATCCTGTACGGGCCTTTCTGGATGCAGAAGATGTTCGACTGCAGCCCTGGCCAACACATTCCCCAGATCTCTCACCAATTGAAAACGTCTGGTCAATGGTGGCCGAGCAACTGGCTCGTCACAATACGCCACTCTTGATGAACTGTGGAATTGTGTTGAATCTGCATGGGCAGCTGTACCTATACACGCCACCCAAGCTCTGTTTGATCAATGCCCAGGCGTATCAAGGCCGTTACTACGGGCAGAGGTGGTTGTTCAGAGTACTGATTTCTCAGGATCTGTGCACCCAAATTGCGTGAAAATTGTAATCACATGTCAGTTCTAGTATAATATATTTGTCCAATGAATACCCGTTTATCATCTGCATTTATTCTTGGTGCAGCAATTTTAATGGACAGTAGTGTACATACACCAGTTCACGCTGTGATCGACTTTCTCCTTACGTCGCTAGTTGTGCCCTAGGCGATTACAGCTAATTACACTGGAGCGCCAAAGAAACTGGCACAGGCATGCGTATTCAAATACAGAGGTACGTAAACAGGCAGAATACGGCGCTGCGGTCGGCAACGCCTATATAGGATAATTGTCTGGTGCAGTTGTTAGAAGTGTCACTACCGCTACAGTGGCAGGTTATCAAGGTTTAAGTGAGTTTAAATGTGGGTTTACAGTCGGCGCCCAAGCGATGGGACACAGCATTTCTGAGGTAGCGATGAAATGGGGATTTTCTCGTACTACCATTTCACGAGTGTACCGTAAACATCAGGAATCCGGTAAAACATCAAATCTCCGACATCGTTGCGGCCGGAAAAAGATCCTGCAAGAATGGGACCGACGACGACTGAAGAGAATCGTTAAACGTGACAGAAGTGCAACCCATGCGCAAATTGCTGCAGATTTCAACTTTCCTGGAAGATTAAAACTGTGTCCGGACCGAGACTCGAACTTTGGGCCTTTGCCTTTCGCGAGCAAGTGCTCTCCTACGAGCTTCTGTACAGTTTGAAAGCTAGAAGAAGAGATACTGGCAGAAGTAAAGCTGTGAGGACGGGGCGTGAGTCGTGCTTGGGTAGCTCAGACGGTAGAGCACTTGCCCGCGAAAGGCAAAGGTCCCGAGTTCGAATCTCGGTCCGGCGCACAGTTTTAATTTGCCAGGAAAGTTTCATATCAGTGCACACTTCACACTCCGCTGCAGAGTGAAAATCTCATTCTGCTGCAGATTTCAATACTGGGCCGTGAACATGTCTCAGCGTCCGAATCATTCAACGAAACATCATCGATAGCGGCTTTCGGAGCCGAGGTCCCATTAGTGTAGCCTTGATGACTGCACGACACAGAGCTTTACGTCTCGCCGGGACTAGTCAACACCGACATTGGACTGTTGATGACTGGAAACATGTTCCCTGGTCGGACGAATCTCGTTTCAAATTGTATCGAGCGGATGGACGTGTACGTGTATGGAGACAGCCTCGTGAATCCACAGATCTGAATGTCATCAGGGGACTGTTCAAGCTGCTGCAGGATCTGTAATGGTCTGGGGCGTATACAGCTGGAGAGATATGTGGCCCCTGATACGTCTAGATACCACTCTGACAGGTGACACGTAGGTAAGCATCCTGTCTGATCTCATGCATCCATTCTGTTCATTGTGCATTCCGACTGACTTGCTGAAGCCCAGCAGGACTATGCGACACCACACACGTCCATAATTGCTACAAAGTTTCTCCAGGAACATTCCTCTGAATTTAGACACTTCCCCTGGCTACCAAACCCCCGAGCCATGAACATTGTTGAGCATACCTGGGATGCCTTGCAACGTGCTGTTCAGAAGAGATCTCCACCCCCTCGCACTTTTACGGATTTATGGAGAGCCCTGCAGGATTCATGGTGTCAGTTCTCTCCAGCACTATTTCAGACATTAGCCGAGTCCATGCCACGTCGTGTTACGGCACTTCTGTGTGCTCGCGGCGGCCCTACACGATATTAGGCAGGTATACCAGTTTGTTTGGTTCTTCAGTCTAAATGTAGTTGCGAATACGGGCAAGCATCAGCTATATAGTGGTATGATGATAGTGAAAATTTGTGCCTGACTGGGCTTCGAACCCGGATTCCCCGCTTATTGCGAGCGGTCGCCTGTCTATTTAGCCATCCGAGCACGACCCTCGACCAGACACAAACACCCATATGTCGTCAACCATGTGTGTACATCCTATATTAGTACATATATTACGTATATTCACGTACAGGGGAGACATTTCAATTGAGACTCTGTTTGTACATCTTTTCAGGTTGCAGGACTCGGTTATTCGCTACAGGATGTCAAATCAAACACCTTTCAGTCGTCTAATTTCGAAACTTATTTTATTTTTCTATCAGCTTCGGTGTTAGGTTGCGCCATCTTCAGGCCCCTGACCGACGTGCAGGAAGAGCCCACCTCAGTTCTGGTCAAAACAGAGGCCGGCATTCAAATACTGGCATCTGTAGGTTTCTGCTTGCTACATCGATCGCTTCAACCATTGTCTGCCGACTGTTGCAGGGTGTAAGAGTTGGAACATACAACAGGTGTTTTAGATCGACTGCTAATGCACAAGTGTTACTTCCAGGCATGAAGAAGTCGCAGTATTCTTCATGTTTGTCACTGCGCTTTCTCTCGATTCGTGGTGCAGTTGTCGTGCGTTCTGAGCTTTTCTGTTGTCTGGTGAGTGTCCTTGCTCGTCAAGGTGCAACAAGTCACACGTATTACAAGACGTATCTCACCTCGGTCTTGCGAATGATAGATTTGGAAAGTATTTAAAAAGTCTCCTTCTATAAACCATTTATTTAACGTTGATCTCTGAAAATGTTGTCTTTTCTATAAGGACTAATATTAAGATCACAGCAGAGATATTCTTTAGATTACTTCTACTGTAATGACTCTCCTCTCTTCTTACAAGCGTCATATGTTGGTTTATCAGTACAATATTGTCCTTAGTATATTTTCAGCTGTATAAACCATCCCTGTTATCATGGTACGATACTCGATCCATCTTTAGTTTTTTGGTTAATGTCACATACCTCCTCCTTCGGTCACCAAATACATTCACGAATGTTTGTGGGCAAACGAAATGACCGCCATTTCTACCAGGAACTGTATGTATCACGCTTGATTGACGGCGACTACATAGATTCGTCATATTTGCCATTACGCCATTTGGACGCTGAGAGTATTTTTTTTAAACACATTAGAAATCTGCCTTGAGCAGTTTCAGTCTCCATATAAAGGGTGATTCACGAAGATATGGAAATATTTTAATATATTATTCTACCAGCAAAACCAAAGAGAAAAGTTCATATAAACATAGGTCCGCAAATCTTTAGTACGGAGTCCTATCATCCTGTCCCTTCTCCTTATCAGTGTTTTCCACATATTCCTCTCCTCTCCGATTCTGCGTAGAACCTCCTCATTCCTTACCTTATCAGTCCACCTAATTTTCAACATTCGTCTGTAGCACCACATCTCAAATGCTTCGATTCTCTTCTGTTCCAGTTTTCCCACAGTCCATGTTTCACTACCATACACTGCTGTACTCCAGGCGTACATCCTCAGAAATTTCTTCCTCAAGTTAAGGCCGGTATTTGATATTAGTAGACTTCTCTTGGCCAGAAATGGCTTTTTTGCCATAGCGAGTCTGCTTTTGATGTCCTCCTTGCTCCGTCCGTCATTGGTTATTTTACTGCCTAGGTAGCAGAATTCCTTAACTTCATTGACTTCGTGACCATCAATCCTGATGTTAAGTTTCTCGCTGTTCTCATTTCTACTTCTTCTCATTACCTTCGTCTTTCTCTGATTTACTCTCATACCATACTGTGTACTCATTAGACTGTTCATTCCGTTCAGCAGATCCTTTAATTCTTCTTCACTTTCACTCAGGATAGCAATGTCATCAGCGAATCGTATCATTGATATTCTTTCACCTTGTATTTTAATTCCACTCCTGAACCTTTCTTTTATTTCCATCATTGCTTCCTCGATGTACAGATTGAAGAGTAGGGGCGAAAGGCTACAGCCGTGTCTTACACCCTTCTTAATACGAGCACTTCGTTCTTGATCGTCCACTCTTATTATTCCCTCTTGGTTGTTGTACATATTGTATATGACCCGTCTCTCCCTATAGCTTACCCCTACTTTTTTCAGAATCTCGAACAGCTTGCACCATTTTATATTGTCGAACGCCTTTTCCAGGTCGACAAATCCTATGAAAGTGTCTTGATTTTTCTCTAGCCTTGCTTCCATTATTAGCCGTAACGTCAGAATTGCCCCTATTTTATACAGATACCATAAGGATTCAATGAAACCCCAAAACTTCTCCAGTAAATGAAATCTGCGGATTTGAAGCCGCGTGATTCCCGAACGAGAAGAGTGAATCACCTTTATAGGTCGGTACATGCAGGATACTCACTACTGCCTGATGGCGTCGAAGTTCTGGCTGAGGAAGTTGAGCGCAGCCTGGATGCCCTGCGGCGTGCCGAAGGTGGAGGAGAAGACGGTGGACGAGTCCTGGCTCCTGATGCCGGAGTCGTTGGTGATGGTCTTGGTGAGGTACCTGCAAACAGCAGTGGCAGAAGCTCAGGCGGTAACTCCGACACAGCCACGTCTAAACTTATTCTGGTCGCACAGCATCTGCACACGGACGGCTGAGCCGTGGTAAAAACTGCTGTTTTGAAGAGCGCGCCGCAGCGCGTACTGTAAAGGCCGGTTCCCACTAGGGCTGCCGCGCGTCAAAACCGCGCGTCAGCGGCGTGGTTGCCATGGAAACGGCGTCAGCGGCACGGCGCGGCGGGCTCTGCGTCGCGGTTTGACCATGTCGAACCGCTTCCGCTGCCGCGTGACGCGCCCCAGGTGCGCGCCGCCAATCACAGAACGCGCTGAGCGTGACGTCAGGTACGCAACCCCGGGCCACAAGAACTTTCGCCGAACCGCTGGCGCGGACGCGGCGGCAGCTATGAAATACTTATCATCCGATTCCAAGGAAACTATTCGGTAGAAAAATTTGATTCTTGGGCATGTTACAGCCTGATATCTTCTCTCGATAAAGAACCGAATTTCTTTTCGTTATTCGTGGTGGTTACTTGCTGTATCGCATTTACGTAAACCTTTACACGAAATTTTAATGAGTGTGCAGAGGTAAAAACGCATTGCGTGGACTTTACGTACAGTTCATTTTAGGTAATACATTATTGCGTATGAAATTTAGTTAACATATCGAAATTGTTTTTAAAGCTGAGAGCAGATCGATAGCTATCGCCGTTCTCGAGATATTGAATGATATGTCGGTGGACGGGCTGTGCTGTGATCGCGCGCGGATCTCTCGCGACGCGACCGATACTTCGTCCAGCTCGTCGTAAACCATGTGGTTGTATCAACCGCAAATTTCGTAAACGGTTCAAGAAATCGAAACGTGTTTTTTTTTGCAAACGATAACTTGTGAAAAGTCATGTATTTCGTCGCATGATAAATATCCTAAATCTGTTTATCTACCGAGATATGAAAGTAACTACAGTTTTTCAGAAGGGATAGATGAATTTTTTAAACAGCATTTAATAGCATGTGGAATGAGAAGTTAAACTGAAACTAATTTGCTGGTATGTCATAAGATGTAATTTACTAAATATCTACATCTATTGATTATTCCCTTTGGTAAGTAACAAACTTTTTTTTCTTTATCCAGTGTACTTTACTGATTCAAGACGCGTTTCGCCTTTTACTTTAAGGCATCTTTGGTGGAATCTAGAATGATTCAGTTTTGTTTTGATATGTGATACTTGCTGATTACAAAACAGTTCACATCTTTTTTTACGTGCACGACTGATTACTTACAGTGAATCGAGTTTTTGGCGGACATATACGTTTCCCCTCACCTGGTCACATGCTGGAGGTTGAACTAAAACTTAGATTATGGAACATAAGCACATTTTCATGTTCGCTCTTTTTTCTTCTGTCACTAGCAGTAGACGTTTTACCGAAAACTCTGATTTGAAGTTGTAACTACAGTGTGTTCACCTCATGTCCGTTCCTGTCTGGTTTGTTTGTGTACATGTTGCCAACCTGCAGAATTATATGCTGAAAACTAATGTTCGTTTATTTTTGTTCTTCTTATATCTGTATGTGTGTGTGTGTGTGGCTAGCCAGTGATAGTTATAGAAAGTTGAAAGTGAATCCAGTAGTTGTCAGACAGTGGTTGAAAGATTTGGTGTTCAGCTTATTTCAGTTTTGGTTTAAATGTTTTGTGGAGGAGTGCATGGAAGAGTAAATTCACTGCTTACATTAATAGATAAAATAGTAGAATAGTATTTCAACAGATGATTATTATCAGAATAGTATCACGCAACCCCTTTGTCCTCACTCTTTGACGCCCCATAATACGTCCTGTCAACTAACCCCTATTGTTGTCAAAGTTGTGCCGTAATTTCCTCTTCCTCCTCTATTTAATTCCGTACCTCTTCTTTAGTCACACGATCCTCGTATCTAATGTTCAGCATTCTTATGAATCACCACGTTTTGAAAGCGTCCATTGTCTTCTTGACAGAACTGTTCATCGTCCACGTTTCACTTACATACAAGGCTGCACTCCACACAAATACCTTTGTAAAATAGTATCCAACCATTAGAATTTATATTCGGCGTGAACAAATTTTCTTTTTCAGAACGCTTTTCTTGCTATTGACAGTCTTCAGTCAGGTTTGCGTCTGCACCAGGAAATGCCTTACAATTTAAAATCTGGTTTCGAAAACTGTTCCAAATATGTATTATTCTTTTGTGATTCTTAAGCAAGGTGCTGGCGATGATCACATTATGCTCTGTGGGAAATTCTATCAGGTGGCTTCCACTTTCATCCCTTCTACCTAGACTTTGTGTTCTTACTGTTTTCGTGTACCTGCTACCGTATCACATTTTAAATTTTTGTCTCGCTTAGCTATCTGAATAATCTCTTTTGTCGTACATTGTTTGAATGTCTTAGGAGATAGTGAACAATCGTGAACGGTAGTCATGAAATCTGCTTATGGTGAAATGAGAAAACATGAATAATGAAATATGTGAAAGAGTACATTGTACAGAAAATGAAAAATTGGTATGTCTTCACCCAACTTCGTCTTTCCTTCATGTAGGTGTAAGATATAGTTAATCAAACGCACCGCGCGTTTCAGTGGGTCCTGCCCCATACCTCAGTGGCTGTCCGTCATTGGCTGCCGCTAACGTCTGCCGCTTCCAGATGGGAACGCCAATTCCGCGAGCCGCCGCGTCAACGCGGAAAACGCTTGCCGCTGCCGTTGCCGCACGCCGCGCTGCCGCGCTCTAGTGGGAACCGGCCTTAAGGCAGTCGCCCTCCGTTTCTGGCGGTGGCGCCGCTGTGGCAATCGCAGCTTTGGTGTCTCCCTCTAGTGGGAAAGGGGATACGTAGCCTGTTCACGTGCATTTAAGGGGCGCTATGAGCTCGCTTGGGGAAGAATCTGGTCAGTTGGTCAGTCGGAGTGAGTCTGGGTCAGTCACTCGTCACCAGTTGCTGGTCTCTCTCGTTCGCATTTGTGCGGGAGTTAGTGTCTCTCTGTCGTTCGGAGTGCTAGTATGTCCGTCGTTTGGATAGAACTTTGAAGCCTTGCCACTCGTCCAGTAACAGAACTCAGCTAGTGGTCGCCCGGTCGGGGCTGAGTTCCTGCATCTGAGTCTGCGCGTTAGGCCGCCAGTCTGCTCGAGTTTGTTCAGGCAATGGTCATTGGCGGTTGGATCGACCGATCGGTTGTTCGGTCGCGCACTGGGACACGAGATGACTGGTCCGTCTTGAGCGACGGCGCATGGGAGGTCGCCACTTGAGTCCAGTGGGCCGCGCCGTACACGAGAGCAACAGGAGTCAACCCACGACATCGGTCTGGCCGGCGCGAGCTGCGACGCCGTGAGACGGGAGATCGGCGCGCCTTCCTGCGTCCGTTGAAGCGGCTGGCAGCGGACGGTTCGGGAGAGCGTTTTGGGGGGTGCCGCGCCAGTTCTTCTCGAGAAATCGCAGTTTATTAGAAGTGATTGGTGGTATGTTGTTTCATTTACTTGTTAAATTCTACTTGTTTTCTTGGTCAGTCTCTCGTCCCCAGCTTGCTCGTCTGTCTCTCGTCCGCATTTGTTAGGCAGTTAGTTTCTGTCTGTCTGTCGGTCTGTCTGTCTGCCATACGTTAATAGCTGCCTCTGTCATGTTTGTCGGATTCGGTGTGTTAACGAATTTGTTGCTTGAAGTGTAACGGTCGAATTCCTGAAATATCTTTTTTATCTTGCCTATCATCTTGAGAGGCGGTGTATGTGTAATGTTGAGCATGTTTGTACATTTTATGTAAGACTGCATGTCATGGGTTTTTATTTAAATTGTCATTTTAGTATATAAAGTTACCACCCTTCAAGTATAAGAGTTTTTTTTTTTTTTAATCAAGTTGCACCTTCTGTGGCAAGTTAATCTTTTAATGTTAGTGTTTTGTACCATTTTCATCCCTCCTACGGGGTGCATAATTCATGTGATTCTGTGAGTTGTTAAAATTTTTAGTTCAAAGTAATCTGGTGTGTTGCAGATTTGCACCAGTGTAGTCTTTCAGAGGTTGTTGTGAGTGGTATAAAATTTCCATTTGTTGAAAGAAATTTGATTTCTTTTCATCAGTTAGCCACTGGCAACTACTTCCACGCTCACATAGTGTGATTAAATGTGTTAAAATTCTTGTTGAATCGCTAGTAAATAGAGCAAATTCTTAAAAAAAGGTTTTGAAAGTAAATTCACGGTTGAATGCCCTGTGCCTGCAGTTGAAAGAGATAGACGCAAGGCAGAGCTGTACTACTACCAACACAAAGACGTACAGCTTCAGCGGTAAAATACACACATTAACAATGATCCACGTAGCAAAGCTGGCAAAAGCAACCACATATCTCACGAGACATGTTCAGAAAGTAAGTCTAATACATTTTATATCTTTTTTTTTTTAGAACAGTGTAACCAGAAAACATTACAATATATTGTCGATATATTCGTTGGCTATTTCCCACGCAAGCGCCGTCCACTTTCAGTGCGTCTGCTGAGCCGTGACACGACCTTCTTTAAGTCCTCCTCGAAGTACTCTCCAGTCAGTTCCTCCATCACTTCAGTACTTCTTTCTGCACCTGTACACGGGTTGAAAATTTAGTCTCACCCGCTAGTGCCTTCAGGAAGGTGAAAAGATGATAGTCTGAAGGCGCCAAATCAGGAGAATACGGAGGGCAGTTCGAGACATCCCAACCAAGTGAGAATCGGAGCGCCTCGGTGGCCAAGCCTGCCTGAGTACGGACTTTGTCGTGCAATGAGCACACTCCATTCCTCAGCAATCCCTTTGCTTTGTTTTGAATCCTTTTCAGATTTTGTTGCCGCCCGGGATTAGCCGAGCGGTCTAAGGCGCTGCAGTCATGGACTGTGCGGCTGGTCCCGGCGGAGGTTCGAGTCCTCCCTCGGTCATGGGTGTGTGTGTGTCTGTTCTAAGGATAATTTAGTTAAGTAGTGTGTAAGTTTAGGGACTGATGACCTTAGCAGTTAAGTCCCATAAGATTTCACACTTTTTTTTTTTTTTTTTGAGATTTTGCAGGGTCTCACAATATCTTGTACGTTAATGGTCTACAATAGAGGCAGAAAATTGACCAGTATAATACCCTTTCCGTCACAAAACTCAGAGACCATGGTTTTTGTCCATGGTTTTGTTATTCTGTATTTTTTCCAGCAAATGGAAAATTGGTGTGACACCATTGTGAAAATTGTCTTTTTGTCTCAGACTTGTAATGAGCCAGTCACGTTTCATCTCCAGTGACAGTAGAGCTCAGAAAATCCTCACCCTGCAGTTCAAGTCGCTGGAGAAACTCGCGGGTGTTACCTACCACACTTTTCTCGTACCTGCTCTGTTAGCTGTTTTCGGACACATCATGAACACAGTTACCTGTATCACAGCGTTTCTGAGAGTGTCCCGTAAGAGAGAGCTCTGGACAGTTGGGAAACACCGCAGAAATTTCGTCCACTCTCAATTGGCGGTTTTCTCGAACAGTTCTCCTCCATTTTTTGCACCAACTCGTCAGTCAAAATGGAAGGGCTTCCACTCTTCTGTTTGTCATGAACATTTGTTCCGTCTCCACTAAACTACGCACACCTCTCAAACACTCTTGTTGTGTTCGTAACACCTTCGCCGTAAACCGTTTCGATTCGCGAAAAAGTTTCGGCAGGCGTTGTTCCATCCGCAAGTAGGATGCGTATCACAGCACGTGGCTTGTACTTCTTAGGATTCCTTACCGACGTCTTTCACTCGGCTGGACGCTACAACGCGCGTTTACGAACTGCCGCGTTTCTGCCATCGTCACTCTGGTCAGGGCATTCCCCCCTGTACCACTCAGTGTTGTCAACCGCCAAAAAACAAAAAAATCCGAGTACGCTACGGTCACAGTATACTTACTTTCTGAACATGTCTCGTATTAAGGTGGAGCGTATGAAGCACTACATCTTTCACAGAACAGGACACTACAACGCGAGTCTACGGGCTGCCGTGCCTCTGCGATCATCGCTCTGCTGTATCGACACTCGAAAATAAAACTGTTGTTCATGGAGATCTTTGCAACTAAATGAAAGGCAGTTTGTTTTTGCCATGCTCGTTTTGATTCCCTTATTTATGAAGCATCTTCATCGGCCTATAATACATGTTTCTTTTTATTTACTTATTAATAAATATGTTAGTTGGTTACGCTTTCTCGTGTTTTCCTCTTGTTTTTCAAGTTATAAACAACTTTTGCAGAACAGGTTTCCCGAGGTTAAATTATCGTTTGGTGTGCTTACGGCTTACAATGTTGCTAGTTCATGTGTGTGTGTAGATGTCTTTATTCGGTCCCCATAGTCCAGGTGGCCGATTTCGGGCGATTTTATAGCCCAAGTTTATTATAACACTTCGCTTGCACTTTTCGTAGTGTGTCGGCAGTGTGTGTGTTTACGGTGTGTAATGTTGCCAGATGTCACTGCGTGTTTATCTTTCGTCTTTTGACCGTGTTATGTGTGTGGTTTGATATATGTTCACTTGTTGTGTGTCCGTGTCCGTGTGTGTGTGTGTGTGTGTGTGTGTGTGTGTGTGTGTGTGTGTGGTGTAGGAGAGAGAGGGAGAGAGATAGAGAGAGAGAGAGAGAGAGAGAGAGAGAGAGAGAGAGAGAAAGAGAGACAGAGGAAGGGGTATTCATTGATTATTTATTCTAGTTAGCCCGCATCTCGTGGTCGTGCGGTAGCGTTCTCGCTTCCCACGCCCGGGTTCTCGGGTTCGATTCCCGGCGGGGTCACGGATTTTCTCTGCCTCGTGATGGCTGAGTGTTGTGTGATGTCCTTAGGTTAGTTAGGTTTAAGTAGTTCTAAGTTCTAGGGGACTGATGACCATAGATGTTAAGTCCCATAGTGCTCAGAGCCATTTGAACCATTTATTCTAGTTATGTTCCATGTTTCTGTTTGTTATTGTTTTGGAGGCTAACATATCAGTGAGTTATTGCTCATATTGATATGTCGATTAATTGCTTTCTTTTTAATTGCAAGGGATCGTTGGTTTCCTATAATATTAGGAGTCTTTTGTTATAATTGCTCACTCTAATACTGTCCATGTCCATGTTTTATCAGGTCTTCAGCAAAGGCAGAGTGCCTACTTTCATACTTCCAGCTTCTTGTATGTTCCTTATACCTAGTTCTGGAATTCTTCCCTGTCATCCCTAGATATACTGATTCACATTCTTGGAATTCCAACTGGTATATACATGCTTCTTAGTATTTTACTGGTTTGTCTACTGCTGTTTGTAAATGTGAGTTGAATGTGTTTCTTGTTCTCTGATAAATGTGTAAACCTTGTTTCTTTAGTACATTTCCTATTTTGTGTGTTGATTTGTGTCGGTTCGTTACAATGTACTATTTCTTTCTGTTAGTCATGCGATAGGTGTCACTGTTTTGTGTTTATGTGTATTCTGTAATGTCTGTAATGACTGTGGTGTTTGTGTACTATGATTGTTTTCATGTTCCTGTAGTTGTGTGGTTCCATCTTTCTGTTATATGGACGTTACAACTATTGTTTGCGTCTATGAGTTGTATTGTTTGTACCTCCCTCCACAGATTTCTTATCCAAGTGGATATTATTTAGGCAGTGCAGATGTGTCGCAGGACCGTTAATTTTTCATTTTGTGGTTGGTTGGATGTAGTCTGTATAACTGTGTCTGTGGCTGTTGGCTTTCTGGAGATGTCCGATGTGTGCCTACTGCTATCCAGTCCACTCGCACAAAGAATGACGCGTTCACGTATAACAGAAAACGAACATACGTGAAACTGCACACACAACGCAAACAGAAAACCACAGACGATCACACAGTGACAGTTGGCCAAAATATGCACTTCAAACATTCACACGAACTAGCAACACTCTAAACTGTAAGTAACATCAAACAGTAACTTAATCTCACAAAACCCGACGCAGCAAAAGTTGTTTCTAACTTGAAAAACAAAATCAAAACATGAGAAAACGTAACATAGCGCCATACTTGTAACTACTATATACAGGGTGCGTCACCTAACATTACCGCTGGATATATTTCGTAAACCACATCAAATACTGACGAATCGATTCCACAGACCGAACGTGAGGAGAGGGGCTAGTGTAATTGGTTAATACAAACCATACACAAATGCAAGGAAGTATGTTTTTTAACACGAACCTACGTTTTTTAAAATGGAACCCCGTTAGTTTTGTTAGCACATCTGAACATATAAACAAACACGTAATCAGTACCGTTTGTTGCATTGTAAAATGTTAATTACATCCGGAGATATTGTAACCTAAAGTTGACGCTTGAGTACCACTCCTCCGCTGTTCGATCGTGTGTATCGGAGAGCACCTAATTACGTAGGAATCCAAAGGGACCTTAGGTACAGAAGAGACTGGAACAGCACATTACGTCCACATGCTAACACCTTTTTATTTGTCTTTTTCACTGACGCACATGTACATTACCATGAGGGGTGAGGTACACGTACACACGTGGTTTCCGTTTTCAATTACGGAGTGGAATAGAGTGTGTCCCGACATGTCAGGCCAATAGATGTTCAATGTGGTGGCTATCATTTGCTGCACACAACTGCAATCTCTGGCGTAATGAATGTCGTACACGCCGCAGTACACCTGGTGTAATGTCGCCGCAGGCTGCCACAATACGTTATTTCATATCCTCTGGCGTTGTAGGCACATCACGGTACAGATTCTCCTTTAACGTACCCCACAGAAAGAAGTCCAGAGGTGTAAGATCAGGAGAACGGGCTGGCCGATTTATGCGTCCTCCACGTCCTATGAAACGCCCGTCGAACATCCTGTCAAGTGTCAGCCTAGTGTTAATTGCGGAATGTGCAGGTGCACCATCATGCTGATACCACATACGTCGACGCGTTTCCAGTGGGACATTTTCGAGCAACGTTGGCAGATCATTCTGCAGAAACGCGATGTATGTTGCAGCTGTTTGGGCCCCTGAAATGAAGTGAGGACCAATGAGGTGGTCGCCAATGATTCCGCACCATACATTTACAGTCCACGGTCGCTGTTGCTCTACCTGTCTGAGCCAGCGAGGATTGTCCACGGACCAGTAATGCATGTTCCGTAGATTCACTGCCCCTTGGTTTGTGAAACCTGCTTCATGGGTAAACAGGTAGAACTGCAACGCATTTTCTGTTAATGCCCATTGACAGAATTGCACTCGATGATTAAAGTCATCACCATGTAATTGCTGATGTAGAGACACATGAAACGGGTGAAAGTGGTGACGATGCAGTATGCGCATGACACTACTTTGACTCAGTCCACCGGCTCTCGCAGTGTCCCTTGTACTCATGTGTGGGTTCATGGCAACAGCAGCTAACACACCAACTGCACCCGCTTCTCCTGTGACGGGCCTGTTACGGACCCGTTTGCGTGCTACGACCATACCTGTTGCATAGAGTTGGCGGTAGATGTTTTGCAATGTGCGGCACGTTGGATGCTCTCTGTCCGGGTACCGTTCTGCATACACCCTGCAGGCTTCAGCTGCATTTCGTCGACACTCGCCATAGATGAGTATCATCTCCGCCTTTTCAGAGTTCGAATACACCATGGTCACAGTTCCTACAACACTACACTATCACAGACGTCTGGTAACACCGTGTACTACAGTTGGTCTGCGTGCGGAGGCGAATGCAGAATAAAAATAGCAGCAAGCGCTACATGCGGACACTGCGACAGTTAGACCAAACCACAACAGTGCACTACAGCCATACTCGTAAACACGGTCGTCATCGTAAACATGTCCCTGCAGATGCTGCTCGCCGACCGTGGCCCGTGTTTGTTACAACACGCAACTGAACGTCGGGGGTTTCAAGCGTCAACTTTAGGTTACAATATCTCCGGATGTAATTAACATTTTACAATGCAACAAACGGCACTGATTACGTATTTGTGTATATGTTCAGATGTGCTAACAAAATTAACGTGGTTCTATTTTAAAAAACGTAGGTTTGTGTTAAAAAACATACTTCCGTGCATTTTTGTATGGTTTGTATTAACCAATTACACTAGCCCCTCTCCTCACGTTCGGTCCGTGGAATCGGTTCGTCAGTATTTGATGTGGTTTACGAAATAATATATATATATATATATATATATATATATATATATATATATATATATATATATATATATATATACACAACATGCTTTACAGGCCACTGAAGATTCTTCATAAATAAAACAAGCGAAACACATATGGCAAAAAACAAACTGCTTTTCATTTAATTGCAAAGACGGAACATAACTCCATGAATTTTGAAGCAATGAATGACCAGCAGAAAAAGGGAAAAACGACGATAGTAATTTTGTTTGTAGCAAACACTATCACTAAAGTGATTTGAAACATTCTTAGCTCCCAATTTAACCATTGCATGAAGTAAACAGTACCCACGCTATCTCATTCTCGAGATGAAGTCAGTTTACTTGACAACAGTATATTCACAGATAGAAAACTAAACTAAACTCCCTCCGAAAAGGCCATGAAGGTCGAACGGCACCGACCGGCCGCCGTGTCATCCTAAGCCCGTAGGCGTCACTGGATGTGGATACAGATGGGGACGTGATCAGCACACAGCTCTCCCGGATGTCAGTTTACGAGGCCGGAGCCGCTGCTTCTCAGTCAAGTAGCTCCTGAGTTTGCCTCACAAGGGCCTGAGTGCATCTTGCCTGCCAACAGCTCGCCAAGTGCCAGCCCAGCCCGACAGAGCTTAACTTCGGTGATCTGACGGGAACCGGCGTTATCACCGTGGCGAGGCCGTTGGCTGACAATACGAGGGTGAGTCAAATGAAACCTTTAAATTTGTAACAACAAATCGAAATTTCGCGCCGTTATCCTGTAAGTTGGTAAGCGTGCTACAAACAGCGTGCATAATGGCCTGTAGGTGGCAGCATAGTGCAGATTCACACATACCGTGGCAGTATCAGTATAAAGACGGCCGCCCCCCTTGCGACTTGCACCAGGGATGAACAACGTTCTGTTATTCGGTTTTTGCGTAGTGAAGGTGTGAAACCTATTGAAATTCATCGACGAATGAAAGTTCAGTACGGTGATACATGTTTGTCACAGCAGCAAGTCTACGAATGGAGTAGGAAGTTCGCAAATGTTGTGAATTCAGTGGAAGATGCTCCTCGTCCAGGTCAGGCACAACGAGATGTGACTCCACAGAACATTGCGGCAGTTGAAGCCATAGGGAAGGAAAACCGCCGAGAGACACTGAATGACACTGTAGCATGGTTACAGATTAGTCATGTGTCAGCACACCACATTGTGCACGATGTGCTCCAGTTTCACAAAGTGTCTGCAAGATGGGTGCCACGGCAGCTGACTCCTGAAATGAGAGAACGACGTGTTGATGCTTGTGAAGAACTTCTTCGGCGCTTTGAACCAGAAGGTGACTGCTTCCTTGGAAGACTCGTTACTGGGGACGAAACCTGGTTTCACTTCCAGCAACCGGAAACGAAGAGAGCGAACAAGGAATGGGGCCATTCCTCATCACCAAAACCAAAGAAGTGTCAAACAGAACCATCAGCAGGGAAGGTTATGCTGACTTTCTCTTGGGACGAAAAAGGCGTCACTTTGGTGCATTGCATGTCTAGAGGGACCACTTTCACCAGTGTATCATACGCAGATTATCTGCGGACTGAAATCAAATCAAAGCGACGTGGATTGCTGTCAGCAGGTGTCCTTTTGCAACATGACAATGCTAGGCCCCACACTGCCCATACAACAGTTGGAACAATCAGAGACCTGCATTTTGAGTGCCTTCCTGATCCACCACACTCACCAGACTTTGCCCCAAGTGATTTCCATGTGTTTGGACCACTCAAAGACGCGTTGGGAGGAAAGAAGTTCCGTTCTGATGAAGAGGTACGCCACGTGGTGCATTAGTGGTTGGGCGAAAAGAATTTTTTTCTTAAGGTATTTATGCACTTTTTATATGCTGGAGGACTTGCATTGAGGGTGGGGGAGATTATGTTGGAGGGTGATAAAGCTTTGTACCACAAATGCACAATAAATAATATTAAAAAAAAAAACTATTTAAGATTTTCATTTGACTCAGCCTCGTAGGAAGGGACATATTATTTTGTGCATTTTCATGTTGCCACTTTACTCGCACACTCGGAGTTTTTACCAGAGACAGCTGCAGCAGAACAGCCCACGGTAGTGTTGGCGACCAGCCGCGTGTACTCACTCGTCCAGCAGCTGGGCGTCGGTGGTGCAGCCGAGCGCCGCCAGGATGGTGGACTGCTCGGTGGCCGCCTCCGTGGTGGAGTAGCGCGCCCACAGCGCGTCCCACGCCTCCCGGCCCTCCGCCTGCTGCAGGCCGTAGCAGTACACCACGCTCTTCATGTCCGGACCCACCCTGCCGGGGAAACACAAGAGGCGTGCACAGCGTATTAAACACCGACACTTCAAGTACACTTCCGTGACCTCACTCAAATAACCTGCGGCATTCCAGAAGGCGTCTCCGAGTTTACTTTTCTTCTAGATAAGCTTCAGTATTGTGGTATGAGTGGGACAGAGCACAAATGATTTCATTCACATTTATCTGGAACAATGCAAATGATTGCACTGTCGTTCCTTCTCTAGATAGTCGCACAGATGACAAAATGGTAGATATCGAAATAGACGACAGAGGGATAGAGAAACAATTAAAATCGCTCAAAAGAGGAAAGGCCTCTGGACCTGATGGGATACCAGTTCAATTTTACACAGAGTACGCGAAGGAACTTGCCCCCCTTCTTGCAGCGGTGTACCGTAGGTCTTTAGAAGAGCGTAGCGTTCCAAAGGATTGGAAAAGGGCACAGGTCATCCCCGTTTTCAAGAAGGGACGTCGAACAGATGTGCAGAACTATAGACCTATATCTCTAACGTCGATCAGTTGTAGAATTTTGGAACACGTATTGTGTTCGAGTATAATGACTTTTCTGTAGACTAGAAATCTACTCTGTACGAATCAGCATGGGTTTCGAAAAAGACGGTCATGTGAAACCCAGCTCGCGCTATTCGTCCACGAGACTCAGAGGGCCATAGACACGGGTTCACAGGTAGATGCCGTGTTTCTTGACTTCCGCAAGGCGTTCGATACAGTTCCCCACAGTCGTTTAATAAACAAAGTAAGAGCATATGGACTATCAGACCAATTGTGTGATTGGATTGAGGAGTTCCTAGATAACAGGACGCAGCATGTTATTCTCAATGGAGAGAAGTCTTCCGAAGTAAGAGTAATGTCAGGTGTGCCGCAGGGGAGTGTCATAGGACCGTTGCTATTCACAATATACATAAATGACCTGGTGGATGACATCGGAAGTTCACTGAGGCTTTTTGCAGATGATGCTGTGGTGTATCGAGAGGTTGTAACAATGGAAAATTGTACTGAAATGCAGGAGGATCTGCAGCGAATTGACGCATGGTGCAGGGAATGGCAACTGAATCTCAATGTAGACAAGTGTAATGTGCTGCGAATACACAGAAAGATAGATCCTTTATCATTTAGCTACAAAATAGCAGGTCAGCAACTGGAAGCAGTTAATACCATAAATTATCTGGGAGTACGCATTAGGAGTGATTTAAAATGGAATGTTCATATAATGTTGATTGTCGGTAAAGCAGATGCCAGACTGAGATTCATTGGAAGATTCCAAAGGAAATGCAATCCGAAAGCAAAGGAAGTAGGTTACAGTACGCTTGTTCGCCCACTGCTTGAATACTGCTCAGCAGTGTGGGATCCGTACCAGATAGGGTTGATACAAGACATAGAGAAGATCCAACGGAGAGCAGCGCGCTTCGTTACAGGATCATTCAGTAATCGCGAAAGCGTTACGGAGATGATAGATAAACTCCAGTGGAAGACTCTGCAGGAGAGACGCTCAGTAGCTCGGTACGGGCTTTTGTCAAAGTTTCGAGAACATACCTTCACCGAAGAGTCAAGCAGTATATTGCTCCCTCCTACATATATCTCGCGAAGAGACCATGAGGATAAAATCAGAGAGATTAGACCCCACACAGAGACATACCGACAATCCTTCTTTCCACGAACAATACAAGACTGGAATAGAAGGGAGAACCGATAGAGGTACTGAAGGTACCCTCCGCCACATACCGTCAGGTGGCTTGCGGAGTATGGATGTAGATGTAGATGTAGATGATTGAAATTAACAGTACAGAGAATCTGCAAAAATCAGCGGAGCCCACTAACTTTGAAGGTATCAAGAATGGTTACCACAGGGTTCAGTCTTGGGTCCATTATTGTTCTTAATATACACTGGAGTGCCAAAGAAACTGGTATAGGCACGCAAATTCAAATACGGAGGTACGTAAACAGGCAGAATATGGAGGTGCTGTCGGAAACGCCTATATAAACAAGTTGTTGGCGCAGTTATCGTGTCGGTTACTGCTGTCACAATGGCAGGTTCTCGACATTTAAGTGAAGTTGAATGTGCTGCTACAGTCTGCGCACGAAAGATGGGACACAGCATCTCTCAGGTAGTGATGTGGTGGAGATTTTCCCGTACGACCATTCTAGGAGTGTATGGTGAATATTAGGAATCCGGTGAAACATCAAACGTCTGACGTCGCTGCAACTGGGAAAAGATCATACAAGAACGGGCCAGTGACGACTGAAGAGAATCGTTCAAGGAGACAGAACTGCAACACATGCCCAAATTTCTGCAGATTTCAATGCTGGGCCATCAACAAGTGTCAGCATCCGAACCATTCAACGAAACATCATTGGTATGGGCTTTCAGAGCCAAAGGTCTACTCGTGTACCCTTGATGACTGCACGACACAAAGTTTTGCGCCTCACCTGGGCCCGTCAACACCGACAGCGGACTGTCGATGACTGGAAACATGTTGCCTGGTCGAACGAGTCTCGTGTACGGGTATGGAAACAACCTCATGGAATCCATGGACCCTGCATATCAGCAGGGGGCTGTTCCAGCTAGTGGAGGCTCTGTAGTGGTGTGGGGCGTGTGTAGTTGGAGTGATATTGGACCCCTGATACGTCTAGATACGACTCTGATAGATGTACGTAAGCATCCTGTCTGATCACCTGCATCCATTCGTGTCCATTGTGCTTTCGACAGACTTGGGCAATTCCAACAGGACAACAAGAAACCCGACATGCCCTGAATTGCTATAGACTGGCTCCAGAAACACCCTTCTCAGTTTAAACACTTCCTCTGGCCACCAAACTCCGAGGCACGAACATTATTGAGCATATCTGGGATGCTGCTCAGAAGGGATCTCCACCCCCTCGTACTCTTATGGATTTATGGACATCGTGTATAGCCCCCGCGAGCACACAGAAGTGCAACACGACGTGCTATGGACTCGACTAATGTCTGAACTAGTGCTGGAGGGAACTGATACCATGAATCCTGCACGGCTGTCCATGAATCCGTGAGGGCGTGGAGATCTCTTCTGAACAGCAAGTTGCAAAACATCCCAGATATGCTCAATAATACTGACGTCTGGGGAGTTTGGTGACTAGCGGAAGTGTTTAAGTTCGGAAGAGTGCTCCTGGAGCCACTCTGTAGCAATTCTGGACCTGTGGGGTGTCGCGATGTCCTGCTGAAATTGCCCAAGTCCGTCGGAATGCAAAATGAGTGGATGCAGGTGATCAGACAGGATGATTACGTACGTGTCACCTGTCAGAGTCGTATCTAGACGTATCGGGGGTTCCATATCACTCCAACTGCACACGTCCCACACCATTACGAAGCCTCCATTAGCTTGAACAGTCCCCTGCAGTCATTCAGGATCCATGGATTCATCAGGTTGTCTCCATACCAGTACACGTCCATCCGGTGGAAAAAATTTGAAACGAGACTCGTCCGACCAGGCAACATGTTTCCAGTCATCAACATTCCAGTGTCGGTTTTGAATTGACCAAGGCTAGGCGTAAAGCTTTGTGTCGTGCAGTCATCAAGGGTACACGAGTGGGCCTTCGGTTACGAAAGCCCATATCGACGATGTTTCGTTGAATGGTTTGCAGTCTGGCACTTGTTGGTGGTCCAGTACTGAAATCTGCAGCAATTTGCGGAAGGGTTGCACTTCTGTCACCTTGAACGATTCTCTTCAGTCGTCATTGGTCCCGTTCTTGAAGGATCTTTTCCCGGCCGCAGCGATGTCGGAGATTTGATGTTTTAGCGGATTCCTGATATTCACAGTACGCTCGTGGAATGGTCGTACGGGAAAAATCCCCATTTCATCGCTACCTCGGAGATGCTGTATTTCATCGCTCTTGCGCCGACTATAACACAACATTGAGACTCACTTAAATGTTCTGCCACTGTACCAGCAGTGACCGCTCTAACAGCTGTGCCAGACACTTGTTGTCTTATATAGGCGTTGCCTGCCGCAGCGCCGTATTCTGCCTGTTTACATACCTCTGTATGCCCTGTCAAAACTCTCCCATCTGGTGCGCAAGATCTATGAAATACCTTCAGGCTTCAAGACGAATTTAATCATTCCAATTCCAAAGAAAGCAGCGCTGACATATGTGAAAATTATCGAACTATCAGTTTAATAAGTCATAACACAAACTCTATACAGAAGAATGGAAAAACTGGTAGAAAACAACCTTGGGGAAGATCAGTTTGGATTCCAGAGAAATATAGGAAGACGCGATGTAAAGCTGGCCCTATGACGTCTCTTCGTCTACAAGGAAATGCGTGTTTTTGTCACCAAAATGCGTTTCGTTTTATCGAAATTAAACATCATCAGTGCTGCGTAATAAAAGATATTTACGAACTGGTCCCCTTTCTAGATCGAAAAACAATTCAATAAAAAAAAGTTCATTTCACATACAGTATTTCACGCCTTGTGTTCCCTGACATCAGGAAACTCCATGTGCTTTGCACATTTTTGACTTTTTCCTTCTTTTGGTGCTGTTGATTCTGACCTAATCCCATATTACTTTGCAGAACTGTGCATTTCTCCATGCGAAACGCACCACTCCTTCTGTTCGTATCTTCCTCGCTACATATGTCTCATGTGTCTTGTGTAGTGTTACCAACTTTATCGCGAAGTTTTTCTTCGATCTGGAAATGTAATCTTTCCCCGTTATTAGTCGTATGTGTTTTGCGTCATTTAATTATGTTACTCTGTCCTTGAACACTCTCTCTATTCCACCAGTTGGCATTCAGTGTTCAGTGATCTCTCCTCCCACCCTCACCCCCAGCTCACCCCCCCGCTGCACCCCTCCTCCCTGCCACCCTTACACCATTTTAACCTTCAGCTCCCTCGCTGCACCTTGATTTTCCTTGCCCTGCACATTAAATAAATGCACAGTAACATAATTAAATTACTCTATAACGAATAACAGAGAAGAAGTACATTTCTAGATCGATGGAAAAAATGGTTCAAATGGCTCTGAGCACTATGGGACTCAACATCTTAGGTCATAAGTCCCCTAGAACTTAGAACTACTTAAACCTAACTAACCTAAGGACAGCACACACACCCATGCCCGAGGCAGGATTCGAACCTGCGACCGTAGCAGTCCCGCGGTTCCGAACTGCAGCGCCAGAACCGCACGGCTACCGCGGCCGGCTAGATCGATGGAAGAGTAGCGGTAAGTCCGCAGCTCGTGGTCGTGCAGTAGCGTTCTCGCTTCCCGCGCCCTGGTTCCCGGGTTCGATTCCCGGCGGGGTCTGGGATTTTCTATGCCTCGTGATGACTGGGTGTTGTGTGCTGTCCTTAGGTTAGTTAGGTTTAAGTAGTTCTAAGTTCTAGGGGACTGATGACCATAGATGTTAAGTCCCATAGTGCTCAGAGCCATTTCAACCATTTTAGAGTAGCGGTAAAATTGCTAACACTACACGAAACACACTAGGCATGTGCAGCGGGGAGATACACACAGACAGTAGTGGTGATATATTCTGGTGCGTTTCATGGATAGTTGAGCAAAGCAACACGGGATTAGGCCAGGATCAACACTATCAAATCAAGGAACAACTGAAAAAATCGTGTAAGCAGACTGCGTTTCCTGATCCGAGACAAAACAAGGAACGGAATACTATACGTGAAACCTTTTAACGAACAGTTTGTAAGTATCTATCACTATAGATCACTGATAATTTTTATTTCAATAAAACGGAACATCTTTGGTGACAAAAAGAGGCGTTTTCTTGTAGTTGCATAGAAGGTAGCGAAATATCTTGAATGATTATGAAGTAAGTACGGACAACATGGCCACACAGATGAAGAATGTGGAAGAGATGTCCACCGAGGTAACAAAAGTCATGGGATACCTGTTAGTGAGGGCATCCTTTCCCCCTGCGTAATGCAGCAACTGGACGTGGTTCAAAAAATGGTTCAAATGGCTCTGAGCACTATGGGACTTAATATCTGAGGTCATCAGTCCCCTAGAACTTAGAACTACTTAAACCTAACTAACCTAAGGACATCACAAACATCGATGCCCGAGGCAGGATTCGAACCTGCAACCGTAGCGGTCGCGCGGTTCCAGACTGAAGCGCCTAGAACCGCTCGGCCACTCCGACCGGCAACTGGACGTGGCATGGACTCAACAAGTAGTTGGGAGAACCCCTCCACAAGTACTGCCTCCACAGCCGTCCATGTTTGCGAAAGTGTTGTCAGTGCAGGGGTTTGTCCACGTAATGACCTCTGGATTATGGGACAGAAGTGTTCGATGGAACTCATGTCGGGCGATGTCGGTGGCTAAATCGTTCGGCAGAACTGTCCAGAACGTTCTCCAAACCAATCGCGAACAACATGTGACATGCCATGTTGTGACCTACAAACATTCCATTGTTGTTTGGGAAATTAAGTCAATGAATGGCTAGTAAGTAGCCGAATGTAGCCATTTCCAGTCAACCATCGGTTCCATATGATGCAAACACAGCCCACACCATTATGGAGCCCCACCCTCTTGCAAAGTAGCTTGTTTAAAACTTGGGTCCGTGGCTTCGTGGGATCATCGCAACACTCGAACCCTACCATCATCAGCTCTTACCAACTGCAGTCGGGGCTCATTTGACCAGCCGACGGTTTTCCAGTCGTCTAGGGTCCAACCGATACGGTGTCGAGCCAAAGAGAGGTGCTGAAGGAGAGATACTGTAATGCCGTAGCCCATTAACGCGAAATTTCACCACACTGCCTTAACGAATACCTCCGTCTTGCATTTCACGGCGATTTCCGCGGTTGCTTCATTACAGTGTTGCTTGTCTGTTAGCACTGACACCTCTACGAAAACGCCGCTGCTCTCGGTCGTTAAGTGAAGGCCGTTAGACACGTGGTGAAAGGTAGTGCCCAAAATTTGATATTCTCGGTGCACTCTTGACACAGTGGATCTCGGAATATTTAATTCCCTAACAGTTTCTGAAATGGAACATGTTGTGGGTTGGCAGGAGAGCCAACACCGGGTACTAGAGGAAGCCGAAAAGGCACGCGTTTTAGCTCACGCAGGTTGGCGTGAGGTCTGGAACAGGACAAGGAAATTAGACTTTAGAAAAACGGACGTAGCTGGTGGAATACTTAACTTTAATCCATTAATGATGAGCGTCGCTCTTGACTGTAGATGATTCAGTATCAATAATAACTGGTAATGGCGCCTTGCTAGGTCGTAGCAAATGACGTAGCTGAAGACTATGCTAAACTGTCGTCTCGGCAAATGAGAGCGTATGTAGACAGTGAACCATCGCTTGCGAAGTCGGTTGTACAACTGGGGCGAGAGCTAGGAAGTCTCTCTAGACCTGCCGTGTGGCGGCGCTCGGTCTGCAATCACTGGCAATGGCGACACGCGGGTCCGACGTATACTAGCGGACCGCGGCCGATTTAAAGGCTACCACCTAGCAAGTGTGGTGTCTGGCGGTGACAGCACAGAACATCCCACGCGTCTAGCTGCAATCGCTACTCCGCCTCCAAGATATGCTAATTGCCGTAGTGCGGCCATAATCACTTCGGAAACCGTTTAACACGATTCTCATTAGTACAAACGACAGTTCTGCCAATGTTCGATACTATCACCATCTGTGTACGTGACTATCGCTATCCCATGCTTTTTCTCACCTCAATGTACCGGGTGATCAAAAAGTCAGTATAAATTTCAAAACTTAATAAACCACGGCATAATGTAGATAGAGAGGTAAAAATTGTCACACGTGCTTTGAATGACATGGGGTTTTATTAGAACAAAAAAAAAACGGTCACAAAATGTCCGACTGATGGCGCTGTACAGTAAAACGTCAGTGACTGCGCATGACAATCGTGTATAAAAGGAGCTGTAATGAGAGAGAGAATCAGATGCGCCAGCAGTCGAAGCATGTTGACGTTACCTGAAAAGGCGCTTTTAGTGAAGCTGTATTATGAGAATGGGGAATGTGCTAGTTCAGCGCTACGATCCTATCGCCATAGGAAGGAGATTCGAACGGGTAAAGATCCGTTGAGAAATGCAGCTGTGGCGAGAATGATTTCGAAGTTCGAAGCCACGGGTTGTTTAGACGATAGACCCCGTAGTGGCCGACCGAGCACAAGGCGTAATGCTGCTGAGACAGTTCAGGAAGGAATGGTGCCTGTAGCGGGTTCGTGTATGCACGGAGAAGTCAGCTCTCGTGCAGTCGCACGTCGCACCGGCATTCCGTACACTACTGTTTGGTTGGCACTTAGGCGTACTCTCCGATGTTATCCGTAAAAAATCCATCGGCATCATGGCGATTTAGTGAAGCGGAGGACATTTGCGGTGTGGGCGTTTCAAAAGATGGCGGAAGATAACGATTGGTTGAGTAACGTGTTGTGGACCGACGAAGCTCATTTCACGCTCCGGGGGTCTGTCAACGCCCACAGCTGCAGAATCTGGGCTACCGAAAATACTAGAACTGTCGTGGAAACTCCATTGCAGGACGAGAAAGTCACGGTATGCGTTTGATTTACGACATTACCGTTATCGGGCCATTTTTCTTCGAGGAAATGCGTTATTTCTGGTTTTGTAACTGCTACCGTGACGGGTGAGAGGTACGCCGATATGTTACAGAATCGCATCATCCCCAGCCTGGCTGATAAACACCTGCTGGAACGTACGATGTGTATCAGGACGGCGCTGCACCCCATATTGCTAGACACATGAAAGATCTCTTGCGCGCGTCGTTTGGTGATGATCGTGTGCTCAGCCGCCACTTTCGTGATGCTTGGCCTCCCAGGTCCCCAGACCTCAGTCCGTGCGATTATTGGCTTTCGGGTTACCTGAAGTCGCAAGTGTATCGTGACCGACCGACATCTCTAAGGATGCTGAAAGACAACATCCGACGCCAATGCCTCACCATAACTCCGGACATGCTTTACAGTGCTGTTCACAACATTATTCCTCGACTACAGCTATTGTTGACGAATGATGGTGGACATATTGAGCATTTCCTGTAAAGAACATCATCTTTGCTTTGTCTTACTTTGTTATGCTAATTGCCCGCATCTCGTGGTCGTGCGGTAGCGTTCTCGCTTCCCACGCGGGAGTTCCCGGGTTCGATTCCCGGCGGGGTCAGGGATTTTCTCTGCCTCGTGATGGCTGGGTGTTGTGTGATGTCCTTAGGTTAGTTAGGTTTAAGTAGTTCTAAGTTCTAGGGGACTGATGACCTAAGATGTTAAGTCCCATAGTGGTCAGAGCCATTATGCTAATTAGCCCACCGAATTGGCCGTGCGGTTCTAGGCGCTGCAGTCTGGAACCGCGAGACCGCTACAGTCGCAGGTTCGAATCCTGCCTTGGGCATGGATGTGGATGATGTCCTTAGGTTAGTTAGGTTTAACTAGTTCTAAATTCTTGGGGTCTAATGACCTCAGAAGTTGAGTCCCATAGTGCTCAGAGCCATTTCTTATGCTAATTATTGCATACTTCTGATCAGATGAAGCGCCATCTCTCGGACATTTTTTTGAACTTTTGTATTTTTTTGGTTCTAATAAAACCCCATGTCATTCCAAGCATGTGTATCAATTTGTACCTCTCTATCTACATTATTCCGTGATTTATTCAGTTTTCTAATTTATACTGACTTTTTAATCACCCGGTATTTTAATGGCAGCCTGCTTTCACTCGTGATGTTTGATGTTTGATTTGTGGGGTGCTCAACTGTGCAGTCATCAGTGCCCGTACAAAGTCCCATTTTTTACACAGTCTAATGTAACCACTGTCACCGAGCGGGGTGGCGCAGTGGTTAGACACTGGACTCGCATTCGGAAGGACGACGGTTCAATCCCGCGTCCGGCCTTCCTGATTTAAGTTTTCCGTGATTTCCCTAAATCACTCCAGGCAAATGCCGGGATGGTTCCTCTGAAAGGGCACGGCCGACTTCCTTCCCAATCCTTCCGTAATCCGATGAGACCGATGACCACGCTGTCTGGTCTCCTTCCCCAAACCAACCAACCTAACCACTGTCACGAATGATGATGATGAGGATGAAACACAACACCGAGTCCCCGTGCACAGAAAATCCCGAACCCGGCACCCCGTGGTCCAGAGGCGGCAACGCCAGCCACTGGACCACGAGGTGCGGACTCCTACTGGTGAAACGAAGGGAGCGCTCGGCTACTCACAGGTAGTTCTCGTCCGCGATGAGCCTGTCCAGCTCCTGGCTGGAGAATTCCAGGCAGCCCGGCGCGCCGGCGGCGCACTGCCACCTGGACACCAGCTTCCTGTGGATGCGGTCCACGTGGGAGTCGTCGGCCGTCTCCACGTAGCCCAGCAGCGCCGAGATGTCAGCCAGGATGGTCCTCAAGTAGGTCTGCAGCAGAGAAAGAGGCAGAGCTGGCGAGACGCGGCCACAGGTCACTGAGCAGGCGCCGCACACTCTGCGACTGTAACGCTACTGCTGTATCGCGACTACGTAAGTTTCGCTGGTGCAACGGCTTCTCATACGAGCCGGCCCACCGGATCGAACAGTAGGAGTAGGAAATTTACTGAATGAGGTTTTCACTCTGCAGCGGAGTGTGCGCTGATATGAAACTTCCTGGCAGATTAAAACTGTGTGCCCGACCGAGACTCGAACTCGGGACCTTTGCCTTTCGCGGGCAAGTGCTCTACCATCTGAGCTACCGAAGCACGACTCACGCCCGGTACTCACAGCTTTACCTCTGCCAGTATCTCGTCTCCTACCTTCCAAACTTTACAGAAGCTCTCCTGCGAACCTTGCAGAAGAGCTTCTGTAAAGTTTGGAAGGTAGGAGACGAGATACTGGCAGAAGTAAAGCTGTGACTACCGGCCGTGAGTCGTGCCTCGGTAGCTCAGATGGTAGAGCACTTGCCCGCGAAAGCAAAGGTCCCGAGTTCGAGTCTCGGTCGGGCACACAGTTTTAATCTGCCAGGAAGTTTTATATCCTGGTTGTTTTTGGAATGTGAAGTTACCTCTCGAGGATAGGATTTGATAATGAAATTTCTATACAAAGTTTAAGATTGTTATTGACTTGGCAGAATGGCTGAGAGGCGCACCTACTCAACTAGAATAATTATCCTTTAGAATGTTGCTAGGTACGGTCGAGGGTGTCGCGTGTGAAATACAGTGAATTGTACTGTTGTGGAGGAAATATGGGGCTCGCAATAGCTGTAGCGCACAATACCATAAGCTGCGATGACTGCTGTCTGCGCCGCTCGCTGCTGGCAAATAAGATAATTCTCGTTCTATCTGGATTGACCTTCACCAATCAAACTCTACCTACGCCTTGATGAAGTCAAGGATTCCTATTCGCCCCTTGTCTATTGGTGTGGTACACCTGTCAGATAACCAGTCCACTGCGATGCCACTCAAAAATTCGCTCGCAGGCGTCTAACTATAGCACTGTCCGTTCACACCGCACAATCAGTGTGTCGGCCAACACAGTGAACAACGCTTAATCACAAGGACTCAATATATAGAGACGCACTTCGATTCGCTCTCGACAAAGGTGCTCTCCCAGTGAAGTACTGAGGAGAGACTTGTTCCTCGCTCCCAGAGCGACACCGGGACGGCGCCTCTCCACTCCAGACGTGAAGGGGTATATGTTTCAGTCTCTTCCATTACTCCTTCAGCTCAAGGCATCAGAAATATCGTCTACCAATCAACATTGCTCTTCTGGGAGAATGACGTTTCGTTTAAGGCGACCAATCCGGAAATCTGTAGTATCGGCGTTTGGCATTTGCTGTCTCCCTGTGAAAATCTCTGAAAGTGCGTGCTATGTGTAAAGAATGCATAGGTTGGACGCTCCCACACAGTGTAGCGGAATTTGCTTTTAAACCGAACATAGGATCATTTCCCCTTTCACTCGGGCACACGCTGTCTGCTCCACGGGTGGCCAAGGTTTACTGTCCTCTGAAGGGACCGGCCTCCCGGTGTGTGCCTCTCCCGAACTAAAGACTCCTGTGACCGTCGTGTCTGGAATGTATGTGTGTACGCCAGCCTCGAGTATTTCAACCCCGGTGCGCACTTGTTATTTGCATATCGTTTACATGGATTCATACAACATTGACTTTATCTTATCGAGATTGGGTTCGAATGAAGCTTTTTGATGTGCAGAATATGATTGTGAGGGCGGAATATGTAAGCAATGAAGGTCAGGAGACCACGACGTCTTACACTGTCTCTAATTGTATACTGTTTATTACAATTTTACAATTAAGTTTTTAACAGTTATGTTAATATTTCTGAATATTTTATATTGTTTTACTATCTCTCTAAGATGTGCAAAATAAAATTTGCTTCTTTCACACTTTTCATTACAGCAGACGATTATTCTGCATTTACTACTATCATTTGTTGAATTCAGGTTAGGACTGAATGGTACAAACTTGTACTGTGAACCACTACTGGTATTTGGGCTGAGATATTTGTTTCACTGGTTGTAGATCTGCACTTAAAGATCGTGATAATTGCGAAGGTGTGCAAATACTTCTAGAAGCCATGGTATTCAGTGAGTGTAACGGTCCTGCCGAAAGTATTAGGTTGGTGCATAAGTTTGTAGAGTTTTTGCGTCATATGAGCAGTAAAGGCGTTCTTCTCCTGATGCTTGAATTTTACCACTGCCACATAAGCAGTCTGAATGGAGTACTTCTGATTATTTTAATTTCAAGTTTGAAATGTCAAAAGAAATATTTGTTCGTGTGCTAAAAATTAACAATTTTCTGATTTTTAACTTTATTTGTGCTGTGAAACGTTGCTTCTTGCCAAATTTCGCGATTCTCGGTCGACGGGGAGTACTCTACAGGTTCTGATGAGTGGCCACGCAAACATACTTCTTTTGATGAGTGAGTTTGCGAGAATCAAAGTATGTGACACAAATGCCGTCACTTTTGATCTCATTGACTTAGAAATTTACATTTATTATACCAAGGGCCTGTAGATCTTGGCATGTGACATGAATTACGACTTGGAACGTCTGCCAGTTCCTCAGAAAAAGGGTTGTAAACAGACAGACAGAATGACAGTCCAAGAGATGGACCGACCGACCGACAGTCTTACACACAGGCCGACCGACCGACCGACCGACGGGCTGACAGACCGACCGACTGCGAGACACATCGCCAGACAGGCAGACAACAGATATCATAACAGGTAAACGATAAAGTTAACCTGCAACTGTAGGCTGTATATTCTTATATAGACAACAGATACATGGACAGCCCAAGTGACTGACTACCAGACAGGGCAACATCAGATGGATGGATAGACCGATAGACAGACAGACAGACAAAACCGACCGACCGACCGACCGCCTGATAGGCCAACAACAGATAGATAGACCGAATGACTGACAGACGACTGAGAGACAGGCCGACCGACAGACTGACTGACTGACTGACAGACAGACAGACAGACAGACAGGCTGATTGAGAGACCGTCAGAAGGACAGACTGACAGACCGACAGACAGACAGAGAGACAGACAGACGGGCAGACAGAGAGGCTGGCTGAAAGACCGTCAGAAGCACAACAAATTGATCCTATAAGAGATCAGTTTTTACCACTTGAGGTACAGAACGCTAAATATGTTAACATATGTGTGTTATTTGTTGCCAACCAGGGTGGCCGAGCGGTTCTAGGCGCTTCAGTCTGGAACCGCGCGACCGCTACGGCTGCTGGTTCTAATCCTGCCTCGGGCGTGGATGTGTGTGATGTCCTTAGGTTAGTTAGGTTTAAGTAGTTCTAAGTTCTGGGGGACTGATGACCTCAGATGTTAAGTCCCATAGTGCTCAGAGCCATTTGAACCATTTTTTTGCTATTTGTTTTGCTACAAAAACTATAGCTATGCTGCGCATAATTTTTGACTTTATCTCATAGTTCTGTATGTATTCCAACATCAATAAAAATGTTTGGAGAAAATAAACATTGTTTACTTTGCAAATGACGCTCATACAACTGTTGTGAATTTTAGAGAAAGCCAGATAGGGAATCGACCTGTATGGCTCAACACCAGTATCAAAATATGTGACATAAATGGCCGCAGCTTTTGGTTTCACTGACTTAGAAGCTTACATTTATGACACTGCCGAGGACCTGTAGATGTCAGTATGTCACATGACTTGCGACGTGATACCTCTACCCCTCCTGAGAGAAAGGATTCTGAACGGGCGACCGACAAGCAGACCAACCGACAAACAGACCAACCGACCGACATACAGAAAGAGAGACGGAAGGACAGATAGGCCGATAGACAAACAGTCCGACATTATAATGTTACTTAAAATCCGTCTTGATTGCAAAAAAATTTTTTATTATTCATATGACCGGTTTCGTTTCATTCAGAACCATCTTCAGATCTGATATTTCAGTTACAGGAGTAACCCGTCCGAATCCAGCAACTTTCACATGCTACGTCACATGTGAAAGTTGCTGGATTTGGACGGGTTAATCCTGTAACTGAAATATCAGATCTGAAGATGGTTCTGAATGAACCGAAACCGGTCATATGAACAATAAAAAATTTTTTTGCAGTCAAGGTGGATTTTAAGTAACAATTATAAAATCACTGATTGCTGTTATCCCATATTATGTCTGTTTTTGCAAAGTCCGACATTGTTTACTTTCAGAGTGACGTCCCTACGTCCAGACTTACAGTGAATTTGAGAGAGCGCCAGATGGGGCCTGAGTGCCAGAAGGCGGCCGGGCAGAGCCACTCACCTGCAGCAGCTGCTGCTCCTCGGACTGCTGGAGCCTGGAGTCCAGGTAGGAGAGGGCGGTGAGCGCGCTGTACCACGGCACGTACTCCTGCTCGGCGACCAGGTAGACGGTGTTGTCCAGCGCGACGCTGTAGTCCAGCAGGCCGGCGCGGGCCAGCTGGAAGGCGTCGTCCAGGATCTGGGCGCGGTTCACCACCCCGATGGCCGAGTGGTCGGTCTGCAGCTGCGCCGCCAGCAGTGCCCAGTTGTCCGCGTCGTAGTTGACGCGGTAGAAGCCTGCGCAGCGCAGCAGTCAGTCCACGTCCACGTCTACATCTATTAACAGCTGTCAAGTTCACTAAAAGAGACCACTTACCTCAGTACCACTTGTTAGTAGGGTTTCTACCCGTTCAAATGACAAACGGCACACGCCAGTTGTAACTATTTATCACTTTCACTACTGTTTCTTTTCAGAGTGAAAATCAGTAATGCTTGATTGTAAGATATGAACTTTCTCGGCCGGAAATGTCACAATAACCTCTGCACATACACTACCTCCCATTAAAATTGCTACACCACGAAGATGACGTGCTACAGACACGAAATTTAACCGACAGTAAGAACATACTGTGATATGCAAATGATTAGCTCTTCAGAGCATTCACACAAGGTTGGCGCCGGTGGCGACACCTACAACGTGCTAACAAGGTGAAAGTTTCCGACCAATTACTCATACACAAACAGTAGTTGACCAGCGTTGCCTGGTGAAACGTTGTTGTGATGCCTCGTGTAAGGAGGATAAATGCGTACCATCACGTTTCCGACTTTGATAAAGGTCGTATTGTAGCCTGTCGCGATTGCGGTTTATCGTATCGCGACACTGTTGCTCGCGTTGGTCGAGATCCAATGACTGTCAGCAGAATATGGAATCGGTGGGTTCAGGAGGGTAATACGGAACGCCGTGCTGGATCCCAACGGCCTCGTATCTCTAGAAGTCGAGATGACAGACGTCTTATCCGCATGGCTGTAACGGATCGTGGAGCCACGTCTCGATCCCTGAGTCAACAGATGGGGACGTTTGCAAGACAACAACCATCTGCACGAATAGTTCGACTACGTTTGCAGCAGCATAGACTATTAGCTTGGAGACCGTGGGTGTGGTTATCCTTGACGCTGCATCACAGACACGAACGCCTTCGAGGTGTACTCGACGACGAACCTCGGTGCACGAATGGCAAAACGTAATTTTTCCGGATGAATCCAGGTTCTGTTTACAGCCTCATGATGGTCGCATCCGTGTTTGGTGACATCGCGGTGAACGCACATTGGAAGCGTGTATTCGTCATCGCCATAGTGGCGTATCACCCGGCGTGATGGTATGGGGTGCCATTGGTTACACTTCTCGGTCACCTCTTGTCCGTATTGACGGCACTTTGAACAGTGGACGTTACATTTCAGATGTGTTACGACCCGTGGCTCTACCCTTCATTCGATCCCTGCGAAACCCTACATTTCAACAAGATAATGCACGACCGCATGTTGCATGTCCTGTACGGGCCTTTCTGGATACAGAAAATGCTCGACCGCTGCACTGGCCAGCACATTCTCCAGATCTCTCACCAACTTAAAACGTCCGGTGAATGGTGGGCGAGCAACTGGCTCGTCACAATATGCCAGTCACTACTCTTGATGAACTGTGGTATCGTGTTGAAGCTGCATGGGCAGCTGTACCTGTACACGCCATCCAAGCTCTGTTTGACGCTATGCCCAGGTGTATCAAAGCCGTTATTACGGCCAGAGGTGGCTGTTCTGTTCAGGATCTATGCACCCAAGCTGCGTGAAAATGTAACCACATGTCAGTTGTAGTATACTATATTTGTCCAGTGAATACCTGTTTATCATCTTTATTTCTTCTTGGCGTAGCAATTTTAATGGCCAGTAGTGTATACCGATACCTGCGCCAGGATTCTAACCACGACAAAACCCAGGCATCATAAAAACTTTGGAGGATAGGTAAGGAACATTTGAGAACCAGAAATGCTTCACGCGGAATTATTTCTCACCAGTGCATTGCTCAAGAATTGTTATTCGGCC
This sequence comes from Schistocerca cancellata, assembly GCF_023864275.1. Taxonomy (NCBI): domain Eukaryota; kingdom Metazoa; phylum Arthropoda; class Insecta; order Orthoptera; family Acrididae; genus Schistocerca; species Schistocerca cancellata. The sequence continues at coordinate 158,092,087 of NC_064637.1, forward strand.
ACTGAGGTAAAAAGAGCGTTAAGACCGCAGCGCAAAAATCATAGTGATGTACAAGTGCCTGTGAAATCGAGAGCATTCCTACCTTTCATTACCGGCCTTACTGATAGCAAAGGAAAAATCTGTTCCGGCTTTTCCACAGTTCACGACTCACTAACATTCTATACTGTGCTCCAAACATACATTTATTCTTCAAACTGAGGCCTATGTAACCAGTAAACTTCTCTTGGCCAGAAATGCCTTTTTTGTCAATGATAATCTGCTTTTTCTGTTCTCCTGGCTTCATCCGTCATTGGTTATTTTGCTTCCAAGACAGCATAATTCCTCGCCTACTTCGTCATCGTCAGTTATTTAAAGTTTCTGACTCCAATTGATTACCTTTCTCTTTTTGTGGTTTAATCTCAATCTATATTCTGCACTCAGACTGTTCGTTTCTTTCAACAGATCCTGCAATTCCTGTTCACCTTCATTGAGCATACGAGTAGCAAAGTCATCAGAAAGTCTTACCATTCCTCTCCTTTCACCCTGAATTTTAATCCCACTCTTGAACCAATCTGTTATTTCCGTCATTGAGACTTCTATGTATAGATTGGACATAGCATCCCTGTCTTTCACCCGTTTTTGAGCACTTTGTTCTTGGTCTTTCAGTGTTGTTGTCTTTTCTTGGTACTTCTACATCTTGTATATTAACTGTCTTTCACTGTAGCTTACTTCTTTTTTTTCTCAGAATTTCGAACAACTCGGATCATTTGAGATTGTCGAACGCTCTTTCTAGGTCAACTACTCCGATGAACGTGCCTTTATATTTCTTCAGTCCTCTTCCCATTAACAATCGCATCCGGCCTGCTTCTTTGCTGTCTTAATATTAATCTGGTCGTCACCTAACGGGTCCTAAATATCTTTTCCATTCTTCTCTACGTTATTCTTGTCAGCAACCTGGATGCCTGAGTTGTTAAGCTGACCGTGCGATTATTCTCGCACTTGTCGGGTCTTGCTGTTTTCGGAACTGCGTGGATGATATTTCTTCGAAAGGCAAGAGAAAGGTTCTATACACAGTTTTCTTAGCTTTTATGGGGGATTCCCTTATCCCAAATGTAGATTTCGAACATGGAGGAAGAAGTGGGATCCTTTTGCTATTCTGTTCAAAACTTCTAATTTGGCGTTTCCATCACTTGATATAACGCTATTCACACCTTCAACCTTCCCTCCTTCCGTTGTGATATAAAAAGATGTGTATTTCCTACTCATCTTCATTCGCACTGTCTTGCTCTTACAGTCAACGTGAATTGTTTAAATTTTTATTCCAGTAATCCAGTCTCTTATGAGGCTCGATTTCCGTCTCTCCCCAAATGCCATCAGAAAAAGCAACAACACTGAGATCTTCATTTTCCACTTCCTGTATTTCTTTCATGACTGTCGATCAGAGGTATTGTTCACAGTTTCGACCACCATGATCAAGGCAGTGTGTGAAGCGATGCATCATCGACTTTAGCAGACAATCAACAATTGTAGGTCTTTGGCGTACTGCTTGCACACCTTAGCAACCAGGTTCATAGTCTGGTAACCCAGGCTCTTCACGTGATCTCAGAAGTATCTACGTCTACATCTACATCCATACTCCGCAAGCCACCTGACGGTGTGTGGCGGAGGGTACCTTGAGTACCTCTGTCGGTTCTCCCTTCTGTTCCAGTCTCGTATTGTTCGTGGAAAGAAGGATTGTCGGTATGCCTCTGTGTGGGCTCTAATCTCTCTGATTTTATGCTCATGGTCTCTTCGCGAGGTATACGTAGGAGGGAGCAATATACTACTTGACTCCTCGGTGAAGGTATATTCTCGAAACTTCAACAAAAGCCCGTACCGAACTACTGAGCGTCTCTCCTGCAGAGTCTTCCACTGGAAGATGATCCTGTAACGAAGCGCGCTGCTCTCCGTTGGATCTTCTCTATCTCTTCTATCAACCCTATCTGGTACGGATCCCACACTGCTGAGCAGTATTCAAGCAGTGGGCGAGCAAGTGTACTGTAACCTACTTCCTTTGTTTTCGGATTGCATTTCCTTAGGATTCTTCCAATGAATCTGAGTCTGGCATCTGCTTTACTGACGATCAACTGTGTGTGATCATTCGATTTTAAATCACTGCTAATGCGTACTCCCAGATAATTTATGGAATTAACTGCTTCCAGTTGCTGAACTGCTATATTGTAGCTAAACGATATGGGATCTTTCTTTCTATGTATTCGCAGCACATTACACTTGTCTACATTGAGATTGAATTACCATTCCCTGCACCAAACATCAATTCGCTGCAGATCCTCCTGCATTTCAGTACAATTTTCCATTGCTACAACCTCTCGATATACCACAGCAGCATCCGCAAAAAGCCTCAGTGAACTTCCGATGTCAGCGACAAGGTCATTTATGTATATTGTGAATAGCAACGATCCTACGACACTCCCCTGCGGCACACCTGAAATCAGTCTTACTTCGGAAGACTTCTCTCCATTGAGAATGACATGCTGCGTTCTGTTATCTAGGAACTCTGCAATCCAATCACACAATTGGTCTGACAGTCCACATGCTCTTACTTTGTTCATTAAACGACTGTGGAGAACTGTATCGAGCGCCTTGCGGAAGTCAAGAAACACGGCATCTACCTGGGAACCCGTGTCTATGGCCCTCTGAGTGTCGTGGACGAATAGAGCGAGCTGGGTTTCACACGATCGTCTTTTTCGAAACCCATGCTGATTCCTACAGAGGAGATTTCTAGTTTCTAGAAAAGTAGCAGCCCACTGGTGTCATGTCTGGTGAGCGAGCCGGCCATGGGACACAACTATTGTCGTCCAAACTACGTACAATTACTCTGTAATGAGCCACCAGAGAAGTGTAGGTTCCTTACAACAAAATACTCAGAAGTTGACCAACTTCTGGAAGAAGACACAAAGGTATTAAAGACATTGGGTGCCAGTGGACAATGATTTATATGAATGGGCAGGACTGGGACTGAAACACGGGTCTTCTGCATACGAGGCAGGTTCGCTGACCACTACGCCACCCGGGCACAGCGCTCACCACAGCCGCACGGACTGCCCTACCGTGCCTCTTGTCTCTCCCAAAGTCTCACACCACACACTACTGCCGTAGTGACCCTGCTCATTAGCCTCAGTACTCACAGCATCTCGCCGATTCTCGTAAGAGGTCGAGCTTGAAATGCATCTCCACTGAAGGGATCATTGGCTGTCAGCCGTAATGAGGATAATGGGGAAAGGGCACTCCATCAGTAATGTGTGGTTGTTGTTGTGGTCTTCAGTCCTGAGACTGGTTTGAGGCACCTTGTAACGCTGGAAATGCATATCATCCTATTTCCATCTATTGTACTATAGATTTTTACCTTATTTTGTTACCCGAAGATATGACATTTCTGTGTCTTTATATATTAAATTCTTTTACTATTTGTATATTTATGTATTTATGTCGATGTATAATTGGTCTGTTTTGTGAATATTATTTGTATTTTTACGCTGGGTCTTGCCTAGGGAAAACTATGCTATCGAACGATTACATCGATAGGTCGTGTGGAGAACCGAAGTGTTTAGGATCTCTTGGTAGTGTTAACTCTATCGCGTAGAGCGCGGGCAGAGGGGGAGTTTGGCTGGGGTGGTGCAGTGGAGCAGGTGTTGTGTGACGCTCCCGCGAGTTGCCGCGCTTTCGGGGTTGGGCAGCATGTAATTGCGCTCGATTTGCTATGATACTTTCTGACACGGTGTCGCGGACGGGAAGCATTAGCTGGCGCACATCAAGAGCCCGTTTCGCCTGGTGACCGTGTCGAGAAGAAGGCGTGCCAACATCCAGCTTCTGCAACAGCGACTCGATCGACGGCTTCAAACCTTCAATCAACCAACAAGGAAGACTGGAAGCACGTAAAGTTTTAGAACTGTATGGCAGACCTCAGCTTTTCAAACTGATCCATTTTCATAACTAAATGACAGCAACGTAGCATGAACCTTTGTTGCTCATTGTCCCAATTGCATTACCAAGCAGGGTCCCTTCCTTTTCCGGAATGAACCCGAGTGTCGTTGAAATTCAAACGCCAGCATCATTCGATTTCACTGTTTTAATTTCAAAGTTCAGTTAAGGTATTCATAGCTGGCTACAATATTTAGATTACACTAGCACAAATTAAGAGTGCGAGTTTTGTTACCGTATTTTAGCTTACTTGTGACTGCAGCTCAGCTTGGTACATACTAAATTTTACTATTGTTAATTGTTCAGCATCATTTAATTCAAGATCAAAGTTAAATCTCTTATTTCTAAATCGCGTAGATTCAAGTAGCTTTTGAAATGATTGTGGAGGTAGTCCAAGACTAACCGTATTTTACTGAATTTCGATGTGATTCAGAAAGAAAGCTCACTATTAACTTCAGTCACTAAATTAACTTTCAATTTTCCGGTTTTATTAATTCTTTTACTAAATTAAGTCAGAGTGTAGCGAAATTTATTACTTCTGACAAACTTTCAGTTTTCACACTATACGTGTCAACCTTCAGTTGCCACGCTTCTAGTACTAATTATATGTGTAATAACCTTTCTTTTTCAATTACTATAGTAATTGTCCATAGGACTGGTGACCGTAATTTCCCCCAAATCTCAAATATCTAATTACCGCTAGTTAATTGTTAACGTAACGGCCGCACATTTACTTTCTTTATTAACTTTACCCCTTTTCAAAATTAATTTCCACCTGTTTCATTAGCATTTTTCCTTTCATTTAGGTGTAACCCTTTCCTCCCTCTTTACCGACAAATTAACTTCGGTGACGATTGCTTTTCCCAAATTTCCATTTGGTACACGCGGTTTAATTTTTCACTGTCATTAAGGTCGATAAGTGAGGGGGAGGTTACAAGCTCTCCATGCTACTCTATCCTGTGCAAGCTTCTTCATGTCCCAGTAACTACTGCAGCCTACATCCTTCTGAATCGGCTTAGTGTATTCATCTTTTGGTCTCCCTCTACGATTTTTACCCTCCACGCTGCCCTCCAATACTAAACTGGTGATACCTTGATGCCTCAGAACATGTCCTACCAACCGATCCATTCTTCTATTCAAGTTGTGCCACAAAATTCTCTTCTCCCCAGTCCTTTTCAATACCTCCTCATTAGTTAGGTGATCTATCCATCTAATATTTAGCATTGTTCTGTAGCACCACATTTCAAAAGCTTTTATTCTATTCTTGACCAAACTATTTATCGTCCACGTTTCACTTCCATACATGGCTACACTCCATACGAACACTTTCAGAAACGACTTCCTGACACTTAAATCTATACTCGATGTTAACAAATTTCTCTTCTTCAGAAACGCTTTCCTTGCCATTGCCAGTCTACATTTTATATCCTCTCTACTTCGACCATCATCAGTTATTTTGCTCCCCAAATAGCAAAACTGCTTTACTACTTAAAGTGTCTCATTTCCTAATCTAATTCCCCCAGCATCACCCGATTTAATTCGACTACATTCCATTATCCTCGTTTTGCTTTTGTTGATGTTCATCTTATACCCTCCTTTCAAGACACTGTCCATTCCGTTCAACTGCTCTTCCAAGTCCTTTGCTGTCTCTGACGCAATTACAATGTCATCGGCGAACCTCAAGGTTTTTATTCCTTCTCCATTGATTTTAATACCTACTCCGATTTTTTGTTTGTTTCCTTCACTGCTTGCTCAATATACAGATTGAATAACATCGGGGAGAGGCTACAACCCTGTCTCACTCCCTTCCCAACTGCTGCTTCCCATTCATGCCCCTCGACTCTTATAACTGCCATCTGGTTTCTGTACAAATTGTAAATAGCCTTTCGCTCCCTGTATTTTACCCCTGCCACCTTCAGAATTTGAAAGAGAGTATTCCAATCAACATTGTATGTGTGGTATGAGTTGAAAATTTGGCTCCGACGGGAGGCGTGCTGGTGTATGCTGTGCAGTCACAGTGGCCACTGTGACCGGATGGCGTAGTGCTCAGTGTATCTGCCGAGTTCGAATCCTGGTCGTGCAGGAATTTTCAGCTTGTTCCATTGATATAAATCAGTGCCCAGTGCCAACTAATGTTATTGATTCCTTTCGGTATTGATGCATAATGCCTGCAGGATCCATATGGTTTCTGTTCTTTTGAACGCATCTGAAAAAATGAACATCACATTCTGAAATTACCTCTGGTTGGTAATACGAAGTGCGGCTAGAAAAAAAACGGACTGATGCTGGAAAAAACATTTATTTACAATTTCATGTTGTCTCCTTCAATGTACTCTCCTCCTCGGTCTCTACACCGCTCCATACGAATTTTCCAGTGTTCATAGCAATGCTGCAGATCATTTTCGGTAAGTCCATACATTACTTCCGTCGCTTTTTCTTTTACTGCTTCAACAGTCTCAAATGTAGTTCCTTTCAAAGCTGACTTGACTTTAGGGAAAAGAAAAAAGTCACAGGGGGCCAAATCAGGTGAGTAGGGTTGATGATCTAAGATGGGAATGTTGTGTTTTGCCAAAAACGTCTTCACTGACAACGCACTGTGAGCTGGGGCATCGTCTTGGTGAAGGATCCATGAGTTTTTTCTCCACAAATCGTTCCGTTTTCTCCGTACTCGCTCACGTAGGGTAGCCAGGACGCTAATGTAGTAATGCTGATTCACTGTTTGTCCCTCTGGTACCCAATCAATGTGCACAATCCCTTTGATGTCAAAAAAAAACAATCATCATTGCCTTGAATTTCGATTTTGACATTCGTGCTTTTTTTTGTCGTGGAGAACCAGGAGTTTTCCAATGCATCGATTGGCGTTTAGTTTCGGGATCGTAAGTAAAAAACCACGATTCATCGCAAGTAATAACATTTTGTGAGAAGGTGGGATCACTTTCAATGTTTTCAAGGATGTCAGAACAAATCATTCTTCGGCGTTCCTTCTGTTCAATTGTGAGACACTTTGGAACCATTTTTGAACACACTTTGTTCATGTTGAAACTTTCATGAAGAATCTGCCTAACACTTTCCTTGTCAACTCCTGTTAACTCAGACACTGCTCTGATTGTTAAACGGCGATCTTGTCGAACAAGTTTACCGATTTTTTCAATGTTTGCATCAGTTTTTGCTGACAATGGTCTGCCAGTGCGAGTGTCATCACTGGTGTCTTCGCGGCCATCTTTAAATCGTTTAAACCACTCAAACACTTGTGTTCGCGATAAACAATCATCGCTGTACACTTGTTGTAACATTACAAACGTTTCACTTGCAGATTTTACTAGTTTGAAACAAAATTTGATGTTAACACGCTGTTCTTTCTGTACATTCAACATTTTCCGACGCACAAACAAAACGTCAACTACTTGAAACAGACGCCACGGGCAGACTGAGTGCAGGAGGCAGATGAAACTCGAGCAGTAGGCGGAGCGAGAGTCACGTGACAGGCCACGCGACTTTCAGCCTTATTGCATTCGTTTTATTGTTTCACCAGTACTAGTCCGGTTTTTTTTCTAGCCACACCTCGTACATGAATGCTAGGTTTGCATTGTGTGCACGATTCCACTTAGCACACACTGAGCTGGTGCGTTTATGGCGCCAGTTTCCATCGATCGTCACTTTGATCTATGAGTCGACTTCGATGCTTATTTGTCTTCTGCTCATCTTTGGCGAAGCGGATTTAACGGCAGCGCGTGCGCTCTGCTGGGGAGGTGTGTCGGCATCGGCGGTGAGCGAGGGTCACGTGGGGCTGTGTACGTAGGCAGGGCGGCGAGAGGACGAGTCGGACAACGAAGGAGCGGGGCCAGCGGCTACGGCGTGTTGAGTCGTGAGGGCAGGTCCACCACCCACGGTGATTTGGTTTTCCCAGAGGTCGGAAGGACAAGCCCCTTCGAGTCTGTTATAAGCTACGCTGGCCGATGGAATTGGACTCGCCGAGTTGCTTCGGTGGGTTGCGTGTGGCTTAATTGAATATGCCAGTGTACTAAAAATCCTTTGGAATTGTTAGTTGTTTATCAGTTACCTCGGTGTCGTGACTGACTATCTTGACGGCAGTTGAGGAAGTGTGGCTACGCCCAACCAACCGACATGAAGCGTGGTTAAAGACGTAGCTAGAAGTGCAACGAGTAGTAAGTCCGGCTCTGGCGTTTCAAGACACGCCGAGATACGTCCTCTATTCTACCTTGTAGTTCATTTGGTAGTTTGGCGTGTAAACGTGCGCCGAGATAATTCTTGTCATCTTAACTTTAGGGCATGATTTTTAGCGAACTTATTAAAGTTTAATTGCTGGCACTGGCCAAGTAACTCACGGAGGGCAATTTATTTCTATTCAGTTGTATTGCTCACCTGTTCTCTAGATAAGGTTGTGTAGTTTATGTCTCAGAATATTGTCTGCCGTTCATGTGTGTTGTGTTACAGATAATTGGCAGCGGTCGACGCGAGCATACTGGGAGGAAAGCACCAAGGGGGCAGAGAGATATTTAAGGCCATGTTCTCTCCTTTACCTCTTGGGTTATGTTGTCACTGTTGCGTGACTCCATCTTTCCGGCAAAGAATTATAGCATCTGAAGTTCAGTTGCAGTGCAAAAGTTGAGTACATTTCTATGTCATTTCCTGTCTCGTGGATCTCTCTTATGGATTTGCATCCTTGGTCTACTCGCGTCTATCGCTAATTCATACGCAATATTGAAGAAACCTCATTTTAGGGGTAGTGTCATACAGTCATGCTCTAGTTGTAATCATTCTAAGAATATTGTTGATTAATCAACTGTGTAAGTAAATTTCAAGATTGGCTTGGTTAAAATTAAAGCACCTCCTTAATTTTTTTATTCATTTGTATATAGTTTTGTTTATGAAAGTTGGCTAGCCAAACCTTAAAAGATCTGTGTTCTCACCCTTAATCTTTTCCTCAGCTGATTGGAAGTAATGAGAGTTCTGATGGGAATTGTATGGACATTTGTACTATTCAAGTAAAGCTTTACCTGAATATATTTACCTAGTCATATTCAAATTTCAACTTTTATGGGTCTTGTTCGGGTTAAAGAAATTTATTTGTTATTTGTCCAAGTGCTCTGACCTTGTAAGGCAGTCTCCTGTACTATTGTGATTGTGATTTTATAATGCTTTTGATTGTAATAATATATGTAACAACTACAGCGGATTACTATTGTGATTTTGGTGTCTCACTACCATCGCAGATCTCACAGTTTGAACCCGACATGTAAGGAAACGCCGGCCGGAATGGCCGTACGGTTCCGGGCGCTGCAGTCTGGAGCCGAGCGACCGCTACGGTCGCAGGTTCGAATCCTGCCTCGGGCATGGATGTGTGTGATGTCCTTAGGTTAGTTAGGTTTAAGCAGTTCTACGTTCTAGGCGACTGATGACCTCAGAAGTTAAGTCGCATAGTGCTCAGAGCCATTTTTTTGTTTTGTAAGGAAACTTCCTATCAGTCACCAAGGGTTTAAACTTCAGAAGAATAGCTGCCATCAATGTTCCTAAAATATTCCAGTGAGGTACGAAGGGGACCACTGTCTTGGAATAGACGACAACTATTCCCTGTAATTTTATTTATTGGAATCACTTTTGCACATGTTGGGTCATTACAAATCACAAGATCAATTTCAGGTACTGCCTGTCCAGACAAGGGGACCCTGGTATTAAATTGCTCAAATAACATAAAATATAAAATATTTATAGTATCACAAAATTCAGGATAGTTAATTGTTTTAAATGAGGGAAAGACTTTCTGGTGGAAGACCATCCTAATGTCGAGCTGAACCATGTTACCGGCTGTAACACAGATTCAAATTTATGTGAAATCTTATGGGACTTAACTGCTAAGGTCATCCGTCCCTAAGCTTACACAGTACTTAACCTAAATTATCCGAAGGACACACACACACACACACACACACACACACACACACACACACACACACACACACACAAGCCCACACACACACACACACACACACACACACACACACACACACACACACAAGCCCGAGGGAGGATTCGAACCTTCGCCAGTACCAGCCGCACAGTCCATGACTGCAGCGCCTTAGACCATTCAGCTAATCCCGCCCGGCGGCTGTAACACATTTCATCCGTTCCCCACAAATGTCAACCAAACGTGGCCATCTAGCCACGGGAAATACTAGGAGGAGGACATCATTGGAGTAGAAGTTGGCTTGTTACGCGACATTTGCATTTAATGGTGGGCTGCGTTCTTCACCTTGTGTAGCACAGCGTCTTCGGCTTGGCTGCTGAAGTGTGTCGCCAGATCTGTAAATCTATCAAAATCCTAAACTGAGCCTGGCTCTATATCAGCAAACTTGCCCTACGCTTTTGTGAAGCGAGAGACATTAACTTCACCCTAGTCTGCTTTTAATGGCTAAGTAGAGGCCCAAGACTGGCGCGCCGTGTGTAGATTTGCCCTCGCTGTTGTCTCCGCTCTCCTCTCAGGAGATTGACGAAAAGAATTCAGTAAGCTCTTGACTGGAGCGGGTGAACAGTGTGTTCACATCAGACAGGCATGCGCTCCGATCACACTCGAGGACGTCTCAATGGAAAAAATCCTGTCGCGTCTCGTCAGCCTAGCTTCCCCTTTCCTCTGCAGTGAGGTTGGACACTGGATGGGACAGCCAATGGCAGTCGCTCTTTCATTTCTAATAGCCGTGGCTGCCCAATCAGCAAATGGCTTAATAAGGCTTTCGAGTGAACAGCCAGGTCTGTTTGCCCGCTTATTAACACTGCATCATCCACAAGAGTGGTAAGTATATACAGGGTGAGTCACCTAACGTTACCGCTGGATATATTTCGTAAACCACATCAAATACTGACGAATCGATTCCTCAGACCGAACATGAGAAGAGGGGCTGTGTAACTGGTTAATACACACCGCAAAAAAATGCACGGAAGTATGTTTTTTAACACAAACCTACGTTTTTTTAAATGGAACCCCGTTAGTTTTGTTAGCACATCTGAATATATAAACAAATAGGTAATCAGTTCCGTTTGTTGCATTGTAAAATGTTAATTACATCCGGAGATATTGTAACTTAAAGTTGACGCTTGAGTACCACTCCTCCGCTGTTCGATCGTGTGTATCGGAGAGCACCGAATTACGTAGGGATCCAAAGGGAACGGTGATGGACCTTAGGTACAGAAGGGACTGGAACAGCACATTACGTCCACATGCTAACACCTTTTTATTGGTCTTTTTCACTCACGCACATGTACATTACCATGAGGGGTGTGGTACACGTTCGACGGGCGTTAAATAGGACGTCGAGGACGCATAAATTGGCCAGCCCGTTCTCCTGATCTTACAGCACTGGACTTCTTTCTGTGGGGTACGTTAAAGGAGAATGTGTACCGTGATGTGGCTACAACCCCAGAGGATATGAAACAACGTACTGTGGCAGCTTGCGGCGACATTACAGCAGATGTACTGCAGCGTGTACGACATTCTTTACGCCAGAAACTGCAATTGTGTGCAGGAAATGATGGTCACCACATTGAACATCTATTGGCCTGACATGTCGGGACACACTCTATTCCACTCCGTAATTGAAAACGGAAACCACGTGTGTACGTGTACCTCACCCCTCATGGTAATGTACATGTGCGTCAGTGAAAAACACCAATGAAAAGGTGTTAGCATGTGGACGTAATGTGCTGTTCCAGTCCCTTCTGTACCTAAGGTCCATCACCGTTCCCTTTGGATCCCTACGTAATTCGGTGCTCTCCGATACACACGATCGAACAGCGGAGGAGTGGTACTCAAGCGTCAACTTTAGGTTACAATATCTCCGGATGTAATTAACATTTTACAATGCAACAAACGGCACTGATTACGTATTTGTTTATATGTTCAGATGTGCTAACAAAACTAACGGGGTTCCATTTAAAAAAACGTAGGTTTGTGTTAAAAAACATACTTCCGTGCATTTTTTTACGGTTTGTATTAACCAATTACACTAGCCCCTCTCCTCACGTTCGGTCTGTGGAATCGATTCGTCAGTATTTGATGTGGTTTACGAAATGTATCCAGCGGTAACGTTAGGTGACTCACCCTGTATATATGCACTCCGTCTTCAGGCCACAAGTGGCCCATCGGGACCATCCGACCGCCGTGTCATCTTCAGCTGAGGATGCGGATAGGAGGGGCGCGTGGTCAGCACACCACTCTCTCGGTCATTATAATGGTTTTCTTTGACCGGAGCCGCTACTATTCGGTCGAGTAGCTCCTCAATTGGCATCACTAGGCTGAGTGCACCCCGCAAAATGGCAACAGCGCATGGCGGCCCGGATGGTCACCCTTCAAAGTGCCGGCCACTACCGACAGCGCTTAACTTCGATGATGTGATGGGAACCGGTGTTTCCACTGCGGCAAGGCCGTTGCCCCACCTCACACGTAAGGTGTCCAAAATCCCTACGTCTTACAACACGTACAACTTTGTTGGTGGAGTTCTGGTTCACCTGTACGTGACGCCTCAGTGACGTCACCTGCAGTTTATTTATAGAAGCGTGAAAAGGGCGCCCGCCCCCTGGTACGCAGCGCCGGACTCACCGACTTCCTGTACGTTGACGAGGAGCCAGTCGCCGGCCGCGACCGTAGCAGCCAGCTGAGTCTCAACAGCGTCCGCCGGCAGCCACTGGCGCGTCGCCGTGCTGCCGAAGTCCCCCTCCTGGCCGGTGGTGAACGTCAGCGGCACGTCCCACGCGCTCAAGTCGGGCTCCGCCCCCTCCGTCAGCAGGAAGCGGCTCTGCAGGGCACAGGGTTGCAACACTTTGTGAGCCCATTCAAAAATATTCAGATGTGTGTGAAATCTTATGGGACTTAACTGCTAAGGTCATCAGTCCCTAACCTTACACACTACTTAACCTAAATTATCCTCAGGACAAACACACACACCCATACCCGAGAGAGGACTCGAACCTCCGCCAGGATCGGCCACACAGTCCATGACTGCAGCGCCCTAGACCGCTCGGCTAATCCCGCGCGGCTGTAAGCCCGCCCTGTTCAAATGGCTCTGTGCACTATGTGACTTAACTTCTGAGGCCATCACTCCCCTAGAATGTAGAACTACTTAAACCCAACTAAGCTAAGGACATCACACACATCCATGCCCGAGGCAGGACTCAAACCTGCGACCGTAGCGGTCGCTCGGCTCCAGACTGTAGCACCTAGAACCGCACGGCCACTCCGGCCGGCCCCGTCTTGTCCGGCAGAGACTAACCCTCCATCTACACCCACATCTGCATCTGCATCTACACTGCTTCACAAACTGAGTGTACCGTCAAGGGGTCTGAGCCGTGGTAAAATTTTCTGAAGAGCGCGCCGCAGCTCGTAGTGTAAAGCAGTCGCCCTCCGTTTCTGGCGGTGCCGCCGCTGTGGCAATCGCAGCTTTGGTGTCTCCCTCTGGTGGGAAAGGGGAAAAGCTGCCTGTTCACGTGCATTTGAGGGGCGCTATGAGCTCGGCAGTGGGCAGTCTGAGTCAGTCAGTCGGAGGCACTTGGTCGGCCAGGGCAGTCTGTCACTCTGGCCGAGTCTCAGTCAGTTGGTCAGGCGGAGTGAGTCTGGATCAGTCACTCATCACCGGTTGTTGCTCTGTCTCACGTTTGCACTTGTGCGGCAGTCAGCGTCTGTTTGTCGTCCGGAGTGCTAGTATGTCTTAGGCCGCCAGTCTGCTCCAGTTTGTTTAGCCAATGGGCATTGGCGGTTGGATCGATCGCGCACTGACTTGTTTTTCAAATACCTTTGATAATAACGTAAGTGTTAAAAAATAAAATACACTCCTGGAATGGAAAAAAGAACACATTGACACCGGTGTGTCAGACCCACCATACTTGCTCCGGACACTGCGAGAGGGCTGTACAAGCAATGATCACACGCACGGCACAGCGGACACACCAGGAACCGCGGTGTTGGCCGTCGAATGGCGCTAGCTGCGCAGCATTTGTGCACCGCCGCCGTCAGTGTCAGCCAGTTTGCCGTGGCATACGGAGCTCCATCGCAGTCTTTAACACTGGTAGCATGCCGCCACAGCGTGGACGTGAACCGTATGTGCAGTTGACGGACTTTGAGCGAGGGCGTATAGTGGGCATGCGGGAGGCCGGGTGGACGTACCGCCGAATTGCTCAACACGTGGGGCGTGAGGTCTCCACAGTACATCGATGTTGTCGCCAGTGGTCGGCGGAAGGTGCACGTGCCCGTCGACCTGGGACCGGACCGCAGCGACGCACGGATGCACGCCAAGACCGTAGGATCCTACGCAGTGCCGTAGGGGACCGCACCGCCACTTCCCAGCAAATTAGGGACACTGTTGCTCCTGGGGTATCGGCGAGGACCATTCGCAACCGTCTCCATGAAGCTGGGCTACGGTCCCGCACACCGTTAGGCCGTCTTCCGCTCACGCCCCAACATCGTGCAGCCCGCCTCCAGTAGTGTCGCGACAGGCGTGAATGGAGGGACGAATGGAGACGTGTCGTCTTCAGCGATGAGAGTCGCTTCTGCCTTGGTGCCAATGATGGTCGTATGCGTGTTTGGCGCCGTGCAGGTGACGCCACAATCAGGACTGCATACGACCGAGGCACACAGGGCCAATACCCAGCATCATGGTGTGGGGAGCGATCTCCTACACTGGCCGTACACCACTGGTGATCGTCGAGGGGACACTGAATAGTGCACGGTACATCCAAACCGTCATCGAACCCATCGTTCTACCATTCCTAGACCGGCAAGGGAACGTGCTGTTCCAACAGGACAATGCACGTCCGCATGTATCCCGTGCCACCCAACGTGCTCTAGAAGGTGTAAGTCAACTACCCTGGCCAGCAAGATCTCCGGATCTGTCCCCCATTGAGCATGTTTGGGACTGGATGAAGCGTCGTCTCACGCGGTCTGCACGTCCAGCACGAACGCTGGTCCAACTGAGGCGCCAGGTGGAAATGGCATGGCAAGCCGTTCCACAGGACTACATCCAGCATCTCTACGATCGTCTCCATGGGAGAATAGCAGCCTGCATTGCTGCGAAAGGTGGATATACACTGTACTAGTGCCGACATTGTGCATGCTCTGTTGCCTGTGTCTATGTGCCTGCGGTTCTGTCAGTGTGATCATGTGATGTATCTGACCCCAGGAATGTGTCAATAAAGTTTCCCCTTCCTGGGACAATGAATTCACGGTGTTCTTATTTCAATTTCCAGGAGTGTAATTATTAAAAAAGGGTTCAAATGGCTCTTAGCACTATGGGACTTAACATCTGAGGTTCATCAGTCCCCTAGACTTGGAACTACTTAAACCTAACTAACCTAAGGACATTACTAACATCCATGCCTGAGGCAGGATTCGAACCTGCGACTGTAGCAAGAGCGCGGTCCCGGACTGAAGCGCCTAGAACGCTCGGCCAAAGTGGCCGGCAAATTATTAAAAACTTGATGCCATCCCACATTGGCTAATATGACGTTCCTCCACGGCCACGTCACTTTGTAAACACATAAAATTATCCAAGGAAAGACAGAACACAATCATCAGTAAAATCGTATTTTGGATATGTTGCTTTCTTTTTTATAAATGATTGTATTTGTGTGGATCAACTGTAATATTTGGTACCATTAACGTTAAATGTGCTTACACATTTCGGAATGTTATTTTGAGCAATTAAAAAAAAACTTCATAACAATAACGTTACATACTACCCAGCACCACGAAAGCATCGACTGGATGAGCAGTGAAAGACATTAGTCGACTATGAGCTATGACAACAGCCAGTGTTTCTGCTTTGCTTCTTTCAAAAATATTACTCCCCCCCCCCTCCCCCCTCGCACGCACACACACACACACACACACACACACACACACACACACACACACACATACACAGGCACACTCTGCTGGCCACGACTGAAAACCTGCAGATCTTATGCACTGGTGTTGTAGGACATGTTCAGTAAACCATTCGTTTCACTGACGATAAATTTATTGACAGTGGCAACCAGTAGGATGGTTTTTTCTGCCATTATCAGAGGTCCATACTTTTTGTGTATCCATGGTGGCAGGTAATCGACAAGGCACTGTGCAAGCTGATGGACGCTCCATGATGGTACTGGCTGCAATTATTTGGAATCGCCTGGGTCCTCTGGTCCGACTGAACAGAACATTGACTGGAAATGGTTATTTTCAAACTTCCTGGCAGATTAAAACTGTGTGCCGGACCGAGACTCGAACTCGGGACCTTTGCCTTTCACGGGCAAGTGCTCTACCAACTGAGCTACCCAAGCACGACTCACGCCCCGTCCTCACAGCTTTACTTCTGCCAGTACCTCGTCTCCTACTTTCCAAACTTTACAGAAGCTCTCCTGCGAAACTTCCAGAATTAGCACTCCTGAAAGAAAGGATATTGCGGAGACATGGCTTAGCCACAGCCTGGGGGTTGTTTCGAGTCTCGGTCCGGCACACAGTTTTAATCTGTCAGGAAGTTTCATATCAGCGCACACTCCGCTGAAGAGTGAAAATTTCATTCTCGAAATATTTTCAGGTACTTGGAGACCATTTGCTGCCAGACGACGACGGAATTTTCGTGGGTGACAATGAGCTATGTTACCAGACCACAATTATTGTTCATGATTGAAGAACGTTCTGGATAATTCGCGTGAATGATCTAGTCAGCCAGACTGCTCAACATGAATCCCATCCAACATTCGTGGGGTATAATCAAGAGGCCAATTCATGTACAAGCCAACAGCCTTACCACAGTGGTGTCACTGGTTCCCGTCAGATCAACGAAGTTGTGCACTGTTGGGCTGGGCTAGCACTTGGCTGGGTGACCATCCAATCTGCCGGGTGCTTTTGGCAAGTGGAGTGCATTCAGGTGAGGCAAACTGAGCGGCTCTGGTCTCATACAGGTGGAAGAGCCCCTCCATATCCGCAACCAGTGACGTCTGTGGTCTGAGGATGACACGGCGGCCGGTCGGTACCATTGGGCCTTCATGGCCTGTTCTGACGGAGTTTTGAGTTTGTATTGTTTGTATGTCAACTGGGGACCTAGAAACGACGGAGAGGCTCCGACCCCGCCGCAGCCTCAGTGGTTCGCAACCCCATGACGACTACCGCAGTCTACTTCACCCCTCCGCCGCCCCACACCGAACCCAGGGTTATTGTGCGGTTCGGCCCCCAGTGGACACCCCAGGGACCGTCTCACACCAGACGAGTGTAACCCCTATGTTAGCGTGGTAGAGTAATGGTGGTGTACGCACACGTGGAGAACTTGTTTGCACAGCAAAAAAAATGGTTCAAATGGCTCTGAGCACTATTCGACTTAACTTCTGAGGTCATCAGTCGCCTAGAACTTAGAACTAATTAAACCTAACTAACCTAAGGACATCATACACATCCATGCCCGAAGCAGGATTCGAACCTGCGACCGTAGCGGTCGCTCAGTTCCAGACTGCAGCGCCTAGAACCGCACGGCCCCTCCGGCCGGCTTGCACAGCAATCGTCGACATAGTGTAACTGGGGAGGAATAAGGGGAACCAGCCCGCATTCGCCGAGGCAGATGGAAAACCGCCTAAAAACCATCCACAGACTGGCCTGCTCACCAGACCTCTACACAAGTCCGCCGAGCGGATTCTTGCCGGGAACCAGGCACTCCTTCCCGCCCGGAAAGCCGTGCGTTAGACTGCACGGCCAACCAAGCGGGTAGTTTTGAGTTTAGTTTTTGGGTTCGTGCACAAACGGCTGCGTCGGCAACGCTTCTGGGCGGCTGTAGACCCAAAATGGCTCAACATTTCTGCAGGGGACTCCCGACGACCAGTCCATACCACGTCGAGCTGCTGCACTACGCCTTCCTAAAATGGGTCAGACGCAATACTAGCGGGTGTCCCGTGACTTTTGGCACCTCGGTGTGTACAGTAAACTCGGTCGTGACTTACCTGTGTCAGGGTGACGGTCCCCGTATCGTAGTCCCTGGTGACGTTGACAAGTGGGTAGCCCGCCGTGGTTATCCACGGCCTGAGCGCCTCGGTGAAGGACTTGCCGTCGGGCAGCAGAGGCTGGGGGTCGGCTTCCGACAGCGCCTCCTCCAGGCCGGCCAGCAGGAGTTCGTCTGAACCCTCGCTCAAGGCGCTGCGTCAAAACAGGTCGGTTGGTTGGTTGGTTGGTTGGTTGGTTGGGCGAAGAGACCAAACAGCGAGGTTATCGGTCTCACAGGGGTAGGGAGGGATGGGGAAGGAAGTCGGCCGTGCCCTTTCAAAGGGCTAAGAGTGCAAGTTTAGATTCAGATCACTATCTATCTGTCGTTAAATTCAAAATTAGACCAATATATAAAAGAAAGAGCGAATATCAACCTAAAAAGTTTGACACCAAGGAACACAATTTCAGGACACATTTGGAAAAGAAAACACCTAAAACATGGGAACAACTTCAAAAAGATGTAGTAGAGACAGCAGAAGAAACCATTCTCCTTACCAAAAAATGGAAACATGCCTGGTGGAATGATGAGTGTGACAAACTAATCCTAACAGGACAACGAGCTTGGAACATTTGGAATGCCAACAAAAATGATAAAAATAGGAACTCCCTAAAAGAAGCCCGGAAGCAAGCTTCAAAAGGCTTTAAAAAGATCCAAGTTCAATACATAAAAGACCAACTAGCATCAATAGACTCCAACTTCAAATAGAACAATGCTAGGGACTTTTACAAAATTTTCAAAAGTAACTTAAAGAAATACTCTCCTCCTAGTCTATTTTTCACGGACCCAAAAATGCAGAAAACTGCATACAATAGCATAGAGAACTGTAGAATACTTGCTGAATATTTTGAAGAACTACATAACTGTTATCCACCGAAAGAAAAATTTAATTTCAATATTGTAAGCCCAACACCACCAGACTCCAAGCCGCCAACCACAGAAGAAATAAAAGAAATCATAAAAGAGCTTAAAAATAATAAAGCCCCTGGAGAGTATAATATAGTTGCTGAACTATGGAAGTACTCTAGTAACAACATGATACAGGGTCTATCAGAAATACTAAAAGAAATCTGGACAACACACAGATTACCACCAGACTGGACATCTGCATTAATACATCCACTACATAAAAAGGGAAGAAAGCAGATCCTACCAATTATAGGGGAATCTCCCTCTTACCAGTGACGTATAAGATCTTGTCTAAGGCGCTTTTAAAAAGAGCAGAAGAGATACTTGACAAACAGCTAGGAGAGTATCAGGCTGGATTTAGGAAGGGAAGGCCATGTGCAGAACAAATACTAAATTTAAAGAACATAATAGAAATGAGGAAAATCAGGAACTTAAAATATGTAATTACTTTTGTGGATTTTAAAAAAGCCTATGATTCAATTGACAGAAATACACTGCTTGATATCTTAAAAGAATTGGGACTCGATGCTAAAACAACTGCAATAATTAAAGGTACTTTGACAAATACAAAATCGAAAGTAAAATTTAGGAGAGAGCTCTCAAAATCGTTTGAAATAAAGTCAGGTGTTCGACAGGGAGATGGTCTGTCACCTCTGCTTTTCAATTATGCCTTGGAGAAGGTAGTTCGAGAATGGAGGAAGGCCATCAATACTAAAGGGATTCAACTAGGGAGAAATCCAAACAAGATCACTGTCGACTGTTTAGCCTTCGCAGATGACATGGCATTGATTACAGATTCACTAGACAATGCCCAAGAACAAATAAGAGAACTACAAAAACAAGCAGCCAAAGTAGGACTACAAATATCCTATGAAAAAACAAAATATATGACAAACATCTGTAATGCTCCTCAAAATATTGCGGTTGACAACAACACAATACACAAAACAGATTTCTTTAAATACCTAGGAGAGTGGATTACATACAATGCCAAAGAAAAGATAGCTATAGAAACTAGAGTGCACAAAATGGAAAGAGTGTTTCATATGACCAAAAACGTTTATAATAAAAATCCTTGTCCTGGAACACGAAATTAAGACACTACCAAACAGTGGCCAGACCTGAAGCTCTCTATGCGGCAGAAACACTTAAACTAACAAGAAATGGAGATCTTGAGAAACTAGAGAAGGTCGGAAGAAGAATTTTAAGGAAAATACTGTGAGCTAAAAGAAATGATAATGCTGAATACAGGTTAAGACCAAACAGAGAGCTATATCTGAAAACGGAGAAACTAACTGATGTAATGAGGAAGAGGAAACTACAGTTTTTTGGACATATATTCAGAATGGATAACAACAGACTAACCAAGCGGATATTCACATTACTCAATAGCTACAAATCCATGCCAGCATGGTTCACAGAGACTGAAAAGGACATTGAAAATGCTGGAGTTACAATAAACACAATAGAAAACAGAACACATTTCAGAAAGGCAGTTCAAAAGGCAGAATTTCAGGAGAGAAAGAAAATAACTAGACGAAAGTGGACTCAAGAAGAAAGGGAACAACACTCTAAAAGGATGAAGGAAATTTGGAAACTGAAGAAACCTAATACAATGAAGAGTAGCCAAAGCTGATTCATCGTACCCTCCAAATGGGTTATTCGAAAGAAAAAAAAAAAAAGGAACCATCCCGGCATTTGCCTCTAGCGATTTAGGGAAATCACGGAAAACCTAAATCAGGATGGCCGGACGCGGGACTGAACCGTCGTCCTTCCGAATGCGAGTCCAGTGTGCTAGCCACTGCGCCACCTCGCTCGGTCAAAACAGGCACTGTGACACATCACCCCAGTCACGTTGTCTGTGTAAACGTCTCATCCATCAAGGCATTTGTAGCAGTAGTAGTGTTGTGACATTATTGTTCATATTTTTTAAACAATTTTTTGTAAATATTTTATTGAAACTGTTAAAGCAGAAGTAGAGACATCTTCTTTGAAGTGAAATCGATACTGAAACTCTTTGATAAGATTAAAATGAATGTACATATTAAGAAAAAGGGTGTAATATTTACTTTCAAATATTGTAAAGATACCCATTTGTTTTAATTGTTAAATGTAAAAGGGTGCTATAATGTAATTATGTATGTAATAGTTACTGGCACTCACTTAGGGCTGTATGACATATGTGTAGTGTAAAAGATGGTGTAGTTCCGTCAGCAACGGAAAGCTGTCTAAGCGTAGGAAAAGGTGGGAGCGGAAGCGTTTGGCGGGCGCGAACAAAGTCAGTCGGT
This sequence comes from Schistocerca cancellata, assembly GCF_023864275.1. Lineage (NCBI taxonomy): Eukaryota > Metazoa > Arthropoda > Insecta > Orthoptera > Acrididae > Schistocerca > Schistocerca cancellata. Next base: position 158,113,256 of record NC_064637.1, read on the forward strand.
GGCCAGTGATCTTAGAGGCAGTGCGTACAGCGCCAGCATAGTGTGGAGTGCGCCGTACTGTTGTACCTTGCCTCGGTTGGAAACTGCAGTTTATCACGGCCTGGTATGGGGAGAAAAACCGGCTGTTCATTATAAGATGGATCATCGCTACGAAGAGGAAGTAGGTCCGACGTGGATAACTGCTCTTGGCCGTTCTGATATTAATGCAGTTCTTGCCACCAGTGCCACCGTCGCTGATGACAGCTTACAGGGTACGACATTTCAGCTGTGTATTATAGTGTGTGCCAGGAAGTCGAAGTGTGCTTTAAGAATAATAACCACCACCCAAATTAACAATTGTGTCCACCTGGTAATTTATCCCGCTCATAAACCAAGCAGGATCCTAACCTGGTACATGAAAATTCCGAGTGATCTGTATTCAGCCAAGACTGTGAAATCTTTAATATATTGTTGGCAAATCAGTGATTAATCAGTGAAATAATTGATGGAAAGAATAACTGAGAATTTCATAATTAACATTGCTATTATTTTCTGTGTTAAAATGATCACGTAAGTTTATGCCAGATTCAGAGACCACATTAGATAAATTGTTTGGTGCTTTCACAACACGTATTAATGAAAGAAAATACTAAGTTGATGATTAATGGTGATAAATAGTAACGTTAAACAGTTTAGAGTGAATGAATGAAATGTTGAGTACCAAATATGTTGATGTAGAGACCCCCCCTGTCCAAATTTACTTTTGCTTTCATGAAATCAGTCTGTTTGCTTAAGCAATTGGGTACTGTAGTTTTGTTTCGAGCGGCTAAACTTTTTCTGTATTGCTGAACCATCTTTTACCTAAATCTAAAGTGAAGTCTGTTAGGTAAGTAGGGAGTTGCAGTCTTTTCTGCTGGCTTACTCAGCTTCATTACGAGTGACTAATTAGATTGGCGAATAATAGTGTACCACCAACCACATATATTGTTATCGATGCAGAATAGTAGGCTAACTACTGTTATTTGCCACACCTCTCAACTAATGACTTATTTGAAGAATCGAGTTAAAGTCTGATGCTTATTCGTTAGGTTAACACACACGGTTTTTACAATTGTTTTTGTGGTTTTGCTATCCGGATAGGTAACTGTATTTCTGTTTGTTACATTGCTTATTATTACAGTTCGCTTTGCATGACAGTATGTTTTGTAAACCAATTCAGAGAATACATAATACATGCAAGCATTACATCTGGTTTTACATAACAGGATAGTAAATAACACACACAAGTCAAAAGGAGGAATATTACAGTATGAGGGGCGTTCAATAGGGAATGCAACATATTTTTTCTCTTGGACAATTTAGGTTGAAAAACGTATAATTTGTTGTGCGGCATCGTGGAGTATTCCCGTTTTAGTCCCTGTACTTTCCTGAAGTTCTGATGGGTAGCGCCACTGTATGTAGCCTTCAAAATGGCTTCTGTGACGGAGGTGCTTTCCAAGCAAAGAGATATCATTGAGTCTCTTTTGGCGCACAACCAGAGCGTCGCAGATATTCAGAGGCGCTTGCAGAATGTCAAACCTCTGGAAAAGAACAAAAGCACGGTGAGTCGTTGCGCGAGGCGGCTGTCATCATCACAATAAGGTCGCACGAACGCATCCGATCTGCCGCGTTCCAGTCGTCCTGCAGTGGTGGAAAGTGTGGACACTCTCATTCGATTGTCCGCCGCTCGTGGTCTCGCGGTAGCGTTCTCGCTTCCCGAGCTCGGGGTCCCGGGTTCGATTCCCGTCGGGGTCAGGGATTTTCACCTGCCTCGAGATGACTGGGTGTTTGTGTTGTCCTCATCATTTCATCATCATCCAGGAAAGTGGCGCAATTGGACTGAGCAAAGATTGGGTAATTGTACGGGCGCTGATAACCACGCTGTTGAGCGCCCCACAAACCAAACATCATCATCATCACTCTCATTCGATGGATCAGAATTGAACACCTCCCTGCTCAATACATCTCTCTTGGTAGTTATGACACACTCTTCCACCAGTTGGGATACCCAGAGGTATGTGCGTGCTGCGTTCATCGCAGAAGGCCATAAACAGCCTTGGTCCAATGAAGGATGCACTGCAGAAGAAACAGTACATGGATGATTGAGAGCTCACTGGTGCAACAAGTGGTTGGCTCTGATGTCGACCAGAAGAGTGACGTCATGCAGGCATACAGACCTCCCCAGAAAAGTGACGTAAGGCCGTCACACTGATGGCAGACTGCGTGGAGGAATTGGTTTTTGTAGCCGAAAGAGGGGGGAATAGTGCAGTATTGCAGTCCTGCATAAAACAAACCTGCTTTCAGAAACAAAAGTGTGCCATTACATATTGAACGGGCGTCGTCGTAGTAGTAGTGGGTGACAAAAACAAAGTGATTTGACAGTGGAACAGGGGATGGAGAAATGTTGTCGGTACACTGCTATCTGCCTGCCCTGTAGGGATGCGGAAGCAACAGCTTTGCAATTCAGTACCGAATTCTTTCGCACGTTGACCCTTAACCGGCAGTAATTAGTTGCGCGATCAAAGAGAGTTATCACTTTTCTGTACTTTTGAGGTACTAGCTGCAGTATTTTGCGTATTATACACTCCTGGAAATGGGTAAAAGAACACATTGACACCAGTGTGTCAGACCCACCATACTTGCTCCGGACACTGCGAGAGGACTGTACAAGCAATGATCACACGCACGGCACAGCGGACACACCAGGACCCGCGGTGTTGGCCGTCGAATAGCGCTAGCTGCGCAGCATTTGTGCACCGCCGCCGTCAGTGTCAGCCAGTTTGCCGTGGCATACGGAGCTCCATCGCAGTCTTTATCACTGGTAGCATGCCACGACAGCGTGGACGTGAACCGTATGTGCAGTTGACGGACTTTGAGCGAGGGCGTATAGTGGGCATGCGGGAGGCCGGGTGGACGTACCGCCGAATTGCTCAACACGTGGGGCGTGAGGTCTCCACAGTACATCGATGTTGTCGCCAGTGGTCGGCGGAAGGTGCACGTGCCCGTCGACCTGGGACCGGACCGCAGCGACACACGGATGCACGCCAAGACCGTAGGATCGTATGCAGTGCCGTAGGGGACCGCACCGCCACTTCCCAGCAAATTAGGGACACTGTTGCTCCTGGGGTATCGGCGAGGACCATTCGCAACCGTCTCCATGAAGCTGGGCTACGGTCCCGCACACCGTTAGGCCGTCTTCCGCTCACGCCCCAATACCGTGCAGCCCGCCTCCAGTGGTGTCGCGACAGGCGTGAATGGAGGGACGAATGGAGACGTGTCGTCTTCAGCGATGAGAGTCGCTTCTGTCTTGGTGCCAATGATGGTCGTATGCATGTTTGGCGCCGTGCAGGTGAGCGCCACAATCAGGACTGCATACGACCGAGGCACACAGGGCCAACACCCGGCATCATGGTGTGGGGAGCGATCTCCTACACTGGCCGTACACCACTGGTGATCGTCGAGGGGACACTGAATAGTGCACGGTACATCCAAACCGTCATCGAACCCATCGTTCTACCATTCCTAGACCGGCAAGGGAACTTGCTGTTCCAACAGGACAATGCACGTCCGCATGTATCCCGTGCCACCCAACGTGCTCTAGAAGGTGTAAGTCAACTACCCTGCCCAGCAAGATCTCCGGATCTGTCCCCCATTGAGCATGTTTGGGACTGGATGAAGCGTCGTCTCACGCGGTCTGCACGTCCAGCACGAACGCTGGTCCAACTGAGGCGCCAGGTGGAAATGGCATGGCAAGCCGTTCCACAGGACTACATCCAGCATCTCTACGATCGTCTCCATGGGAGAATAGCAGCCTGCATTGCTGCGAAAGGTGGATATACACTGTACTAGTGCCGACATTGTGCATGCTCTGTTGCCTGTGTCTATGTGCCTGTGGTTCTGTCAGTGTGATCATGTGATGTATCTGACCCCAGGAATGTGTCAATAAAGTTTCCCCTTCCTGGGACAATGAATTCACGGTGTTCTTATTTCAATTTCCAGGAGTGTAAAACTAGTCGGGTTGGGATATCAATAGTACTTCGCCACTTTACTCGGTCTTTCCACCATTCTTCTTCCACAATTTGGTTCCGTAGCAGATTCCTCCTCCTTAACCTCATCTTTATTGTGTTCATCCATCTTGTTCTTGGTCTTCCACTTGGTCTCTTGCCCTCAATCTTGAACTCCATCATTTCTCTTGGTATTCTTCTCTCCCATCCTCTTCACATACCCAAACCATTTTAATCTATTCTTTTAAATTTTCTTAGTCAACTTCTCCACTCCAGTTTCCTTCCTACAATCTTCATTTTACATTCTGTCTCTCCTCCTCTTCCCTAGCATACTTCTCAGAAACTTCATTTCAGTGGATCGTATCCCACTCTCCTCTAGTCATAGTCCAAGTCTCTGAGCCGTAAATTAGGTGTGAAGTAAGTCTTGTATAGCACCAGCTTGCACCTCATTGGCACTTCCCTTCCTCACACCGAGCCCTCACACACTGGTAGAACGTACTACTCTGTTGTATTCTTTTGCTAATTTCTGCCTCCAAACATGTATTCCCCATTAATACAGTTCCCAGATATTTAAAGTCGTCCACTATTTCAATATCCCATCCCTTAATATGAATTTGTCCCTTATCCTCTCTATCCGCTCTGGTTACCACCATGGTCTTGCTTTTCTCCACACTAAATTTCTTTCCATATTTCTCGACCTTATCATTTAAGATGTCTATTTGTTTTGTACCTCCTTACTGCTTGTTCCCCACACCACAGTATCATCAGCAAATAGTAACAGCATCATCTCCCTTCCTCTAAGGGCTTCTTTCGTCTCTTTGACTATTTCATCCATCACCATTGTAAATAGTAGGGGTGATATCACAGTTCCTTGTCTTAGTCCCGTAACATTCTTAAACCATTCAGTTCTTCCAACTGGTGTCTGCACACAAGTAGAGCTTTTTTCATACATTGCCTGGATGACTTCAAGTGTTTGCTTTTCAACTCCCTTTTCCCTGGGAACACTGTCATATGCTTTCGCTAGGTCGAGAAATGTCGTCACCAGATCTTCCCCATACTCCCAATGTCTTTCCATCAACTGTCTCATACTAAAGATTGGGTCCACTGTTGATCTACCATGTCGAAAGCCATACTGAACTTACCAGAAAACAGTCAAATGATATTCCACGGTCTTGCTATTTAATGTTCAATGAAGTTTTAAGTTAACACAGTAACATGTTAATTATTTACCCAGTACCGTTCCTACTCTACAATTTAGCTCTACTTGTAACAATCAACAAAGGATTTTTTCTTTTTTTTCAGCTGTAACGTAAACCAGTACTGACTATTTGAAAATGTTAAACATTTGGCACAAGCACGGAAATATTAATCAGACAAGGTGTTCATGGTGTAACACTTTTCATTTCCGCAACTTCAGTACGTAGCTGTGGGCCACGTGTACCCATACCCTTTGATGTAGTCTAGGCCTCATTCCAGTGATACAGAATCCCAACACACTTTTCCTTGCATCAGGTGTTGTTCCTTTAACGAAAACGCGATTTTCACCACATAGCAGTTGAAGTAATGGTCACTGTATGACACAAGATAGACACAGAATGTAAACATGGTACTTACTTTGCCCTGAGATACCGACTAAGTCCATCGTAGAACACATCTGTTCCCAAGACGTGCTGCATCATACGGATCACTGAGCCACCTACAAAGAAACGATACACAGTGCTTAGATCTCGTACACTCACTGTTTGTTTCCGAGTCCGACAAAAGCTGGTAAAGGCATTTAGGCAGATCTCGACACAGTTGAGAAAACGCGCTATTGCCAAAACTTTATTTGGAGGGAGGAAGGAGTGCTCCAGCATACGTAGAAGTTCACTATATGTAGCTTATGCAACATGGATGATACAGTGATTCGGAGCGCAATGTGAGCTGAGTACATAGACATACATAATGTGACATTTACTTACTAATAAATCTACCCAAGGGAAACACTTCGACTTTGATCAGCTTTGAATATGTTGTATTGAAGAGTAAAATGAAAGACAGATATTTCTCACACGTACCCATGTAGTCATTAAAGGGGGTGAAACACCCCCACTCAAAAAAGAATTTTTCTCGAAATACATCCCCCGCTATTTTGTTTTTGATTTCGACATTTGACTAACATCAAAACGTATAGCATCGCTATTATGAAATTCAAACGTATAAGATGAAGTGGTATTCCAAAGCTGCATTTTGCGTTTGTCAGAAATAAGGGAGAAGTATATATATATATATATATATATATACAGGGTGTTTCAAAAATGACCGGTATATTTGAAACGGCAATAAAAACTAAACGAGCAGCGATAGAAATACACCGTTTGTTGCAATATGCTTGGGACAACAGTACATTTTCAGGCGGACAAACTTTCGAAATTACAGTAGTTACAATTTTCAACAACAGATGGCGCTGTGGTCTGGGAAACTCTATAGTACGATATTTTCCACATATCCACCATGCGTAGCAATAATATGGCGTAGTCTCTGAATGAAATTACCCGAAACCTTTGACAACGTGTCTGGCGGAATGGCTTCACATGCAGATGAGATGTACTGCTTCAGCTGTTCAATTGTTTCTGGATTCTGGCGGTACACCTGGTCTTTCAAGTGTCCCCACAGAAAGAAGTCACAGGGGTTCATGTCTGGCGAATAGGGAGGCCAATCCACGCCGCCTCCTGTATGTTTCGGATAGCCCAAAACAATCACACGATTATCGAAATATTCATTCAGGAAATTAAAGACGTCGACCGTGCGATGTGGCCGGACACCATCTTGCATAAACCACGAGGTGTTCGCAGTGTCGTCTAAGGCAGTTTGTACCGCCACAAATTCACGAAGAATGTCCAGATATCGTGATGCAGTAATCGTTTCGGATGTGAAAAATGGGCCAATGATTCCTTTGGAAGAAATGGCGGCCCAGACCAGTACTTTTTGAGGATGCAGGGACGATGGGACTGCAACATGGGGCTTTTCGGTTCCCCATATGCGCCAGTTCTGTTTATTGACGAAGCCGTCCAGGTAAAAATAAGCTTCGTCAGTAAACCAAATGTTGCCCACATGCATATCGCCGCCATCAATCCTGTGCACTATATCGTTAGCGAATGTCTCTCGTGCAGCAATGGTAGCGGCGCTGAGGGGTTGCGGCGTTTGAATTTTGTACGGATAGAGGTGTAAACTCTGGCGCACGAGACGATACGTGGACGTTGGCGTCATTTGGACCGCAGCTGCAACACGGCGAACGGAAGCCCGAGGCCGCTGTCGGATCACCTGCTGCACTAGCTGCGCGTTGCCCTCTGCGGTTGCCGTACGCGGTCGCCCTACCTTTCCAGCACGTTCATCCGTCACGTTCCCAGTCCGTTGACATTTTTCAAACAGATCCTTTATTGTATCGCTTTTCGGTCCTTTGGTTACATTAAACCTCCATTGAAAACTTCGTCTTGTTGCAACAACACTGTGTTCTAGGTGGTGGAATTCCAACACCAGAAAAATCCTCTGTTCTAAGGAATAAACCGTGTTGTCTACAGCACACTTGCCCGTTGTGAACAGCACACGCTTACAGCAGAAAGACGACGTACAGAATGGCGCACCCACAGACTGCGTTGTCTTCTATATCTTTCACATCACTTGCAGCGCCATCTGTTGTTGAAAATTGTAACTACTGTAATTTCGAAAGTTTGTCCGCCTGAAAATGTACTGTTGTCCCAAGCATATTGCAACAAACGGTGTATTTCTATCGCTGCTCGTTTAGTTTTTATTGCCGTTTCAAATATACCGGTCATTTTTGAAACACCCTGTATACATCCACGTTGCATTCCTCCACGGCAGACCGTCATTGCACAGTATTACTCTTCGTTTTTGGAGCATCACCTGCGACCAGCTTTGCGAAAGAAGTGGCGACACTTTCTGCGCTACCCACCCGTCATGTTGCACGACAATGCGCGGGCGCATACAGCGCAAGCTGTGGCTGCTCTGTTCGTCGATGTGACTGTGAAGTAGTTTACCATCCGGCATACTCTCCGGACTTAAGGGACATAGGTCCTTGTGACTTTGATTTGATTCCGAAGATGAAGGAACCACTTCGTGGCATTCACTTCAAAACTGTTCCAAAGATTCGACAGGCCGTAGACCGCTCCATTCGCACCATCAACAGAACAGGCTCTGCTAACGGTATACTACGCTTTTCACATCGCTGACAACGGCTTCTACACAACGCTGATGACTACTTTGAAGGACAGCAACAGGTGCTTGTAAATAAATAGTTGCCACTATTTAAGTCCCAAGCCTCGTGTATATAGGGTGCGGCGCTTAAATGTGGACAAATGAAACTTTAGTTTAAAAGCAAGTTTTTTAAAACAAAATACAAATGAAAATAAAAATCCTTTTGCGTATAAGTAGTGCTATCTCTGAAGAATATACTCGATGTAATCCGTTTCAGCCACAATGACCGCCTCCCGTCTCGTCCTGAAGGATCGTACGCGCTCTCGGAAACAGCGCTGTCCACATTCGCAAATGCTGCTTCGATAGCGGAACGTAGAAGTGCGTCATTAGGGCGTCTCGTCTTATTCATAACTCTTTCGACTACACTCCAAACATTGTAGTTGAGGGGGTTCAAACCCGGGCTATTCGGGGTCCAGAACTGCTTTGACCAGAACGTGTCAACGTTATCCGAGAGCCAGCTTTGGACTAAGTGGCTCGTATTAGCCGGTGCTCCCCGAGGCCATAGTTACCATCCACGGTTTAACGGCATTCATCAAAACTTGCAGTAAACTTCTTTTGTGACAGCTTGATCCTCTTCAATGACATGTGGTGGCATGACATCACACAACACCGAGAAGGTCAACCGCAGACTGCTCCGAGGCATTACACTTGGCCACAATATCGAAAACAGTTGATGTCTGGTACACAAAGAATCGAATTAACTCAATAGCGCGAAGGCTATCGATAATCGCGGCTCTTCGGTTGTACTCCACACTTGTCCGTAACCTCTCTGCCATTTTGAGGTTCTGACTGTTTACTAGGTGCCTATGGCTTCTCCAGTCGCGTCCTACGGCGGAACTACGATATGGCGGAATATTCAAACTAAAATTTGTCCGAATGTAAGTGCCGTATGTTGTATATATTAATTTTGGGAAATATAAAAATTACTTAACGGCTGAAAGCAAGGGCAAACTACAACCGTAAATTTTCCCGAGGGCATGATTAAGATTATATGATGATGGCGTCTTCTTGGGTAAAACATTCCGGAGGTAAAATAGTCCCCCATTCGGATCTCCGGGCGCAGACTACTCAGGAGGACGTCGTTACCAGCAGAAACAAAACTGGCTTTCAACGGATCGGAGCGTGAAATGTCAGATCCCTTAATCGGGCAGGTAGGTTAGAAAATTTAAAAAGGGAAATGGATAGGTTAAAGTTAGATATAGTAGGAGTTAGTGAAGTTCGGTGGCAGGAGGAACAAGACATTTGGTCAGGTGAATACAGGGTTATAAATACAAAATCAAATAGGGGTAATGCAGGAGTAGGTTTAATAATGAATAAAAAAATAGGAATGCAGGTAAGCTACATCAAACAGCATACTAAACGCATTATTGTGGCCAAGATAGACACGAAGCCCACGCCTACTACAGTAGTACAAGTTTATATGCCAACTAGCTCTGCAGATGACGAAGAAATTGATGAAACGTATGATGAAATAAAACAAAATTATTCAGATAGTGAAGGGAGACGAAAATTTAATAGTCATGGGAGACTGGAATTCGGTAGTAGGAAAAGGGAGAGAAGGAAACGTAGTAGGTGAATATGGATTGGGGGGAAGAAATGAAAGAGGAAGCCGCCTGGTAGAATTTTCCACACATCATAACTTAATCATAGCTAACACTTGGTTCAAGGATCATAAAAGAAGGTTGTATACATGGATGAAGCCTAGAGATACTGACAGGTTTCAGATAGATTATATAATGATAAACAGAGATTTAGGAACCATGTTTTAAATTGTAAGACATTTCCAGGGGCAGATGTGGACTCTGACCACAATCTGTTGGTTATGAACTGTAGATTAAAACTGAAGAAACTGCAAAAAGGTGGAAATTTAAGGAGATGGGACCTGGATAAACTGAAAGAACCAGAGGTTGTACAGAGTTTCAGGGACAGCATAATGGAACAATTGACAGGAATGGGGGAAAGATGTACAGTAGAAGAAGAATGGGTAGCTTTGAGGGATGAAGTAGTGAAGGCAGCAGAGGATCAAGTAGGTAAAAAGACGAGGGCTAATAGAAATCCTTCGGTAACAGAAGAGATATTGAACTTAATTGATGAAAGGAGAAAATACGAAAATGCAGAAAATGAAACAGGCAAAAAGGAGTACAAACGTCTGAAAAATGAGATCGACTGGAACTACAAAATGGCTAAGCGGGGATGCCTAGAGGACAAATGTAAGATTGCAGAGGCTTATCTCACTAGGGGTAAGATAGATACCGCCTACAGGAAAACTGAAGAGACCTTTGGAGAAAAGAGAGCCACTTGTATGAATATCAAGAGCTCAGATGGAAACCCAGTCCTAAGCAAAGAAGGGAAAGCAGAAAGGTGGAAGGAGTATATAGAGGATCTATACAAGGGCGATGTATTTGAGGACAATATTATGGAAGAGGATGTAGAAGAAGATGAAATTGATGATACTGCGTGAATAGTTTGAGAGAGTACTGAAAGACCTGAGTCGAAACAAGTCCCTTGGAGTAGACAACATTCCATTAGAACTACTGACAGCCTTGGGAGAGCCAGGCCTAACAAAACTCTACCATCTGGTGAGCAAGATGTATGAGACAGGCGAAATACCCTCAGACTTCAAGAAGAATATAATAATTCCAATCCCAAAGAAAGTAGGTGTTGACAGATGTCAAAATTAACGAACTATCAGTTTAATAAGTCTCAGCTGCAAAATACTAACACGAAGTCTTTACAGACGAATGGGAAAAGAAGTAGAAGTCGACCTCGTGGAAGATGTTTGGATTCCGTACAAATATTGGAACACGTGAGGCAATATTGACCCTACGACTTATCTTAGAAGAAAGATTAAGGAAACGCATACCTGCGTTTCTAGCATTTGTGGACTTAGAGAAAGCTTTTGACAATGTTGACTGGAATACTCTCTTTCAAATTCTGAAGGTGGCAGGGGTAAAATACAGGGAGCCAAAGGCTATTTACAATTTGTACAGAAACCAGATGGCAGTTATAAGAGTCGAGGGACATGAAAGGGAAGCAGTGGTTGGGAACGGAGTGAGACAGGGTTGTAGCCTCTCTCCGATGTTATTCAATCTGTATATTGAGCAAGCAGTAAAGGAAACAAAAGAAAAATTCGGAATAGGTATTAACATCCATGGAGAAGAAATAAAAACTTTGAGGTTCGCCGATGAAATTGTAATTGTGTCAGACAGCAAAGTACCTCGAAGAGCAGCTGAACGGAATGGACAGTGTCTTGAAAGGAGGGTATAAGATGAACATCAACAAAAGCAAATCGAGGATAATGGAATGTAGTCGAATTAAATCAGGTGATGCTGTGGGAATTAGATTAGGAAATGAGACGCTTAAAGTAGTAAAGGAGTTTTGCTATTTTGGGAGCAAAATAACTTATGATGGCCGAAGTAGAGAGGATATAAAATGTAGACTGGCAATGGCAAGGAAAGCGTGTCTGAAGAACAGAAGTTTGTTAACATCGAGTATAGAATTAAGTGTCAGGAAGTCGTTCCTGAAAGTATTTGTATGAAGTGTAGCCATGTACGGAAGTGAAAAATGGACGATAAATAGTTTGGACAAGAAGAGAATAGAGGCTTTCGAAATGTGGTGCTGTAGAAGAATGCTGAAGATTAGATGGGTAGATCACATAACTAATGAGGAGGTATTGAATATTATTGGAGAGAAGTTCTTGGCACATTTTGACAAGAAGAAGGAATCGGTTGGTAGGGCACGCTCTGAATCATCAAGGGATCACCAATTTAGTATTGGAGGGCAGCGTGGAGGGTAAAAATGGTAGGGGGAGACCAAGAGATGAATACACTAAGCAGATTCAGGAGGATGTAGGTTGCAGTAGATACTGGGAGATGAAGAAGCTTGCACAGGATAGAGTAGCATGGAGAGCTGCATCAAACCAATCTTGGACTGAAGACCACAACAACAGCAACAAAAAATTACTTGTGTTATATTTTTGTTTTCCTTTTACATTTTGTCTATTTTTTGTTTTCAACCTATAACCTTCTAAGATTTTGTTACGTTATATTTGTAGTAGTTTGTACATTAGTGATGTAACATTTTTTTAAATCTGTACAATAATGGGGACGAAATGCTTAGTGCACTTTGATTTTATGCGCCAGGCAAACTGGTTTCTAAATGATTGTTTCGCAACTTTAACGGTAGTATGAGCATGTATAAAAGATGTGTATGTGTCTTATTTTGCTCTGCACTGCAACATATTCAAAGTCGATCAAAATCGATGTTTATCCGTTGGACAGGTTTGTTTGTAGTTAGTCAGTCACGTACATAGTCTATAGTTAGCGCGATATACACTCATGCTCATAAATTAAGCCCATAAACCCCCCCCCCCCATAAATTAAGGATAATGCTGATACATGGTGAAACAATGATCTGGTGGGCGGTTTGCGGGTTTAAATCACCTCGGGGTATGACTATGCGGTGCATTTGACCTGCGGTCGTCGCACGGTGGCGCTGGCAGCAGTCCACATACGCAGAGGTGTGTCGGTGCATGTCAGAGTACCTTGCAGCGAGTAAGTGTGCAGACGTTTTCAGACGTGCTAATAGTGACTGTGTGTTGAAAATGGCTCAAAGAACATATATTGATGACGTTATGAGGGGTAGAATACCAGGGCGACTGGAGGCTGGTCAAACACAGCAGGTCGTAGCACGGGCCCTCCGTGTGCCACAAAGTGTGATCTCAAGATTATGGCAACGACTCCAGCAGACAGGAAACGTGTCCAGGCGCTACAGTACGGGACGTCCACAGTGTACAACACCACAAGAAGACCGATATCTCACCATCAGTGCCCGCAGACGGCCACGGAGTACTGCAGGTAGCCTTGCTCAGGACCTTACTGCAGCCACTGGAACAGTTGTCTCCAGACACACAGTCTACAGACGACTGAACAGACATGATCTATTCGGCCAGAGACATGCAAGGTGCATTCCACTGACGCCTGGTCACAGGAGAGCCCATAAGGTACATGGTCATTGGAACAGTGGTCCCACGTTATGTTCACGGACGAGTCCAGGTATAGTCTGAACAGTGATTCTGGCCGGATTTTCATCTGGCGTGAACCAGGAACCAGATACCGTCCCCTTAATGTCCTTGAAACGGACCTGTATGGAGGTCGTGGTTTGATGATGTGGGGTAGGATTATGATTGGTGCACGTACACCCTTGCATGTCTTTGACAGAGGAACTGCAACAGGTCAGGAGTATCGGGACGTCATTTTGCACCAGTATGTCCGCCTTTTCAGGGGCGCAGTGGGTCCCACCTTCCTCCTGATGGATGATAACGCACGGCCCGACCGAGCTGCCATCGTGGAGCAATACCTTGAAACATAAGCTATCAGGCGAATGGAGTGGCCTGCCCGTTCTCCAGACCTAAACCCAATCGAGCACGCCTGGGATGCTCTCGGTCAACGTATCGCTGCACGTCTTCAAACCTCTACGACACTTCAGGAGCTCCGACAGGCCCTGGTGCAAGGATGGGAGGCTATACCCCAGCAGCTGCTCGACCACCTGATCCAGAGTATGCCAACCCGTTGTGCGGCCTGTGTACGTGTGCATGGTGATCATAACCCATATTGATGTCAGGGTACGTGCGCAGGAAACAGTGGCATTCTGTAGCACATGTGTTTCGGGACGGTTTTCTCATCACCAATACGGTGGACTTACAGATCTGTGTCGTGTGTGTTCCCTATGTGCCTATGCTATTAGCGCCAGTTTTGTGTAGTGCCACGTTGTGTGGCACCACGTTCTGCAATTATCCTTAATTTATGAGCCCTAGTGTATATTGTGATTATGTCCAATGGTAAACATTACAGAATATTAACATATTTTGTTTTTCCATAGGTATGCATGCTGCGCATTCGAAGTTCAGTTCACATAACACATAAAATTTAATAACACAAGTAAGTACTCCGACAAACGAAACATTGAAACTTCCTGGCAGATTAAATTTCATTCTAGAAACGAAACATTGCTTCCCTGCCCATCGCCACATTTGTCTGTTGCGGGGATGTAAAGTGATAGCGGAGGCACGTGGTATAGTCAGTTTAATGCGACCACCTGTCAGAATCCTGAATAACCACCTGTGCAGTACAGACGAGCAGTGAGAAAGTCAGTGAGGTTCTGGTAGGCACTGAGAGGCATGTGCAGCCATGCCAACTCCAGCTGTGCCATGTTTCTCGGTCGACGATCCGTGGTGCAAACACCCCAATCGAGGTGGTCCCACAGATTATGCACTTTGTTTGGATCCGGGGAGTTTGGTGGACAGGGAACAGATAAACTCATCCTGGTCCTCTTTCAACCACGCGTGTTCGCTGCAAGCTGTATGACACGTAGCAGTGTCCTGTTGGTTGATGCCATCACACACAGGATGAAACAAGTAGCACTTAGAAGTGGACATGGTCCCCAAGGATACATCTATTGTTCCTTTCAGAGTGTCTAGATGACCCAGGGAATGCCACGAAGACATTCCCCAGACCAAGACGCTCTCTCCCCTAGCCCCAATCCGTGTGACGATTGTTTCAGGGTTGTACACGCCAACGGCCATCTGACCCGTGGAGCACAAAACGTGATTCGTCTGAAAAGGCTACCTGTCGCCACTCAAAGCGCCTCCAGCAGCGTCATTGGTTTCCTAAATCGATCTTCTGTCCCCATTGAACAGCAGTGCACGAACCAGGCACCTACTGCAGAGGCCCTGGTGCAGCAGTGTTCGTTGAATGGCCCCCGAGGGGACACTGCTGGTAGCCCCTTGGTTCATCAAGACTGTCAACAGTTGCACGTCTTTTTATACGTGGGATTCACAGTCATGTAGAACTTCATAAAATGGTTCAAATGGCTCTGAGCACTATGGGACTCAACTGCTGTGGTCATAAGTCCCCTAGAACTTAGAACTACTTAAACCTAACTAACCTATGGACAGCACACAACACCCAGTCATCACGAGGCACAGAAAATCCCTGACCCCGCCGGGAATCGAACCCGGGAAACCGGGCGTGGGAAACTTCATAAAAGACATCATATTTTCTTTATTTCACGATTGCAATTTCGGCCTTAGGCCATTATCAAGTAAAGCTGAAAATACAGAGTGTTTTTAAACTATTTAGCAAAGTCGTTGTGTATCGTGATATTCTGCCGATTACACAGGATAAAAATGCAATTGCATGAGCATTTGACTTACATGTTATGGCTATTAGGCCATGTCAACCTAAAATGAGGTGACACATTTATATGTCGTTGTCATTACTATTAAATACACTGGTGACGCTGTTAAATAGTGGTAGCACACATATCCATATGTCATACAACAACACAGTCTGTAGACACTGATGTTCGTCGGCCCATCACTAGTCGTATAGTCACTAAACTGCAGCGGCAGATTACTGTTTACAGGCTATTGGTGGCCGTTCTGGCGCGTAAACGGATTACGTTATTTTATATAATCGACACAGAAAATACTTAGTACACTGTCATATCATTTTAGTATACCATGTCGACGATCAATTCCTGTGCTTATTACTTATGCAAAGTTCGAGAAATGTCACGCAAACTAGGCGGCCGGGGTGGCCGAGCGGTTCTAGGTGCTTCAGTCCGGAACCACGCGACTGCTACGGTCGCAGGTTCGAATCCTGCCTCGGGCTTGGATGTGTGTGATGTCCTTAGGTTAGTTAGGTTTAAGTAGTTCTAAGTCTAGACACGTAACGTGTATCCACAGGACATGTGGCCTGTAATTGAAGAAGTGTCATGATGATCTCTCCATTGGCAAAAGATTCCGGAATAGTCCCCCATTCGGATCTCCGGGAGGGGACTGCCAAGGGGGAGGTTACCATGAGAAAAAGATTGAATAATCAACGAAAGGATAACGTTCTACGAGTCGGGGCGTGGAATGTCAGAAGGTTGAACGTGGTAGGGAAACAAGAAAATCTGAAAAGGGAAATGCAAAGGCTCAATCGAGATATAGTAGGGGTTAGTGAAGTGAAGTGGAAGGAAGACAAGGATTTCTGGTCAGATGAGTATCGGGTAATATCAACAGCAGCAGAAAATGGTATAACAGGTGTAGGATTCGCTATGAATAGGAAGGTAGGGGGAGAGGGTGTGTTACTGTGAACAGTTCAGTGACTGGGTTGTTCTAATCAGAATCGACAGCAGACCGACAACGATAGTTCAGGTATACATGCCGACGTCGCAAGCTGAAGATGAACAGATAGAGAAAGTGTATGAGGATATTGAAAGGGTAATGCAGTATGTAAAGGGGGACGAAAATCTAATAGTCATGGGCGACTGGAATGCAGTTGTAGGGGAAGGAGTAGAAGGAAAGGTTACAGGAGAATATGGTCTTGGGACAAGGAATGAAAGAGGAGAAAGACTGATTGAGTTCTGTAACAAGTTTCAGCTAGTAATAGCGAATACCCTGTTCAAGAATCACAAGAGGAGGAGGTATACTTGGAAAAGGCCGGGAGATACGGGAAGATTTCAATTAGATTACATCATGGTCAGGCAGAGATTCCGAAATCAGATCCTGGATTGTAAAACGTACCCAGGAGCAGATATTAACACAGATCACAATATAGTAGTGATGAAGAGTAGGCTGAAGTTCAAGACATTAGTCAGGAAGAATCAATACGCAAAGAAGTGGGACACGGAAGTACTAAGGAATGACGAGATACGTTTGAAGTTCTCTAACGCTATAGATACAGCAATAAGGAATAGCGAAGTAGGCAGTACAGTTGAAGAGGAATGGACATCTCTAAAAAGGGCCATCACAGAAGTTGGGAAGGAAAACATAGGTACATAGAAGGTAGCGGCGAATAAACCATGGGTAACAGAAGAAATACTGCAGTTGATTGATGAAAGGAGGAAGTACAAACATGTTCCGGGATAATCAGGAATACAGAAATACAAGTTGCTGAGGAATGAAATAAATAGGAAGTGCAGGGAATCTAAGACGAAATGGCTGCAGGAAAAATGTGAAGAGATCGAAAAAGATATGATTGTCGGAAGGACAGACTCACCATACAGGAAAGTCAAAACAACCTTTGGTGACATTAAAAGCAACGGTGGTAACATTAAGAGTGCAACGGGAATTCCACTGTTAAATGCAGAGGAGAGAGCAGATAGGTGGAAAGAATACATTGGAAGCCTCTATGAGGGTGAAGATTTGTCTGTCGTGACAGAAGTAGAACAGGAGTCGATTTAGAAGAGATAGGGGATCCAGTATTAGAATCGGAATTTAAAACAGCTTTGGAGGACTTGCGGTCAAATAAGGCAGAAGGGATAGATAACATTCCATCAGAATTTCTCAAAACATTGGGGGAAGTGGCAACAAAACTACTGTTCACGTTGGTGTGTAGAATATATGAGTCTGGTGATATACCATCTGACTTTCGGAAAAGCATCATCCACACAATTCCGAAGACGGCAAGAGCCGACAAGCGCGAGAATTGTCACACAATCAGCTTAACACCTCATGCATCGTAGCTTCTTACAAGAGTAATATACAAAAGAATGGAAAAGAAAATTGAGAATGCGCTAGGTGACGATCAGTTTGGCTTTAGGAAAAGTAAAGGGACGAGAAAGGCAATTCTGACGTTACGGCTAATAATGGAAGCAAGGCTAAAGAAAAATCAAGACACTTTCATAGGATTTGTCGACCTGGAAAAAGCGTTCGACAATATAAAATGGTGCAAGCTGTTCGAGATTCTGAAATATGTAGGGGTAAGCTATAGGGAGAGACGGGTCATATACAATATGTACAACAACCAAGAGGGAATAATAAGAGTGGACGATCAAGAACGAAGTGCTCGTATTAAGAAGGGTGTAAGACAAGGCTGTAGCCTTTCGCCCCTACTCTTCAATCTGTACATCGAGGAAACAATGATGGAAATAAAAGAAAGGTTCAGGAGTGGAATTAAAATACAAGGTGAAAGGATATCAATGATACGATTCGCTGATGACATTGCTATCCTGAGTGAAAGTGAAGAAGAATTAAATGATCTGCTGAACGGAATGAACAGTCTAATGAGTACTCAGTATGGTTTGAGAGTAAATCGGAGAAAGACGAAGGTAATGAGAAGTAGTAGAAATGAGAACAGCGAGAAACTTAACATCAGAATTGATGGTCACGAAGTCAATGAAGTTAAGGAATTCTGCTACCTAGGCAGTAAAATAACCAATGACGGACGGAGCAAAGAGAACATCAAAAGCAGACTCGCTATGGCAAAAAAGGCATTTCTGGCCAAGAGAAGTCTACTAATACCAAATACCGGCCTTAATTTGAGGAAGAAATTCCTGAGGATGTACGTCTGGAGTAGAGCATTGTATGGTAATGAAACATGGACTGTGGGAAAACTGGAACAGAAGAGAATCGAAGCATTTGAGATGTGGTGCTATAGACGAATGTTGAAAATTAGGTGGACTGAAGGTAAGGAATGAGGAGGTTCTACGCAGAATCGGAGAGGAAAGGAATATGTGGAAAACACTGATAAGGAGAAGGGACGGGATGATAGGACACCTGCTAAGACACGAGGGAATGTCTTCCATAGTACTAGATGGAGCTGCAGAGGGCAAAAACTGTAGAGGAAGACAGAGATTGGAATACGTCAAGCAAATAATTGAGGATGTAGGTTGCAAGTGCTACTCTGAGATGAAGAGGTTAGCACAGGAAAGGAATTCGTGGCGGGCCGCATCAAACCAGTCAGTAGACTGATGACCAAAAACAAAAAAAGTCTAGGGGATTGATGAACTCACATGTTAACCCAACTGCTGAGAGCCATTTGAACCATTTTGTCACGCCCACTGTATTTTAATTGAATGAGGGTGGCCCTATGGGAGCATACCACTGATTTGGAAAGTGTGTGACCGCCCCTGTGATTCTGGTTATGCTAAATTAATACAATAAACCACGACAAAATAAATAACCTATACAAATTTAACAGTAATGAGTGGGCAACATAAGAATACCTACAAGTGTATATAACGATATATATACATTATGTATGTAAAACGATGAATAACGAAGTATTCCATTATGTGAGTAAAACGGTGATCAATCTCCATGTATGTTATGTATGATGTATTAAAAATATGTTATGTAAGATATTATAGTGGCACAACGAGACACACTTTATGCTTCATAGTACAGTGACTGGATGGCAATGGCGCTCCACACAGAGCAAAACAATATCTCTAATCCGTTTTCGCGCCAAAACTGGTACCAGTAGCCTGTAAACAGTAATCTGCCGCTGCTGTTTAGTGCATATATGACTAGTGATGGGCCAACGAACATGAGTGTCTACAGACTTTGTTGTATGACATATGGATATGTGTGCTCGCACTATGTAACAGCGTCACCAGTTTATTTAATAGTAATGACAATGACATATAAATGCCCTCCCTTTCTTGTGTTCCCTTTCAGTGTCTCTGCACTACCTCGTGCCTTGTCTTCGCTCTTCATCTCCCACCCTACGTGTCTCCTGCCTCTTAGTGTACCCGCTGACGCCCCTACTCTCTTCATCCCGCCCCCTTCCCTGCTGCCCCATGCTCTCCCCTCCTTTTCCATCCTCTCTGACCTTTCCCTCGGCAGGTCCCACCTGGCAGTTTTATTCTTCATCGTGTGTGCTCCAAGTCGGTTTTAAGTGTGTTGTTCTGGAGTGTTTTTAATACTGTGGCCGAGTTTTAACCTGTGCATGTGTTTTAAGAATCGCCAAATGTGTTTTTTTAACTTTATGGTGACTTTTTCAATTGTCCCCCCATGAACATGTCCCTGTCAGTGTATTTTTACCTCCATTGTCTCCCTGTACTCAGTTTTATATTCCCCTTTTTATCGCCTTATATATGTAGCATTTTATTCTTGTTTTAGTTGTCATGTCACTCGGCTGAAGAGTGGCGGACTGTGCCGCCGACAGTCCTCCCCTGCCCATATGGGGCACAGGAATGAAAGCACAATAAAGAAAAAAAGACTTATAAATGTGTCAGCTCATTTTAGATTGACATGGCCTAATAGCCATAACATGTAAGTAACATGCTCACGCAATTTCATTATTATCCTGTGTAATCGGCAGAATATGAAGATACACAACGATTTTACTAAATAGTTTAAAAACCATTCTGTATTTTCAGCTTCACTTGATAATGGCCTAATGCCGAAATTGCAATCCTGAAATAAAAAAATGTTACAGTTACTGGTGTAAATGTGATGTCTTTTATAAAGTTACACGTCTGTTTGCCCGTACACATGTCCACAGCCGCCTTTCACCCCTGTGATGTACAGCCCACGGTGCACCCCAGCTGCTTCAGTGACGGTTTTGAATACTGCCACTTTGCCGTGCACTGATCCTTTAACCACAGCAGCATGTGAACAGTCTGTAAGCTTAGCGGTTTCGGGAATGTTTCCACCCTTCGTGCGAAAGCCAATGACCGTGCGGTTTTGTACGGCAGATAAGTCGCTCTATTTCCGCATTTGGACAACGACTGCATTGTTTTCCGCGTCTCCCCGACACGCTTTATACAGGGTCTTTCCGTAAGAGTGAGCATAAATGTAACAGGATGTAGAAAATGCTCCACTGAAGAATTTGACACAGGGAACCTGGGGTCAGAGAAGGCAGCTTATAGAGATATAGAAGTAAACTTCTCTACTGCTTTGTCTTGCATTGTTGTTTTCCAGCTCCTTTACAACTAACATAGGTACAAATTTAAAAGTACTCTGCTGTTTATTTGCTTGTACACTTTTTATTTCCTGCAAGGAAACAAGGACGAGTCTGATTACTAGGAAGTCATGATGCAAGGTTTTCTCTACTTCACTTATCCATAAGTATTTCGAACAACAGGAATAACCATGTGTGGGATGAGGAGAACCCTCAAGCTGTATTAGAATCACAATATCAAGTGCGTTTTGCTGTGAATATCTGGGCTGGAGTTGCAGGTGACAATCTGATTGGGCCACATCTTCCACCTGGCCATCTGAAAGGCCACCTGTACTTGAGATTTGTGCAAACAGTTCTACCTAAATTGTTGGAGAACGTACCCTTGACTCTTCGTGAGAGGATTTGGATACACCATGATGGTACACCGCCTCTCTTCAGGGTAAATGTCCACAACCTTCTCACTGCTGTATTTCTTGGTCGCTGGATTGGAAGGGGGAGATTATACACTCCTGGAAATGGAAAAAAGAACACATTGACACCGCTGTGTCAGACCCACCATACTTGCTCCGGACACTGCGAGAGGGCTGTACAAGCAATGATCACACGCACGGTACAGCGGACACACCAGGAACCGCGGTGTTGGCCGTCGAATGGCGCTAGCTGCGCAGCATTTGTGCACCGCCGCCGTCAGTGTCAGCCAGTTTGCCGTGGCATACGGAGTTCCATCGCAGTCTTTAACACTGGTAGCATGCCGTGACAGCGTGGACGTCAACTGTATGTGCAGTTGACGGACTTTGAGCGAGGGCGTATAGTGGGCATGCGGGAGGCCGGGTGGACGTACCGCCGAATTGCTCGACACGTGGGGCGTGAGGTCTCCACAGTACATCGATGTTGTCGCCAGTGGTCGGCGGAAGGTGCACGTGCCCGTCGACCTGGGACCGGACCGCAGCGACGCACGGATGCACGCCAAGACCGTAGGATCCTACGCTGTGCCGTAGGGGACCGCACCGCCACTTCCCAGCAAATTAGGGACACTGTTGCTCCTGGGGTATCGGCGAGGACCATTCGCAACCGTCTCCATGAAGCTGGGCTACGGTCCCGCACACCGTTAGGCCGTCTTCCGCTCACGCCCCAACATCGTGCAGCCCGCCTCCAGTGGTGTCGCGACAGGCGTGAATGGAGGGACGAATGGAGACGTGTCGTCTTCAGCGATGAGAGTCGCTTCTGCCTTGGTGCCAATGATGGTCGTGTGCGTGTTTGGCGCCGTGCAGGTGAGCGCCACAATCAGGACTGCATACGACCGAGGCACACAGGGCCAACACCCGGCATCATGGTGTGGGGAGCGATCTCCTACACTGGCCGTACACCACTGGTGATCGTCGAGGGGACACTGAATAGTGCACGGTACATCCAAACCGTCATCGAACCCATCGTTCTACCATTCCTAGACCGGCAAGGGAACTTGCTGTTCCAACAGGACAATGCACGTCCGAATGTATCCCGTGCCACCCAACGTGCTCTAGAAGGTGTAAGTCAACTACCCTGGCCAGCAAGATCTCCGGATCTGTCCCCCATTGAGCATGTTTGGGACTGGATGAAGCGTCGTCTCACGCGGTCTGCACGTCCAGCACGAACGCTGGTCCAACTGAGGCGCCAGGTGGAAATGGCATGGCAAGCCGTTCCACAGGACTACATCCAGCATCTCTACGATCGTCTCCATGGGAGAATAGCAGCCTGCATTGCTGCGAAAGGTGGATATACACTGTACTAGTGCCGACATTGTGCATGCTCTGTTGCCTGTGTCTATGTGCCTGTGGTTCTGTCAGTGTGATCATGTGATGTATCTGACCCCAGGAATGTGTCAATAAAGTTTCCCCTTCCTGGGACAATGAATTCACGGTGTTCTTATTTCAATTTCCAGGAGTGTGTGTCATGGCCTGCGAGGTCACCTGACCTGAATCCCCTTCATTATTTCCTGTGGGGATATCTAATGTCACTTGTGTACGAGACCCCAGTGGATATAGAAATGGCATTAGTTGACAGAATAGTATCTGCCTGTGATGCGATTTGACACACCAGAGTGCTTCAGAACCTTGTTCACCAGTGTCATACTTGCATTGACGTTGACTGCTGCAAGTTCCAGCACATTTTGTAAGATACAGTGCAAATGGTATGTACATGGTGTCCGTGGTGGTATTTGCAGTTAACTGTATAAAAGAGTACACAGTAAGGTGATGTTATTCCTATTGTCTCCTGGCTTCTCTGACCCCAAGTTCCCTACCTCAAATTATTCTGTGGAGCATCCTCTATGTCCTGTTAAATTTTTGGACACTCTTACAGAAACACCCTGTATATACTCCACTGCTGCTAATGCCACCTGCACCTGTGTTGGCTACTGCATTTTGATATCGAACATAGGCGGTGGTCACCTTCAACTGAAAGGACTGTGTGCATAAGCGGATCACAGATAAATGGGCATTTATTCCACCAGCAGTACAGGCCGCAGATGGGGAAATCCACTGACATAGACGACTGTGACGAAGGCGATATTGTCATGCCTGGGAACGAGCATCTCACAAACTGCGAAGCTGGTCAGCCATTCACGTGGTGGCACAGTGAGGATCTGTGGAGGTCGATGAAGGGCGGGTGACAAGGCGTCCGATGCCTCATCACAGCATGTGGAAGTCACAATTGTCCACTGCATAAAGCGGTACAGGCGGCGGTGTCTGGCAGAGCTGACGACTGAGAAAGATGCTGGTGCAGGCACAAATGATTCAGTCCACATTTTTGAGAAACGTCCCTCTGTCGCAAACGAACTCCATGTGTTCCCACGTTGACCCAATGGCATCGCCAACTACGAGTCCCATGAATCGAAAACATGACTGCGTCGTTTCATGATTCGAGCGTCAGCCACTGACAAAAAAAATGGGGCCCCCCGGGGTCCCAAGGTCGCGATGGCGGCGTCACTGTCCCGCCGAGATAATTTGTCCTTTTAGGACAATTATCTGAGCAAGCACCCACGCCAGCAAAAGGTTGCCCGACACGTGCTGTTTGATAACGTAATGTACACTCCTGGAAATTGAAATAAGAACACCGTGAATTCATTGTCCCAGGAAGGGGAAACTTTATTGACACATTCCTGGGGTCAGATACATAACATGATCACACTGACAGAACCACAGGCACATAGACACAGGCAACAGAGCATGCACAATGTCGGCACTAGTACAGTGTATATCCACCTTTCGCAGCAATGCAGGCTGCTATTCTCCCATGGAGACGATCGTAGAGATGCTGGATGTAGTCCTGTGGAACGGCTTGCCATGCCATTTCCACCTGGCGCCTCAGTTGGACCAGCGTTCGTGCTGGACGTGCAGACCGCGTGAGACGACGCTTCATCCAGTCCCAAACATGCTCAATGGGGACAGATCCGGAGATCTTGCTGGCCAGGGTAGTTGACTTACACCTTCTAGAGCACGTTGGGTGGCACGGGATACATGCGGACGTGCATTGTCCTGTTGGAACAGCAAGTTCCCTTGCCGGTCTAGGAATGGTAGAACGATGGGTTCGATGACGGTTTGGATGTACCGTGCACTATTCAGTGTCCCCTCGACGATCACCAGTGGTGTACGGCCAGTGTAGGAGATCGCTCCCCACACCATGATGCCGGGTGTTGGCCCTGTGTGCCTCGGTCGTATGCAGTCCTGGTTTTGGCGCTCACCTGCACGGCGCCAAACACGCATACGACCATCATTGGCACCAAGGCAGAAGCGACTCTCATCGCTGAAGACGACACGTCTCCATTCGTCCCTCCATTCACGCCTGTCGCGACACCACTGGAGGCGGGCTGCACGATGTTGGGGCGTGAGCGGAAGACGGCCTAACGGTGTGCGGGACCGTAGCCCAGCTTCATGGAGACGGTTGCGAATGGTCCTCGCCGATACCCCAGGAGCAACAGTGTCCCTAATTTGCTGGGAAGTGGCGGTGCGGTCCCCTACGGCACTGCGTAGGATCCTACGGTCTTGGCGTGCATCCGTGCGTCGCTGCGGTCCGGTCCCAGGTCGACGGGCACGTGCACCTTCCGCCGACCACTGGCGACAACATCGATGTACTGTGGAGACCTCACGCCCCACGTGTTGAGCAATTCGGCGGTACGTCCACCCGGCCTCCCGCATGCCCACTATACGCCCTCGCTCAAAGTCCGTCAACTGCACATACGGTTCACGTCCACGCTGTGGCGGCATGCTACCAGTGTTAAAGACTGCGATGGAGCTCCGTATGCCACGGCAAACTGGCTGACACTGACGGCGGCGGTGCACAAATGCTGCGCAGCTAGCGCCATTCGACGGCCAACACCGCGGTTCCTGGTGTGTCCGCTGTGCCGTGCGTGTGATCATTGCTTGTACAGCCCTCTCGCAGTGTCCGGAGCAAGTATGGTGGGTCTGACACACCGGTGTCAATGTGTTCTTTTTTCCATTTCCAGGAGTGTATATCCTTTGTTCTGTACACATTCAACTAATCCTATAAATATAGACGCACCGCGCAGTGGAGCAGATGCCATTGCTAAAGAGCACGACGTAGGATACGATAATCTGCTAAAGGAAGCGAGAGATCGACCATTTACAGAAGAAGAGTTTAGACAACGAGTTCAACAGTTGGATGCAAAAGCTGTAATTGATTTTGCAATTGACTGGAGTCATACACGAAATTGGCATTCATTTGTGGGAATATACGGCTTGAAATTGAAGACAGCTGTTGAACAACGTATTGGAAAAACTTTGTATCCGAAACAACCAAATGCCGAAAAAACAGGTATGTAAATCTACATCTACAGATACACAGCACTGCAAAACAGGCATACTTGCAGCTGTGTGATAACGAATCGGAAGCGTTGCACCACGGCGACTTACCCTTGTCGTAGGCGATGTCGTCGAAGCGGGCCATCACCTCAGACGGACTGCCCGCAGGGGCGGTGAGTGGCTGTGAAGAGCTGGAGGAGTCAGACGAGAGGCCGACGTGCACGTACATCACGACAAACTGCTCGTCCAGCTTCCAGTCGGTCTCCACCTGTCAGACCGAGACACAAGTCGTCAAGCCTGAATCACCGATGCATAACGCCACTAAACGAGACAGGTAGCCCAGTGTCATCACAGTTCAAAAGCAGTGGCAAAGTTTGTAAGTGTGTCTGATCATTTAAGTGTCTATGGGTAATGCTACCAAGGTGTTTCTTTTGCATTGTCAGAGGGGCCCCAATTTGCACCACAATGTATCTAGTAGCTCAAGACCCATGAGACACTCAAACACTTTTCTGTCAATTAGCAGGGAGTCAGAGTATCTACCAACAGCATCAAGCACCATTTCCAAAAACGCTCCCCAAAAATTTAGTCTGTTAAAGAATGGGAACACTCTGTACCACTGGCCATGGGTGGAGAACATTGACCAGGGCTCACAAGGAACCATACTGCGTGAAGAGAGAGTACCACCGGCTGTCCATACCAAACACTGCAACCATAATTCACCAGGTTCTCAGACAGTCCACATACAATCTTTGTCTGAAGGGTCAGTCCTTCAAAACAGTTCACTTTCGATCATTGGCCAGGAATGAAAACTACCGACAAGAAATCACAGAATTTCCATGTTACTTTTAACTGCACAATAAGTGAAAAGGTAGTCCCACAGATGGAGTGATTTACCCACTGTTGAGGCTAGACCACCCCAGATTCTTACCTATTTTCTAAACAGTCACTCCAAAGAGTAGCACCTTTTACCACTGATAGGGTGTGGGCACTGTCAACCAGTGTCCATGAGGAACTGTACTGATTCATTTAACTGTATAGAGAATGAAGAGAGAGTGTACAGACCAGACTTCTATTGAGGCTAGAGTGCAGAAGATTCTCAGCTATTTCGCACACAATCCATGGTCGAAGATTTCGACATTTTCAAGGGGATTACTTTCTGCTGATGGCCTAGACTAGAAACTGTCAAACTGTGTCCATGGAGAGCCACATTGATGTCGTCATTATCGAGGTATGTATGAAGACCGACCCATTGCTGAAGCCAGTATACTGTGGCCTCTGTCGCCAACAGTTATTATTGTAGACAGCCAGCCAGTGGCTGCAAGGGGCCCCAGGGAAGCGGGCTCCAAGCATATGTACAGTGAACAAGGACTGAGAGTCCTAACTGACGAGATGTAGCTACTGACAAACCTAGAGTTCCACTCGTTGTCGTACATTCCTCATGGAAGCAGTGGAGTTCGAATCAGACTGGTCGTGTTGCTGAGATGTCTCTACCTCGTTTGTCGACTTGCCTATGACAGTTGGGTGTTTACTACACCTCTCATGCCGTCTGTCAGTGTCTGTTCTCTGTCCCCACGTATCAAATCGAGTGGTCCAAAACCGTAAGGGTGATTAAAGTGCAGTCTGCCACGATGTTTGTTGCGAGAGAAAAGGGCTCTCAGGTGCAAATGACGAGCACAGAGTGAAGGAGACGACACTACAGACAAACCACCAGCATGCGCCACGAAATACATAACTGGCAGACGACATAACAGGAACGTCAGACTAATTTCAGATTATGTAGTTGTGAGGTATTATTTGGAAAAGCTGTACAAATATTCACATATATTATTGTAAGATGTTGTACAATAATTGGAAACTTGCTTCAAATGTTCAGAAATGTAAAATTTTGTGTTTCACATAATTCAAAATGTTTCCCATGAGTACAATATCAGTGAGTCACATTTGGAACCAGCAGACTCATATAAACATCTAGGTGTGATAAATGTTGGATTTTTAAAATGGGATGATTACACAGACACAGGATCATGTGAAACAGATTTTGGTTCATTAGCAGGATAGGGGGAAAATGAAATCTGCCTGCGAAGAAGACGGAATACGAAACACCCATCTGACCCAACTTGGAATATTGATCAGTTGTGTGGGTGCCGCACCAGGTAGGACTATTGAATATGTACAAATAAGGGGAGAACGAATGGTCACAGGTCTGTCCGACCTATAGGTGAGATTCGCCGAGATTCTGAAAGACCAGAAATGGCAGACACTTGCTCTTAGGTCGCAATTATTTCGCGAAAGACTGCGTACAAAATTTCGAGAGCCAGTATCAAATGAGGAACCTAGGCATGTGATGCAACCTCCTACATTTTACTCTACAGGGATCGTGAAGAAAATCTAAACCACGGACACTGCTTGGTAGTGTCAGAGATGACCTCAGACTACAGTCTATTGGATATCTTGCCAATGAGGCAGGACGTAAAGGTCAGACAGTGCATACTGTCGAAGAGTATTTCCAAGGGCGTCAATGACATACCAAAGTGTATGAGCCTAACAAGTCAAAAGTCGTGAAACACTACCTATCGAAATTATGTAGAATGGATTACGGCCATACTGATTTTCTGACAGAGACATGCCACTTCTGGGACTGAGTCATTAAAGAATGGCCACACCCTTCCGCAAGGTCTCAGGACCCACAGTCAGTTTGGTTCCCACAACGAACTGATTTTGAGGCGAGGTGGAGGAACAGGATAGGTGCTACCAGCACGCGTGAATCTAGGATATGAATCTAGAATAGGTCAACGAGACGTCAGGAGGAATAAGGGAGGAGATGCTGGGTGTGGACTTTGGACTGACTGGCAAATCAGAGGGATGGGGTACGGATGAAGGGCAAAAAAAAGCACCACGCAGACCCTAAAGTGGTAACTTCATCAGCCCGACGATGGCAACGTGATCACTTGCTGAAGTATTGTGTCCATCGGATACTAACATCCGACCATCGACCTATGAAATATTTAGTCATGAAATACGCTACGAGAAGCTGAAGAAGTGCAACTAGTTACAGCATGCAAGGAGGCCCTTAAGCGATCATGCTCCCCACATATTCATACAGAATGTGAACGGTAAGACGTAACTACCCTCTTCGAAGCACTTTACAGTGTAAGTAGACTGCTGGGAAAAATTTAGTACATCTGAAAATGATGGCATATACCACCTGCGAGATATTAAATGTACTGATAATCGTTTTCGGGATAGTAAATGTAAGTTGGGAAGGAAAACATAGGTACAAAGAAAGTAGCTGCGAAGAAACCATGGGTAACAGAAGAAATACTTCAACTGATTGATGAAAGGGGGAAGTACAAACATGTTCCGGGAAAATCAGGAATACAGAAATACAAGTCGCTGAGGAATGAAATAAATAGGAAGTGCAGGGAAGCTAAGACGAAATGGCTGCAGGAAAAATGTAAAGACATCGATATGATTGTCGGAAGGACAGACTCAGCATACAGGAAAGTCAAAACAACCTTTGGTGACATTAAAAGCAACGGTGGTAACATTAAGAGTGCAACGGGAATTCCACTGTTAAATGCAGAGGAGAGAGCAGATAGGTGGAAAGAATACATTGAAAGCCTCTATGAGGGTGAAGATTTGTCTGATGTGAGAGAAGAAGAAACAGGAGTCGATTTAGAAGAGATAGGGGACCCAGTATTAGAATCGGAATTTAAAAGAGCTTTGGAGGACTTACGGTCAAATAAGGCAGAAGGGATAGATAACATTCCATCAGAATTTCTAAAAACATTGGGGGAAGTGGCAACAAAACGACTATTCACGTTGGTGTGTAGAATATATGAGTCTGGCGATATACCATCTGACTTTCGGTAAAGCATCATCCACACAATTCCGAAGACGGCAAGAGCTGACAAGTGCGAGAATTATCGCACAATCAGCTTAACAGCTCATGCATCGAAGCTGCTTACAAGAATAATATACAGAAGAATGGAAAAGAAAATTGAGAATGCGCTAGGTGACGATCAGTTTGGCTTTAGGAAAAGTAAAGGGACGAGAGAGGCTAATAATGGAAGCAAGGCTAAAGAAAAATCAAGACACTTTCATAGGATTTGTCGACCTGGAAAAAGCGTTCGACAATATAAAATGGTGCAAGCTGTTCGAGATTCTGAAAAAAGTAGGGGTAAGCTATAGGGAGAGACGGGTCATATACAATATGTACAACAACCAAGAGGGAATAATAAGAGTGGACGATCAAGAACGAAGTGCTCGTATTAAGAAGGGTGTAAGACAAGGCTGTAGCCTTTCGCCCCTACTCTTCAATCTGTACATCGAGGAAGCAATGATGGAAATAAAAGAAAGGTTCAGGAGTGGAATTAAAATACAAGGCGAAAGGATATCAATGATACGATTCGCTGATGACATTGCTATCCTGAGTGAAAGTGAAGAAGAATTAAACGATCTGCTGAACGGAATGAACAGTCCAATGAGTACAAAGTATGGTTTGAGAGTAAATCGGAGAAAGACGAAGGTAATGAGAAGTAGTGTAAATGAGAACAGCGAGAAACTTAACATCAGGATTGATGGTCACGAAGTCAATGAAGTTAAGGAATTCTGCTACCTAGGCAGTAAAATAACCAACGACGGACGGAGCAAGGAGAACATCAAAAGCAGACTCGCTATGGAAAAAAAGGCATTTCTGGCCTAGAGAAGTCTACTAATATCAAATACTGGCCTTAATTTGAGGAAGAAATTTCTGAGGATGTGCGTCTGGAGTACAGCATTGTATGGTAGTGAAACATTGTTGTTGTTGTGGTCTTCAGTCCTGAGACTGGTTTGATGCAGCTCTCCATGCTACTCTATGCTGTGCAAGCTTTTTCATCTCCCAGTACCTACTGCAACCTACATCCTTCTGAGTCTGCTTAGTGTATTCATCTCTTGGTCTCCCTCTACGATTTTTACTCTCCACGCTGCCCTCCAATACTAAATTGGTGATCCCTTGATGCCTCAGAACATGTCCTACCAACCGATCCCTTCTTCTGGTCAAGTTGTGTCACAAACTTCTCTTCTCCCCAATCCAATTCAATACTTCCTCATTAGTTATGTGATCTACCCATCTAATCTTCATCATTCTTCTGTAGCACCACATTTCGTAAGCTTCTATTCTCTTCTTGTCCAAACTATTTATCGTCCATGTTTCACTTCCATACATGGCTACACTCCATACAAATACTTTCAGAAATGACTTCCTGACACTTAAATCAATATTAGATGTTAACAAATTTTTCTTCTTCAGAAACGCTTTCCTTGCCATTGCCAGCCTACATTTTATATCCTCTCTACTTCGACCATCATCAGTTATTTTGCTCCCCAAATAGCAAAACTCCTTTACTACTTCAAGTGTCTCATTTCCTAATCTAATTCCCTCAGCATCACCCGACTTAATTAGACTACATTCCATTATCCTTGTTTTGCTTTTGTTGATGTTCATCTTATATCCTCCTTTCAAGACACTGTCCATTCCATTCAACTGCTCTTCCAAGTCCTTTGCTGTCTCTGACAGAATTACAATGTCATCGGCGAACCTCAAAGTTTTTATTTCTTCTCCATGAATTTTAATACCTACTCCGAATTTTTCTTTCGTTTCCTTTACTAGTGAAACATGGACTGTGGGAAAACCTGAACAGAAGAGACTCGAAGCATTTGAGATGTGGTGCTATAGACGAATGTTGAAAATTAGGTGGACTGATAAGGTAAGGAATGAGGAGGTTCTACGCAGAATCGGAGAGGAAAGGAATATGTGGAAAACACTGATAAGGAGAAGGGACAGGATGACAGAACATCTGCTAAGACATGGGGGAATGACTTCCATGGTACTAGAGGGAGCTGCAGAGGGCAAAAACTGTAGAGGAAGACAGAGATTGGAATACGCCAAGCAAATAATTGAGGACGTAGGTTGCAAGTGATACTCTGAGATGAAGAGGTTAGCACAGGAAAGGAATTCGTGGTGGGCGACATCAAACCAGTCAGTAGACTTATGACCAAAATAAAAAAAAAAGTATTGATAATGGTTTCGGGGATAGTAAATGTACTGATAATGGTTTCAGGGAGAGTAAATGTACTGATAATGGTTTCAGGGACAGTAAATGTACTGATATCGGTTTTGGGGATAGTAAACGTACTGACAATGGTTTCGGGGATGGTAAATGTACTGATAATGGTTTTGGGGATAGTAGATGTACTGATAATGGTTTCAGGGATAGTAAATGTACTGATAATGGTTTCAGGGACAGTAAATGTACTGATAATGGTTTCAGGGACAGTAAATGTACTGATAATGGTTTCGGGGATACTAAATGTACTGATAATGGTTTTGGGGATAGTAAATGTACTGATAATTGTTTTGAGGATAGTAAATGTACTGATAATGGTTTCAGGGATAGTAAATGTACTGATAATGGTTTGGGACAGTAAATGTACTGATAATGGTTTCGGGGATAGTATATGTACTGATAATGGTTTTTGGGATAGTAAATGTACTGATAATGGTTTGGGACAGTAAATGTACTGATAATGGTTTCGGGGATAGTATATGTACTGATAATGGTTTTTGGGATAGTAAATGTACTGATAATGGTTTTGGGGATAGTAAACGTACTGATAATGGTTTTGAGGATAGTAAATGTACTGATAATGGTTTCAGGGATAGTAAATGTACTGATGATGGTTTTGGGGATAGTAAATATACTGATAAGGGTTTCAGGGATAGTAAATGTACTGATACTGGTTTTGGGGATAGTAAATGTACTGATAATGGTTTTGGGGATAGCAAATGTACTGATAATGGTTTCAGAGATAGTAAATGTACTGGTAATGGTTTTGGGGTTAGTAAATGTACTGATAATGGTTTCAACGTCGTCCACGAATAGCGTAGTGGTACAGCTGCCAGAGCACCATATGTGCAGTGCGTGGCTCGCGCTCGTGCCATCTCTTATCTTACATCCTTTTTTCTGCATGCTGCCACCTCGATATGTTAGTTTCAATATCTGTTGTCACTGAGTTCCTGTATGGTATTCCCGTGAGAGGCAGCAGCAGCGCCTATCGATATAGCCCTCACGTGTTGTCTTTCCTGGACTGCTATTACTTCCCGGTGGTCGTCTGTCTTGGAGTGAGTTGGAACGAGCCAGGAGTGCAGTTCCAACCTCCCAGCCGGGGAGTTGGAACGCAGCACTAGTTCAGCCAGATGGAGCAGCAGTGAGGCCCGGATGTCCGTGGCTCGCCCGACAGTTGCCGCCACACATTACTTGAGCGAGGGACGATCTTCGTGGATCGTCAGTCGGTCGTGCTACCGGAAGACGTGATTTGGCTTGCCGATCGGTTATGGGTTGGCTGTGTGTGTGTGTATGTGTGTGTGTGTGTATCGACTCCCGATTTCTCTTCGTGATTGCACAGCCACTGTTTAGTATCGTTCAAGTCTTCATGCATGTGATTGTCAAACAGTGTGTGTAGTTAGTGTCATTTCCACCACTGGCAACTTGTTTTAAATGTTGTCAGCCCACTGGCAGTGGGTTCGTCGGTTGGTGTGGATCAGCCAGGAAATTTCCGCGTGGCGGAGTGGACCGGGGTCGCTGGCAGTCTCTACGCAGTGTTGGAGTGTGTGGGAGCTGTTCCGATTGCTAAGGGGTTCGTGGTTCACCGACCCGGGACATCAGAGTTGAGTGGTGATTTAAGTACCGTAGCCAGACTGTTCACATTGTGCCGTTGGTTTTCACGGTTCGCTGTTTGAGGGAAGGGGGGGGGGGGTATTTCCGTGAGCAACAGCGAGTGTTCGAGTTGGCGAAGGTTTGGCCACCATCCAGTAGAGTTTAACTATATTTCGGTTATTTGAAGTCCAAGTTCATCAGCGGAATTTTCCGCCTTGTGGCCGTTAGCGTTCCGGTTACCTGCCCTGGCCGCTGACGCAAAATTCAGTAAGTGTCCTTTTCAACAAGTGTGTGTAGATTTGACAGCTTATGCAAACTTGCTTGTGGGTGGCTACACCTTTTACGCCTTGGCTTTAGAGTTCCTTCTGTACTGGTCGGGTGGAAAGCAAGTCGTCTTGTCGGTGGGTCCGCTGACTGTCTCTTGTTTGGGTTGCCGGCGGATCGGATATACACTCCTGGAAATGGAAAAAGGAACACATTGACACCGGTGTGTCAGACCCACCATACTTGCTCCGGACACTGCGAGAGGGCTGTACAAGCAATGATCACACGCACGGCACAGCGGACACACCAGGAACCGCGGTGTTGGCCGTCGAATGGCGCTAGCTGCGCAGCATTTGTGCACCGCCGCCGTCAGTGTCAGCCAGTTTGCCGTGGCATACGGAGCTCCATCGCAGTCTTTAACACTGGTAGCATGCCGCGACAGCGTGGACGTGAACCGTATGTGCAGTTGACGGACTTTGAGCGAGGGCGTATAGTGGGCATGCGGGAGGCCGGGTGGACGTACCGCCGAATTGCTCAACACGTGGGGCGTGAGGTCTCCACAGTACATCGATGTTGACGCCAGTGGTCGGCGGAAGGTGCACGTGCCCGTCGACCTGGGACCGGACCGCAGCGACGCACGGATGCACGCCAAGACCGTAGGATCCTACGCAGTGCCGTAGGGGACCGCACCGCCACTTCCCAGCAAATTAGGGACACTGTTGCTCCTGGGGTATCGGCGAGGACCATTCGCAACCGTCTCCATGAAGCTGGGCTACGGTCCCGCACACCGTTAGGCGTCTTCCGCTCACGCCCCAACATCGTGCAGCCCGCCTCCAGTGGTGTCGCGACAGGCGTGAATGGAGGGACGAATGGAGACGTGTCGTCTTCAGCGATGAGAGTCGCTTCTGCCTTGGTGCCAATGATGGTCGTATGCGTGTTTGGCGCCGTGCAGGTGAGCGCCACAATCTGGACTGCATACGACCGAGGCACACAGGGCCAACACCCGGCATCATGGTGTGGGGAGCGATCTCCTACACTGGCCGTACACCACTGGTGACCGTCGAGGGGACACTGAATAGTGCACGGTACATCCAAACCGTCATCGAACCCATCGTTCTACCATTCCTAGACCGGCAAGGGAACTTGCTGTTCCAACAGGACAATGCACGTCCGCATGTATCCCGTGCCACCCAACGTGCTCTAGAAGGTGTAAGTCAACTACCCTGGCCAGCAAGATCTCCGGGTCTGTCCCCCATTGAGCATGTTTGGGACTGGATGAAGCGTCGTCTCACGCGGTCTGCACGTCCAGCACGAACGCTGGTCCAACTGAGGCGCCAGGTGGAAATGGCATGGCAAGCCGTTCCACAGGACTACATCCAGCATCTCTACGATCGTCTCCATGGGAGAATAGCAGCCTGCATTGCTGCGAAAGGTGGATATACACTGTACTAGTGCCGACATTGTGCATGCTCTGTTGCCTGTGTCTATGTGCCTGTGGTTCTGTCAGTGTGATCATGTGATGTATCTGACCCCAGGAATGTGTCAATAAAGTTTCCCCTTCCTGGGACAATGAATTCACGGTGTTCTTATTTCAATTTCCAGGAGTGTAGTTAGGCCGACTACCTGTTCCCATAAGCAAATGTTAACACTTCAAGTGCAGACCGACCCCCGGAAACTTCTGAGCGCCGCCGGCTGTACTGGCTTTTCTTATTGGTGTTTGATTGTGTATTTTAATGGCTCGTAGCTGATGGTTGGAATTTGTATGCTTTTAGTTGGGTTTTAGATAATGGGCCTCCAGTCGTTTTAAAATTGAAAATTTCTTACTTGTTAAGTCTCGCATTGTTTGGGCCTTCAACCTCATTTTTTTTTCTGGCCTAAGCCTTGGGCCTCCTGCCTTTGATAAATTTATTGTGGTTATGTTTTTAAATAATGGGCCTTCAGTCGTTTTAAAATTAAAATTTCTTACTTGTCAAGTCTTAGATTGTTTGGGCCTTCAGCCTCATTTCAAATATTATTTAAGGATAAAACCTTGCGCATTCTGCCTTTTGAAACTTTGTTGTAGTTGTATTTAAAATCATGGGACTTTACCCGTTTTAAAAATTAAAGAGGTTGTGCCCTTAAGGTGGTTCATGGTGTGGGTTCCTGTAGTCATGTCCTAGTTCATGAACCACGGGCAACGTATGAGTGGCCAAGTAAGTGGTCCCGACAGTCGGGATAACAATTACTTTGGAATAATGCTGGGCATCTCGGACATATTCTGAGTCGTGGTCACCTTTGTGCTCATACGGCAAAGACTACCAAATCCACCGGTTAGTCCCTCAGCCGTTAGGGGTAAAACCCAATGGGACTCAGGGCAAGTAAGGCTAGCAACCTGCTTCCCTGGTACTTTAAATATCATGCTGGCAACAATCAGAGTAAAATGCCTCGGACCTTTGGAGGTGATGGAGTCCCACCTGTAACTGACAAACCAGGGACTCCTAAGATACGACTTGGCAAACAAATGGTAATGAGATGGGGAGCTATTAATATCAATGGGGGCTACTCTGGGAAGAAGGTAGAGCTGGCAGAGGCTGCAAGTAAGATGGGGCTGGACGTTTTAGCTGTTAGTGACATTAGGGTAAGGGATGAGAAAGAAGAGGAAGTGGGAGAATACAAGGTCTACCTGTCAGGAGTCAAAGCAGGAATAGCACAATGGGGTGTAGGGCTTTACATCAGGAAAGAAATGGAACCCAGCGTAGTTGCAATAAGGTATGTAAACGAACGACTGATGTGGACAGATTTGACAGTGTCTAGCAAGAAAATTAGGATTGTGTCAGTATATTCGCATTGTGAAGGGACAGATCAAGATAAGATGGATAGTTTTTATGAGGCACTCAGTGATGTAGTTGTTAGAGTAAAGGACAAGGACAGTGTTCTGCTCATGGGTGATTTTAACGCCAGGATTGGAAATCGAACAGAAGGGTATGAAAAGGTTATGGGTAAATTTGGAGAGGATATGGAGGCCAACAGGAACGGGAAACAACTCTTGGATTTCTGTGCCAGTATGGGCTTAGTAATCACAAACTTCTTTTTTAAACATAAGAACATTCACCGGTATACTTGAGAAGGCAGGGGAACCAGATCTGTCATTGACTATATAATAACAGATCAAGAATTCAGGAAGGCTGTGAGGGACACACGTGTATTCAGGGGATTCTTTGATGACACTGATCATTATTTAATCTGCAGTGAAATTGTGATTGTGAGGCCGAAAGTGCAGGAGGTCAGGTCCATATGTAGGAGGATAAGAGTGGAGAAACTTCAGGATAAGGAAATCAGGCACAAGTACATAACAGCGATCTCAGAAAGGTACCAGTTAGTTGAATGTAGTCAATTACAGTCATTGGAAAAGGAATGGACAAGGTACAGGGACACAGTACTAGAAGTGGCGAAAGAATGTCTTGGAACAGTAGTGTGTAAAAGTAGGAAGAAGCAAACAGCTTGGTGGAATGATACAGTCAAGGCAGCCTGTAAAAGGAAAAAGAAGGCGTATCAAAAATGGCTACATACCAGAACCCAGGTAGACAGAGAAAGTTATGTTGAAGAAAGAAACAAAACCAAATAGATAATTGCAGCATCCAAGAAGAAATCGTGGGAAGACTTTGGAAACAGGTTGGAGACTATGGGTCAAGCTGCTGGAAAACCATTCTGGAGTGTAATTAGCAGTCTTCGAAAGAAAGGTAAGAAGGAAATGACAAGTATTTTGGGCAGGTCAGGAAAACTGCTGGTGAATCCTGTGGATGCCTTGGGCAGATGGAGGGAATATTTTGAAGAGTTGCTCAATGTAGGTGAAAATGCGATCAGTAATGTTTCAGATTTCGAGGTAGAATGGGATAGGAATGATGATGGAAATAGGATCACATTTGAGGAAGTAGAAAAAATGGTCAATAGATTGCAGTGCAATAAAGCGGCTGGGGTGGATGAAATTAAGTCGGTACTCATCAAATACAGTGGAATGTCAGGTCTTAAATGGCTACACAGGATAATTGAAATGGCCTGGGAGTCGGGACAGGTTCCATCAGACTGGACAAAAGCAGTAATCACACCAATCTTTAAACATGGAAACAGAAAAGATTGTAACAACTACAGAGGTATCTCTTTAATCAGCGTTGTGGGTAAAATCTTCTCAGGTATTGTTGTAAGGAAAGGGCGAGTATTAGTTGAGGACCAATTGGATGAAAATCAGTGTGGGTTTAGGCCTCTTAGAGGTTGTCAGGACCAGATCTTTAGCTTACGGCAAATAATGGAGAAGTGTTATGAGTGGAACAGGGAATTGTATCTATGCTTTATAGATCTAGAAAAGGCATATGACCGGGTTCCTAGGAGGAAGTTATTGTCTGTTCTACAAGATTATGGAATACGAGGCAAACTTTTGCAAGCAATTAAATGTCTTTACATGGATAGTCAGGCAGCAGTTAGAGTTGACGGTAAATTGAGTTCATGGTTCAGAGTAGTTTCAGGGGTAAGACAAGGCTGCAACCTGTCTCCACTGTTGTTCATATTATTTATGGATCATATGTTGAAAACAATAGACTGGCGGGGTGAGATTAAGATATGTGAACACAAAATAAGCAGTCTCGCATATGCGGATGACTTAGTTGTGATGGCAGATTCGATTGAAAGTTTGCAAAGTAATATTTCAGAGCTAGATCAGAAATGTAAGGGCTATGGTATGAAGATTAGCATCTCCAAAACGAAAGTAATGTCAGTGGGAAAGAAATATAAACAGATGGAGTGCCAAATAGGAGGAACAAAGTTACAACAGGTGGACGGTTTCAAGTACTTAGGATGCATATTCTCACAGGATGGCAACATAGTGAAAGAACTGGAAGCGAGGTGTAGCAAAGCTAATGTAGTGAGCGCTCAGCTACGATCTACTCTCTTCTGCAAGAAGGAAGTCAGTACCAAGACTAAGTTATCTGTGCACCGTTCAATCTTTCGACCAACTTTGTTGTATGGGAGCGAAAGCTGGGTGGATTCAGGTTACCTTATCAACAAGGTTGAGGTTACAGATATGAAAGTAGCTAGGATGATTGCAGGTACTAGTAGATGGGAACAATGGCAGGAGGGTGTCCACAATGAGTAAATCAAAGAAAAACTGGGAATGAACTCTATAGATGTAGCAGTCAGGGCGAACAGGCTTAGATGGTGGGGTCATGTTACACGCATGGGAGAAGCAAGGTTACCCATGAGACTCATGGATTCAGCAGTAGAGGGTAGGAGGAGTCGGGGCAGACCGAGGAGAAGGTACCTGGATTCGGTTAAGAACGATTTTGAAGTAATAGGCTTAACATCAGAAGAGGCACCAATGTTAGCACTGAATAGGGGATCATGGAGGAATCTTATAAGGGGGGCTATGCTCCAGACTGAACGCTGAAAGGCATAATCAGTCTTAAATGATGATGATGATGATGATGATGATGTGCCCTTAAGCCATAAGACTGTGTGACATATTCAGTCCATAGTCAAGCTCGGAAATTTGCGCTGTAACGTTTGGGCAACTAAATATAGTTATTTGTGTTCGAGCATAACTGACAGCGGATCATTTTTGGCCCCATTCCACAATTCCAACTGCCTGTGTTCTGGCCCGCGGATTTAACCACGCGCTTCACCTTTAATAGGGAATGTCCACAGCGAGAAGGTTCAGTGTGGTGCAAATGGATGAGGCAAGCAGGGAACCATGCCGTGGAGACAAACTCGCCCTTTCTTCAGCCAACTGAGTCAGTCTGAATGGGACCAAATTGTGGCATTCCGAGTAGCTGGACGGTCCTTTCGGAGAACTGCCACACGACGTGCTGCATCAGTTGTGCAACGATACTGATGTCAGTGGTCGCGTCAACATCCCCATACCTGCAGACAAAGTTCTGGACGTCCACACAGTACAGACGCCCGTCGTGATCGTCGTATTGTAAGGGCAGCAGCCGCAGACCGTGCAGCCGCCACACCACGGGTAAGGCTGCTTGCGAGTGCAGACGTGTCAACAGCAACTGCTGTGAACTGGTTACTGGTGGTGAGACTACTGGCACGCACACCCACTCCACAGCATCGAGACGCACAGCTAGACTGTGCCATCAGAGGGTCACTTGGAAGACGAATGGTGCGCCGCGATCTGTTCTGAAAGCAGACTCTGCCTGTACGCAAGTTACAGTCGCCTGCGCATGCGACATAGTCATGGTGAGTGCTGTTCGGCACAGTGCATTCGCCCGAGACACACGGGACCATCTACATCTACATCTACATCCATACTCCGCAAGCCACCTGACGGTGTGTGGCGGAGGGTACCTTCAGTACCTCTATCGGTTCTCCCTTCTATTCCAGTCTCGTATTGTTCGTGGAAAGAAGGATTGTCGGTATGCCTCTGTGTGGGCTCTAATCTCTCTGATTTTATCCTCACGGTCTCTTCGCGAGATATACGTAGGAGGGAGCAATATACTGCTTGACTCTTCGGTGAAGGTATGTTCTCGAAACTTTGACAAAAGCCCGTACCGAGCTACTGAGCGTCTCTCCTGCAGAGTCTTCCACTGGAGTTTATCTATCATCTCCGTAACGCTTTCGCGATTACTAAATGATCCTGTAACGAAGCGCGCTGCTCTCCGTTGGATCTTCTCTATGTCTTGTATCAACCCTATCTGGTACGGATCCCACAC
Source organism: Schistocerca cancellata (assembly GCF_023864275.1). Taxonomy (NCBI): domain Eukaryota; kingdom Metazoa; phylum Arthropoda; class Insecta; order Orthoptera; family Acrididae; genus Schistocerca; species Schistocerca cancellata. The sequence continues at coordinate 158,153,655 of NC_064637.1, forward strand.
TGCTGAGCAGTATTCGAGCAGTGGGCGAACAAGCGTACTGTAACCTACTTCCTTTGTTTTCGGATTGCATTTCCTTAGGATTCTTCCAATGAATCTCAGTCTGGCATCTGCTTTACCGACAAACAACATTATATGATCATTCCATTTTAAATCACTCCTAGTGCGTACTCCCAGATAATTTATGGTATTAACTGCTTCCAGTTGCTGACCTGCTATTTTGTAGCTAAATGATAAATGATCTATCTTTCTGTGTATTCGCAGCACATTACACTTGTCTACATTGAGATTCAGTTGCCATTCCCTGCACCATGCGTCAATTCGCTGCAGATCCTCCTGCATTTCAGTACAATTTTCGATTGTTACAACCTCTCGATACACCACAGCATCATCTGCAAAAGCCTCAGTGAACTTCCGATGTCATCCACCAGGTCATTTATGTATATTGTGAATAGTAACGGTCCTATGACACTCCCCTGCGGCACACGTGAAATTACTCTTACTTCGGAAGACTTCTCTCCATTGAGAATAACATGCTGCGTCCTGTTATCTAGGAACTCCTCAATCCAATCACACAATTGGTCTGATAGTCCATATGCTCTTACTTTGTTCATTAAACGACTGTGGGGAACTGTATCGAACGCCTTGCGGAAGTCAAGAAACACGGCATCTACCTGTGAACCCGTGTCTATGGCCCTCTGAGTCTCGTGGACGAATAGCGCGGGCTGGGTTTCACATGACCGTCTTTTTCGAAACCCATGCTGATTCCTACAGAGTAGATTTCTAATCTCCAGAAAACTCATTATACTCGAACACAATACGTGTTCCAAAATTCTACAACTGATCGACGTTAGAGATATAGGTCTATAGTTCTGCACATCTGTTCGACGTCCCTTCTTGAAAACGGGGATGACCTGTGCCATACGGTCTGCAGTGCGATAAACTACAACTCCGTTCACGTTTGGTATTTCTGGAACAGGCGCTATCCAGCGCTCGGTACGTGCAGAATGTCGTTAACCCCGCTCTCGGAAGGTGATGTGCTGTTCCGACAGGATAATGCTCCCCCTCACACTGTCCACGAAACTCAGTGTATTCTGCAAGATGTGCAGGAACTTGCCTGGCGAGAACAATCTCCGGACTTGTCTTCAGTCGAGTACGTGTGGCAGATGATGGGAGGGAAAGTGATGCTTCCGACTCGCCAACCGACAACTCTTACAGAGCTACATTAGCAGCTGGACAAGGCGTGGCACAGTGTACCTCATGACGGAATTCGCCATCTAAGCGATCGACCGGATGCCGGAGTCAGCGCCTGCGTTGCCACGCATTTAGGCTACACCACTTACTAATATGAGTCTATCTATCGCTTGATCCCTGTCCCGCAGTTGCGCAGGGTCAGCCGTCGTTAATCGGATTTGGCAGGTTGATGGTTAAAGGGGTGGCCGGACACCCTTGCTGCCTCCACCTCGTACCCTCCGGGACGGAATTAGCGTACCCCAACTGTCTGCGTCGAGTGGAATCCGTGGAATAGTGCGAATGTACTCAACGCAAGGCGTTCGATACAGTTCCCCACAGTCGTTTAATGAACAAAGTAAGAGCATATGGACTATCAGACCAATTGTGTGATTGGATTGAAGAGTTCCTAGATAACAGGACGCAGCATGTTATTCTCAATGGAGAGAAGTCCTCCGAAGTAAGAGTGATTTCAGGTGTGCCGCAGGGGAGTGTCATAGGACCGTTGCTATTCACAATATACATAAATGACCTGGTGGATGACATCGGAAGTTCACTGAGGCTTTTTGCAGATGATGCTGTGGTGTATCGAGAGGTTGTAACAATCGAAAATTGTACTGAAATGCAGGAGGATTTGCAACGAATTGATGCATGGTGCAGGGAATGGCAATTGAATCTCAATGTAGACAAGTGTAATGTGCTGCGAATACACAGAAAGATAGATCCTTTATCATTTAGCTACAAAATAGCAGGTCAGCAGCTGGAAGCAGTTAATACCATAAATTATCTGGGAGTACGCATTAGGAGTGATTTAAAATGGAATGATCATATAATGTTGAGCGTCGGTAAAGCAGATGCCAGACTGAGATTCATTGGAAGAATCCTAAGGAAATGCAATCCGAAAACAAAGGAAGTAGGTTACAGTACGCTTGTTCGCCCACTGCTTGAATACTGCTCAGCAGTGTGGGATCCGTACCAGATAGGGTTGATAGAAGATATAGAGAAGATCCAACGGAGAGCAGCGCGCTTCGTTACAGGATCATTTAGTAATCGCGAAAGCGTTACGGAGATGACAGATAAACTCCAGTGGAAGACTCTGCAGGAGAGACGCTCAGTAGCTCGGTACGGGCTTTCGTCAAAGTTTCGAGAACATACCTTCACCGAAGAGTCAAGCAGTATACTGCTCCCTCCTACGTATATCTCGCGAAGAGACCATGAGGATAAAATCAGAGAGATTAGAGCCCACACAGAGGCATACCGACAATCCTTCTTTCCACGAACAATACGAGACTGGAATAGAAGGGAGAACCGATAGAGGTACTGAAGGTACCCTCCGCCACACACCGTCAGGTGGCTTGCGGAGTATGGATGTAGATGTAGATGTAGATGTCTGTGAGCCGTGGAACTGAGGCGGAACATGGGGACCATCCCAGTATTCACCTAGAGGGGTGTGGAAAACCGCCTAAAAACCACATTTAGGCTGGCCGGCCATCGCCGGGCGGATTCGATCCGGGGCCGGTGCGCCTGCCCGAGTCCAGGAAGCAGCACATTAGCGCTCTCAGCTACCCCGGCGGGTCACTTGCTCATATGACTGTCTCAGCACAAATCGATAGCTGGTACCTCAGAATCGCTTGTGCTGTGTATCTGTAAATGTAATCAATTTATGCATTCCATATTCCCTGTTGCGACAGTAAATCGTGAGTTAATTAGAAACCTCTAAAAGGGTGGACTATTTTTTTTTCATCAGTGCAATTAGGTGTAGATATACACTCCTGGAAATGGAAAAAAGAACACATTGACACCGGTGTGTCAGACCCACCATACTTGCTCCGGACACTGCGAGAGGGCTGTACAAGCAATGATCACACGCACGGCACAGCGGACACATCAGGAACCGCGGAGTTGGCCGTCGAATGGCGCTAGCTGCGCAGCATTTGTGCACCGCCGCCGTCAGTGTCAGCCAGTTTGCCGTGGCATACGGAGCTCCATCGCAGTCTTTAACTCTGGTAGCATGCCGCGACAGCGTGGACGTGAACCGTATGTGCAGTTGACGGACTTTGAGCGAGGGCGTATAGTGGGCATGCGGGAGGCCGGGTGGACGTACCGCCGAATTGCTCAACACGTGGGGCGTGTGGTCTCCACAGTACATCGATGTTGTCGCCAGTGCTCGGCGGAAGGTGCACGTGCCCGTCGACCTGGGACCGGACCGCAGCGATGCACGGATGCACGCCAAGACCGTAGGATCCTACGCAGTGCCGTAGGGGACCGCACCGCCACTTCCCAGCAAATTAGGGACACTGTTGCTCCTGGGGTATCGGCGAGGACCATTCGCAACCGTCTCCATGAAGCTGGGCTACGGTCCCGCACACCGTTAGGCCCTCTTGCGCTCACGCCCCAACATCGTGCAGCCCGCCTCCAGTGGTGTCGCGACAGGCGTGAATGGAGGGACGAATGGAGACGTGTCGTCTTCAGCGATGAGAGTAGCTTCTGCCTTGGTGCCAATGATGGTCGTATGCGTGTTTGGCGCCGTGCAGGTGAGCGCCACAATCAGGACTGCATACGACCGAGGCACACAGGGCCAACACCCGGCATCATGGTGTGGGGAGCGATCTCCTACACTGGCCGTACACCACTGGTGATCGTCGAGGGGACACTGAATAGTGCACGGTACATCCAAACCGTCATCGAACCCATCGTTCTACCATTCCTAGACCGGCAAGGGAACTTGCTGTTCCAACAGGACAATGCACGTCCGCATGTATCCCGTGCCACCCAACGCGCTCTAGAAGGTGTAAGTCAACTACCCTGGCCAGCAAGATCTCCGGATCTGTCCCCCATTGAGCATGTTTGGGACTGGATGAAGCGTCGTCTCACGCGGTCTGCACGTCCAGCACAAACGCTGGTCCAACTGAGGCGCCAGGTGGAAATGGCATATCAAGCCGTTCCACAGGACTACATCCAGCATCTCTACGATCGTCTCCATGGGAGAATAGCAGCCTGCATTGCTGCGAAAGGTGGATATACACTGTACTAGTGCCGACATTGTGCATGCTCTGTTGCCTGTGTCTATGTGCCTGTGGTTCTGTCAGTGTGATCATGTGATGTATCTGACCCCAGGAATGTGTCAATAAAGTTTCCCCTTCCTGGGACAATGAATTCACGGTGTTCTTATTTCAATTTCCAGGAGTGTAGATAATACGAAGTGATATCAAATGCAATAATCAAAAACAATGTGTCTCGTGAGTAGACGTGTTGGACTGTGGTTTGACCCATCCTCGGCTCAAGTAAGGTCGCACTCTGATCTACATAAAATGTGTGTACTTTTTGAGGAATCAGACTCTGTCCTGCCGCCTCTGAACAGCCCTGCAGGCCGTCTAGCTAGCGCCGGTGGAAGACTCACCTCCTGCGTCGCGAAGTACTCGAAGAAGGTGGCGAAGCCCTCGTTGATCCAGATGACGTCCCACCAGCGCGGGCTGACCAGGTCGCCGAACCACTGGTGCGCCAGCTCGTGCGCGATCACCGTCCCGATTCTCTGCTTGTCGTACTCGTCGGACACCTGGTCCGCCCACAGTATCAGCCGCTCCCTGGAAGCGTACGGTCACCAGATATGCATTTTCAGCTACTCGCGGCGTAACGAATAATCCACGCAATTTCGGGCATTCAGCCGAGCGAATACGCTGAAGAGTCAAAGAGACTAGTGTACCTGCCTAATATCGTGTAGGGTCCCCGCGAGCACGCGAAAGTGCCGCAACACGACGTGGCATCGGCTCGACTAATGTCTGAAGTAGTGCTGGAGGCAACTGACACCATGAATCCCTCAGGGCTTCTGAACAGCACGTTGCAAGGCATCCCAGATATGCTCAATAATGTTCCTGTCTCGGGAGTATGGTGGCCAACAGAAATGCTTAAACTCAGAAGAGTGTTGCTGGAGCCACTCTGTAGCAATTCTGGACGTGTGGGGTGACGCACTGTCCTCCTGAAATTGTCCAGTCCGTCGGAATGCACAGTGGACATGAAAGCATGTAGGTGATCAGACGGGGTGCTTACGCGCGTCTCGTCTGTCAGAGTCGTATCTAGACGTATCACGTCCCACACCATTGCAGCGCCACCATCAGCTTAAACAGTCCCCTGCTGACATGCAGAGTCTATGGAGTCATGAGGTCGGCTCCATACACGTACACCTTCATCCGATCGATACAATTTGAAAATCATTCGCCCAGGCAACATGTTTCCAGTCATCAACGTCGGTGTTGACGGGCACAGGCTAAGCTTAAAGCTTTGTGTCGTGCAGTCATCAAGGGTACAGGAGCGAGTCTTCTGCTCCGAAAGCCCATATCGATTATGTTTTGTTGAATGGTTCGCAGGCTGACACCTGCTAATGGCCCGGCATTGAAATCTGCAGCAATCAACGGAAGGACTGCATTTCCGTCACACTGAAGATTCTCTTGAGTTGTCATTGATCCCGTTCTTGCAGGATCTGCTTCCGGCGGCAACGATGTCGGAGATTTGATGTTTTACCGGGTTCCTGGTACCCACGGTACACCCGTGAAATGGTCATACGGGAAAATCCCCACTTCATCGCTTACCTCGGAGATGCTGTGTCCCATGGCTCGTGGACCGACTACAGCACCACGTTCAAATTCATTTAAATCTTGACAACGTGCCATTGTAGCAGCATTAAACCATCTAAGAACTGCGCCAGACACTCGTTGTCTTATATAGGCGCTGCCCACTGCAGCCTGGTATTCTGCCTTTTTACATATCCCTGTATTTGAATATGTATGCCTATACTACACTCCTGGAAATTGAAATAAGAACACCGTGAATTCAATGTCCCAGGAAGGGGAAACTTTATTGACACATTCCTGGGGTCAGATACATCACATGATCACACTGACAGAACCACAGGCACATAGACACAGGCAACAGAGCATGCACAATGTCGGCACCAGTACAGTGTATATCCACCTTTCGCAGCAATGCAGGCTGCTATTCTCCCATGGAGACGATCGTAGAGAAGCTGGATGTAGTCCTGTGGAACGGCTTGCCACGCCATTTCCACCTGGCGCCTCAGTTGGACCAGCGTTCGTGCTGGACGTGCAGACCGCGTGAGACGACGCTTCATCCAGTCCCAAACATGCTCAATGGGGGACAGATCCGGAGATCTTGCTGGCCGGGGTAGTTGACTTACACCTTCTAGAGCACGTTGGGTGGCGCGGGATACATGCGGACGTGCATTGTCCTGTTGGAACAGCAAGTTCCCTTGCGGGTCTAGGAGTGGTAGAACGATGGGTTCGATGACGGTTTGGATGTACCGTGCACTATTCAGTGTCCCCTCGACGATCACCAGTGGTGTACGGCCAGTGTAGGAGATCGCTCCCCACACCATGATGCCGGGTGTTGGCCCTGTGTGCCTCGGTCGTATGCAGTCCTGATTGTGGCGCTCACCTGCACGGCGCCAAACACGCATACGACCATCATTGGCACCAAGGCAAAAGCGACTCTCATCGCTGAAGACGACACGTCTCCATTCGTCCCTCCATTCACGCCTGTCGCGACACCACTGGAGGCGGGCTGCACGATGTTGGGGCGTGAGCGGAAGACGGCCTAACGGTGTGCGGGACCGTAGCCCAGCTTCATGGAGACGGTTGCGAATGGTCCTCGCCGATACCCCAGAAGCAACAGTGTCCCTAATTTGCTGGGAAGTGGCGGTGCGGTCCCCTACGGCACTGCGTAGGATCCTACGGTCTTGGCGTGCATCCGTGCGTCGCTGCGGTCCGGTCCCAGGTCGACGGGCACGTGCACCTTCCGCCGACCACTGGCGACAACATCGATGTACTGTGGAGACCTCACGCCCCACGTGTTGAGCAATTCGGCGGTCCGTCCACCCGGCCTCCCGCATGCCCACTATACGCCCTCGCTCAAAGTCCGTCAACTGCACATACGGTTCACGTCCACGCTGTCGCGGCATGCTACCAGTGTTAAAGACTGCGATGGAGCTCCGTATGCCACGGCAAACTGGCTGACACTGACGGCGGCGGTGCACAAATGCTGCGCAGCTAGCGCCATTCGACGGCCAACACCGCGGTTCCTGGTGTGTCCGCTGTGCCGTGCGTGTGATCATTGCTTGTACAGCCCTCTCGCAGTGTCCGGAGCAAGTGTGGTGGGTCTGACACACCGGTGTCAATGTGTTCTTTTTCCATTTCCAGGAGTGTAGTTTCTTTGGCGCTTCAATGTATTCCTTCTTAAAGTAATACACTTTATATAAATATCTTAAAGATATTTCGGCCGCGTACCGTCCAGCCATCCTCAGAGTGAATGCCAAGACTGACGGCGATGTACCTGCCATTACTAGCGACTGATCCCAGATCCTGCACATGATAACGTTTTAAACATGGCTGCGTACTCGGTGACCGTTTATAAATTAAAGTTAAAGCAATTACAGTCCTCGGTCACAAAATTTAAGCCTTTTGATCAGGTTTCGACACTTCTATGCGTGTCTTCAAAAGAAATTAAATAATCAAATTGGCCTATAACATGAATGCAAAATTATGGGAAAACATTTTATGCAAAAGTCTATGTACCGATTAACGGTACAGGAAAGAAACAGTACTTACATGTCACGTATAACATAGATATCAACCGAGGACGGCTTCAGTCACAAAAATTTAAAAAACAATATATGGATGGCGAGGCACTATGGGCTGCTCGTACATATATAGCCACAGGTAGTAGCAGACTGAGGCGCATGTGTTAACAACTGCGGGCAGGTAAATATTACACCGAGAGTGCCATCTAGTAGCCGTAAATATAAGTAGGCTACTTAACATTTAAAATGTACACAGCTGAATGTTAAGATGAACAGTATTTAGTACGTGAACTAACAGGCTAAGTTTCGAAACTCCCTGGCAGATTAAAACTGTGTGCCCGACCGAGACTCAAACTCGAGACCTTTGCCTTTCGCGGGCGAGTGCTCTACCATCTGAGCTACCGAAGCACGACTCACGCCCGGTACTCACAGCTTTACTTCTGCCAGTATCTCGTCTCCTACCTTCCAAACTTTACAGAAGCTCTCCTGCGGACCTTGCAGAACTGGCACTCCTGAAAGAAAGGATATAGCGGAGACATGACTTAGCCACAGCCTGGGGGATGTTTCCAGAATGAGATTTTCACTCTGCAGCGGAGTGTGCGCTGATATGAAACTTCCTGGCAGATTAAAACTGTGTGCCCGACCGAGAGTCGAACTCGGTCCCGAGTTCGAGTCTCGGTCGGGCACACAGTTTTAATCTGCCAGGAAGTTTCATATCAGCGCACACTCCGCTGCAGAGTGAAAATTTCATTCAGGCTAAGTTTTATTTGACAGCAGCAGACATGGTAACTTTTTGTTTATGTAAAAACTTACAGTTTGAATACTGAAAACTGATCAACAGTACAAAAAAGAAACAGTACTTACATATCAGGTATAAAATAAATATTAAGCAAAAAAGCTTCAGCACAATTTTAAAGTATAATGCCTGGAAAGCAAGCCACTATGGGCTGCCTGAAGAAATGTTGCTGTGGTTTCTGTATCACGGGCTTATTAATTAACACCAGTAATATTAGTTACATCGGAGTGCATTATGCAGTATGAGACACGGTCACAAATCTTCTAAATGTTTTGAATGTCATTCTTTTTCCACCTATTGTGTTGAATTTTTTTAATTACAGAATTTGGCCAATTATAGACCGCTTAAAATACACTGAAGAGCCAAAGAAACCGGCACACCTGCCTTATAACGTGCTGGGCCCTCGCGAGCACGCAGAAGTGCCGCAACACAACGTGGCATGGACTCATGTCTGAAGTAGTGCTGGAGGCAACTGACACCATGACTTCTGCAGGGCTGTCCCTAAATCCGTAATAGTACGAGGTGATGGAGATGTCTTCTGAACAGCACGGCGAAAGGTGTCCCAGATATTCTCAATAATTGTCATGTCTGGGGAGTTTGGTGGCCAGAGGGAGTGTTTAAATTCAGAACAGAGTTCCTGGAGCCACTCTGTGGCAATTCGGGACGTGTGGAGTGTCGCATTGTCCTGCTGGACTTGTGCAAGTCAGTCGGAATGCGCAACGGACACGAATGGATTCAGGTGATCAGACAGGACCGTACGTGTCACCTGTCAGAGTCGTAGCTAGACGTATCAGAGGTCCCATATCACTTCAACTGCACACGCCCTTCACCATTACAGAGCCTCCACCAGCTCGAACAGTTCACTGATGAAAGGCAGAGTCCATGGATTCGATTGTCTCCATACCTGTACGCGTCCATCCGCTCGATACAATTTGAAACTAGACTCGTCGGACCAGGCAACATGTTTCCAATCATCAACAGTCCAACGTCGGTGTTGACGGGCCCAGGTGACGCGTGAAGTTTTTTGTCGTCCAATCATCAAGGGTACACGAGTGCTCCTTGGGCTCGGAAAGCCTATAGTGATGTTTAGTTGGATGGTTCGCACGCTGACACTTGTTGATGGCCCAGCATAGAAATCTGCAGCAGTTTGTGTCACGTTGAACGATTCCCTTCAGTTGTCGTTGGTCCCGTTCATACAGGATCATTTTCAGACCACAGCGAGATTTGATGTTTTACTGGATTCCTGATATTTAAGGTACATTCGTGACTTCATCGCTACCTCGGAGATTCTGTCTCCCATCGCTCGTGCCCCGAGAATAACACCACTTTCAAACTCACTTGATAACCTGCCATTGTAGCAGCAGTAACTGGTCTACCAACTGCGACGTATTCTGCCTGTTTACATATTTCATAAGCATGCCCATACCACTTTCGTTGGCGCTACAGTGCTATTTCAGCCGTGTACCGTGCGGCCGAACTTAGAGTGAGTCGCAAGACTGGCCACAAGGTTCCCTGCCGATACGAACACCTGAAACCAGACCCTCGATATGGTGGTCAAGCACAAAGACGGCTCAGCCGCGTAGGTGGAGGGGCAGAACAGTAGAGGGGAAACTGGCCCCTCAGAGCAACACCAAATAGGTTACACAAGTTACTGGGTGTAATAATTGCATAGTGACGTAGTCCACACAGTGGACGCATTTGTAATAAACTGCTGAACTTACTTTTCCTGAGTTCCTCAATTAATGAACTTAATAAACACTGTTTCAGAATTCTCTCGCTATTGCACCTGCACAACGTGTTTGTGAGGTGGCATTGTGTTAACTCCGCTGTGTCTTGGCGAAAGAAGCAAATTTTAACATGGAAACAAGAGAGATGTGTAGCTTCCACTCGAAATTCGCCACTCATGACGCTTCGATACAGATAGCCGTACCGTAGGTGCAGCCACAACGGAGGGGTATCTGTTGAGAGGCCAGACAAACGTGTGGTTCCTGAAGAGGGGCAGCAGCCTTTTCAGTAATTGCAGGGGAACAGTCTGGATGATTGACTGATCTGGCCTTGTAACATTAACCAAAACGGCCTTGCTGTGCTGGTACTGCGAACGGCTGAAAGCAAGGGGAAACTACGGCCGTAATTTTTCCCGAGGGCATGCAGCTTTACTGTATGATTAAATGATGATGGCGTCCTCTTGGGTAAAATATTCCGGAGCTAAAATAGTCCCCCATTCTGATCTCCGGGCGGGGACTACTCAATAAGATGTCGTTATCAGGAAAAAGAAAACTGGCGTTCTACGGATCGGAGCGTGGAATGTCAGATCACTTAATCGGCCAGGTAGGTTAGAAAATTTAAAAAGGGAAATGGATAAGTTAAAGTTAGATATAGTGGGAATTAGTTAAGTTCGGTGGCAGGAGGAACAAGACTTTTGGTCAGGTGATTACGGAGTTATAAATACAAAATCAAATAGGGGTAATGCAGGAGTAGGTTTAATAATGAATAAAAAAATAGGAGTGCGGGTTAGCTACTACAAACAGCATAGTGAACGCATTATTATGGCCAAGATAGACACAAAGCCCACGCCTACTACAGTAGTACAAGTTTATATGCCAACTAGCTCTGCAGATGAAAAGAAATTGAAGAAATGTATGATGAAATAAAAGAAATTATTCAGATTGTGAACGGAGACGAAAATTTTATAGTCATGGGTGACTTGAATTCGAGTGTAGGAAAAGGGAGAGAAGGAAACATAGTAGGTGAATATGGATTGGGGCTAAGAAATGAAAGAGGAAGCCGCCTGGTAGAATTTTGCACAGAGCACAACATAATGATAACTAACACTTGGTTTAAGAATCATAAAAGAAGGTTGTATATATGGAAGAAGCCTGGAGATACTAAAAGGTATCAGATAGATTATATAATGGTAAGACAGAGATTTAGGAACCAAGTTTTAAATTATAAAACATTTCCAGGGGCAGATGTGGACTCTGAACACAATCTATTGGTTATGACCTGTAGATTAAAACTGAAGAAACTACAAAAAGGTGGGAATTTAAGGAGATGGGACCTGGATAAACTGACTAAACCAGAAGTTGTACAAAGTTTCAGGGAGAGCATAAGGGAACAATTGACAGCAATGGGGGAAAGATGTACAGTAGAAGAAGAATTGGTAGCATTGAGGGATGAAGTAGTGAAGGCAGCAGAGGATCAAGTAGGCAAAAAGACGAGGGCTAGTAGAAATCCTTGGTTAACAGAAGCAATATTGAATTTAATTGATGAAAGGAGAAATATAAAAATGCAGTAAATGAAACAGGCAAAAAGTAATACAAACGTCTCAAAAATGAGATCGACAGGAAGTGCAAAATGGCTAAGCAGGGATGGCTAGAGGACAAATGTAAGGATGTAGAGGCTTATCTCGCTAGCGGTAAGATAGATACTGCCTACAGGAAAATTAAAGAGACCTTTGGAGATAAGAGAACCACTTGTATGAACATCAAGAGCTCAGATGGAAACCCAGTTCTAAGGAAAGAAGGGAAAGCAGAAAGGTGGAAGGAGTATATAGAGGATCTATACAAGGGCGATGTACTTGAGGACAATATTATGGAAATGGAAGAGGATGTAGATGAAGATAATGGGAGATACGATACTGCGTGAAGAGTTTGACAGAGCACTGAAAGACCTGAGTCGAGACAAGGCCCCCGGAGTAGACAATATACCATTGGAACTACTGATGGCCTTGGGAGAGCCAGTCCTGACAAAACTCTACCATCTGGTGAGCAAGATGTATGAAACAGGCGAAATACCCTCAGACTTCAAGAAGAATATAATAATTCAAATCCCAAAGAAAGCAGGTGTTGACAGATGTAAAAATTACCGAACTATCGGTTCAATAAGTCACACCTGCAAAATACTAACGCGAATTCTTTACAGACGAATGGAAAAACTAGTAGAAGCCGACTTCGGGGAAGATCAGTTTGGATTCCGTAGAAATGATGGAACGCGTGAGGTAATACTGACCCTACGACTTATCTTAGAAGCTAGATTAAGGAAGGGCAAACTACGTTTCTAGCATTTGTAGACTTAGACAAAGCTTTTGACAATGTTGACTGGAATATTCTCTTTCAAATTCTGAAGGTGGCAGGGGTAAAATACAGGGAGCTAAAGGCTATTTACAATTTGTACAGAAACCAGATGGCAGTTATAAGAGTCGAAGGACATGAAAGGGAAGCAGTGGTCGGGAAGGGAGTGAGACAGGGTTGTAGTCTCTCCCCGATGTTATTCAATCTGTGTATTGAGCAAGAAGTGAAGGAAACAAAAGAAAAATTCGGAATAGGCATTAAAATCCATGGAGAAGAAATAAAAACTTTGAGGTTCGCTGATGATATTGTAATTCTGTCAGAGACAGCAAAGGAGTTGGAAGAGCAGTTGAACGGAATGGATAGTGTCTTGAAAGGAGGATATAAGATGAACATCAACAAAAGCAAAACGAGGATAATGGAATGTAGTCGAATTAAGTCGAGTGATGCTGAGGGAATTAGATTAGGAAATGAGACACTTAAAGTAGTAAAGGAGTTTTGCTGTTTGGGGAGTAAAGTAACTGATGAAGGTCGAAGTAGAGAGGATATAAAATGTAGACTGGCAATGGCAAGGAAAGCATTCCTGAAGAAGAGAAATTTGTTAACATCGAGTATAGATTTAAGTGTCAGGAAGTCATTTCTGAAAGTATTTGTATGGAATGTAGCCATGTATGGAAGTGAAACATGGACGATAAATAGTTTGGACAAGAAGAGAATAGAAGCTTACGAAATGTGGTGCTACAGAAGAATGCTGAAGATTAGATGGGTAGATCACATAACTAATGAGGAAGTATTGAATAGGATTGGGGAGAAGAGAAGTTTGTGGCACAACTTGACCAGAAGAAGGGATCGGTTGTTAGGACATGTTCTGAGGCATCAAGGGATCACCAGTTTAGTATTGGAGGGCAGCGTGGAGGGTAAAAATCGTAGAGGGAGACCAAGAGATGAATACACTAAGCAGACTCAGAAGGATGTAGGTTGCAGTAGGTACTGGGAGATGAAGAACCTTGCACAGGATAGAGTAGCATGGAGAGCTGCATCAAACCAGTCTCAGGAGTGAAGATCACAACAACAACAACAACAACAACAACAACGAGGCTTCTCTGAATGTTGCAAACATTTCACAAGCCAAGCGAAAATAAATCTCTACTTTTGTTGCAAATTCAGCGGAATTCTCTTTAGATACCAACCAGAGTAGAGGTAACAGATCTTTGTGAACAGTCCTCATGTAACTGTGGGCGTGGAGTGGCTTCACAGTATGAGCTTAGGCCGGTATTACACTATCAAATTTCTTTGTCAAAGATTTGATCAAAGATGTGATCAAATATTCCGTCAAATATATTTGACAAAGATTTTTGACGTAGCGCTAGAAGGGTTATTACACTGTCATCATATTTTTCGTCAAAGTTCAAGATGGCTGACAACAACTTGTTATTAACCGCAGCAGTTGCATGTACCACAATTGCACTGTGTGCATATGCGGAAGAGAAGCGGGGGGAAAAAGGAAACACTTCTGGGTGAAGCCGTGAGTTTTACGACGACACTATAAAAGCATTCAACAAAACTTGTTACATGAGTTTATAGTGGAGGACATCAAGTCGTACATCAGTTACTTAAGAATGGATGAGCATACATTTCTGTATGTGCTCAATGAAGTGTATCCTCATATGACAAAGCACAATACTCACTTAAGAACTGCTACATCTGCAGAAGACGGGCTCACTGTTAACACTCAGATTCCTTGCTACAGGAGAGGGTTATGTTAGGTCAGGTCTCCAATCTTCGTAATCTATTTTTGTATTCAGCGTGCCTCACGTTGTAAAGCGCCTCATCAGCTTCATACATCTCTATTAATTTTGTAGTTGTTGGCACACACCAATTGTATTTACCCGCAATGTTTATAAAAACACTACAGACGACAGAACGCAGCGATGCTAGCGCTCCATGTGGTTGTTGTTGTTGTTGTGGTCTTCAGTCCTGAGACTGGTTTGATGCAGCTCTCCATGCTACTCTATCCTGTGCAAGCTTCTTCATCTCCCAGTACCTACTGCAACCTACATCCTTCTGAATCTGCTTAGTGTATTGATCTCTTGGTCTCCCTCTACGATTTTTACCCTCCACGCTGCCCTCCAATGCTAAATTTGTGATCCCTCGATGCCTCAGAACATGTCCTACCAACCGATCCCTTCTTCTAGTCAAGTTGTGTCACAAACTTCTCTTCTCCCCAATCCTATTCAATACCTCCTCATTAGTTACGTGATCTACCCACCTTATCTTCAGCATTCTTCTGTAGCACCACATTTCGAAAGCTTCTATTCTCTTCTTGTCCAAACTAGTTATCGTCCATGTCTCACTTCCATACATGGCTACACTCCATACAAATACTTTCAGAAACGACTTCCTGACACCTAAATCTATATTCGATGTTAACAAATTTCGCTTCTTGAGAAACGCTTTCCTTGCCATTGCCAGTCTACATTTTATATCCTCTCTACTTCGACCATCATCGGTTATTTTACTCCCTAAATAGCAGAACTCCTTTACTACTTTAAGTGTCTCATTTCCTAATCTAATTCCCTCAGCATCACCCGACTTAATTTGACTACATTCCATTATCCTCGTTTTGCTTTTGTTGATGTTCATCTTATATCCTCTTTTCAAGACACTGTCCATTCCGTTCAACTGCTCTTCCAAGTCCTTTGCTGTCTCTGACAGAATTACAATGTCATCGGCGAACCTCAAAGTTTTTATTTCTTCTCCATGAATTTTAATACCTACTCCGAATTTTTCTTTTGTTTCCTTTACTGCTTGCTCAATATACAGATTGAATAACATCGGGGAGAGGCTACAACCCTGTCTTACTCCCTTCCCAACCACTGCTTCCCTTTCATGCCCCTCGACTCTTATAACTGCCATCTGGTTTCTGTACAAATTGTAAATAGCCTTTCGCTCCCTGTATTTTACCCCTGCCACCTTCAGAATTTGAAAGAGAGTATTCCAGTCAACATTGTCAAAAGCTTTCTCTAAGTCTACAAATGTGGTAACAGGTCACATTGCAGTGAACAGAAGACAAGCGACTTCTTTGATGAAATCTACTTCGAGGCCCTAGATTTGATAAAATACTGGACGACATTTGACAAAGTTCCCTATTACACCATCAAGTATTTTTGACAAAGATATTGGACAAAGTGGACAAAGATATTTGACAATGAAATCTGATAGTGTAATACTGGCCTAAACGGCACTTCCCCCCCCCCTCCCCACCAGCACTCAGCATTTCCCCTGCCCATAACCCCCACCACTACCACACTCCCCGCTTGTGTCCTGCCGACTGCACACCTGGCGACCACGTCATTCTGCACGGACTCTGCTGAGTGTTACAAACCTGCTGACGTCGGGCGGACGTTTCCCAGCCCGTGGGCGGCTGGAGGTCGTCATTACCTGTAGGTGGCGAGGCCCCAGTTCTCCATGGCGCCGGCGCTGAAGTCCGGGATGGCCACGTTGTCGAGCTTGTCGATGGTGTCTGTCTCGAAGGAGACGTTGACCAGCCGCTCCATGGTGTCGATGATGGGCTTGGTGACGCTGGCCGCGTACTGCCCGTCCTGGACCACCTGCTGGCGGGCCCACACGCCGCCCAGCTCGTCCGCCACCTCTGTGAACTGCGACACGACGAAGGCGACGAGGTAGCTGCTCATGGGCGGCGTCCGCTGGAACACCAGGTACTTCCTGCCCATGGAGGGGTCCTCCCTGCAAGGGTCAGAGAGCGGAGTTTATAGGCCTCACACAGAAAGTGTCGGTTCCGACAGAAATACTCATCTTCGTGTCATGTCGGGCCTCTAAGAACAGTGACTAGAGACAACTAGGCAGAACGTGCTAGAGCACTGTGGACAGTGGAAGACCAGTACTACCATCCATTGGAGACTCTCACAGACTTCACGGCACCAACTGAGTGAATGTCTTCGCGCAAGGAACATGTTTGTATTTTTGTCCAAGGTGAGTGAGTTTCCTTGGAGAAATCCATGATAGACACTGTGCAGTCTTAGAAATATACACTGCTGGCCATTAAAATTGCTACACCACGAAGATTACGTGCTACAGACGCGAAAGACGGGAGGAAGATGCTGTGATATGCAAATGATTAGCTTTTCACAGCATTCACACAAGGGTGGCGCCGGCGGCGACACATACTGCGTGCTGACATCAGCAAAATTTCCAACCGATTTCTCATACACAAACAGCAGTTGACCGGCGTTGCCTGGTGAATCTTTGTTGTGATGCCTCCTCTAAGGAGAAGAAATGCGTACCATCACGTTTCCGACTTTGATAGAGGCCGGATTGTAGCCTATCGCGATTGCGGTTTATCGTATCGCGACATTGCTGCTCGCGTTGGTCGAGATCCAATGACTGTTAGCAGAATATGGAATCGGTGGGTTCAGGAGGCCAATACGGAACGCCGTGCTGGACCCCAACGGCCTCGTATCACTAGCAGTCGAGATGACAGGCATCTTATCCGAATGGCTGTAACGGATCGTGAAGTCACGTCTCGAACCCTGAGTCAACAGATGGGGACGTTTGCAAGACAACAATCATCTGCACGGACAGTTCGACGACGTTTGCAGCAGCATGGAAAATCAGCTCGGAGACCATGGCTGCGGTTACACTTGACGCTGCATCACAGACAGGAGCGCCTGCGATGGTGTACTCAACGACGAACCTGGGTGCACGAATGGCAAAGCGTCATTTTTTCGGATGAATCCAGGTTCTGTTTACAGCATCATGATGGTCGCATCCGTGTTTGGTGACATCGTGGTGAACGCACGTTGGAAGCGTGTATTCGTCATCGCCATACTGTCGCATCACCCGGCGTGATGGTATGGGGTGCCATTGGTTACACGTCTCGGTCACTTCTTGAACAGTGGACGTTACATTTCAGGTGTGTTCCGACGCGTGGCTCTACCCTTCATTCGATCCCTGCGAAACCCTACATTTTAGCAGGATAATGCACGACCGCATGATGCAGGTCCTGTATGGGCCTTTTTGGATACAGAAAATGTTCGACTGCTGCCCTGGCCAGCACATTCTCCAGATCTCTCACAAATTGAAAACGTCTGGTCAATGGTGTCCGAGCAACTGGCTCGTCACAATACGCCAGTCACTACTCTTGATGAACTGTCGTATCCTGTTGAAGCTGCATGGGCAGCTGTACCTGTACACGCCATCCAAGCTCTGTTTGACTCAATGCCCAGGCGTATCAAGGCCGTTATTACGGCCAGAGGTGGTTGTTCTGGGTACTGATTTCTCAGGATCTATGCATCCAAATTGCGTGAAAATGTAATCACATGTAAGTTCTAGTATAATATATTTGTCCAATGAATACCCGTTTATCAGCTGCATTTCTTTTGGTGTAGCAATTTTAAAGGCCAGTAGTGTATTTATTCACAACCGGTTTCCACTACTGATCATCTTCACAGTGGAAAAATGTTGTGGCAACTTGACATGTCATACATGCTGCGCCTTGTGTGTTAACCTACTGGATGTTATGCGACTCAGAAAGGTACTGTGGACTTAAGAATTTTTGGCATATTGCAGCCCCTTCATCAACTGTGACAGACTAATATATTGAGAATTCCGCCTCAGCTGCGAAAATTTTCTGGTCTTTACTCAGGTTTCGGCTAGATTAATCTTGCCTTCTTCAGAAGTATAAAATTACTATAACGTGCCAGAGTAACGCACAGTAAATACACTCCTGGAAATTGAAATAAGAACACCGTGAATTGATTGTCCCAGGAAGGGGAAACTTTATTGACACATTCCTGGGGTCAGATACATCACATGATCACACTGACAGAACCACAGGCACATAGACACAGGCAACAGAGCATGCACAATGTCGGCACTAGTACAGTGTATATCCACCTTTCGCAGCAATGCAGGCTGCTATTCTCCCATGGAGACGATCGTAGAGATGCTGGATGTAGTCCTGTGGAACGGCTTGCCATGCCATTTCCACCTGGCGCCTCAGTTGGACCAGCGTTCGTGCTGGACGTGCAGACCGCGTGAGACGACGCTTCATCCGGTCCCAAACATGCTCAATGGGGGACAGATCCGGAGATCTTGCTGGCCAGGGTAGTTGACTTACACCTTCTAGAGCACGTTGGGTGGCACGGGATACATGCGGACGTGCATTGTCCTGTTGGAACAGCAAGTTCCCTTGCCGGTCTAGGAATGGTAGAACGATGGGTTCGATGACGGTTTGGATGTACCGTGCACTATTCAGTGTCCCCTCGACGATCACCAGTGGTGTACGGCCAGTGTAGGAGATCGCTCCCCACACCATGATGCCGGGTGTTGGCCCTGTGTTCCTCGGTCGTATGCAGTCCTGATTGTGGCGCTCACCTGCACGGCGCCAAACACGCATACGACCATCATTGGCACCAAGGCAGAAGCGACTCTCATCGCTGAAGACGACACGTCTCCATTCGTCCCTCCATTCACGCCTGTCGCGACACCACTGGAGGCGGGCTGCACGATGTTGGGGCGTGAGCGGAAGACGGCCTAACGGTGTGCGGGACCGTAGCCCAGCTTCATGGAGACGGTTGCGAATGGTCCTCGCCGATACCCCAGGAGCAACAGTGTCCCTAATTTGCTGGTAAGTGGCGGTGCGGTCCCCTACGGCACTGCGTAGGATCCTACAGTCTTGGCGTGCATCCGTGCGTCGCTGCGGTCCGGTCCCAGGTCGACGGGCACGTGCACCTTCCGCCGACCACTGGCGACAACATCGATGTACTGTGGAGACCTCACGCCCCACGTGTTGAGCAATTCGGCCGTACGTCCACCCGGCCTCCCGCATGCCCACTATACGCCCTCGCTCAAAGTCCGTCAACTGCACATACGGTTCACGTCCACGCTGTCGCGGCATGCTACCAGTGTTAAAGACTGCGATGGAGCTCCGTATGCCACGGCAAACTGGCTGACACTGACGGCGGCGGTGCACAAATGCTGCGCAGCTAGCGCCATTCGACGGTCAACACCGCGGTTCCTGGTGTGTCCGCTGTGCCGTCGATTATGTAAACGGTATATTGCAAATCTCGATTTTCTATCGTGATGCACCGACAATGCCTGAAACATGCGTAAGTGCATTGTCAATACATGTGCGACCATTACGGAAGGCGAACTACTCGCTGTTGCGACGAATGTCGTTAAACGTATTGCCAAATGCATTGAGGTTGACGGACATCATTTTGAGCATTTATTGCATTAATGTGGTATTTACAGGTAATCACGCTGTAACAGCATGCGTTCTCAGATATGGTAAGTACACAAAGGTACTTGTATCACATTGGATCAACCGAAATAAAATGTTCAAACGTACCTACGTTCTGTATTTTAATTTTAAAAAACTACCTGTTACCAACTGTTCGTCAAAAATTGTGAGCCCTATTTTTGTGACTATTAAAGCGCCATCTATCACAGAGTGAAAGAAGTGGTCCAACTAAAACATTCGTATTTTTTTACGTACTACATGAATATGTAATAAAAAAAATGGGGGTTCCTATTTTTAAAAAACACAGTTGATATCCGTTTGACATATGGCAGCGCCATCTAGCGGGCCATCCATAACGCCATCTAGTTTCCCCTTCAAGCTAGACAAGTTTCGTTCTTTGTATTTTTGTCGTTTGACGCTTAATTTTGTGAGATATTTTGCCCGGTCACGATCAATGGACCACCCTGTATATCCTCCTATATACAGAGTGACTCGTTAATGGCGTTACAACTTTTCAAGGATGATTAACAAGGATAAAAGTATCGATCTGCGGTAAAGGCTGGGGTTCGGAAATAACTGACTAGAAGGTTATAAGCGAAAGTCGTTTCGATACCTCTGGCATGTACTGGTACCGTTGTTAAGATTACACGGTAGACAACTTTCGAAGGTGATAGTATGGCCCAAAACAAGAAAAAAGTCTAGTAAACATGGGCCTTATAATGCATACCTTACGAGCTATGAGCACTTGTTCAACAGAGGAGGCGTGTGTCTCTCAGTAGCGAAGATGAACAAGTGGTCAGAGCCACTGAGGTATTCTCTTCAGAGCCCATCTTTACTGGACATTTTTCCTTGTCTTGTTCCATACTATCACCTCTGAAAGTTGACTACCCTACATTCTTAGCGACAACAGTACAGGCAAATGTGTTCCACTGCCACAGACATCAGAACGGCTTTCCCTTGTAAGTTTCGACTCGTTCGTTTTCAGAGCGGAGATCCTTACCACAAATTAGTAAATTTATGCTTCTCCATCATCCCAGAAAGTTTGTAGTATCAACACGGAATCACCTTCTGTATACGAGTACATGCATTTACAGGCGTCGGCAGCTGTAACTTTGACACTCTGCACCTTTGGTTCTGGACATGGGTTCCTATCCTCATTTTGTTCCTTAAAACATCTTCTGCATCCCCCCTAAAATTGTCGGTGTAATTTTGAAACACCCTGTTTAACTGTCACGAATAACACAGTGAGCAAGTCGGACATAATGAGAAAAGTCTGAGGCGACCATACAAGGAGGTTGTCAACTCGAATCTAGGTCTAGAGATGAGCCAACATATATTGTCAAATTTAGCTAGTTTTACACGCATTTAACCGGAGAAAACTGTAATCCGAACCTATTCGGTTAACGTACAGTTTGAGTTCTCTATACACAGCTTATTTCGTAACTCTGCCTATCATTATCATCGTGTTTCGTCACAGGAGTTTTTATCTCTATTTCTTCTAGGATGTTCAGTAATCTACCCTGTCATGCCTTGTGGCAAATGATGACGTTTTCAGTGATGTCATTATTAGAATCCTTGCACTCTCTTAAATGAGCATCAAATGCTGAGGGACTGGATTCATCAACATTAATATTTTCTCTAACATGTCCACCAGTTTCCTTTCCGTGACAGTAGTGTCCAGACGAGGAAGTGTGGCCGTCACATTTGACAGCTGGAACAAGTACAATGTGCCACCTGTTTACTGTGAGATGGGACAGATGTTGGATGCTATCAGGATCACACACACATAGTAATATTTATATTCTAAATATTTATGGTGTTCTATGTTTTCTAGATCCCTTTGACATCATCGAGATTTTACATTGACACACACATACTTTTATGTGGACATAAATAATATTTAAGTACAAACAACTTACTGGTGACGGCAGCCACAGCTCAGACATTGTGAATAGCGACAGCAACACTCAATGCTCAATAACCATTCAAATTGTCATAAATATTATAGTAATTAAAAAGTCAAGAATGATGAGTTGCTTAATTCGCAACTGCCAGTTTCACATTACTATAGACATATCTTTACGTTTATCTGTCACGGATACAAATCACCGAGTGAAATTTTTGAAATGGTAGAAGTACAGAACCGAAGTGTTTGCATTAAAAAAAAAAGGTGACAAGTACTCACAACAGTTATATCTGCATAATGAGGTTAATGGAATGTAGTCGAGTTAACTCGGGTGATGCTGAGGGAATTAAATTAGGGAATGAGACACTTAAAGTAGTAAAGGAGTTTTTCTATTTGGGGAGCAAAATAACTGATGATGGTCGAAGTACAGAGGATATAAAATGTAGACTGGCAATGGCAAGGAAAGCGTTTCTGAAGAAGAGAAATTTGTTAACATCGAGTATAGATTTAAGTGTCAGGAAGTCGTTTCTGAACGTATGGAAGTGAAACATGGACGATAAATAGTTCCGACGAGAAGAGAATAGAAGCTTTCGAAATGTGGTGCTACAGAAGAATGCTGAAGATTAGATGCGTAGATCGCATAACTAATGAGGAGGTATTGAATGGAATTGGGGAGAAGAGGAGTTCGTAGCACAACTTGACTAGAAGAAGGGATCGGTTGGTAGGACAAATTCTGAAGCATCAAGGAATCACCAATTTAGTATTGGAGGGCAGCGTGGAGAGTAAAAATCATACAGGGAGACCAAGAGATGAATACACTAAGCAGATTCTGAAGGATGTAGGCTGCAATACGTACTGGAAGATGAAGCAGCTTGCACAGGATAGAGTAGCATGGAGAGCTGCATCAAACCAGTCTCAGGACTGAAGACCACAACAACACCAACAACAATGCAGATGGACAATTATGGAGTCCCAGTTTTCAGGGAGTTAAGAATTAAATGACATTGGTACACTGCCATATCAAAATTGAGTACATCGAAAAGATGCTTGTCAGAACGTACAAAGCATGACTGCTGAATGAGCCAGACCTAGATCTCTACTGACGTGAATAAAGCATCCTCATACAGTCTTGTGGTGTTTGGTGAAACCTCGTCAATCTTGACCTTTTAATTGCTATAATTTTTGTGATAGTTTGAATGGTTATTGACTGTCAAGTGTTGTTACTGTTATCACAGATTTAAGTAACCTAATAATTCTACTCTGCTGTATACAAATGTTATTTTCTTGTAGATACCACATATGTATACATTTGTTTGTTTGTTCTCTGTGTCAGAGGGCACTGACTGTGGGTTCTGTGCCCACATACTGTGCTGGCAATTAAGTGTTTTACATGCAGCTCATGGCTCACAGGAAGATATCTTTTAGCAAATATCAACAGACTGCAGACCAGCAAGAATACAAGATTTTCAGATATTAATAATTATGGACACATTTTACAATCAACTTCCTTTGCAAAAGGATCACCAACTCTGAAGTTAAGTTTCTCGCTGTTTCTGCTATTTCTCATTACTTTCATTTAGCTTCGATTTACTCTCAATCTGTATTATGTACTCATTAGACTGTTCATTCCATTCAACAGATCCAGTAATTCTTCTGCACTTTCTCTGAGCGTAGCAATGTCATCAGTGTGTCTTATCATTGATATCATTTCAACGCCAATTTTAATTCGAGTTTTTAACTTTTCCACTTGCAGTTACTCGCCAGCTTCTCCCCAGTTAATCTTCAGGGCCCAGCCAGTGTAGTCTACAGCGATGCCAGCGGAGCTACTTTGCACTGCAGTGACGTACATTGCTATTCAGTGTTTACCTCGTCTCAGATACGTCAACTCGCAGCTAGGACTCTTAGCTTCGTGGAACGTGATCTTCAGTCAGGCGCAAAAGAACTACTGCACAGAGAATTACAGTTGTGCATGTAAACGACATCACTAGGGAAAGAATTTTACATCGCAACACATGAAGATCTTCAATGTACAAGTTAAGTATTAACAGTTTATGTATTTTATACTGATGTTTGTTATTCATTCCATGCTTGATTTGCGGTTCAATTCACATACTGTTTCCAGAACAGAAATGTATTTTGTACCTGTGTCTACCACACAGACACACATCATTTGGTGTAGATTCTAAATGAAAATGTGTTAAATCCAAATAGGGGCTTTAGCCATGTGGACTTACATGCTAGAATTTAACCGGGTGTTGAAGAGCACATTGTAGCCGGAGGGGACGCTGAAACTGAAGGTGAAAGGCGCCTTGATGGCCGGCTCGTCGTAGCAGGGGAAAGCGCGCCGGGCGTATGTCGGCTGGAACTGCGTTGTCGCGAGCCACCTGGCGACAGAAGCACACACCAGAAATTAGTTGTTGAACTTCTGCCCCATCTACCCCACACTCACTGGCTCGTCGTTGCAGAGGAAAGCGTGCCAGTACGTCGGGGGAAAGGCATCCTGCAGAGTCACCTGGCGGCAAAAAAACACACAAGAAATTAGTTGTTGTACTTCTGCCACATCTATCCCCTACTCACTGGCTCATCATAGAAGGGGACGGGGCGCCAGGTGTATGTCGGCTGGAACTGCGCTCTGCTGAGCCACCACTCTGTTTACGTTGCACAGCTTCTCTGCTTCGGTCTCTCATTAATTTGTACACTGTATTTTATACATGCCATCATCAAGGAGAGATTTCAGGAATGACTGCCTAGTCAAAGTGCAGACTTATTTAATTTATTTATTAGTGTATTTATTTCACCTAGCATACAGACCCTCTCTTACATCTAACAGGACATCCTTATTGAATTGGAAATATTATAAGTATAGTTCAGGAGCAGTATATTATAGTACTAATTATTATTATTATTATTATAGTTATAATGGTACATAACAAATGAGCTATGAGCCAAATTGGAAATTTTGGAAATTTGTGGTAAGTTTATATGGGACCAAACTGCGGAGATCATCTGCCCCCTAGGCTTACACACTACTTAATCTAACTTAAAGCTAACTTATGCACACACACACACACACACACGCACACACACACACACACACACACACACACACACACACACACACACGTGCCCAAGGGGGGAGGACTCGAACCTTTAACTGGGGGAGCCAGACCAGGTGGCTACCCTGCATGGCGAGCCAAATAGCATCCAGTTTAAAAGTGAGGAGGAAAAGATAAAACATGCACAAGAAATGGACGATTAGCACCATCATTATGGTAGACGTCACTGTGCCAGTAATATCAACGTTAAATTGGAAAGCACCAGATCCAATCCCACACGTAGAATTTCTGGCACAAACGCTTCAACACACATACTTCACTGTGTAATCCGGTACCTTTATTCAACAACCACTTATTGGACCAAAACGCCCCCTAAAGTTCTAACATGGCTTTTAGCAACAGAAGGAGATGCAGCGGCCTGTCACACGCTTATGTAAAATGTATTATGAGATCACATCACAGTCAAAAAGTTATATATATAGAAATTTGATGCAAATCACTTTGAGAGCATATGAGCAGAGAGTCTTAGTGGAGAAATCTCAAGTTGGTAAAGGTCATCTGAACACATATTCTGTTTTACTAGAGCAAGCAGTGGATGTCAAAGTGTAATGTGTATACAGTCTTCATTACTTACAAAACCCATCCGATTCCCATCCGTCTACATGGCATACTGAAGTTCTGCAGAAACTGCCAATAGAAATTTAAGGGTGTTGCAGGGTAGGTTGTGCTGAGAAATAACTGTTAAGAAAAGTCTCGATACGTTACGCCATTTCCAATTTAAGTAGCACTGAAACTGGACAATCAGGCTGCTGCACGAATTCAAACGCCCTCCAGAGAAGGCGTCCCAAATGTGTTCTTCGTTTTGTTTCCTAAAGCCGAACAAGAGAGCAATGCAAAAATTGGAAGTGAGGCGGTAGTAAGGATCGAACCCAAGGCAAAGGCTTAGAAGTCTTGAACGCTATCTTCTGTGCATGAGAAGAACTGACATTAATTGTATTTGGCGGGCCCCTTGAATTTGTGTGTGCAACAGTCTTATTGGCTAACTTCAATGATAAAAAGCTCAGAATCGGCGGAAAGTACCGAATTTTTTTCTTAACTATTATTGCTCTATTATATCTCAGCGCAACCTACCCTGCAACACCTTTACGAGCTCAACAAACGTAAACATGGTCCGTAGCAGGCTGTAATGCGATTTTTATTTAATCGTGCGATGAGCTAATTACCATGTTGTTACGCATAGAGCAAAATTCAGAATACGATCTCAAAAGGTGTCACTGCAGTCTAGATCCTTTGGTAAAATGAAGTATTATGCGCACTTTTTACTTGTAATTAACAGTGACGTGAAAATGACATCAAATACAAATACTAAAATGTAGACTTTCACGGCCGGAAATATCATGTCCATTACAATTATCCGGGCTGTTATGCCGTGGTCGGTTGATGAATTCTGTGTCGATTCCCAACGTTTCGTCTCCGACTGCGGGAGACAAGGGAGTCCGTAGCTCGACCTTCCATCGAGCTACGGACTCCCTTGAAGATGTCTCCCGCAGACGGAGACGAAACGTTGGGAATCGGCACAGAATTCATCAACCGACCGCGGCATAACAGCCCGGATAATTGTAATGGACATCAAATACAAATGTGACACACATGTTTGACAAAGACGCTTACTCCAAATTGGCTAATCGCACGATTAAAGCCACATCGCGTTACAACCTACCACGGACCATCAGAATTGGGGATCACGAAGCAGACCAACTTAGGGAACACTGCTCTTCCTGGGCAGTAAAATGACCCATGAGGGACGGAGCACGGAGGACATAAAAAGCGGACTATCACTGGCAAAAAAGGCGTTCCTGGAGAATACTGGTATCAAACGTAGCCTCGATCTGAGGATGAAATTTCTGAGGATGTACTTTTGGAGAGTAGCATTGTATAGGAAAAAGCTTCGTCTAATGAGCCACAAGGCTTCATACGTTAAGGATTTCACCTCCTTTGTGACACTTTCAAGAGAGTAGTGTACTCGGCTACGAATGTGATGGGTAGATTCGGTGTGAATTTTTTATTCACGAACGTACCAGTGTCAGATATTGTGAGCAAGGAAAGAACAGCACTCGATGTCTGCAAGTTAGTGCGCCGCTGTTTAATGACCACCTACTTCAGGCGGAGAGGGGAATTCTATAACCAGATGGATGCTGTAGTTCTCTCGACTATAGCAGCAGACATCTTCATGGACGCATCTGAAGGATCAGCACTCCAGACCGCACTATTATGACCAGAATCGTGGGCCCGGTGTATCGATGATAATTTTGGTCATCTGGGCACATCGAGAAGGAGAACTACCAAACTTCCACCAACAGCTCAGTCAGCAGCACACTAAAATATAATTTACCATGGACACAAGAAAGAACTGTATGCTGGCTTTCCTCGACGTACAAGTTTAGTGAAAGTCTCGCGGTCAACTTGCCCACAGGGTGCATAGGAGGTGTGTAATAAAAGTAATGCCACTGACAACAATGCAGGCGGTGTGAAAATGCTGTGTTCTGCTTGTGTAGAACGGCATGTTCATCCCTTCCTGGTGCTCTGTCCGACTTTTAGCACCGTACAGTCATCACGCAATTTTTGAGAACGCCATCAATGAAGTACTGATTTGTTGTGCCACACGAAAACAGAACAGCGGAATTTAGAGCAACGTTATGCCATCCAGTTTTCTGTCAAACTTTTGCGAATCAACGAGTGTGACCTCTCAAAATTTAAAGCAGATCCATGGGGTACATTCCTTATCAGGGGCACTAGTTTTTCGCTGGCACAAATAATTTTTCGAAGGACGAAGATGAACCTCGGTCGGGGAGACCTCCATCTCAAAATCCGACGAAATCGTCGAATGTGTGCGTAGTGAGATTGTTTCTCCAAGATAAACTGCCAACCAAGTGTTTCACAAAGGTGCTCTTCAAAGGCTGAGGAAACGGGCTGATATCGGACATTGCTGACGAGTGGATGCTGCATCATCTCAACGCCCCGTGTTGAGTGGCCACTGCCGTCACGGAATTCCTT
This sequence comes from Schistocerca cancellata, assembly GCF_023864275.1. Classification (NCBI taxonomy): domain Eukaryota; kingdom Metazoa; phylum Arthropoda; class Insecta; order Orthoptera; family Acrididae; genus Schistocerca; species Schistocerca cancellata. The sequence continues at coordinate 158,181,614 of NC_064637.1, forward strand.
ATCTCAAAAGGCATTCCTACAGACCCCCATTCACCTGATCCCAGTCCCTGCGACTTTTCTCTTTTCCCAAAATTGAAAAAAGTTGCCCTTACCTCGTGGTCGTGCGGTAGCGTTCTCGCTTCCCACGCCCGGGTTCCCGGGTTCGATTCCCGGCGGGGTCAGGGATTTTCTCTGCCTCGTGATGGCTGGGTGTTGTGTGCTGTCCTTAGGTTAGTTAGGTTTAAGTAGTTCTAAGTTCTAGGGGACTGATGACCATAGATGTTAAGTCCCATAGTGCTCAGAGCCATGTGAACCATTTTTTTGAAAAAATGTCTTAAGAGAACGTCGTTTTGGGGCTCTGGAGAACATCCAAAAGAATGTGACCGACGTGTTAAAGGCTCTGCAAGAGAGTAGCTTTCAGTACAGCTACAAAGCCTTGGAACAACTACAGCAGCAATGTATAGCTGCCGAAGGGAACTACTTTGAAGAGGAAGATACTGTTCCTTGAAAAAATAAAAACTTTCCTAGATAAATATCAGTCTCATTACTTTTCTCACACACCTCGTAGGAACTCCACTTGTGTGGACAGGTACCAACATGTTTGCTCCCACCATCACCCTACACAGAACAAACTCGCCCTGCTCACTGTAACTAAGAGGGCCCACAGGATCAGCGATGAAGAATACATAAAGGTGGTGGGGAGGGGGGGGGGGGGGAGTAGTACACAGTGCAACATTCCATTTCAGCTGTTCCTAGTAATATTTTTCGTCATGTTGACATCACTATAAGTTGATCATTATCAGAGACATCTTTGGCTGTACTGGTCGAAAATTTGGTAAACCACATTCTACTTCATATGTTGCTGGATCTTTTCGGTTGTCCGAAATTATAATTAACATCTATTTATAAGTTCAAAATTTTACATGGTACATTCAGCTAAAAGGAGTTTGCTGTTCCATGATCATAGCTTTTAGCTATATACTGACCAGTTTTAGATGTGGTAGGAATCTTAAATAATTTTTTAGTTTATGGTGTCTTTAGTACGTAGTGAAACACTTGTATACAGTACACAGTGAATTAGTGCACACTTATCGATGCTAAGAGATTCAGGCCTATGACAATCTATAAAGTTGGAGAATCTACTAGTGAAGGTTTTCTTAAAGCAGTGACAATAACAAATGTAACTTCTGGTTTTAGAAAATGTGGAATTTATCTATTTAATGTTAACATCTTCGATGAATCCGATTTTCTTACGTCTTTAGTTTCAGATCACTCTCTAAATCCTGATGGTGCACCTAATCCAGCAGAACCACTGGGATCAGAGGGATGTGTGAGCCCTCCAAACACTTACAAAGGTGTTATGCAGAATGTTGAAGCATATATCTCACTGAAGAAATTTCGTGATTTCCCATAAGATCCTCCTAGAAAAACAAAGCAACATCATATTGTCTTCAACACCTGAGAAGGCGGCAGCTGAAAAAAAAAACTTTAAGGAAAAGAGTGAAGTTAGAAGAAAATGAGAGAAGAAATGCGAACGAACCAACACGAAGAAAACTCAGTAACGTGAAAGTAAAATGGCTGTAAGCGAAGGTGATGAACAAGGCAATGTCTCACCTGATGGATCAGAGGGCAGTTCATCAGCAGATTTTTTTTTTTTTAATTTGAACTGGGATGTTGTGTGATTGGCAATTATATTTTGTTATAATTTCCAGCTGATGTGTTTTCATAGCTAAAGTCCTGATCCGTGGTGGTGATGAATATGTGGTCTCGTACCTTCCAAAATACTAAAATAAAAAGAGGTTTTGTATTCCCATAAGCAGAAGACACGGTTTGTGTATGACATATGGACACTGCAATGATTCCGCATTGTCTGTGGCTACAAAACACTATGATTTTCACAGAGCAAAACGTATTTTCGATTAGTTATTGTATTTATATTTAACACTGTATTAATGTTTCCTATTCAAGCATTAATAATGCAAAAATCGCAACTGCTTGACTGTGTATTATACAGAGTACACAGTGAAACATTTGCAGCATACTTTAAAAATTATAAGTTCATTTATTAATTAGCTGCCAAATCATTTTTGTTTCACTCCAAAATTTTGGCAATTATTTTTTTAAAGAATGTATTTTGCTCTGTAAGACGTGATTTCTACAAAATAATCAAAACTGTAATTTTTGTTTCACGTGTACTACTCCCCTCTGCTGCAAAATCTCAGTTTCATCTTCGGAGCCAGTGGTTATGAGGTGAAGATGACGGACACACCAACAGCCAGAAAGGATAAACGCAATAGCGAAGAACAGAAGGAATACACAAAACGCCGCCCTATTTCACGGGGTCACACAGCGAGAGTGCAAAATTCTCCGCTGAGCAGGTATCAGGGCAATTTTCCGAAGCAGTAATAAAATAAAAGATGTCCTCTGCTCAAAGAAATATGCAGCCGACAAGTTACATGCTGCTGGCGTTTACGAAATCAGCCGCGAGCGTGGACTACTGCATACAGTCGAGATGGGGCGCCTGATTAGCACACAGATATCGGAAACATGAAATATATATTCTTCAAAGTGACACACGAAGTTAGTAGTGGCGAAACACCAGGGTGACAGCGGCAAGTGGATAATAATTCACGAATCGCGCGTACTAGAGAAACAGCCACTTACCTTGAGCAGGAAGATTAGAGGCGTTAGAAACTGCCATGGGACCAGCCGACGTGGATAGAGAAGACGGGTGCAGACTTCCTGCGTCTGGGTTACCACCAGCAGTAACAGCGCTACAGGAGGGTAGCTCATGTGAAGCAACACACACGCAACACACGTTGGCGAGCGGGAAACCACAGCGGCCGAAGGTAGAATACACGCCTCAGGCAGCAAGCAGACAGCATTACGTCACAGTTGCCGCACGTTTCTCGTTCGTCTATATCCACCAGTGGCAAGAAGTAAAGCAAACGCCAATCAAAGACGTTTGTATCTATCAATAGCAAGAAATAAAGCTAACACCAATCATGGGCTCTACGCACGCACCAATTTGTCAGCCGACCGACAGACCGATCAACCAACCGACCGACCAACCGACTACTTTCGTGTCATCCTACACACGTCCCGACCGACTTCACACAGCGATTACAGCGTCGCCCTGTTTTTGTGATTATGTTCTACGAGATACCGCCTGATTTTACACAGAAACGAAAACGAGGATTTGCCTTGACTGCTTTACAGGAAAAAAGTAGAGAACACACACACGAAAAGTAGTCTACTTCGCATATTTTCATACGCTTATGTCGTATGGTATTATTTTTTGGGGTAATTCTTCTGATTCAAAAAGGGTATTTTTGGCTCAAAAACGGGCTGTTCGAGCTATATGTGGTGTAAGTTCGAGAACCTCTTGTCGACCCCTATTCAAAAATCTGGGAATTCTGACATTGCCCTCACAGTATATATTTTCTTTAATGTCGTTTGCTGTTAGCAATATTAGCCTATTCCCAAGAGTTAGCAGCTTTAACTCAGTTAATACTAGGCAGAAATCAAATCTGCATGTAGAATGCACTTCCTTGACTCTTGTGCAGAAAGGAGTGCAGTATTCTGCTGCATCCATTTTCAATAAGCTACCACAAGAACTCAAAAATCTTAGCGGTAGCCCAAACTCTTTTAAGTCTAAACTGAAGAGTTTCCTCATGGCTCACTCCTTCTATTCTGTCGAGGAACTCCTGGAAGAGCTAAAAAATTAAGCAAATTCCATTGTTACATTGTTGATAGTCTTCATTTAAACTTACGACTTGTCACCTGAATATGTTTTTTTTTAATATTCCATTTTATCTGTTTCTAATATCGTGTTATAATTTCATGTATTGACTCGTTCCATGACCATGGAGACTTTTCCTTAATTTGGTCCCACGGAACAATAAATAAATAAAAAAATAAAAATAAATAAGAAAGGTGTGGGCAAAGGGACTGCTAATGCAAGGGAAAGAATTCATCCACGTTCTGTTACTGTAGCAGTCGCGAGCCGCTGATTTACGTAACTGTCTAATAAAGGATTAATCACGCATTTCGGAGCTGCTGAACACAATCAAACTATTCTTAATGAAATGGAATACAGTCGTGAGAGAAGCTGTAGACCGTATGGCTAGCTCTGAGCACTATGGGACTTAACATCTGAGGTCATCAGTCCCCTAGACTTAGAACTACTTAAACCTAACTAACCTAAGGACATCATACACATCCATGCCCAAGGCAGGATTCGAACCTGCGACCGTAGCAGCAGCGCGGTTCCGGACTGAAGCGCCTAGAACCGCTCGGCCACACTGGCCGGCTGTAAACCATATGGACAAGCTGTTAGCTAGATGATGATTTCTAGCGACTGGCAGAATCTAAAAGGATCACATATTCAATGCTGTTATATCCCCACAATTATTAAATAAAATTATTCTTGAAACGTGAAACGCGATTTGTAGTTGACTGAGGAAATAAATCACGGTAAAGCAAAGTAAGCCGGCCGTTGGTGGCCGAGAGGTTCTAGGCGCTTCAGTCCGGAACCGCGCTCCTACTACAGTCGCAGGTTCGAATCTTGCCTCGGGCATGGATGTGTGTGATGTCCCAAGGTTAGTTATGTTTAAGTAATTCGAAGTCTAGGGGACTGTTGACCTCAGATGTGAAGTTCCATAGTGCTTAGAGCCATTTGAACCATTTGAAAGTAAATTAAATAGCAGATAATCACGTAAACGTTATTAATTTATGTATGTGTGTAGCGAAAAAGATGACCTGTGAGTTTAAGAAACTCATTTCAGATTATAGGAAGGAAGACAACACATGGTTCTAACATTTGCTAAACGCTTCATTTATTGTGTATCTGTTGTTGTACTTATTACATTAGTATTAATGTAATAAGTACAACAACAGATACACAATAAATGAAGCGTTTAGCAAATGTTAGAACTGAGAAAAAAGCATTCCACATTTTGCTCTTCATAGTAGAGGGCTTGGATACAGGCTGAACGTTTTTAAAATTTAGAACAATGAATCAAGCATATCTTATGAATTAGCGTTCTTTGAATGTCAATATTTCGGTTTTTTTCCATAAATATAGGAAATAACACTTAGAAATATAAATACAGCAGATCGACGAACGTGTACGCTCTCTACGTGCCACACGAAACCATTATGGATTCATTAAAAACGAAAAAAGTCCTTCTTTTCTTGTATCTGTATTGTTATACTCCGCTATGTAGAAAAAAAATTGATTGCCGGCGCGAGATGCTGGAGTTGATGGTCGTGTGTGCGTGAGGCGTGCTTGTGTGTGTGTGTGTGTGTGTGTGTGTGTGTGTGTGCGGTTAGCCAGTTTGGAGTAAGCGTCTTTGTCAAACATGTGTGTAACATTTGTATTTGATGTCCATTATATTTATCCGGGCTGTTATGCCGTGGTCGGTTGATGAATTCTGTGTCGATTCCCAACGTTTCGTAAAGCTTGAATACTGCTCACCAGTGTGGGATCCGTAACAGATAGGGCTGATTGAAGAGATAGAGAAGATCCAACGGAGAGCAGCGCGCTTCGATACATGATCATTTAGTAATCGCGAAAGCGTTACGGAGATGGTAGATAAACTCCAGTGGAAGATTCTGCAGGAGAGACGCTCAGTAGCTCGATACGGGCTTTTGTTGAAGTTTCGAGAACATATCTCCACCGAGGAGTCAAGCAGTATATCGCTCCCTCCTACGTATATCTCGCGAAGAGACCATGAGGATAAAATCAGAGAGATTAGAGCCCACACAGAGGCATACGGACAATCTTTCTTTCCACGAACAATACGAGACTGGAATAGAAGGGAGAACCGATAGAGGTACCCAAGGTAGCCTCCGCCACACACCGTCAGGTGGCTTGCGGAGTATCGATGTAGATGTAGAAGTGAGTGTTTTTTAATAGTGCATGTCTGCAACTTGACGTACCTTCTTTATGGTAAATAGCAACCTATCTCTTCCTACATTGTTCATATTCATGCTTGTAGTTTCCATTGTTTGAATCTTATATTCCTCGCACGACGTGTTCGATAAACATCTGGAGTCTTTATAAATTTCTCCAGAAACTTCGTTCTTAAGGTTTCGTACCTCGCATCCTGTCATGTCTATGAGAACAGCATCTGTAAGTAGGCTGTTTAGGTTTTTATGTTGGTAACGCAACGTAGCGCTCTATATGAAAATCACTGACTGTGCTGTGTTAAGGCTGTGGTTGGTTTGCATTGTTGGAGTATATGCTATTGTAGTGTTGGGCAGTTGGATGTGAACAGCGCATAGCGTTGCGCAGTTGGAGGTGAGCCGCCAGCAGTGGTGGATGTGGGGAGAGAGATGGCGGAGTTTTGAGAGCGGATGATATGGACGTGTGTCCATCAGAGAGAGTAAATTTGTAAGACTGGATGTCATGAACTGATATATAAATATTATGACGTTTGAACACTATTAAGGTAAATACATTGTTTGTTCTCTATCAAAATCTTTCATTTGCTAACTATGCCTGTCAGTAGTTAGTGCCTTCAGTAGTTAGAATCTTTTATTTAGCTGGCAGTATTGGCGCTCGCTATATTGCAGTAGTTCGAGTAACGAAGATTTTTGTGAAGTAAGTGATTCATGAAAGGTATAGGTTATTGTTCGTCAGGGCCATTCTTTTGTAGGGATTATTGAAAGTCAGATTGCGTTGCGCTAAAAATATTGTGTGTCAGTTTAGTGATGATCAGAATAAGTAACGAGAGAAATGTCTGAGTACGTTCAGTTTTGCTCAGGTGTTTGAAAATCAAATAACGTAAGGGGTTTACCAGCACAGTAATTCACAAATTTTTCAAAGGGGGCGTTTCATATGTCGACCCATAGCCGAGGATACCTCACTGGAATCTTCTGATTTTTCTTATAGTTTGTGTAATTAGTGTAGCTATTGTTTATTGCTAGCGCGTAATTGTAGAGAGAATCTTCTTTGTAGTTGTAGTTTTTCATTGTTGTACAGTAAAATAGTTGTGGCATGCATGTAGATTTGCACCAAGTATTTCGCAGCTGCGCTTGCAATTGGTTCAAATGGCTCTGAGCACTATGGGACTTAACATCTACGGTCATCAGTCCCCTAGAACTTAGAACTACTTAAACCTAACTAACCTAAGGACATCACACAACACCCAGTCATCACGAGGCAGAGAAGATCCATGACTCCGCCCGCTTGCAATTAACGAGATATTATTTTCTTTGCTATGCTAATGTGTTTTCTTGTTTCTGCTCTTCAAATTGTGCTTTCCTTGTTGTGTGAAGTGCGTGATAATTATGGCGTGTGAAAAACGTAACACTAGGCTCCAAAGTAAATTTAGAACTGATAGTGACGACGACTGTAGCTTATCAGCACCACCATGTAATGAATTAACAGACAGTCAACGTAGTAATCTGGTAATTGTGCATAGGGAAATGGAGCGGGCAGCAAATAATGGTGTAGCCAGTGAAACAATTAGTGAACAGGGAAGCATTACCGATCGATCGTTCAGCAACAGCTCGCCTCAGGATTCCGAAATGACAGGACACAATCTCGCAAATACTGTAGACTCAGGTTTTGCGTCCTCACTGTTTTCTCAAGTAAGTCAATACACGTTTTCTGCTTTTCGAAATGCGAATATTGCCGCTTCAAATGCACTGCCGAATTGCACTGCGTAACACGTTTCAGACACAAGTGCATTGTTATTACAATTAATGCAACAAATGGGACAAAAGCTTCAAAAGTTAGACACAATGGAACAAAATCTTCAAAAGTTAGTCACAATGGAACAAAATCTTCAAAAGTTAGTCACAATGGAACAAAATCTTCAAAAGTTAGACACAACAATGGAACAAAATCAGGGACAAACACAATAACAGCTTCAAAAGTTAGACTCAATAGAACAAACGCTTGAATAAACACGTGAAGGTTTAACTGCTGAGTTACTTAAAATCGAATCGAAATGTCAAAAAGTCTGTAATGACGTAAAAACATAAATTTGTGAGCATTTTCAACCTATTTTTTCGCGTCATGAAAATGCATTGCAGAATCACGAAGCAGCCATAAAAGGACTGCAAACTATTGTTCGTGAAAATCATGACACCTTGCAAGCTAAAATTGACTCAGTTGCATCTATCGATTCGGTTACGCAACTTGCAAAAACTCAGGAAAACTTAAAGGACACAGTAGATGCGATTTCAGCACAAATGGACCCACTGAAACTTGGTTCAGAAAAACACACTGACGAAATAAGTTCACTGTCGGAGAAAGTAGCCGAACTTTCAGATCAGTTCACTAACTTATCTACAAAGGTAGATGATGATCTGAATGACACAAGACCCGTGGCCTTCACTGACACAGAAGAGTATGAACAAATTAGAAAATTCAAACAAAATCAAAATCAAATCAATACACAGTACAAAAGAGGAATCCGTGAAGCACAAGATCAGTTGCCACAAGTAATACAAGAATTGCATATTTCAGTCGAGACTCGCGCTCCAATACGGGAATAGAGACTTAGAAATCCGGAACAGCGACAAAATAATAACACAGGGCAGTTCGGAAATTATGAAATAAATTGGCAAGGTGCACCGAATTTTGAGATGGAACCGCCGAAAAGAAGTAACAATGACCGATATGCGAATCACTGACATGATGATATTGACTGTAAGCTGTTCATTACTACACGTAAATTCAAAACATTTAAGAATTCTGATATATATATTACGACTTTTGAACACTATTAAGGTAAATACATTGTTTGTTCTCTATCAAAACCTTTCATTTGGTAACTATGCCTATCAGTAGTTAGTGCCTTCAGTAGTTAGAATCTTTTATTTAGCTGGCAGTAGTTCGAGTAACGAAGATTTTTGTGAGGTAAGTAATTCATGAAAGGTATAGGTTATTGTTAATCAGCGCCATTCTTTTGTAGGGATTATTGAAAGTCAGATTGCATTGCGCTAAAAATATTGTGTGTCAGTTTAGTGGTGATCAGAATAAGTAAAGAGAGAAATGTCTGAGGTACGTTCAGTTTTGCTCAGCTGTTTGAAAATAGAATAACGTAAGGGGTTTACCAGCACAGTAATTCACTAATTTTTCAAAGGGGACGTTTCACATCTAATACCGAGAGAAATGACAAAAGACGAACTTTTGTTGGGCGGTTGGCACGACGGCACTAGGCACGGCACAATTTGTTGGGCGAAGGGATCGACTGTTGGATGATCCTAGCCGCCTGAAACCCCTCGACACATCCAATTTGTCGGTCCGACGGTTGGTTGGTTGGTTGGTCAGTGCTTGTGTGTGGCCCTTAAGGGTCTCTTAAGCTCCCTCCAACTGATTCTGAACACCCTATAGAATACGAGAACAGCCTCTTCCACCATTGTATTAGAAATATTCAACAGTCAACAAAAAAACCCTGAGGAAGGCCATTTGCAACAGTGGCCGAAACGTCGGAGGATTTTACATATTTACATTGTGGGCAAATACCCTGAAGAATCTCGTTGCCGTTTCGCTGATGTGTCAGAGATCCACGAAATTCCGAGTGTGGGAGTGGCTAGGAGTGACAGACTGGAAGTTGCGGTTTCTTGAAGGCAACCATTCCTGAGGTGGGATGGAGTACCAAGATCGGCCTCAGAACAGGGCTCTGTCCACTAACACAAGGCGAGAGGACCCCCACTCTCTACAGGATCTAATCATCAGTCAGTGACATGCTTCAAGTATCTTGCGGACGGAATTCCTCGCCAAACTGTCGGCGTTACCAAGGCTAGAGACTAGCGAGCTGTTTTTTGTTGCGGCGGCCTCTGTACTCACTTGGTGACGCCGTCCTCGACGTAGTAGCTGCGGTAGAAGCCGTACATGTCGTTCCGCAGCTCCCCCTCGTAGCTGATCTCCACCACCAGCTGGGTGCCGGCTGCCACCTGCCAAAGTAAACAAGCGTTGGGGTCTTGCCATTGTGTTGGTGCGTAAGTCCATAGAATTCTTTCATAAATTTAATAAACACGACAAATACAAATAACAGAGACTCTTGGGTCAAATGGCTCTGAGCACTATGGGACTTAACTTGTGAGGTCATCAGTCCCCCAAGAACTTAGAACCACTTAAACCTAACTAACCTAAGGACATCACATACACTCCTGGAAATTGAAATAAGAACACCGTGAATTCATTGTCCCAGGAAGGGGAAACTTTATTGACACATTCCTGGGGTCAGATACATCACATGATCACACTGACAGAACCACAGGCACATAGACACAGGCAACAGAGCATGCACAATGTCGGCACTAGTACAGTGTATATCCACCTTTCGCAGCAATGCAGGCTGCTATTCTCCCATGCAGACGATCGTAGAGATGCTGGATGTAGTCCTGTGGAACGGCTTGCCATGCCATTTCCACCTGGCGCCTCAGTTGGACCAACGTTCGTGCTGGACGTGCAGACCGCGTGAGACGACGCTTCATCCAGTCCCAAACATGCTCAATGGGGGACAGATCCGGAGATCTTGCTGGCCAGGGTAGTTGACTTACACTTTCTAGAGCACGTTGGGTGGCACGGGATACATGCGGACGTGCATTGTCCTGTTGGAACAGCAAGTTCCCTTGCCAGTCTAGGAATGGTAGAACGATGGGTTCGATGACGGTTAGGATGTACCGTTCACTATTCAGTGTCCCCTCGACGATCACCAGTGGTGTACGGCCAGTGTAGGAGATCGCTCCCCACACCATGATGCCGGGTGTTGGCCCTGTGTGCCTCGGTCGTATACAGTCCTGATTGTGGCGCTCACCTGCACGGTGCCAAACACGCATACGACCATCATTGGCACCAAGGCAGAAGCGACTCTCATCGCTGAAGACGACACGTCTCCATTCGTCCCTCCATTCACGCCTGTCGCGACACCACTGGAGGCGGGCTGCACGATGTTGGGGCGTGAGCGGAAGACGGCCTAACGGTGTGCGGGACCGTAGCCCAGCTTCATGGAGACGGTTGCGAATGGTCCTCGCCGATACCCCAGGAGCAACAGTGTCCCTAATTTGCTGGGAAGTGGCGGTGCGGTCCCCTACGGCACTGCGTAGGATCCTACGGTCTTGGCGTGCATCCGTGCGTCGCTGCGGTCCGGTCCCAGGTCGACGGGCACGTGCACCTTCCGCCGACCACTGGCGACAACATCGATGTACTGTGGAGACCTCACGCCCCACGTGTTGAGCAATTCGGCGGTACGTCCACCCGGCCTCCCGCATGCCCACTATACGCCCTCGCTCAAAGTCCGTCAACTGCACATACGGTTCACGTCCACGCTGTCGCGGCATGCTACCAGTGTTAAAGACTGCGATGGAGCTCCGTATGCCACGGCAAACTGGCTGACACTGACGGCGGCGGTGCACAAATGCTGCGCAGCTAGCGCCATTCGACGGCCAACACCGCGGTTCCTGGTGTGTCTGCTGTGCCGTGCGTGTGATCATTGCTTGTACAGCCCTCTCGCAGTGTCCGGAGCAAGTATGGTGGGTCTGACACACCGGTGTCAATGTGTTCTTTTTTCCATTTCCAGGAGTGTATTTTCACGATTTACAACAGTCTGCCGGCGATAGGCTAACTTTTCGATTCCACGACTGCAGCTATCACGTCGTTTTGAGGCGAAGAACTCCTCGAGAAACGAAACTTCCTGGCAGATTATAACTGTGTGCCCGACCGAGACTCGAACTCGGGACCTTTGCCTTTCGCGGGCAAGTGCTCTACCAGGTAGGAGACGAGGTACTGGCAGAAGTAAAGCTGTGAGTACCGGGCGTGAGTCGTGCTTCGGTAGCTCAGTTGGTAGAGCACTTGCCCGCGAAAGGCAAAAGTCCCGAGTTCGAGTCTCGGTCGGGCACACAGTTTTAACCTGCCAGGAAGTTTCATATCAGCGCACACTCCGCTGCAGAGTGAAAATCTCATTCTCCTCGAGAAACGTTCGTAGCACATTCATCCGGAAAGCGAGCTCGTTGAAGGTTGTTCGATAGTGGAAAATCGGTCGGCGCAAGATCAGGTAAATAAGATGGGTGCCGAATGACTTGCCAACGCACTGCTGTGTAGTTGTTCTTTTGTCAGCCTAGCAGAATGAGGGCGGGCGATATCGTGGTGTTGCACCACTTCACGCTGTATTTCGGGTCGTTGTTCTTGGACCGTGTCTTCGAGCCGTCTCAGTTGTTGACAATAGATGTCAGCAGTGGTGGTTACACCTTGGTGAGGCAATTCGCAGTGCCCCACCAGATGCGTAACTTTATCTTTTGTTGGTGTGCTCAGGTCTTCGTATGGGGAGTCGCCGCTTAGTTTGGGGTCAATCTTTTCTTTCTTTTCGTTATCTTAGCACAGAAACGCCATTTATCGTCAGCACTAATGGTACAGGATAAGAATGGTCCCTGTTGTTCACGCGGCAACTGAAGACGAGCAAGCAGATGATTTTTGTGGTTTTGGCTAAGAACATGCACTTCCCATCCGCCCTATTTTTGAACTTTCCTCACTGCATCGGAGTGTCTCTCGGAGGTGGAATGACCGCAGTTCATCACATTTGCCACTGATGTGGATCGTTTTGTATTAACGCTTTTAAACGATTTTCATCAAATCCCGAAAACCTCCTGAACGTGGAGAGTCACCAACGTCAAAACGATCCTACTTAAAACGGGAGAACCACTTTCTTGCCGTGCTCTGACCAGCGGCATTATCCCCACACACGGGCCGGCCGGAGTGGCCGAGCGGTTCTAGGCGCTACACTCTGGAACCGCGCGACCGCTACGGTCGCAGCTTCGAATCCTGCCTCGGGCATGGGTGTGTGTGATGTCCTTAGGTTAGTTAGGTTTAAGTAGTTCTAAGTTCTAGGGGACTGCTGACCACAGCAGTTAAGTCCCATAGTGCTCAGAGCCATTTGAACCAATTTTGAACCCATATACGGCTTAAATGTCTGTGGCTGACTCTGCTGCTGTCACCCCTCTGTTGAAATAAAACAGAAGTATATGTCGGAAATGTTCTCATTTCTCACCTTCCTAGCACACATAGCTCAAATCACGACCTCCAAACCACGAAATCATGGTATGTGAACTCAAACAGCAATAATGAACGAGTTGACTAAAAGGAGGGATCAGTTGATACGACACATTCTGAGTCAGTTAGTTAGGTAATTAGTTTAATTTTCCATGGAACGTTTTCCACGATTAATCGTAATTATGTAGAATGAGTTATTTTACCTTCCCATCGCAAATTCATTTATAAATACGGCTACGTGCTGAAAAGTTATAAGTTTCCTTTTACTTTTCTTTTCTTTTAATTTTTTTTTAAATATACAGACATGAGTTGGTAATTCCTACCCATCATCTTTTGCACATTACGGGAATAGAAATTCTTCTACGGAATAGATGGAGTTGTCAAGGAGAAAGTTTTTGAGTTTGTTTTGAAATTTTACTTTGCTGTCTGTCAGACATTTTTTTATCACCAGGAAAGGGATCAAAAATTTTTATTGCAACATTGTGCACGACTTTGTTGTGCTATAAACAACCTTAATCTGGAGCAGTGAATGTCATTTTTCCTTTTCGTATTGTAATTATGTACATCTTTGTTTCTTTTGAACTGCAGTGGATTATTTACAACAAACTTCATGAGGCAGTAAATATACTGGGAAGCAGTATATGCCAACTCCTAAAACAGTTGTCTACAAGACGATCGTGGGTTAGCACCGCACAATATTCTTACAGCGAGTATTTGAGCAACGAAGACTTTCTTTCTTAAACATGATCTACCCCAGAACATCAATCTATATGATATTACTGAATGAAAACATGCGAAGTATGGTAATGTACTGATTTGGCTCTCTCCAAGATATGCAACGACTCTAAGCATAAATTTGTCTGAATTGAGCTGTTTTAGGAATTCCAAAATGTGCTTTTCCCATTTTAAATTCTCATCAGTATGGACACCTAGGAATTTTGAAGTTTCCGCTTTGTTACTTCCTCATCTTATATTACACCTATCACTGGTATAGTACCAGAATATGTTGTGTATTTTTAAAATTGAGGCCGAGACCATTTGCAGAAAACCACTCAGTAATACTTTCAAGAATACTGTTTACCATTTTGTTTGTTTCTGTATGTGTGTTTGGACTGCTTACAATATTAGTGTCATTCGCAAAAAGAACGAGTTCTGTTTGTTGTACATCAGACAGAAGATTTCTTAGATATATGAGGAACAACAGTGAACCTAAGATTGGTCCTTGGGAAACCTCACAAGTGATTTGTCCCTTACTATGGTTTACGAACAAAGATGAAAGACTGGTACACCTGTACTCAGATGCAAGATACAGCCTCTGTTTACAGTTTCTAGTTCTGCAAGTTGTTATCATAAGTCAAACAGATGTTCTTCACCCTTCAGTGAGCCTCGCTGGTTATTTGCAAAGCTTTTTGGACTGTGATCATTGTAGCCGTCAGCTATAATGCCTTTCTGATAGCAGACATTCTCGTGGCTACACGTCGTGCAGACACTGGAGATCACGCCAATTTCGAAATTTGTCAAAACGTAATAGCTTGGGGAAAGGATAAGATTTCTAAACTCCATGCCATTTATTGTATTAATTTGTAACAGAGTAAGACAGTTAATTGTAGAAACGAAGATTGCAGTATTTTACAAGCAAATAAAATTTGATTTTTCGTTATTCTGCCTGATATGTAGAGCTATATAACATCTACAAATAATCCTTAGTACAAACGAAAGCGCTCGTTAAAGGGTTATGAATGACGAAAGACACTTGCAATGAAGGACTGTATGCTTAGCGATTCTTAAGTACGTTAACGACGATTTATAATGTAAGATGAGTCGATGTTTAGAATTTTTCAATTTTTCTACGTGAGTTGTACGATGTGATCGTATACAGGTAAGTAGAACCTGAAGATGCGATTAATGTTGTGAAACCTGGGTAGTGTATTTTCTTTTATCCAAATAAAGGAAGTTTGAAGTTCAATTGCAGCGAATATTATTCACCATGAATAGTCCAAGTAACACTTGCGGATGTCTCACTAAGAATGTTTTATTTCAGCCCAGTTGTTTGTATTTACTAAGTTACGAAATAGATACATATCAGTAAACCCCTGAATCTGTGAAACATCGAACTCCCATGTGTAAACCAGCTTTAAACGTCTGAATGTTTTACATATCAGTTAACGTGTTAAATGTTTGACGTTAAGCATGTAAGCCAGAAAAAGTTTAGAAAAGCTTTGAAAGAATGTTTAACGTTTGTTGGATGTCGCTAATGGCTGTCAGTAATTTGCCACTCCGTTTTTAGCGAAAGCTAGTTCTTCACGTACCTCAATGTTTATGGTATTATATCTCCCGAACTATGAGTCGTACAATGATACAATTTTGCAGGTAAATTCAGTGGTGTGTGTGTGTGTGTGTGTGTGTGTGTGTGTGTGTGTGTGTGTCTGTGTGTGTCTGTGTGTGGACACTGTCTGCACAACGTGTTACGAATACACTTGGTGGTAAAGAAGTAACAAATAAAAACATCATATTCGATGCTGAAGTTTTACTGCACGAGCGGCGAGAATGTAGTGGGAGATGAAAACTGTATTCCTTTCATAGCTTGTGCGAGGTGTCAGCGAGAAAAAGTTCCGTGAAGTTTTTAAATTATGAGCAAAGATTGTTGGAAATCCATAAGTGCTCTCAATCCCAAATACAGGCTCAGTATAGTCTGCGGAATTCGTGCGTTATGCTGCCTCAAGATATAAAAACAATTTATATCGCCGATACTTGTCTTATTGTTTCAAACTTGTAACATAATACACTCCTGGAAATTGAAATAAGAACACCGTGAATTCATTGTCCCAGGAAGGGGAAACTTTATTGACACATTCCTGGGGTCAGATACATCACATGATCACACTGACAGAACCATAGGCACATAGACACAGGCAACAGAGCATGCACAATGTCGGCACTAGTACAGTGTATATCCACCTTTCGCAGCAATGCAGGCTGCTATTCTCACATGGAGACGATCGTAGAGATGCTGGATGTAGTCCTGTGGAACGGCTTGCCATGCCATTTCCACCTGGCGCCTCAGTTGGACCAGCGTTCGTGCTGGACGTGCAGACCGCGTGAGACGACGCTTCATCCAGTCCCAAACATGCTCAATGGGGGACAGATCCGGAGATCTTGCTGGCCAGGGTAGTTGACTTACACTTTCTAGAGCACGTTGGGTGGCACGGGATACATGCGGACGTGCATTGTCCTGTTGGAACAGCAAGTTCCCTTGCCGGTCTAGGAATGGTAGAACGATGGGTTCGATGACGGTTTGGATGTACCGTGCACTATTCAGTGTCCCCTCGACGATCACCAGTGGTGTACGGCCAGTGTAGGAGATCGCTCCCCACACCATGATGCCGGGTGTTGGCCCTGTGTGCCTCGGTCGTATGCAGTCCTGATTGTGGCGCTCACCTGCACGGCGCCAAACACGCATACGACCATCATTGGCACCAAGGCAGAAGCGACTCTCATCGCTGAAGACGACACGTCTCCATTCGTCCCTCCATTCACGCCTGTCGCGACACCACTGGAGGCGGGCTGCACGATGTTGGGGCGTGAGCGCAAGACGGCCTAACGGTGTGCGGGACCGTAGCCCAGCTTCATGGAGACGGTTGCGAATGGTCCTCGCCGATACCCCAGGAGCAACAGTGTCCCTAATTTGCTGGGAAGTGGCGGTGCGGTCCCCTACGGCACTGCGTAGGATCCTACGGTCTTGGCGTGCATCCGTGCGTCGCTGCGGTCCGGTCCCAGGTCGACGGGCACGTGCACCTTCCGCCGACCACTGGCGACAACATCGATGTACTGTGGAGACCTCACGCCTCACGTGTTGAGCAATTCGGCGGTACGTCCACCCGGCCTCCCGCATGCCCACTATACGCCCTCGCTCAAAGTCCGTCAACTGCACATACGGTTCACGTCCACGCTGTCGCGGCATGCTACCAGTGTTAAAGACTGCGATGGAGCTCCGTATGCCACGGCAAACTGGCTGACACTGACGGCGGCGGTGCACAAATGCTGCGCAGCTAGCGCCATTCGACGGCCAACACCGCGGTTCCTGGTGTGTCTGCTGTGCCGTGCGTGTGATCATTGCTTGTACAGCCCTCTCGCAGTGTCCGGAGCAAGTATGGTGGGTCTGACACACCGGTGTCAATGTGTTCTTTTTTCCATTTCCAGGAGTGTATTACACCTCTTAATGAGTGGATTATGACAGCAACCTAAAATTTCTGATTGATTCAGTACTCATATCAACACTGAAAAATCAAATTTTTGTAGCCCCTGGAAGCCATTAAATTATTATTCTCGAACAAGGAAGATACAAATTTGCAGAAGCCACACACACACACACACACACACACACACACACACACGGCGTCCATCGCCACAGGTGAGGCGTCGACTTCTTCCATAACTCCAGCCCTGCCTTCTCTGGTGAAACGGTGAGCTTGTCTGGTGTCCTCCGGAAGCTCTTTCGCCAGCACAGCCGTTTCTGTGGTGGATTACGTCCGTGCAGTGGATGAGAACTGTTCTGTTCCACTTTCAGTCTCTCCTTGGTGGCAGCCACCGCTCTGCATACGCACGGTGGCCCTACTCCAGCCAGGTAGTAGAGCTCCGCGGTTGGGGTCGGTCTTAAGCAAACTGTAATCAACCTGCAGGTTTCGTTGAGAGCAGTGTCTACTTGCCTGGCATGAGATGACAGACTGGGGAAGCATATTCTGGAGTAAAAAAAGCACAGTGCGATTGCAGAAGAGCGAATAGTATGTGGATGTGAGCCCCACTGTGTCCCCGTTTGTTTTGCGAATTAGGTTGTTTCGAGTGCAGATTTTCATTTTGGTGTCCTTGCAGTGGGTTTTGAATTTCACAGTTCTATCGAGAGTGACTCCCAAGTATTCAGGGGTGCGATGATTCTGCAATTGGATGCCTGTTCATTCAACATGTAGCTCACGATTAGCTTCCCTGTTTCTTAGGTCAAAGGCACACACTTGTGTCTTCTTCTTTCACCTCCTTCATTTGTGCACAGCCTTTTGAATGACCCAATACAGGGTTATTACAAATGATTGAAGCGATTTCACAGCTCTACAATAACTTTATTATTTGAGATATTTTCACAATGCTTTGCACACACATACAAAAACTCAAAAAGTTTTTTTAGGCATTCAAAAATGTTCGATATGTGCCCCTTTAGTGATTCGGCAGACATCAAGCCGATAATCAAGTTCCTCCCACACTTGGGTCAGCATGTCCCCATCAATGAGTTCGAAAGCATCGTTGATGCGAGCTCGCAGTTCTGGCACGTTTCTTGGTAGAGGAGGTTTAAACACTGAATCTTTCACATAACCCCACAGAAAGAAATCGCATGGGGTTAAGTCGGGAGAGCGTGGAGGCCATGACATGAATTGCTGATCATGATCTCCACCACGACCGATTCATCGGTTTTCCAATCTCCTGTTTAAGAAATTCCGAACATCATGATGGAAGTGCGGTGGAGCACCATGCTGTTGAAAGATGAAGTCGGCGTTGTCGGTCTCCAGTTATGGCATGAGCCAATTTTCCAGCGTGTCCAGATACACGTGTCCTGTAACGTTTTTTCGCAGAAGAAAAAGGGGCCGTAAACTTTAAACCGTGATATTGCACAAAACACGTTAACGTTTGGTGAATTACGAATTTGCTGCACGAATGCTTTAGGGCTCTCTACTGCCCAGATTCGCACATTGTGTCTGTTCACTTCACCCTTAAGAAAAAATGTTGCTTCATCACTGAAAACAAGTTTCGCACTGAACGCATCCTCTTCCTTGAGCTGTTGCAACCGCGCCGAAAATTCAAGCGTTTGACTTTGTCATCGTGTGTCAGGGCTTGTAGCAATTGTAAACGGTAAGGCTTCTGCTTTAGCCTTTTCCGTAAGATTTTCCAACCGTCGGCTGTGGTACGTTTAGCTCCCTGCTTGCTTTATTCGTCGACTTCCACGGGCTACGCGTGAAACTTGGCCGCACGCGTTCAACCGTTTCTTCGCTTACTGCAGGCCGACCCGTTGATTTCCCCTTACAGAGGCATCCAGAAGCTTTAAACTGCGCATACCATCGCCGAATGGAGTTATCAGTTGGTGGATCTTTGTTGAACTTCGTCCTGAAGTGTCGTTGCACCGTTATGACTGACTGATGTGAGTGCATTTCAAGCACGACAAACGCTTTCTCGGCTCCTGTCGCCATTTTGTCTCACTGCGCTCTCGAGCATTCTGGCGGCAGAAACCTGAAGTGCGGCTTCAGCCGAACAAAACTTTATGAGTTGTTCTACGTATCTGTAGTGTGTCGTGACCATATGTCAATGAATGGAGCTACAGTGAATTTATGAACTCGCTTCAATCATTTGTAATAGCCCTGTATATGTGTGAAATATATGACATATGAATACACAAGCGAATCATGGGAAAAAAGTTAGTAAATAAATTAATAGAGTATCTACAGGGTGTTTCAAAAATGACCGGTATATTTGAAACGGCAATAAAAACTAAACGAGCAGCGATAGAAATACACCGTTTGTTGCAATATGCTTTGGACAACAGTACATTTCAGGCGGACAACTTTCGAAATTACAGTAGTTACAATTTTCAACAACAGATGGCGCTGCAAGTGATGTGAAAGATATAGAAGACAACGCAGTCTGTGGGTGCATCATTCTGTACGTCGTCTTTCTGCTGTAAGCGTGTGCTGTCCACAACGTGCAAGTGTGCTGTAGACAACATGGTTTATTCCTTAGAACAGAGGATTTTTCTGGTGTTGGAATTCCACCGCCTAGAACACAGTGTTGTTGCAACAAGACGAAGTTTTCAACGGAGGTTTAATGTAACCAAAGGACCGAAAAGCGATACAATAAAGGATCTGTTTGAAAAATTTCAACGGACTGGGAACGTGACGGATGAACGTGCTGGAAAGGTAGGGCGACCGCGTACGGCAACCACAGAGGGCAACGCGCAGCTAGTGCAGCAGGTGATCCAACAGCGGCCTCAGGTTTCCGTTCGCCGTGTTGCAGCTGCGGCCCAAATGACGCCAACGTCCACGTATCGTCTCATGCGCCAGAGTTTACAACTCTATCCGTACAAAATTCAAACGCGGCAACCCCTCAGCGCCGCTACCATTGCTGCACGAGAGACATTCGCTAACGATATAGTGCACAGAATTGATGACGGCGATATGCATGTGGGCAGCATTTGGTTTACTGACGAAGCTTATTTTTACCTGGACGGCTTCGTCAATAAGCAGAACTGGCGCATATGGGCAACCGAAAAGCCCCATGTTGTAGTCCCATCGTCCCTGCATCCTCAAAAAGTACTGGTCTGGGCCGCCATTTCTTCCAAAGGAATCATTGGCCCATTTTTCAGATCCGAAACGATTACTGCAGCACGCTATCTGGACATTCTTCGTGAATTTGTGGCGGTACAAACTGCCTTAGACGACACTGCGAACACCTCGTGGTTTATGCAAGATGGTGCCCGGCCACATCGCACGGCCGACGTCTTTAATTTCCTGAATGAATATTTCGATGATCGTGTGATTGCTTTGGGCTATCCGAAACATACAGGAGGCGGCGTGGATTGGCCTCCCTATTCGCCAGACATGAACCCCTGTGACTTCTTTCTGTGGGGACACTTGAAAGACCAGGTGTACCGCCAGAATCCAGAAACAATTGAACAGCTGAAGCAGTACATCTCATCTGCATGTGAAGCCATTCCGCCAGACACGTTGTCAAAGGTTTCGGGTAATTTCATTGAGAGACTACGCCATATTATTGCTACGCGTGGTGGATACGAGGAAAATATCGTACTATAGAGTTTCCCAGACCGCAGCGCCATCTGTTGTTGAAAATTGTAACTACTGTAATTTCGAAAGTTTGTCTGCCTGAAAATGTACTGTTGTCCCAAGCATATTGCAACAAACGGTGTATTTCTATCACTGCTCGTTTAGTTTTTATTGCCGTTTCAAATATACCGGTCATTTTTGAAACACCCTGTATACAGAATCGTGCAGGTACATCACAGGTAGGGATTTTTTTACTTGTCGATGCTCAATCAAACAGGAAGTCTGGCTTGTCACACTGTGTGTGTGCCTTACCTGGTCTGCCAGCCTGATATAAAGGAACTGCCTGTCGTCGCCAGAGTCCTCGTGCGTGCTGTCGAGGTGCTGGACGTCGTCGCCAGAGGTCTTCACAGTCAGGGTGGTGACCACCAGGCCGTCGTTGTGCAGAGTGATGGTGTTCGTGTCTGCTTCCACGGAGACGTCGATCTGAAAGATGGGAGGCAATGTGTATGAAGTTTGGTAGCAGGCCTCACAATAGGTATCTGTAATCAGTATTATTTTTAATACGTTTCAGCTTTCACCATGAACGATAGACTCAGTTATTCAATATCTTACCACTGGAGCGCCCAGATAGATACCAGATTAACTGGAGGTGCAGCAGATGGTGTCACAATCTGGAGTACACTTTAACACAAGGAAAAGCGACGCACCGTGGAGGAATAGGACCGCAATAGGTAGGTTTGATGTACATGTGCAGACAAACAGATTATTACTATTTTAGAAAAAAACACCGATGGTACATTCAAGAGAAAGAGCTTCGGAAATTGAGCGAGTCAGTAATGGGTTGGTCCACTCCTGGCCCTTATGCAAGCAGTTATTTGGCTTGGCATAGATTGACTGCAAACTCCTAGCTAAGGTACGAGCATATGGGATTGGTTCCCAAGTATGTGAGTGGCTCGAAGACTTCTTAAGTAATAGAACCCAGTACGTTGTCCTCGATGGTGAGCGTTCATCGGAGGTGAGGGTATCATCTGGAGTGCCCCAGGGAAGTGGTGTGGTGGGTCTGCTGTTGTTTTCTATCTACATAAATGATCTTTTGGATAGGGTGGATAGCAATGTGCGGCTGTTTGCTGATGATGCTGTGGTGTACGGGAAGGTGTCGTCGTTGAGTGACTGTAGGAGGATACAAGATGACTTGGACAGGATTTGTGATTGGTGTAAAGAATGGCAGGTAACTCTAAATATAAATAAATGTAAATTAATGCAGATGAATAGGAAAAATAATCCCGTAATGTTTGAATACTCCATTAGTATTGTAGCGCTTGACACAGTCACGTCGATTAAATATTTGGGCGTAGCATTGCAGAGCGATATGAAGTGGGACAAGCATGTAATGGCAGTTGTGGGGAAGGCGGATAGTCGTCTTCGGTTCATTGGTATAATTTTGGGAAGATGTGGTTCATCTGCAAAGGAGACCGCTTATAAAACACTAATACGACCTATTCTTGAGTACTGCTCGAGCGTTTGGGATCCCTATCAAGTCGAATTGAGGGAAGACATAGAAGCTATTCAGAGGCGGGCTGCTAGATTTGTTACTGGTAGGTTTGATCATCACGCGAGTGATACGGAAATCCTTCAGGAACTCGGATGGGAGTATCTGGAGAAAAGGAGGCGTTCTTTTCGTGAATCGCTACTGAGGAAATTTAGAGAACCAGCATTTGAGGCTGACTGCAGTACAGTTTTACTGCCGCCAACTTATATTTCACGGAAAGACCACAAATATAAGATAAGAGAGATAAAGGGCTCATACAGAGGCATATAGGCAGTCATTTTTCCCTCGTTCTGTTTGGGAGTGGAACAGGGAGAGAAGATGCTGGTTGTGGTACGAGGTACCCTCCGCCACGCACCGTATGGTGGATTGCGGAGTATGTATGTAGATGTAGATGTAGATGTAGAAGGGGTTGTTGGATGTCCTCCAGGGGAATATCGTGCCAAATTCTGTGCAGCTGGAGTGTTAGATCGTCAAAATCCCGAGCTGGTTAGAGGGCCCTGCCCATAATGCTCCAAACCTTCTCAGTTTGGGAGAGGTTAGGCGACTTTTTTTCGTAAAGGTAGGATTTGGCAAGCATGAACACAAGCAGTGAAAACTCTCACCATGTGCGGGCGGGCCTTATCTTGCTGAAATCTGAGTCCAGTATCACTTGCCATGAAGGACAACAAATCGGAGAGTAGAATGTCATCAACGTACCACTGTGCTGTAAGAGTGCCACAACCAAAAGGGTCCTACTATGAAGAAAATGTTACCCCAAATCATCACTCCTGATTGTCGAACCGTTTGCCAGGTGACAGTCAGGTTCCTATCCCACTGCTGTTTGGGGCACACACCTTCGCTGGTTATCGACGCTCAGTTCGTAAGACGACTCATGACTAAATTCTACTCCAATCAATGAGATTCCAGGCCGAATGCGTCTGGCACTACTAGCTTCAGGGTATACAGAGATCAATGGCAGCCAGCGCAAGAGGTTCTGTGAGCACAGTCCCCTTTCTGTGAGCGAGCTGTCAATGGTCCTTTTGGTCACTGAAGCTTCAGCTACATGCCAGATCAACGATAATGATCAATCCAGGATTCTCAATGCCTGTCTGACGACTGCTCGGTCGTCATGTTCTGTTGTCTCTCTAGATCGACTGCATCCTTCTCGACGTTGTGTTCGACCACGATTCACCCATTCCTGCCAACATTGTCGAATAGTGGCGTCGCTCCTATTCAAATGTCGAACGTTTCCTCGGTTACTCCAACTGGCTTCTTTGAGCCCAACTACACCTCCTCTCACAATTGGTGACAACTGTGTATGCTGTTCACGCACCTGTCTGCTAGTAATAGCTACTGTCCAACTGAGTACGCATAATCAAATTTGCAAAGACTTAAGCCCTGGGATCGACGTGTCGCCTGTTTATTATCCTTGTCAAGTATGTGATGAAACTGCACTGTAGCGTCACGCATTCATCCATTAGTCGCCAAAGATTTCAGTTTTGTATTTTCCGCCGATAGCTGTATGAATATCAATTCTGTGCCCAATTTGCGTAACTCCTATGTGGTATGACCCTTTTTTCGCATATAGTTAAAGTAATCTTTCTATCTTCTTCCAAAAGATCAGCGGTTTTGGGATTTGTTAAAGATGACATAGAGTTGCGCAAGGCAGGTGTTTACAGTATTCCCTGTGAAGGTGGCAAGTCTTTTATGGGGCGCTCACAGTGCATAGTCGCATTACAGAACCGCAATGGCACACTCGCTTTCTCCAGGCAAATAAGTCCACTACCGCTGAGACTGTACTTCCACTGGTCATCAGATGAAATATAATGAAGCAACAATTGTGGCCCATATGTCAAACTTCTGGAGCTGAATCATCAATAAATCAGTGGAAATAAGACTGTCTGAATCTCTCATCACTGGTTTCCAGTTAAATACTGCATGGGACCTGATTGCAAAAAAACTTCGTAATCTGTGTAATCGGCGTCGTCGTGTGATCTTACAATCCGAAGACAATCGCTTTATTATCGGAGAGCCGAGCTTTCTCTACGGAGTGTGCGCAGACCAGTGTACAGACTTAATAGCAGAAGCACGTGATCTTAAGCAACTCGTGTGCAAGTTCAACTAGCAACATGGTGCATGTCAGGGGGAGATTTTAAAAAGGGATGCATGTTGAATTGCTAGTCAGTATTCACCTGAAGATGGCCAGAAGACTCTGTGCTGAAATATCACACCAACAAGCTACAGCTACCAGTTTTCACAAAATTTTATAGAATAAAAAGTGTATTGTTTTGTCATATGTATTTCTTGTGGAAAGACCATCGAGAGAAACAAAATATTCGAGCCCACAGGGAGGTTTAACAACCACCCTTCTCCCTGCAAACGATTTGCATCTGGAATGGGAAAGGGGCAAACAACAGAGGTACATGAAGTACACTCTGAAACACGCTGCTGGGTGCCCTATGGAGTGTGGAAGTAGATTTAGAAGGTGAAGAAAAAGTGTGGACCAACTACTGAATCTTGTGGGACTCTCCATGTACCTTTTGTGTCAGTGATGTAGCAACAATAGGTTTGGAAGTAGGTGTAGTTGTAGTTAGCCGGCAAACCTCTAGTTCTTCCGACGCTACCAGTAACATGCCTCCTAATGTAAGATGGAAGTTATTCACTTAATCTGAGCTGCCTGCAAGAAGATGGCATGCTGATCTCGCCGTTGCCCTGGAATACCTTATCGAAGGTGAGGAACAAGTGTGGACCAACTACTGAACCTTGTGGGACTCTCCATTTACTTTTTGCCTTCTTAGTGTTTTACTACAGGCTGCCTGTATGCAGATGTCACACCCACCCAATGTGCCACTGGAATACTTTATTAAAGGTGAAGAACAAGAGTGGACTAACTTATGAACCTTGTGGGACTCTCCAGTTGCTTTTTTGTTATCCCCTTCTTTAATGATTTAGGGCATGCTGCCTGCAACCAGGTGGTGCACTGACCTCGACGCTGACATGTAGCACCTCACTGAAGGCGACAAACAAGAGTGGACCAAGCACTGAACCTTGTGGGACACATTTATTTCATTTTACTTTTTTTTATTATGAACGTTTTGAGACAGGCTGACTGCGAACAAGCGCGATACTGACCCTGACGTTACCCTGGAAGGCGAATTGGTTGCCCTCCTCCTCGCCCAGGTGCACAGACAGCGTGACGGCGTAGGCGGTGGGCCGGGTGTCCTTGGGCAGCAAGTAGTCTTCCTGTGCCCTACCGCTGGAGGGCGTAGCGACGCTCTGCCGCTGCAGACTCCACGGTGACGCCGCCCGCGCGTCGGCGCTGCCGAAGACACCCACCAGCACCAAGGCGACGGCCGACGCCAGGCACAGGCGCCGCGACGAAGCTGTCAACAAAAGCAGTCGAGGAATGCAAAAATAAAGTGTGGCAGCAGTGTAGTGAAGACAGAATGCCTCTGCACAAGTGAATACCTAGAACTTGATTATACACTACTGGCCATTAAAATTCCTACACCAACAAGAAATTCAGATGATAAACAAATATTGATTGGACAAATATATTATACTTGGACATGTGATTAGATTTTCACGCAATTTGGTTGCATAGATCCTGAGAAATCAGTACCCAGAACAACCACCTCTGGCCGTAATAACGGCCTTGATACGCCTGGGCATTGAGTCAAACAGAGCTTGACCCATGCAGATTCAACACGATACCACAGTTCATGACGACTAGTGACTGGCGTATTGTGACGAGCCAGTAGCTCGGCCACCATTGACCAGACGTTTTCAATTGGTGATAGATCTGGAGAATGTGCTGCTCAGGGCAGCAATCGAACTTTTTCTGTATCCAGAAAGGCCCGTACAGGACCTACAACATGGGGTCGTGCATCATCCTGCTGAAATGTAGGGTTTCACAGGGATCGAATGAAGGGTAGAGCCATGGGTCGTAACACATCTGAAATGTGACCTCCACTGTTCAAAGTGCCGTCAATGCGAACAAGAGGTGACCGAGACGTGTAACCAACGGCACCCCATACCATCAAGCCGGGTGATACGCCAGTATGGCGATGACGAATACACGCTTCCAATGTGCATTCACCGCGATGTCAACAAACACGGATGCGACCATCATGATGCTGTAAACAGAATCTGGTTTCATCTGAAAAAATGACGTTTTGCCATTCGTGCATCCAGGTTCGTCGTAGAGTACACCATCGCAGGCGCTCCTGTCTGTGATGTAGCGTCAAGGGTAACCGCAGCCATGGTCACCGAGCTGATATTCCATGCTGCTGCAAAGTCGTCGAATTGTTCGTGCAGATGGTTGTTGTCTTGCAAACGTCCGCATCTGTTGACTCAGGGATCGAGACGTGGCTGCACGATCCGTTACAGCCATGCGGATAAGATGCCTGTCATCTCGACTGCTAGTGATACGAGGTCGTTGGGATCCAGCACGGCGTTCCGTATTACCCTCCGGAAACCACCGATTCCATATTCTGCTAACAGTCATTGAATCTCGACCAACGCGAGCAGCAATGTCGCGATACGATAAACCGCAATCGCGATAGGCTACAATCCGACCATTATCAAAGTCGAAAACGTGATGGTACGCATGTGTCCTCCTTACACGAGGCATCATAACAACATTTCACCAGGCAACGCCGGTCAACTGCTGTTTGTGTATGAGAAATCGGTTGGAAACTTTCCTCATGTCAGCACGTTGTAGGTGTCGCCAACCTTGTGTCAATGCTCTGAGAAGCTAATCATTTGCATATCACAGCATCTTCTTCCTGTCGGTTGAATTTCGCGTCTGTAGCACTTTATCTTCGTGATGTAGCAATTTTAATGGCCAGTAGTGTAAATTACACACAATAGAAATAAACTGCCGGAAAAAATTAGTTCACCTGTTCTGATGACGGTATACACCACCTACTAGATAGTAAATGTACTGATAACAGTTTGAACGTCGTCCACCAACAGATAGCGTAGTGGTATAGTTACCAGAGCGCCATCTGTGTCTATCCTTTAATTGGGAATACTCACAGCCAGAAGACTCAGTGTGTTACAGACCTGTGTAGGAAGCTGGCAACCATGCCACAGAGAAGTGCTTCCTACAGCCAACTTAGCGACTTTGAAATGGGTCAAATTGTAGCCTCCAGAGCTGCGGGTTGCTCCTTTTGGAGAACTGCCAGACAAGTAGGGTGAGCTACGTCAGCTTTTGAACGATGCTGAACATTTTCACACACATAGACGAGGTTCTGGACGTCCACGTAACACAGACGCCTGCCAGGACCGTCGTATTGTAAGGGTGGAAGTGTCAGGTCGTACAGCTACCACAGCACAGACGTGTCAACACGAAATGTTGAGAACCGCTTTCTAGCAGTGGGAGCACGAGCACACACACTTCGACCCAGTGTGAAAATGGCTGAGGCTTCTTCCTGCTCCGCAGTGAAACACGCGTGTGGAAAACGGTTGAAAAGTGTCGAGAAATAGGTTGCTATTAACGTTTTTCATAAATTTACAGAAAAAGTCTGAAGTTCTCCGAGGGACTGTGCTTGATACAGGTGATATATAAATACATACTGGATGTTTAGCGGAATCGGTAGCGTAGTAGAATGATGATGTGGAGCAGTTCATGAATCGCTGGTGGAAGTCTCTTTTTTTTTGTTCGATTTCCAATACTACGATTTCGTAATTATAAAATGTATCATAATAATAAAGGGAGAGAAGGAAACATAGTAGGTGAATATGGATTGGGGGGAAGGAATGAAAGAGGAAGCCGCCTTGTAGAATTTTGCACAGAGCATAACTTAATCATAGCTAACACTTGGTTCAAGAATCATGAAAGGAGGCTGTATACATGGAAGAAGCCTGGAGATACTGACAGGTTTCAGATAGATTATATAATGGTAAGACAGAGATTTAAGAACCAGGTATTAAATTGTAAGACATTTCCTGGGGCAGATGTAGATTCTGACCACAATCTATTGGTTATGAACTGCAGATTGAAACTGAAGAAACTGCAAAAAGGTGGGAATTTAAGGAGATGGGACCTGGATAAACTGAAAGAACCAGAGGTTGTAGAGAGTTTCAGGGAGAGCATTAGGGAACAATTGACAGGAATGGGGGAAAGAAATACAGTAGAAGAAGAATGGGTAGCTTTGAGGGATGAAGTGGTGAAGGCAGCAGACGATCAAGTAGGTAAAAAGACGCGGGCTAATAGAAATCCTTGGGTAACAGGAGAAATATTGAATTTAATTGATGAAAGGAGAAAATATAAAAATGCAGTAAATGAAGCAGGTATAAAGGAATACAACGTCTCAAAAACAAGACGTGCATGAGGAAGTGCAAAATGGTTAAGCAGGGATGGCTAGAGGACAAATGTAAGGATGTAGAGGCTTGTCTCACTAGGAGTAAGATAAATACTGCCTACAGGAGAATTAAAGAGACCTTTGGAGAGAAGAGAACCACTTTTATGAATATCAAGAGCTCAAATGGCAACCCAGTTCTAAGCAAAGAAGGGAAAGCAGAAAGGTGGAAGGAGTATATAGAGGGTTTATACAAGGGCGATGTACTTGAGGACAATATTATGGAAATGGATGAGGATGTAGATGAAGATGAAATGGGAGATAAGATACTGCGTGAAGAGTTTGACAGAGCACTGAAAGACCTGAGTCAAAACAAGGCCCCGGGAGTACACAACATTCCATTAGAACTACTGATGGCCTCAGGAGAGCCAGTAATGACAAAACTCTACCATCTGGTGAGCACGATGTATGAGACAGGTGAAATACCCTCAGACTTTAAGAAGAATATAATAATTCCAATCCCAAAGAAAGCAGGTGTTGACAGATGTGAAAGTTACCGAACTATCAGTTTAATAAGTCACAGCTGCAAAATACTAACGCGAATTCTTTACAGACGAATGGAAAACTGGTAGAAGCCGACCTCGGGGAAGATCAGTTTGGATTCCGTAGAAATGTTGGAACACGTGAGGCAATACTGACCTTACGACTTATCTTGGAAGAAAGATTAAGAAAAGGCAAACCTACGTTTCTAGCATTTGTAGACTTAGAGAAAGCTTTTGACAATGTTGACTGGAATACTCTCTTTCAAATTCTGAAGGTGGCAGGGGTAACATACAGGGAGCAAAAGGCTATTTACAATTTGTACAGAAACCAGATGGCAGTTATAAGAGTCGAGGGGCATGAAAGGGAAGCAGTGGTTGGGAAAGGAGTAAGACAGGTTGTAGCCTCTCCCCGATGTTATTCAATCTGTATATTGAGGAAGCAGTAAAGGAAACAAAAGAAAAATTCGGAGTAGGTATTAAAATTCATGGAGAAGAAGTAAAAACTTTGAGGTTCGCCGATGACATTGTAATTCTGTCAGAGACAGCAAAGGACTTGGAAGAGCAGTTGAACGGAATGGACAGTGTCTTGAAAGGAGGATATAAGATGAACATCAACAAAAGCAAAACGAGGTTAATGGAATGTAGTCAAATTAAGTCGGGTGATGCTGAGGGAATTAGTTTAGGAAATGAGACACTTAAAGTAGTAAAGGAGTTTTGCTATTTAGGGAGTAAAGTAACCGATGATGGTCGAAGTAGAGAGGATATAAAATGTAGACTGGCAATGGCAAGGTAAGCGTTTCTCAAGAAGAGAAATTTGTTAACATCGAATATAGATTTAGGTGTCAGGAAGTCGTTTCTGAAAGTATTTGTATGGAGTGTAGGCATGTATGGAAGTGAGACATGGACGATAACTAGTTTGGACAAGAAGAGAATAGAAGCTTTCGAAATGTGATGCTACAGAAGAATGCTGAAGATAAGGTGGGTAGATCACGTAACTAATGAAGAGGTATTGAATAGGATTGGGGAGAAGAGAAGTTTGTGGCACAACTTGACTAGAAGAGGGGATCGGTTGGTAGGACATGTTCTGAGGCATCGAGGGATCACAAATTTAGCATTGGAGGGCAGCGTGGAGGGTAAAAATCGTAGAGGGAGACCAAGAGATCAATACACTAAGCAGATTCAGAAGGATGTAGGTTGCAGTAGGTACTGGGAGATGAAGAAGCTTGCACAGGATAGAGTAGCATGGAGAGCTGCATCAAACCAGTCTCAGGACTGAAGACCACAACAACAACAACAATTTTCATTAATAATGCACGTCTTCTCGTTTCTAATTACATATTGCACCCGAAATTCACGTTTTCATTTCAAATATAAATTCTTAATATCGATATTTTTATGAAATATTGTTAATAAAGGTTGCTTTAAATACGAAAAGAATTTCATATTTAGGACAAAAATGAAAAACGAAGTACTCTTCATTTGGATTGTGTTCATTTTTTTATACCTCAGATGTACACTCATACGAACCAGAGTGATAAGGGTCATAGGAACACGAAAAACAATCCTTTTCACAGCATCGAGCACACCATACAAATGCTGCATTTTTATATTTGCCAATGTATCATTACGATATGAAAACAACTGATCTGATCTGCAGCCAAGTTAAGCGATTTGTTGCGAGAAATAACAAGAGTGTTAAGTCACCAGACGTACTAGACCAGATGACAGTTCCAGAACTGAAATGTATTTCTCGGATCCGGATAAGGAAGAAGCTCAGAGATTACCAGACGATGACTGTAATTAATACCTTCAGTGGCTTCAGTACTCACAATGCGCAGAAATCCACGTTGTTTGCTTTTGCACCACACATAGGTCGCCCAGAAAAATTACCCTGTGTTTAAGCTAGGAATTTTCATCACTCCTGTTTGTGATTAGGTGTGAACGAGAGCATTTTATGCTTTCCGTCTGGTCATCTAAGAGCCGTGCCGTAGTGCTGGAGTTCTGCCGAATGCTGTCTCATTCTGTTTAAAAATTAAATGACATTCGAAGCTACATTGTTTCTACGTTAGTCTCTTTTTACGTCTGAACTGAAACTCTTCACGTCATTGCAGGAGCCGGCCAGGGTGGCCGAGCGGTTCTAGGTGCTACAGTCTGGAACCGCGCGACCGCTACGGTCGCAGCTTCGAATCCTGCCTCGGGCATGGATGTGTGTGATGTCCTTAGGTTAGTTAGGTTTAAGTAGTTCTAAGTTCTAGGGGACTGATGACCTCCTATGTTAAGTCCCA
The DNA here is from genome assembly GCF_023864275.1 of Schistocerca cancellata. Lineage (NCBI taxonomy): Eukaryota > Metazoa > Arthropoda > Insecta > Orthoptera > Acrididae > Schistocerca > Schistocerca cancellata. The sequence continues at coordinate 158,213,079 of NC_064637.1, forward strand.
TAGTGCTCAGAGCCGTTTGAACCATTTTTTTCGTTGCAGGTTAGCCGGACCAGCGGACTGGCTCTGCTTTCCAAGTTTAATGCGCCGATAAAGTTATTGTCCCGCATTATCGCTCAGTCTATGCTCATGTAACGCAGCATAAAACGTCTCGTTAATGATCTTACTTGACTGTACTGGACACAGCTTGGCTTTCGCTCCACGTGAAACGAAATCCAATGAGATTCAAGCAAACGCGGAAGAATACGTGGTGTAACGTGTACATCAGACTTATGATGTACAGAGTATAGACACTCGGGCTTTGCGATGACTACAGTGATAGGGTAGTAGGCTCTCAACCTAGCAGAGGACATCTGAGATAAAGTCGTTAATGCTGAGTCAGTCTGTAGCGGAAGGTCTCGAATGGCCGTTCTAGAAACTATGCCGAGGTCCTTGCACGTTCGTGTCGAATCCTTCACTGGACACGTCACTAACAGACAGATAGCAACTGAAGCACAAGGTAAAGCAATCAACACAGTGTTTCACAAGCGGCCACTCTCGCTGTGAGATTAGATAGACGACCATCCGACGGCTGGCATCTCCGTAGATAAGCCTGGGAAGTTAACGCTCTTTGTCTTTCTTCCGATGGACCAATTTTGAGCAACCTTGTGTAATCGAGCGTTTACATTTCAGCACACATACGCTAAAGTTGAAGATTAGCGGACGAGGAAATAATTCGATGCTAATATGTGGCTGTCCTGGAAATGTGCGTGATAGACTGTGTAATACGTTGTTGTTGTTGTTAGTCTTCAGTCTGGAGACTGATATTATGCAATTGCTGAGGATTTTCTCTTAGTGTGCTAGCCTCTTCATCTGTTCGTAACTACCCCTACACTTTAGTAGCAAGTCCTTCGGATTCCCCTCCTTCCTCCCCCCCCCCCCCCCGCCTCCGACGCACACACACACACACACACACACACACACACACACACACACACACACATATATATATATATATATATATATATATATATATATATATACCGGGTGATCGAAAAGTCAGTATAAATGTGAAAACTTAATAAACCATTGAATAATGTAGATAGAGATGTAAAAATTGACACACATGCTTGGAGTGACATGGGGTTTTATTAGAACCAAAAAGAAAACAAAGTTCAAAAAAGGTCCACCCCATATTGCTAGACGCGCGAAAGATCTCTTGCGCGCGTCGTTTGGTGATGACCGTGTGCTCAGCCGCCACTTTCGTCATGCTTGGCCTCCCAGGTCCCCAGACCTCAGTCCGTGCGATTATTGGCTTTGGGGTTAACTGAAGTCGCAAGTGTATCGTGATCGACCGACGTCTCTAGGGATGCTGAAAGACAACATCCGACGCCAATGCCTCACCATAACTCCGGACATACAGTGCTGTTCACAATATTATTGTTCGACTACAGCTATTGTTGAGGAATGATGGTGGACATATAGCATTTCCTGTAAAGAACATCATCTTTGCTTTGTCTTACTTTGTTATGCTAATTATTGCTATTTTGATCAGGTGAAGCGCCATCTGTCGGACATTTTTTTAACTTTTGTATTTTTTTGGTTCTAATGAAACCCCATGTCATTCCAAGCATGTGTGTCAATTTGTTTGACTCTATCTACATTATTCCGTGTTTTATTCTGTTTCAAGTTTATACTGACTTTTTGATCACCCGGTATATATATATATATATATATATATATATATATATATATATATATATATATATATATATATATATATATATATATATATGTCTTCCGACTGCTACATACACTACAGGGTGTCCATAAAGTCCCTTTACAACTTCAAAATTTTGTTACAACGGCAGTTGTTGAAATATTTTTAAAAAATTTCTTTTATTCTAATCACTGTTTACTAAAGTTTTTATATACACTAAAACTATGTGCTTCACATTATTGATGGAACTGAACCTCTATAAAATGGCAACCGCCGGCCGGAGTGGCCAAGCGGTTCTAGGCGGTACAGTCTGGAACCGCGCGACCGCTACGGTCGCAGGTTCGAATCCTGCTTCGGGCATGGGTGTGTGTGATGTCCTTAGGTTAGTTAGGTTTAAGTAGTTCTAAGTTCTAGGGGACTGATGACCTCAGCAGTTAAGTCCCATAGTGCTCAGATCCATTGAACCATTTCAAAATGGCAACTCCTCAAGAGAAAGCTCAATGTGAGTCCTGGCTGACTGACACAAAATCAGATATTCAGACTCAACGAAACTTCAGGACGAAGCACCCTTCAATCCGTGCATGGCACGAAAAATTTATGGAGGCAGTGACACTGTTGGATAAAGGGGGAAGCGGGTGACCAAGAACATCCGAGGAAAACATCGACCGCGTTTTATACTTCACTCGTTCACCTGCTCAGTCCATCCACACTGCTGCCAGACAGTTGCAATTACCACGTTCAACTGTGTATAGGGTCCTCCACAAGGACTTACGGTTGTACACTTACAAAGTGCAACTGTAACAGACTCTTGAGACAAATGACAAGCCAACGGAAGAGAGTTTGCATTCAGCATGCTGGAACGCCTTTCGGAGGGGGAAGCATTGTTTCATGTGACGAGGCAAGTTTTCATGTTTCTGGGACATTACACATGTGACTAGGGAGCTTCACCGGGATAGTCCAAAAGTGAATGTGTGGTGTGGGATCAAATTCAACCGAATAATTAGTCCATTTTTCTTCAACGAGTCAACAATTACTGTAAATGTTTACCTCGACCTTCTGACCGAATATGTAGCACCACAACTGACTGACTTACAACGAACTAACATTTTCCAGCAAGTTGGTGCACCACCACATTGGGGACTGCATGTTCGTCAGTTCCTCAATGAAACATTGCCAGGCAGATGGACTGGGAGGGATGGGCCAATTCCTTGGCCATCGCGTTCGCCAGATATCATTCCTTTGGACTTTTTTTGTGGCGGTATGTAAAAGATTTCGTGGATCAAGCACAGATACGAGACACTGCTCACTTGAAGCAAAGGATTCGTAATGGCATGCCACCATTGATGACGCTATGCTACAGCGAACATGGCAAGAAATCGAGTACCATCTTGACGTGCTTCGTGCAACTAAAGGCGGCCATATAGAGGTGTATTAAACACTGAGAAAAAAGTTTATAAACACTGATTACAGTAAAAGAAATTTTGTTAAAATATTTCAACAACTGCTGTTGTAATAAAATTTTGAAATTATACAAGGACTTTATGGACACCCTGTATTACTTGATACCTCGGGATTTTTACCTCCAATTGATTTCTCATTTTAATGAAATTGTGCCATAAATTTCTTCTCTCGACTATTCCATTGAATACTTCCTCGTTACTTACACAAACCTGCTTTTTTTTAAAAAAAAAAAAAAAAAAAAGGTCAGATGACTCCCCAATAATTGCTGTTTTAGAATCAATTTCTAACGCTGATTCTGAAAACTACTTTCATGTTTCTCTATCATGCCAGGATGGTAAGATTTTATCTAGTTCAAGCACAAGTGTATTCTAAAATGAAAATATGATATAGTAAAATAAGCGATGCACCACGAAGAAATTATCCGAATGAGAAACCTAATTCTTGCTTGATAACTGATCATTGAGTAACATGTCCTTCTTAGAGGGTGAATGATTAACAATTTCAAATTTCTTCGAGCAGACTGAGCCTCTACCTTTGGGAGCGTGGTGGCTGGTGGCCATTGGCTTTAAGGTGCTCAGAGAAGGCGGAATTACGCTCCTGAAACCTAATTTTAAAAGCCCTTCCCGTCTGGCCAATATAAGCTGCTTGACGTTCACAGCACTCGAGCATATATACACCAGATGCAGCATATTTATCTTTCTGCGGACGTTCATTGTGATTTATTGATACTATTGGAGGTGATATACACCATTCTTATATTCAGATAATGACAGAGTTTAGCTATGGCGTAGGACACATTACCTAAACATGGAAGCTTAGCAAGCCAGTAATTTTGAGGTGTAGGTGGTTTGTCGTTCGCGTGGCGATGTTTTCTGCGTGTATAATTTGTCAATGATCGAGGGGCGGTACCCGTTACAAAAAGCGACATACACTCCTGGAAATGGAAAAAAGAACACATTGACACCGGTGTGTCAGACCCACCATACTTGCTCCGGACACTGCGAGAGGGCTGTACAAGCAATGATCACACGCACGGCACAGCGGACACACCAGGAACCGCGGTGTTGGCCGTCGAATGGCGCTAGCTGCGCAGCATTTGTGCACCGCCGCCGTCAGTGTCAGCCAGTTTGCCGTGGCATACGGAGCTCCATCGCAGTCTTTAACACTGGTAGCATGCCGCGACAGCGTGGACGTGAACCGTATTTGCAGTTGACGGACTTTGAGCGAGGGCGTCTAGTGGGCATGCGGGAGGCCGGGTGGACGTACCGCCGAATTGCTCAACACGTGGGGCGTGAGGTCTCCACAGTACATCGATGTTGTCGCCAGTGGTCGGCGGAAGGTGCACGTGCCCGTCGACCTGGGACCGGACTTCAGCGACGCACGGATGCACGCCAAGACCGTAGGATCCTACGCAGTGCCGTAGGGGACCGCACCGCCACTTCCCAGAAAATTAGAGACACTGTTGCTCCTGGGGTATCGGCGAGGACCATTCGCAACCGTCTCCATGAAGCTGGGCTACGGTCCCGCACACGGTTAGGCCGTCTTCCGCTCACGCCCCAACATCGTGCAGCCCGCCTCCAGTGGTGTCGCGACAGGCGTGAATGGAGGGACGAATGGAGACGTGTCGTCTTCAGCGATGAGAGTCGCTTCTGCCTTGGTGCGAATGATGGTCGTATGCGTGTTTGGCGCCGTGCAGGTGAGCGCCACAATCAGGACTGCATACGACCGAGGCACACAGGGCCAACACCCGGCATCATGGTGTGGGGAGCGATCTCCTACACTGGCCGTACACCACTGGTGATCGTCGAGGGGAGACTGAATAGTGCACGGTACATCCAAACCGTCATCGAACCCATCGTTCTACCATTCCTAGACCGGCAAGGGAACTTGCTGTTACAACAGGACAATGCACGTCCGCATGTATCCCGTGCCACCCAACGTGCTCTAGAAGGTGTAAGTCAACTACCCTGGCCAGCAAGATCTCCGGATCTGTCCCCCATTGAGCATGTTTGGGACTGGATGAAGCGTCGTCTCACGCGGTCTGCACGTCCAGCACGAACGCTGGTCCAACTGAGGCGCCAGGTGGAAATGGCATGGCAAGCCGTTCCACAGGACTACATCCAGCATCTCTACGATCGTCTCCATGGGAGAATAGCAGCCTGCATTGCTGCGAAAGGTGGATATACACTGTACTAGTGCCGACATTGTGCATGCTCTGTTGCCTGTGTCTATGTGCCTGTGGTTCTGTCAGTGTGATCATGTGATGTATCTGACCCCAGGAATGTGTCAATAAAGTTTCCCCTTCCTGGGACAATGAATTCACGGTGTTCTTATTTCAATTTCCAGGAGTGTATATGAATTTGAGGTAAGGGTCCCTCTACCGGAAACGAACGAGTTGAAAATTTTAAGCGAAAATCATCTGATACCTCTCAGTGAGGAATACATATACTTATTCCGTTCTTGTCAGAATTGTAGCTTAGGCAACTTTCAAAGATAGTAGAATGGACCAAAACAAGAAAAAAACTAGAAACCATGGCGTCAAAAATTTATACCTGAGGCGCTATGAGCACTTTTTTAATAGAGGAGATGTCTTTCACAATGGCGAAAATGAAAAAGTACTCATAGACCTTGTTGTTGTGATGGCCTTCAGTCCAGAGACTGGTTTGATGCAGTTCTCGACGCTATTCTATTCTGTGCAAGCCTCTGCATCTGCGAGTACCTAAATACCTACATAGCTCTTAAGGTATGCATTTTAGATCCCATGTTTACTGGACATATTTTCTTGTTTTGGTCTGTCTTACCACGTCTGGAAGTTGGCTACTCTACAGTTTTAGAAATAACTGTACCAGTACATCTATTGCGCTGTCAGAAGTACGAGAATGATATTCGCTTCTAACTTTCGACTCGTTTGTTTCCGAACCAAGGACCGTAGTTTAAAATTCATACATCTATCCTTCCTCACCATCCTTGAAAGTTTGTAACATCACGCACTCACTCTGTATATAGATACACTGCTGCCCATTAAAATTGCTACACCAAGAAGAAATGCAGATGATAAACGGGCATTCACTGGACAAATATATTATACTAGAACTGACATGCGATTACATTTTCACGCAATTTGCGTGCATAGAACCTAAGAAATCAGTGCCCAGAACAACCACCTCTGGCCGTAATAATGGCCTTGATACGCCTGGGCATTGAGTCATACAGAGCTCGGATGGCGTGTACAGGTACAGCTGCCCATGCAGCTTCAACACAATACCACAGTTCATCAAGAGTAGTGACTGGCGTATTGTGACGAGCCAGTTGCACGGACACCATTGACCAGACGTTTTCAATTCGTGAGAGATCTGGAGAATGTGCTGGCCAGGGCAGCAGTCGAACATTTTCTGTATCCAGAAAGGCCCGTACAGGACCTGCAACATGCGGTCGTGAATTATCCTGCTGGAATGTAGGGTTTCGCAGGGATCGAATGAAGGCTAGAGCCACGGGTCGTAACACATCTGAAATATACGTCCACTGTTCAAAGTGCCGTCAATGGGAACAAGTGGTGACCGAGACGTGTAACCAATGGCACTCCATACCGTCACGCCGGGTGATACGCCAGTATGGCGATGACGAATACACGCTTCCAATGTGCGTTCGCCGCGATGTCACCAAACACGGATGCGATCATGATGATGCTGTAAACAGAACCTGGATTCTTCCGAAAAAAAGACGTTTTGCCATTCGTGCACCCAGGTTCGTCGTTGAGTACACCATCGTAGGTGCTCCTGTCTGTGATGCAGCGCCAAGGGTAACCGCAGCCACGGTCTCCGAGCTCCATGCTCCAGACGTCGAACTGTTGGTGCAGATGGTTGTTGTCTTGCAAACGTCCCCATCTATTAACTCAGGGATCGAGACGTGGCTGCACGATCCGTTACAGCCAAGCGGATAGGATGCCTGTTATCTCGACTGCTAGTGATACGAGGCCGTTGGGATCCAGCACGGCGTTCCGTATTACCCTCCTGAACCCACCGAGTCCATATTCTGCTAAGTCTTTTGGATCTCGACCAACGCGAGCAGCAATGTCGCGATACGATAAACCGCAATCGCGATAGGCTACAATCCGACCTTTATCAAAGTCGGAAACGTGATGGTACGCATTTCTCCTCCTTACACGAGGCATCACAACAACGTTTCACCAGGCAACGCCGGCCAACTGCTGTTTGTGTATGAGAAATCGGTTGGAAACTTTCGTCATGTCAGCACGTTGTAGGTGTCGCCACTGGCGCCAACCTTGTGTGAATGCTCTGAAAAGCTAATCATTTGCATATCACAGCATCTTCTTCCTGTCGGTTAAATTTCGCGTCTGTAGTACGTCATCTTCGTGGTGTAGCAATTTTAATGGCCAGTAGTGTACATTTACAGGCGGCGGCGCGTATAACTTTGACGCTATATAGCGTCACTAAATAACGTTTACGGACAAGGATTCCTGTCTAAAACTTGATCCAAGTCCCCTCTACAGCCTCTATAAGCGTGTAACATGAATGTAAGAACACGGTTTTTGTTTTGTCCCTATCAGTTGTCATTTCAAATCACAAGTTTCCTTTTGTTCCCAGTTACATTTAAGGTACTTTTAGTGCAACTCAGAACATGGAATAACATGATATGTTAACTCCACGGAACCTTCCACCCTCATGCCACAGTTATATTATTGCCTCACTTCTGTCATTAGCACGAGCACAGAGACCTGAGACCTGACGCAAGTAGAACGTGTTAAGAGTGTACGTAAGAGTTGAAACAAGCAATACCTGTTGCAGATAGACTGCCAAGGTAGAAGTGTTACTTCCAAAACACGACGAACGACAGGAAAACTATTACATTCGGGAGTTGAACTGATGTAATTGATTTCTGATTGGCGTGCGCGTTGTTATCGGGGATCTTTGGGAAGCGCCTCCTTGCAGTAGGACTAAGGTCACATGTGGTGTAAGTAGGCTGTTTAGGTTTTCTTATTGGTAAAGCCACGTAGCGCTCTGTATGAAAATCACTGGCTGTGCTGTGTGCAGTCTGTGGCTGGTTTGCATTGTTGTTGGCTATTGTAGTGTTGGGCAGCTGGATGTTAACAGCGCGTAGCGTTGCGCAGTTGGAGGTGAGCCGCCAGCAGTGGAGGATGTGGGGAGGGAGATAGCGGAGTTTTGAAATTTGTAAGACTGGATATCATGAACTGCTATATACATTATGACTTTTGAACACTATTGAGGTAAATACATTGTTTGTTCTCTATTAAAATCTTTCATTTGCTAACTATCCCTATCAGTAGTTAGTGCCTTCCGTAGTTTGAATCTTTTATTTAGCTGGCAGTAGTGGCGCTCGCTGTATTGCAGTAGTTCGAGTAATGAAGATTTTTGTGAGGTAAGTGATTTGTGAAAGGTACAGGTTAATGTTAGTCAGGGCCATTCTTTTGTAGGGATTGTTGAAAGTCAGATTGCGTTGCGCTAAAAATATTGTGTGTCAGTTTAAACACAGTCGTATATAATTTTTCAAAATGGGACGTTTCAGTGCCTCTGGCCAGGCTACCGCTGACATCCTGACACTGCCGGGTATGGCTGCTCTGGTGTCGTTGAACAGCTGACTGCAGGGTGGAATGGCGCTCTGCCGTCTCCAGTAGGTGAGGGTAGGTACCGTCTGTCTGCGAGCTGCCTATTCCACGCTCCTCGTGGTGTAAAACAACTGCCCTGATCAGCAAGATGACTATATCTGTTGCTATTCGAACGCTCATGGGAATGGGGAAATAAGTTTCCTTCAATTTACGTCTATGGTCAGAAACTTTTTGTTAACAGATTACCGGTTTCGGTCTTTAATGGCCATCATCAGATCTGTTTCATAAAAACAAAGTCCTAATGAAACAGCTCTGATGATGGTCATTAAAGACCGACGCCGGTAATCTGCTAACAAAAGTTTGTGACCATAGATGTAAATTAAAGGAAACTTATTACATATATGGGTCACTGTTTATCCGCGACGATGTCGCAGCTTGTGGGGCCGGGGAAACTTTGTGTCAGTCTATACCAGGCTGCCATTCGGCAGCTTTATGTTAGAGTTTGCTTGGGTGGATACAGACATGGATTGCCGTCACAGGGGACTACAGCGTGTACCAATGTTACCGTCTCGACAGCCATTATTGTGAGACATGTGTTTCTCTAGGTCTGAATTTATGATGAATACTGAGGTGAGAAAAGTCTCTGAATACCTCGTAATGTGGTGTCGTATCTTTTTCCCGGAGCAGTGCAACAATCTACGTGGTACGGGCTCGACAAGTCGCTGGGGGTCCCCTGGAGATATAATGGGCCACGCCGCTTCCACAGCAGCCCGTAACTGCGGAAGTGTCGCAGGTGCAGGATTTTGTGCGCGAATTGAACTGTCGATCATGTCACGTAAATGTTCGATGGGACTCACGTTAGGCGATCTGGGCGGCCATATCAATCGCTCGGATTCTCCAGGACGTTCTTCGGATCAGTTACGAACAGTGGCCCGCTGACGTGGTGCACTGTGCTCCATGAAAAGTCCATAGTTGCTTGCGTACATCATATTCACGAATGGCCGCAAATGTGAGACCTGAGTTTCTCCTGTCGTATACAACTTTCAAATAACTTCCGGAAATTCAGCCAGGTAACACTTTCAGCGACCGCCCATGTTTCAGCGGGAGAACACCCCGCCATTTTCAAGGCAAACTGTAACGGAAGGGCGACGTAGATGCAAATTTAAAACCTGGGTTCTAGGACTGATGCAGGAAAGATAACACACACACACACACACACACACACGCACACGCACGCACGCACGCACGCACACACACACACACACACACACACACACACACACACACACACTGAACACTAGAGCCACCAAACATGACCAAAGTCAGAGCTATCGATAGTGAGACTACGAACTCGCAGGTGAGGTAGTATTGACTCTGTCCCTCTGTTTATTTCACAAGGGAGAGAGCCGGATGCCAGACAGAGTTTAAACAAAAACCTCCACCCCTGTTCACGAGGTTGCTCGCTAATTTAATCTCAACTGCCTCCTTAATAACACTATCCCAATAGCTGGACCTGCATGCCAATATCTCGCTGTTATATAACACGGAGTGACCAGTATCCAAGCAATGTTCGGCAATACCAGATCTACTTGGCTGTTGTAATCGTGTGTGGCATTTATGCTCAGTACATCGGTCCTCCACGATAGTTTGATCAATAAATGCCATGCTGCAGCTACAAGGAATGCGATATACACCCTCCTTACGCAGATCAAGATCATCCTTAACGGAACTCAAAAGCGCTCCAATTTTAGATGGAGGTCGGGAAACACATTTCACATCCTATTTCCGTAAAATACGACCGAACTTGTTGGAATTGTTTCCCACGTAAGGCTACCTCAACTGCAAGTTAGTAGTCTCACTATCGATAGCTCTGACTTTGGTCATCTTTGGAGGCACTAGTGTTCAGTGTGTGTGTTATCTTTCCTGCATCAGTCCGAGAACCGAGGTTTTAAATTTGCATGTACGCCGCCTGTCCGCTGCAGTTTGCCTTGAAAATGTCGGGGTGTTCTGCCGCCAAAATATCGGCGGTCACTGAAAGTGTTAACTGGCTGAATTTCCGGAAGTTACTTGGAAGGCGGCAAATGGTCTCAAAGTAGCCGAAGACAACTATTTCCAGTCAACGATTGGTTCCGTTGGACCAGAGAACCTTGTTCGTTCCATGTAAACACAACCCACACCATAGGGAGGCGCTCCAGCTTGCACAGTGTGTTGTTGAGAACTTGGATCCACGACTTCGTGGGGTCTGCGCCACAATTAAACCCTTACCATCATCTCTTACCAACTGAAATCGGGATTCATCTGACCAGGCCACGGTTTTCCAGGCGTCAGGGGTGCAACCGGTATGGTCACGAGCCCAGGAGAGGTCCTACCGGCGATGTGTTGTTAGCAGAAGCAATCGCTTCGGTCGTCTTCTGCCATACCCCATTAACGCCAGATTTCGCCCCACTTCCCTAACGGGTACGTTCGTCGCACGTCCCACATTGACGTGTGCGCTTATTTCACGCAATGTTGCTTGTCTGCTACCACTGACAACTCTACGCGAACGCCGTCGGCCATTGCGTTGTCTGTGGTGAGAGGCAATGCCTGAAATTTGGCATTCTTGGCGTCGTCTTGACATTGTAGATTCGGAATATTGAATTCCCTAACAATTTCCGAAATGGAATGTCCAAGTAGCAATTCACATTCAAAGTCTATTAATTCCCGTGGTGGTGTCATAGTCACGTCGGAACCCGTATCACGTGTATCAAGTGAGTACAAATCATAGCTTCGCCAATATCCTGCCCTTTTATCCCTTCTCTACTCGATACTACCGCTATCTTTGTATGTGGGTATAGGTATCCCATGACTTCCTTCACCTGACTGTACTCTTACAATGGTATGCCTTTCTTTTTCCTGTTGTGTATATACTGTTGTTTGCAGCTCGTCTGCTTCCATAGCGATCGGAGATCTACATCTACATCTACATACATACTCCGCAGTCCACCATACGGTGCGTGGCGGAGGGTACATCGTACCACAACTAGCATCTTCTCTTCTTGTTCCACTCCCAAACAGAACGACGGAAAAATGATTGCCTATATCCCTCTGTAGGAGCTCTAATCTCTCTTATCTTACCTTTGTGGTCTTTCCGCGAAATGTAAGTTGGCGACAATAAAATTGTACTGCAGTCAGCCTCAAATGCTGGTTCTCTAAATTTCCTCAGTAGCTATTCACGAAAAGAACGCCTCCTTTCCTCTACACTCTCCCACCCGAGTTCCTGAAGCATTTCCCTAACACTAGCGTGATGATCAAACCTACCAGTAACAAATCTAGCAGCCCACCTCTGAATTGCCTCTATGTCCGCCCTCAATCCGACCTGATAGGTATCCCAAACGCTCGAGCAGTACTCAATAATAGGTCGTATTAGTGTTTTATAAGCGGTCTCCTTCACAGATGAACCACATCTTCCCAAAATTCTACCAATGAACCGCCTTCCCCACAACTGCCATTACATGCTTGTCTCACTTCATATCGCTCTGCACCTGAGTCGCCGCGTGAGGTCCATCATGAAGGCGCACAACGGCGGGCTTCGTAGCCCGCAGCGCCGTGGATGGACTGTGGCCACTTGTTGCTGGGTGCGGTAAGAATTGCAAGGTCGGTTCTGGGCGGTTACGCCAGAGTCAGGTATCCGCTCGTGACAGGCAGTAAATCATTAATTATCGCCGGTGTCACTGGCTTAACGCGCTTTAGCGACAACGGAGGCTTATGGTGAATGTAGCGACAAGTGCCTGGTGTAGCCAACTCGGTCTGCACCTCTCCGCACTGCTGTCTCTGTATGCGATGATCCTCTGAGAGGTGCCACGCTTACAGGGAAACTAAGGCATTGGGAAGCAGTGCGTCCGTGTGCCAGCAGTTAAGAAGAAAAAAGAAAAAGAAAGAAAACAATTAAAAGAAAATGAAGAAAAAAGAAGAATAAAAAAGGAATAAAGAGAAGCGAAAAGATAGTACTGGTTAAAAACAGTCTTCGTGGCAATTTTTTTTTTTTTCAACTACGCGTTTCGCCTTATTTAGGCATCTTCAGGTTGATCAACGCAGAATACAGAGAATAAATGCATCTAGTTAAGAATTGCGATCGCGTTGTGCAGACCTGGATAACCTAAAAGCATGTATAAACAGATCAAATACTGAAAGAGCAAATACCTTAATTTGGTATTTCTTAAAACGATCCTTTAGAGAGTGTAGGCAAAGGGCATCGTCGAATACATCAGGCCAACATCGCCTTCGTTAAACTCAGTAAAAAATAGAAATATAAGATAGTAAAAACAGATAAGAAAATTTACCAGTGATCGGACACTCAGACATGTAATCATACTGCCGAAGCCTGATGATAAGGCCTTACCTTTTCTAGATGGACGCGAGTGACTCCAAGTTCTGCATAAGGCTTTCCCGTTCACACGAGCGAGTAACAGAGTAAGATGGGGGCTCAGGCAGTAAGCATAATGCACCACAGTGTCGTGTGCTAGTACTCACGCCTAATACAGAATCACCTCAAAAGGTGGCGCTGCCACGCAGCTGCTGGTACGTAGATCCAGTTTACGATCTCTCATTCTTACCAGCAGCTGCGTGGCAGTATTTGATCTGTTTATACATGCTTTTAGGTTATCCAAGTCTGCACAATGCGACCGCGATTCTTAAATAGATGCATTTGTTCTGTTTTCTATGTACATGAACCTGAAGATGCCTAAATAAGGCGAAACGCGTTGTTGGAAAAAAAAAACCTAAAATTATCACCAACACTGTTTTTAACCAGTACTGTTAAGCACTGGTTTGCTGTATGCCACATATGGATTGGAAGAATTTCTAACGAAAAAGATAGAACGGAAGAAGGGAAAAAGAAAAATAGAAATAGAAGAAGAAAAATATGAAAAGATATTTAAAACAGAATAAAGAAGGAAGAAAGAGAAGAAAAAGAAAGAGAATAGGGAAAAGGAAGAGAGGAAGAGAGAAAAATAGAAAAGAAGAAGAAGAAAAATAAAAAAGAATAAAGAAACAAGAAAAAATCAGGTGAAATATAAAGAGAGAGAAGTTTAAAGGAGAATAAAGAAGAGGGAGAGAGAAGGAAAGGAAAAAGAAGTGCGGAAAAAAGAAAATCTGGGAAGGAAAAAGAACTAAGTTTAACAAAGAATAAAGAAAAAGAAGGGAGTGAAAGTAAGAAGGAAAAAGAAAGACAATAAGTTAAAAAGAGAAATAATGTAGGAAAAAGAGAAGAGAAAGAAAAAAGGAAAAAGAACAGGTGAAACAAAGAGAAAAGGGGTCAGCGTGTGTGGCTGCTATGCAGAGAACGTGGGATCTTTTCGCCGTACTGCCTCTGGTTTATGCTCGGTGTGGCAAGTGGAACGGGGGCCCCTCACCCTCGTGATGTCAGCTGAGGGGCTGAGGCGGCCACTGCGCGGTCTGCTGAGCCGACAGCAGTCGGGAGAGCGGCCTGCTCACGACACGGCGCTTCAGAGTGGCGCCACAGGCGAGGGATGACACGGCGGTCGGTCGGGCCCTGAATGCGGAGATTTGTGTTTCCCTCAGCGCGCCAACACAGTGCGTTGACGTACTCCAGTGGACTGCAGTTTACTCGAGAGGACTCAAAACATTATCTACCCCAGCCGAAGCGCTCTGCTTATGAGAGCAAAATACATCACAATGAGCAGCAACTTCTTTACAACGAAAAAAAAAAATCCCAATACCAAGGAGAATGTGTGCGATGTAAATGAAGGACCATGGCCGTGCTCTTCTACATCTGAAGGATGCCACTAAGAGAACGCAAACCGGGTACGCTTTAAATACCCGCTGTAACGGTCGTGAGCGTGGGTTACCTTTGAGACTGGACGTGGAGAGTTGATGTTAGTGTAGAATCTCTTTAAGAGGGGGGAGCGGGCGGGGGGGTAGGACGTCAAACGGGTGTTGACGGGCCCAGGCGAGGCGTAAAGCTTCATGTTGTGCAGTCATCAAGGATACAAGGAGTGGGCCTTGGGCTCCGAAGGCCCATATCGATGATTCATTAAATGGTTCGCACGCTGACACTTGTTGATGGCCCAGCATTAAAGTATGCAGGAATTTGCGGAACATTTGCACTTCTGTCACACTGAATGATTCTCTTCAGTCGTCGTTGGTCCCGTTCTTCTAGGATCCTTTTCTGGCAGCAGCGATGTCGGAGATTTGATGTTTTACCGGATCCCAGATGTTCAGGGTACACTCGTGAAATGGTCATCCGGGAAAATCCCCATTACGCCGCTACCTCGGAGCTGCTGTGTCCCACCGCTCGTGCGCCGACTATAAACACCGCGTTCCAGCTCACTTAAATCTTGATAACCTACCATTGTAGCAGCAGTAACCGATCCAACAACTGAGCCAGACAATTGTTGTCTTATACAGGCGTTGCCGACCGCAGCGCCGTATTCTGTCTGTTTACATGTATCTGAATACGCATGCCTAGACTAGCTTCATAGGCGCTTCAGTGCATTATAGTGACATTACCTGTTTGTAAGAGATGCTGGATGTGGTGCCCATGGACATCCAGGCATCGCTGAGTTCGTGTGATAACGTGTTGTAAGTATGCAAGTATCATGCTGTTAATTTCTTTAGTAATATTCCATTGAATATCATCAATTGTGCGCTGGTTGTCAGTATACACTTTGCTTTGTCAGTTTGCCCTCCATTCAGAGGCTGTTGCACGCAGCGACTGTTATATTGACTTGTAAATAATAATTTCAGCTATCAGTCGTCCTTTTGAAATTTATTGGCAGATCTAGATTTTAGCTACCGACCAATAGGCATTACATGCATTGATCAAAAATGATAGCGCATTAAGAATGGCTAGTTTTTAGCTGAAATCTAGATCTGCCAATAAATTTCAAAAGGACGACTGAGAGCTGAAATCTATTATTTACTTTGCTTTGTGTTGTGCACGGTAAAGACAAATCACACCGTGTTAAGTCTGGGGATCTTGGTAGCCACAGGCCACTACTGAGAAGTCTGTCTTCAGGGAACATGGTGCTGATGTGCACCACACTCTGGTTGGATGTTGAGCGGTTACTGCATTTTCTTGGAATGTTGCACACTGCTTCTTTGCACCTGTTAACTGTGCATAAAAAGTGACACATCTCTTAGATATCTGACAGTGTTTAAGGTACAACTCAAAAGTACGGAGCCAGTAATGCACATGCCGGAAAATGCACACCAAACACCAACTTTCTCTGCGTGAGGTGGTCATGTGGGTTGGCCTACAACCAGTATCTGCAATTCTGGGAATTTACGTGACCTGACAAATGCAACCGGGCCTCACCTGAAATGAAGTAGAGCAAGGGGTCCGAGTAGCCGTTAGCAATCGACTTAAACCGCCACTTACGGAAATGAACTCTCCTTCTTTTCCTAATCCTCAAATTTTAGCTCTTGGACCTCACTCACAGGACAGGCTTTTAATTCCATATCTTCTATTACTAGATGACACGGTGTAAGAGATGCACCAACCTGCCGCGGAAATCTCTTTACCAACTTGCCGTCTTCCCATAATATCCACGAGAATTCTGTCTTTAGTCTCATGGGTCCCTCACTGTCGATCGCCCATTTCTCTGCACGTTCTGAACGGATCCGGAATAGTGCTGTTATTGAGGAGTTTCCTATCAAGATACTTAATCTGAAAATTTCTTTACGTTCCCCTTCTCATGTGAGCCTCCACAATATCAGTTCACTGTTCCATTACAAACTGACCCAATTCTGTAATAGCTCGACAATACGAGTTTCTCACAATAGTTGACGCACGAACAACCAGCTGCACCCAGCTTTCCGATAAAATGCAGTGTAGCCAACTTTCAAGACAGTGTTGCCACTTCACAAGCAACTCCACCAGAGATGATTAAAAGGAACCTGAGGCGTACCGGTTTTATGGGGGACACCCTGTAGATTAAAATGTTAAATTTCATTCACTAAACGAGCGTCGAACAAAACATTAGCATTTCAGAGCAACCACGCAACGTATGTACCAGTAATGCCATCTATGTTCTGTCTGTCCGTAGGAAACGATTATACAGTGGGATTACCATTTAAGGCAATACATACACAAAGATAAATAGCGATAAGAAATGAAACGAAGTGCTGTTACTTTGTATTGAGGCACAAGAGAACACCATTCCCTTATACCAAAGTAATCAGAATGTATTCTTGAACAACCTCCATATTTCTCTCCAACGTAGTTCAGCCTGGATGTGTGAACCCAACAACTGCGAAAAAGTAATCTAAAACCAAGTAGTTAGGTGCTGCCTCGGAAATGGCCACGGAGGATTAAGCTGGCGCGCAAAGAAATGATTGATGTCGTCGGAGTCGCTGGGAACTTTGTCTCTAAAAAAAACTCTTGCCTCTGATGTAATCTTATCTCCGAAAGGCCTCGAGGACTTAGGATGGATCGCGTATGTGGGATAGTGGAACTGCTGAGCTGTAAAGTTTGTACAGCGAGAGATAAGCATCGGCAGCTGTGCGGCCCATTCCCAACACCCATCGATATTCTTACCCGTTGTCGATAAATCAATGTCTTCAGGCCAATTAGAGAAATCATCGCCTGTTGTGTGACAGTTCTAGGTAAAACATTTAAACCTGCGTAACTGGCTGGAAAATTGGCGGATGGTAAAGAGAGTGAAATGAAATATCTGATGGGGTTTTTGCTGCAGAGTACCTTTTGAAGTTTCGTTTGTCCTGCGAGGCGTGACGTCATCGAAGCAGTGAGCAGGAAGGCGAGGGAGGGCGACGACGAATACTAGCGTTCCGTTGGCTGTGGGCCATTATAGACCGGCACATATGAGGAAGGAAATACCTGCGTGCCTCTGAAAGGAACCATCCAGACATTTTGTTTGATCAGTTTACGAGAGCCAAGGTAAATCCTAACCACAGAGGTCAGAGAGAAAGATGAAGTACCCAGCACGTGCGCTCACACAAAAGTTTCTGTTACCAGAACTGTTTAACAGATGACATGGAACAGAGAGTTGTCAAAAATATTGAAATACCACGTGAAATGTATTATACAACATAAATGCAGAATCTACCCAAGCCTGCAGGTTGGAATGTTGTATTTGGCCACGTACGGCAAATGTACAAAGGCGTCAGCAAGTTGCAAGTCTCAATCGTAGTCAGAACAATCTCCTGTTTAGTCGTGAGTGCACTGCACTGAGGTGACAAAAGTCATAGTACAGGGATCTGCACATATACAGATGGCGGAGCTGTCATTTGAACTCAGGTGATTCATGTGAAAAGGCTTGCAACAATTGTGGTCGCACGGTGGGAATTAAGGCTTTGTGCCATGGCCTGATCAGATGATTCCCCACTTCAGTTGGTAAAAGCTGATGATGGTAGGGTGGGACTGTGGCTAGACCCAACGAAGTCATGGACCCAAGTTGTCGACAAGACAAAAAATGGTTCAAATGGCTCTGAGCACTATGGGACTCAACTGCTGAGGTCATTAGTCCCCTAGAACTTAGAACAAGTTAAACCTAACTAACCTAAGGACATCACAAACATCCATGCCCGAGGCAGGATTCGAACCTGCGACCGTAGCGGTCTTGCGGTTCCAGACTGCAGCGCCTTTAACCGCATGGCCACTTCGGCCGGCTGTGTCGACAAGACACTTGGAGGTAGATGCACTGGACATTCCATTTCGGAAATCGTTAGGGAATTCAGTATTCAGAAATCCACAGTGTCAAGAGTGTGTCGAGAAGATCACATTTCGTGCATTACCTCTCACCACGGAGAACGGAGACACGGTGAGCCATCACTTAACGACCGAGAGCAGCGCCATTTGTGTAGATTTGTCATTGCTAACAGACAAGCAACACCGCATGAAATAAGCGCAAAAATCAATGTGGGACGTACGCCGAACGTATCCGTTAGGTCAGTGAAGCGAAATTTGGCGTTAATGGGCTGTGGCAGCAGGCGACAGACGCTAGTTCCTTTGCTGACAGCACGGGCTCTTGAAAATATCGACTGGACCCTGGACGACTGAAAAATGTGGCATGATCAAATGATTCCCAATTTCAGTTGCTAAGAGTGGATGGAAACATTCGAGTGTGGTGTAGACCCCACGAAGTTATGGACCCAAGTTGTCAACAAGGGACTATGCAACCTAGTCATGGTTCTATAATGGTATGGGCTGTGTTTATATGGAATGTACTAGGTCCTCTGAATGTTCGGCCACTCGGAGACCATTTGCAGCCATTTATGTATTTCATAAGTGCTTCTGGAAAGCATTGAGAGAACTGTCAGCTTACTACAGGGAAAACCAGTTGAGACCAAATCCTGGAAAATCACAGACTTGCGCTTTCTATGTTAAAAACCGGCAGGCAGCTAGAGCCCTCAAAATCGCCTGGGAAGAAACATCACTAGAACACTGTACGTATCCCTAATACCTAGGGGTCACCCTCGACCGTACATTAACGTATGAGGCACTGCCTAAATACCAAGCAAAAAGTGGCAGCCAGGAACAATATGATCAGAAAGCTAAGAGGCACAACGTGGGGAGCACACGCCAACACTGCGAGAACCTCTTCCCTTGCATTGTGTTACTCTGCCGGAGAGTAAGCAAGCCCAGTGTGGTTCAATTCTTGCCATGCCAAAACAGTGGACGTCGGCCTTAAACATACTTGTCATATCACCACCTGGTGCCTGAAGCCTCTGGATAAACTGTACAGCCTCGCGGGAATTGCACCCCCCGACATCTGCCGAGAGGCAGCAGAAAAAAGTGAGAAGAAAAAAATCATAAACTTCTGAAGCTCACCCCCTAGATGGCTGTCAACCAGCAAACCCACGACTAAAATCCAGAAAGAGCTTCGTCAGATCTACCGAGGTTCTAGTTGGAGCGCCACAGCAATGCCGAATCGAACTATGGCGTGCAGTACCAATCGAAAGACTACCATCCGGCTACACAGAGAATTGGAGTACATGGAGATCCCTCAACAGACTACGCTCGGGAGTCACGAAATGTAACAGCAATCTGACTGAATGGGGTTTCCTGGAGGAGCCGCCACTCTGTGAGTGTGGACCAAGGCAGACGACCTTCCACCTGCTCCAGTGTACCCAATGTCCAGCAACATGCACAACAGAAGACCTTGCTACATGCAGCCCCAAATGCAATAGAGGCCGCCAACTTCTGGGCAGCAAAAGTGTAAATAATTGTCTTGTAAATATAAATACACACGGCATGTAAATATTGTTTATTTTATACATCATAAATGCTTCTGACACGAATAAAAACAATGGATTTCATGTTCCCAAACAACGATGGAATTTCTGTGGATGACAATGTGGTGTGTCACAGGGCCAAAATTGTTTGGGACTGGTTTGAAGACATTCTGGACAGTTGGAGTGCATGATTTGGCCATCCAGATCGCTCTACATGAATCCTTCAAACGTTTATGGGACATGACCTAGAGGTCAGTTCGTGTACAAAATCCTGCACTGGCAACATTTTCGAAATTATTGACGGATATAGAGTTGGCGTGGTTTAGTATTTCTGCACTATGATGGCGAAAGAGGATCCAATATGATATCAGCAGGCATCCCATGACTTTTGTCGCCTTGGTTATATGTCGGAGTTAAGTAATTCGAAAATGGACAGCATGCTGGTGCTTGCATGGCGCCTGCTTCCGTAACCAGGAGATACAAAGTGTTATTTATACTGTAGACAGGGAATACAGAATAACATTATTCGCTAAGGTACAACACGGACGACAGTTTGAGCTGAAAGACGGTCATTAAAAAGGATTGTTACGAAAAGTAAGAGGAAAAACAACTGCAGCACAGAATGTCACACTCACAAATCCTCTCAGCGTCAAAATATCACGAAGGGAGCTCCATAAGCAGGGAACTGCAGGGCGAGCTGGAATATGGAAATCATTCACCAGTGACGCAAATGCCCGTAACAGCAAAACATGGTGAAAGCCACAAAACCTGGACCACGGAGCAATGGAGAGAATTCATTTGCGTGGATGAGTGTTGTTCATACAGTTTGCAAGTTCCAGCCATTTTTACCTCTGGCATACGTCGTCCTGAGAGTACGATGCAGACTGTGCTGGTGTAAGCTGGCGCAAGCAGACTATGCGGCATAGAGGTTGCGAGAAGATCGCTAGACGTCAACGACAGACTCGCAGGAAACGAGCCGCCAACGCCCTCTCGGCCGCCAGTATTTAGATCGCCGTTGCAGACTGGAGGGCCAGTCTGTTGGACCGAGTGAGCTAGAGTCTGTCGCCGAGGGAGTCACTGAGGCACGAGTCGCAGCCAGCATGTAGAGACCAGAGTTATGTACATGGCAGGCTTTGTTCTTCAAACGGCAGTGAGAAGAACGTGGACTATTGGAGGGGGCTTGTACCACACAACTAACTAAAGTTAAGTAGATTTCTTATTCTTAGGAATAAACAACCCAGTTAATAAACGAGGTGCGACAATAAAGTAATGAGATTGATGTGAAAAAAAGTTGCTTACCATTGAAGTAAAGTTTACCGCTGTCTCGTTCAAAGTAGTTCCCTTCTGATTGCACACACTTTTTCCAGCCCTTCTGCGATTGATGGTAACATTTCTGGAAATCTTCTGTAATTTCCTTCAAGACCCTCGTCACAACTTTTTGGACATCTTGTGTTTTTTTTAGAATGGTGTCCCTTGACCGCCGTTTTGATTCTTGGAAATAGAAAAAAGTCGCACGGAGCGATATCTGCTGAATAAGGTGGCTGTGGTACTACTGAAATTTGTTTTTAGTTTAAAAAAATGAGAAGTAGCAGGTATGATTATACCGAGAAATTTAACATTAGAATTGGGGATCACGAAGTAGGCGAACTTAGGGTTCGAATGGCTCTGAGCACTATGGGACTTAACATCTGAGGTCATCAGTCCCCTAAAACTAGGGGACTAACCTAAGGACATCACACACATCCATGCCCGAGGCAGGATTCGAACCTGCGACTGTAGCGGTCGCGCAGTTCCAGACTGAACCGCCTAGAACCGCTCAGCTACATCGGCCGCCTTTTGAGTTTAAAAATTGCTCTACTGACAGAGCAGTATGGGATGGTGCATTATCGTGATGCAGAATCCAATTAACAGCAATGTTGGCACAGACACGAAGAACTCTTTTACGAAGTCTTTCTAAAATTTCTTTGTAATAATATCGGTTAACTGTTTGTCCAGGAGGCACCCACTCTTTATGAACAATTCCCTTGGAATCAAAGAAGCACACAAGCATGCTTTTCACTTTTGACTTTGAGATGCGAGCTTTCTTTGGTCTGAGTGATCCCTTTGAGCACAACTGCGAACTTTGGCGTTTCGTCTCTGGATCGTACTGAAAAAAACCAACTTCCATCACCAGTGATAACACAGCTCAACAATTCTGGGTTGATTTCCGTTTGGTCTAACAGATCGGCTGCCACATTTTTCCGTCTTTCTCGCTGTTGTGGTGTGAAATTTTTGAGGACCATTTTTGCACAAATCTTTCTCATACCAAGATCTTCAGTTATTATTAGACGAACCGTTTCTCGACTGCTGTTCAGTTCTTCTGCAATCATTTTCGCGGATAATCTTCGATCAGATCGTACGAGTTCACGCACGCTGGCCAAGTAGACATCCGTCCGTGAGGTTGATGGTTCTCCACTGCGGTCTTCATCTTCAGCATTCGTTCTGCCTTCACTAAACAGTTTATGCCAACAAAAAACTTGAGTTATTGACATAGCCTCCTCTCCCAAAGCCTTCTGAAGCTTACCATAAGTTGTCGTCGCGTTTTCACCCAATTTAACGCAAAAAGAAATGGCATACCGTTGCGCAATATTATGCGGTTCCATTTCCGTGACGAGACACACAAATACGTGTTAAAACTCACAGGTGAACAGTTGCATCGATGTACCACTTGGACTAGAAGCAGCTTATAGACCAAGGTCAAAGATATATCGTGTGGTGTCACCGCCAGACACCACACTTGCTAGGTGGTAGCTTTTAAATCGGCCGCGGTCCGCTAGTATACGACGGACCCGCGTGTCGCCACTGTCAGTGATGGCAGACCGAGCGCCGCCACACGGCAGGTCTAGTGAGACGTACTAGCACTCGCCCCAGTTGTACGACGACTTTGCAAGGAACGGTTCACTGACAACTACGCTCTCATTTGCCGAGACGATGGTTAGCATAGCCTTCAGCTACATTTGCTACGACCTAGCAAGGCGCCGTATTCAATTGATTTTGAGATTCTATTAATGTATCATCAAGAGCGATGTTCTACAAATGTGGATTAAAGTATTCCAGAAGCTACGTACTTTCCTTTATAGCATTCATTACGTATCCTGTTTCAGACCTCACGCCAGCCTGCCTGAGTTTAAGTGCGTGCCTTTCGGCTTCCTCTCATTGTGTCTAGGCTGTCTTGTCTAGACACAACATATCGTGCCTACGCAAGCCTGCAGGGTTGCCACATCTTACAAAGAAAATCAGTCTCATTACTTTATTGTCGCACTTCGTATGTTTGCAGTTTGTGTAACAGGAAGAGGATACTGGCCACCAGACAAAGTGCTCTCCTTGCTTCCCCGTGACAGAGAAAGAGAACATAAAACAGACTTCTTGGACGGAGTTCAGTGATGATTTGGGCAGACATATCACGGTATTTCATGGGCTCCACGGTCACACTGCAAGGCCGCTTTACTGGAAAGGACTACGTGACTGTTCTGAGTGATCAGGTCCATCCCACGCTAGAACTTGTGTTCCGTAATGACAGTGCTGCGATCTAAGAGGATGGGGCCCCTATTCGTGCAGCTCGCATCATACGGGACTGGTTTTGCGATTACGACGAATGAATTTTCGCATCTCCCACGACCCTCAGCATTTGTGGTCTACTCTGCAGAGAAGAGAGCGTGGTCGCTATCTAGCTCCACCATCGTCATCTAGAATTGTCACTATTTTGCAGGAAGGACAAGATTCCCTTCAAACCATACACGACCTACATTTATCCATTCCGAAATCACTAGAAGCTGTTTCGAATGCCAATAGTTTTCCTATACCCTACTTTGTCACGGTGATGTGTTGTGTTTTTGGTGATTCCATACTCCAGTCGCTTCTGTTAATTGCTGTCTCAGGTATAATCTCGGAATACTTAGACAATATTTTATCTGTTACTGTAACTTTGTTTTCCTTTTCATACGACTATTCAAAAGGAAGAGATACATAAATCTGACGCGCTACTTAAGATATTAAGTAGATAAAATCAAATTACCAGATTACTTCAGTACCAGCCGACAGAATCTTAATTACAACACAATAGCCTTCTCCAATGGGAAAAGAATTCTTCGATTGCAACATGGGATGTGACAGAGTGTACAGATAAATATCTCGGACTACGTTCTCGGCGCGATATGCATCTTACACGCCGCATTCCTGATAAGGGCAGCTAAACAACATATTGGTGTCCCAGGAGACATACGTCACCCCCTCCTTCAGGGACCTTGTGGCACTCGGCCCTCTCTGTTCGCCTAAGAAATCGAGAGCGGTGGCAGACAAAGACGCCCTCGCAGGCGCCGTGTCCCTCGACTTGCGGAAGACATTCGACACGATGCAGATGGCACGAAATAATCAGATGTATAAGTAACACCAAGAATTCACACGGGAGTGTTGCTGTTGTTCTGGTCTTCAGTCCTGAGACTGGTCTGATGCAGCTCTCCATGCTACTCTATCCTGTGCAAAGTTCTTCATCTCCCAGTAACTACTGCAGCCTATATCCTTCTGAATCTGCTTAGTGTATTCATCTCTTGGTCTCCCTCTACAATTTTTACCCTCCACGCTGCCCTCCAATATTAAACTGATGATCCCTTGATGCCTCAGAACATGTCCTACCAACCGATCCCTTCTTCTGGTCAAGTTGTGCCACAAACTTCTCCCCAATCCTATTCAATACTTCCTCATTAGTTACGTGATCTACCCATCTAATCTTCAGCATTCTTCTGCAGCACCACATTTCGAAAGCTTCTATCCTCTTCTCGTCTAATCGTCCATGTTTCACTTCCATACAAATACTTTCAGAAACGAATTCCTGACACTGAAATCAATACTCGATGTTAACAAATTTCTCTTCTTCAGAATCGCTTTCCTTGCCATTGCCAGTCTACATTTTATATCCTCTCTACTTCCACCATCATCAGTTATTTTGCTCCCCAAATAGCAAAACTCCTTTACTACTTTAAGTGTCTCATTTCCTAGTCGAATTTCCTCAGCATCACCCAACTTAATTCGACTACATTCCATTATCCTCGTTTTGCTTTTGTTGATGTTCATCTTACATCTTCCTTTCAAGACACTGTTCATTCCGTTCAGCTGCTCTTCCAGGTTCCTTTGCTGTCTCTGACAGAATTACAATGTATTCGGCGAACATCAAAGTTTTTATTTCTTCTCCATGGATTTTAATTCCAACTCCAAATTTTTCTTTTTGTTTCCTTTACTGCTTGATCAATATACAGATTGAATAACATTGGGGAGAGGCTACAGCCCTGTCTCACTCCCTTCCCAACCACTGCTTCTCTTTCATGCCCCTAACCTCTAGTAACTGCCGTCTGGTTTCTGTACAAATGGTAAATAGCCTTTCGCTCCCTGTATTTTACGCCTGCCACCTTCAGAATTCGAAAGAGAGTATTCCAGTCAACATTGTCAAAAGCTTTCTCTAAGTCTACAAATGCTAGAAACGTAAGTTTGCCTTACCTTAATCTATTTTCTAATATAATTCGTAGGATCAGTATTGCCTCACGTGTTCCAACATTTCTACGAAATCCAAACTGATCTTCCCCGAGGTCAGCTCCTACCAGTTTTTCCATTCGTCTGTAAAGAATTCGTGTCAGTATTTTGCAGCTGTGACTTATTAAACTGATAGTTCGGTAATTTTCACATCTGTCAACACCTGCTTTCTTTGGGATTGGAATGATTATATTCTTCTTGAAGTCTGAGGGTATTTCGCCTGTCTCATACATCTTGCCCACCAGATGGTAGAGTGTTGTCAGGACTGGTTCTCCCAAGGCTGTCAGTAGTTCTAATGGAATGTTGTCTACTCCCGGGGCCTTGTTTCGACTTAGGTCTTTCAGTGCTCTGTTAAACTCTTCACGCAGTATCGTATCTCCCATTTCATCTTCACCTACCTCCTCTTCCATTTCCATAATATTGTTCTCAAGAATATCGCCCCTGCATAGACCCTCTATATACTCCTTCCAGCTTTCTGCTTTCCCTTCTTTGCTTAGAACTGGGTTTCCATCTGAGCGCTTGATATTCATACAAGTGGTTCTCTTTTCTCCAAAGGTCTCTTTAATTTTCCTGTAGGCAGTATCTATCTTACCCCTCATAAGATAAGCCTCTACATCCTTACATTTGTCCTCTAGCCATGCCTGCTTAGCCATTTTTCACTTCCTGTCGATCTCATTTTTGAGACGTTTGTATTCCTTTTTGCCTGCTTCACTTGGTGCATTTTTGTATTTTTTCCTTTCGTCAATTAAATTCAATATGTCTTCTGTTACCCAAGGAGTTCTACTAGCCCTCGTCTTTTTACCTACTTGATCCTCTGCTGCCTTCACTATTTCAATCCTCTAAGCTACCTATTCTTCTTCTACTGTATTTCTTTCCCCCATTCCTGTCAATTGTTCCCTTATGCTCTCCCTGAAACTCTGTACAACCTCTGGTTCTTTCAGTTTATCCAGGTCCCATCTCCTTAAATTCCCATCGTTTTGCAGTTTCTTCAATTTTAATCTACAGTTCATAACCAATAGATTGTGGTCAGAGCCCACATCTGGCCCTGGAAATGTCTTACAATTTAAAACCTGGTTCCTAAATCACTGTCTTACTATTATATAATCTGATACCTTTTAGTATCTCCAGGGTTCTTCCATGTATACAACCTTCTTTTATGATTCTTCAACCAAGTTTTAGCTATGATTAAGTTATGCTCTGTGCAAAATTCTACCGGGCGGCTTCCTCTTTCATTTCTTAGCCCCAATCCATATTCACCTACTACGTTTCATTCTCTTCCTTTTCCTACTGTCGAATTCCAGTCACCCATGACTGTTAAATTTTCATCTCCCTTCACTATCTGAATAATTTCTTTTATCTCATTATACATTTCATCAATTTCTTCATCATCTGCAGAGCTAGTTGGCATATAAACTTGTACTATTGTAGTAGGCGTGGGCTTCGTGTCTATCTTGGCCACAATAATGCATTCACTATGCTGTTTGTAGTAGCTTACCCGCACTCCTATTTTTAATTCATTATTAAACCTACTCCTGCATTACCCCTATTCGATTTTGTATTTATAACCCTGTATTCACCTGACCAAAAGTCTTGTTCCTCCTGCCACCGAGCTTCACTAATTCCCACTATAAGACTTTTATCCATTGTGGATGTGGAACACTGCGACTGTGGTGTGAAAAGGTTTTCAGAAATTACTGCAACCAGTCGCCTTTTATGTAGATGTATTTTATTTAACCATGACCGGTTTCGAGCTGCCTAGCAACTCATCATCAGATGGTATATACATTTAGTGCTTTTTTGTACCCATTGTGTGGGTGGTTGAGTATCTGTGGCTAAACAGAAACGAGAACAAATAATCGCTACATGTGGTACAGTAACACGAAATATTTACAGAATAATTTATGTTTAACGTATAAGAGCAAATAATCACTACATGTGGTACAGTTACATGAAATATTTACAGTTTAATTTACGTTTTGAGGTGTTACTTACAGATAAATCTTTCTGCAGGTATATATATCTCTTTTAGGACGTATTTTTGAAACCATTGTGTCTTGTTTTTCACAATTACACAAGTTAAAACTTTCACTAGATGTATATTACTTTTATGAGGCACTGTTGGAAACATATATCTTGTTTTTCGTAAACATCGCTGAACACACTTAGCCACAGATACGAATACAGGATTTACACATTATAAACAAGCCAAAGATTGCAATATAACTACAGTATCAAAGATTTCAAGTTGACCAGAGGTATTATTAGTCATCGCACACACTGACAAGAGATTTGTCTTTATTACATAGAAAATAAATGTAAATTAGCTTAAACTATTAAAATATTTATTTATAAATTAACTGTGCAATTTTAACAGGTATATTAAACTAAATTTTTTTTTTTACATAATATTTCAGTTACATTTAAGATTATTGGTATTGAGAGTATTATGACAGCTAATTTCTTGCTCCTTCCATTGGCTGATCTTGGCATATGATGTCAGGGATGAGAGATTGATGGTTAACTTGAAATAATAAGTAATGCTGGTACTTGAAAGGGTGTGGAAAAGGAGTTGGCGGGGGGGGGGGTGTATAGGAAAAAGGAGAGGGGGGAATTTTGTTTCTGAATGACTGTTTAGTTTTTTAAGTTCAAAGAATCCTTAAAATTCTGAAAGAAGGAGTTATTCGCCAATTCTGTCTGCTCATTTAAAATGGTATGTGGGGAATTATGTTTGTGGGTGAAAATCTCTAATTGTTCAAGAAGATCCATCTTGAATCCCTTGTCTACAGTGTGTAGGATTTGAAGGTTAGTTTTAATGTCTGTTATGGAATGTTTATTATCTGCTAGATGGGTAGCAAAAGTGGATCTATTTAAGTTGTTTAGGCGAAGTGCATCAGTGTGCTCTTTGTATCGGATCTCAAAATTTCTACCTGTTTGCCCTATGTAGTAGCAGGAGCAGCTGTCACATCTTAATTTATATATACCAGATTTTTGGTAGGGTGTGCTGGCTATTTTGGTGTTGTGGACTATTTTGTTCTGTATTTTGTTGTTAGTGTGAAAACTTATTTTGACATTATGTGGTTTGAATAGCTTAGCAAGTTTGTATGAGATATTGCCGAGAAACGGCATACAAACGAATTTCGTTTCTTCTGCTACTGAGGTCTGGCTTGCTGCATATAACACCCTGTTGTTATATGATGGGACAGCCACTGAAATTGAGGCCTTAGCTGGTAAACTTAATAATGTTCACCCCAAAATACAGTTCACAGTAGAACACCAAACCCAAAAAGGTATCTATTTTCTTGACCTAAACATAACACATCACAACAATAAACATAAATTTCAGATATATAGGAAACCCACCACTTCAGATGTCATAATAAACAATACATCATGCCACCCAAATCAGCATAAACTAGCTTTTTTCAAATCAGCACTTAACCGTATCAACAAGATTCAAGCTGATCCTACTGCAAAAATTAATGAAATCAATATATTAAAAACAATAGCATCAAACAATGCTTATGACCCAAGCATAATTGAAAAATTAGATAAAAACATTATATCTAACAAAGCAAAACCAGCAAGCCAGACCTCAGTAGCAGAAGAAACCAAATTCGTTTGTATGCCGTTTCTCGGCAATATCTCATACAAACTTGCTAAGCTATTCAAACCACATAATGTCAAAATAAGTTTTCACACTAACAACAAAATACAGAACAAAATAGTCCACAACACCAAAATAGCCAGCACACCCTACCAAAAATCTGGTATATATAAATTAAGATGTGACAGCTGCTCCTGCTACTACATAGGGCAAACAGGTAGAAATTTTGAGATCCGATACAAAGAGCACACTGATGCACTTCGCCTAAACAACTTAAATAGATCCACTTTTGCTACCCATCTAGCAGATAATAAACATTCCATAACAGACATTAAAACTAACCTTCAAATCCTACACACTGTAGACAAGGGATTCAAGATGGATCTTCTCGAACAATTAGAGATTTTCACCCACAAACATAATTCCCCACATATCATTTTAAATGAGCAGACAGAATTGGCGAATAACTCCTTCTTTCAGAATTTTAAGGATTCTTTGAACTTAAAAAACTAAACAGTCATTCAGAAACAAAATTCCCCCCCCTCTCCTTTTTCCTATACACCCCCCCCCCCCCGCCAACTCCTTTTCCACACCCTTTCAAGTACCAGCATTACTTATTATTTCAAGTTAACCATCAATCTCTCATCCCTGACATCATATGCCAAGATCAGCCAATGGAAGGAGCAAGAAATTAGCTGTCATAATACTCTCAATACCAATAATCTTAAATGTAACTGAAATATTATGTAAAAAAAAAAATTTAGTTTAATATACCTGTTAAAATTGCACAGTTAATTTATAAATAAATATTTTAATAGTTTAAGCTAATTTACATTTATTTTCTATGTAATAAAGACAAATCTCTTGTCAGTGTGTGCGATGACTAATAATACCTCTGGTCAACTTGAAATCTTTGATACTGTAGTTATATTGCAATCTTTGGCTTGTTTATAATGTGTAAATCCTGTATTCGTATCTGTGGCTAAGTGTGTTCAGCGATGTTTACGAAAAACAAGATATATGTTTCCAACAGTGCCTCATAAAAGTAATATACATCTAGTGAAAGTTTTAACTTGTGTAATTGTGAAAAACAAGACACAATGGTTTCAAAAATACGTCCTAAAAGAGATATATATACCTGCAGAAAGATTTATCTGTAAGTAACACCTCAAAACGTAAATTAAACTGTAAATATTTCATGTAACTGTACCACATGTAGTGATTATTTGCTCTTATACGTTAAACATAAATTATTCTGTAAATATTTCGTGTTACTGTACCACATGTAGCGATTATTTGTTCTCGTTTCTGTTTAGCCACAGATACTCAACCACCCACACAATGGGTACAAAAAAGCACTAAATGTATATACCATCTGATGATGAGTTGCTAGGCAGCTCGAAACCGGTCATGGTTAAATAAAATACATCTACATAAAAGGCGACTGGTTGCAGTAATTTCTGAAAACAATTCCCACTATATCTAACTTTAACCTATCCATTTCCTTTTTTAAATTTTCTAACCTACCTGCCCGATTAAGGGATCTGACATTCCACGCTCCGATCCGTAGAACGCCAGTTTTCTTTCTCCTGACAACGACGTCCTCTTGAGTAATCCCCGCCCGGAGATCCGAATGGGGTACTATTTTACCTCCAGAATAATTTACCCAAGAGAACGCCATCATCATTTAATCATACAGTAAAGCTGCATGCACTCGGGAAAAATTACGGCTGTAGTTTCCCCTTGTTTTCAGTCGTTCGCAGTACCAAAACAGCAAGGACGTTTTGGTTAGTGTTACAGGGCCAGATCAGTCAATCATCCAGATTGCCCCTACAACTACTGAAAAGGCTGCTGCCCCTCTTGAGGAACCACACGTTTGTCTGGCCTCTCAACAGATACCCCTCCGTTGTGGTTGCACCTACGGTACGGCTATGTGTATCGTTGAGGCACGCAAGCCTCCCCATCAACGGCAAGGTCCATGGTTCATGGGGGGGATCGAAAATATATTACTGTGATTTCAATTAGAGAGGCTCCCAAGCACCAGTATTGTCAAACTATGTTAATGCGCTTAATTTATTATTGAAACGTATTTCGCAATGACAACAATCATCGTTCTGTTTACGATGTTGTAGTTAACTGCTTGCATGGAATCGTTTACTTCGATAACACTAAAGGGTTACTTTAGGAAAACAGAACACAAGTTTTTCGTTAAAGTACACTTCTTTATGTCTTGCGATCGTCATTTTGCTCATATTGAGAAACAAGAAGTTAACTGAGTGTGTGAATTTCCGAAAGATTTAGTTAGCCTACGCACACTATAACATTCACAGTGACTGTTGACAATGAACGAGATTTTCAAAGCCTGAAGTCGGCTGCTGAAATAATATGAAGTACACTAATGTGCATACTTCAAAAGCACAGTGGGTCAGACCGACTGCTGAGCAGCTAGGGGTACTGCAAGTTCGGTTAACTCTGAATGCAAGGGAAGAGTTCAAGGAACGATACATCCTGAAGTGGAACGTAAACCCATCTGATGCTCAACAGGCACAGCTGGAAACACTACACAATAAACCTAGGTTGTCTGAAGGAAAGAGAAGGGATTTAGCTAAAATGTTTCCATTTACAAACGGGGAAAATAAGTGGTTTTACGTTACGAGAACTTTGTGAAATGAGTGAAAATGAATGTGATGGCATTTATGTCGTTATTTTCTTCAGATTTTGTATAATTTTGTTCTTAAATCTGTTGACCTAGAATAAAAACGCATAAATGACCCGAAACCTGTACAGTTTTTGTGTTCGTATCGCTATCCCCAACTTTTATACTGCTTTACACGTTTCTCTAAACCAGATTTTTGGCACTTAAGCGATGCAAGTATTTAACACATCAACTCATTTCTTAAGTAACGAGGCATATGAAGCTGTTTTAGACACGCAAGTTCGACTATTTAAGGAATCAGCGGTTTAGCGATTACAATCTAACCGAGTTAGCTGATTCACATCAAATTTATATGGAGGTTCCATGCAACAACCGAGCAACGAGATGTCCGTTTTCCAGCAAGGAGGTTCCCAAACCACGGGTATGTTAGGGACTTGTAGGTCACCTCTCTGAAACAGGATCCCTCAGACCAGAGCCAGGGGGATCTATCTGGTGAATCTGGCAGCGCGCGTCCTGTCCAGTTTGAGGAAGCTGTGTTGCAGCGAACTGAGGGGAAACCCGACACCGGCACACGATCCACAGCCGTGGGGCTGAATACCTCCGAGGCCATTGTGTCGGAAGTCTTGCACAATGCAAGCATGCAGCCATTCAAGTAACAGGAGGTACAGTGCCTATCAGCTGATGACTTCCGTCAGCCCGTGGAGTTTTTCCAGTGGTATCTGTTCCAAAACTGATTTCCAAACGTGCATTATTTTTGTACACTAACAAGGCTGCCGCTGTACAAGGTCAAGGACAAAATAGTCATGCCTCGGACTTGTATACCGTAAGACGATTCGTGCGTTCCACCATCAGCAGAGATTCGCAATAAATTTGTGAGCTGGTGTTGTTCACAGCCTTCTGATTGTGCCGTATCCTCCTAACACACTCGGTGAAGGAAATTACGGTGTCCTTATGTGTAAATTACCACCGGAAACGTCCGATAACCTCCCACTGGCAGTCGGGTAACGATCTTGCGTCCAGGTTTTCGTTGGTGTTAGACAACATATAGACAGTGTTTTGTCCAGTTGTCGGATTGAGAGGGTTAGGCCAGTACCGCATCCACCGCTTTCTCTCGACCTGACTGCTACAGATTTATTTTTGTGGTGGGAAATGAAACGTTTGTTGCGCGAGACATTGACAGACATTCCAGAAGGAGCTGACCTCTTCCGGCTGAAGCTGCCGCCGTTATTCGTGAGACACCTGCTCGCTCTTTGCGCTATACGGTCATTAGTATTCACATCCCAGTTGTGCATTAATGTAAGCAGAGGGCATTTTCAGCGACATCTGTAAACAATATTCACCACAAGGCAGTATGAACACTGCCTCTGAACATTACAAATGTCAAAACCTTCACGGACCCCCAGCAGGGAAACTGTTGACCTGTGACAATTGTGTCACACAAAAAAGTCTCTTTTTATCTCCTCTAATAACTCTACATATCTGTACATGTAGATTTCTTTTACAACGTGTATGTTGTGTAGGTGCAGTTAGAGCGCATAACTCCTTGAAGAAGCGCCTAAGAGATTAAAGAACACGTAGTATTCTCACAGCTCGCTTTACAATCAACACTTAGTTCGTGAGTGGAGTTAACCCAGAAATGTCTCCCATACGACCTTAATGAGTGAAAATACAGAACATGTGGTAATATGTTCATCTGTTTTGCTTCCAAAAGAAGAAAATTATGCAAATAGAGAAAGTTGTGATTCTTAAGAGTTCGTCCTGTACGGATTTCGATCGATACGTACAGGAAAAAATCTAGAGAATTCTGTGATATCACTGGCTATCGTTAATGTGCTACATTATCCGTTGGCGTTATTCTCTTGGCTGTACACTTCCAAAAATATCAAGAATTTATTCTGTTCATCACACAAACCATATTCTTTATAGCACCTCTATCATCAGATGAAGGTATCAATATACTTTATGTATGTTAAGGGAAAGGTCGTTGATATGCAGGGTGCTTCAAAAGCAACCGTACGCACTTCGTATGTGTAATGCGTGCATCAAAATGAGAATAAAACGTTAAATTAAGTTTTGTCTAAAACTGTTTATTTCAGAGTTATGCAACACAAACGACACAAAATTGATTCTTTTCGGAAAGAAACGACGCGAGTGAACCCGAAATTCAACACAGCTACGTACTGTACGTGTACCCGAGAACATGTTCAAAATTATGTGCATGTAGACGAAGACAATGATGTGCTCGATTTGCTAGCGCTCTCTGAATGTCTCAGCCTCTGTTCATCTCATTATGCACAGTTGAAATGCTATTTTCCTTTCGCTGCTGCAGTTGTGCTACATTATCGATTCTAACAACACACACGAGCTTTTTGAGACGGCTCCGAAGATAAAAGTCCAGGAGGCTGAGATCTGGATATCTGGCGGGCTAAGCAACTGGCCAGGCACCACGTGTCCACTTACAGGGATAAATAATTTCTTGCCTCCAGACTGCAATGTACAGGGGCACCGCCGACAAAGACACATGAGCCGATATGCAGGCGAACACGACACGCGAAAAGCTCGTACAGGCCCATCATGTATTGCCTGCCACAAATGACATTAAGCAACGTAACCCGGAAATAAATCAGTGTCAGACAAAACTTTATTTCACTCTTACTTTGATACACACATTTCACCCACGAAGTGTGAACAGTTACTTCTGAATCACCTTGTATGTGAGTAAAAGGAATGGATCCAAAATTGAACCCTGTGGCACTGCATTACTTTATTTTATTTTATTTTTTTTGTACCATTCATTCAAGTTTTTCTTGTTTCTCAGCGTCGTTTGAATAATAAGGTAACAATTTCTCTGCATTCCTTTCGCCAAATATGATGGAAATCAGTTGTTTGTAACAACTTTAAATATACAGAACTAGCTTCTTTTCGAAAGCTGTAGCTACACAATCAAATCCTTCGGGAAGATGGAGGAGTAAAATAAAATTCCGGCTGGTGCTATTTTGCTGTTCAAAGGCTGCCATATTTTCTCAGTAAATAGCGTCTGCGTAAATGCGTGGCAGTGGCAGTTACCGGAGTTTCCTCCTCGGGTTGTAGTCCGCTTAGACGCGGCCCTCGCGCGCCCGCTAGGGTGCGGCAACTCACCTGCGTGCAGTCGGCTCATGGCGGCGAAGCGTCCGCTGCGGCTGTGCTCTGCAGACCCTCGGGACGAGAGACCAGCGCCGGCCATCCCTTTTATGTGATCCATCGCGCCTATCAAGCGATACACGAAGATTAAGCGGCTATCGGAGGCCACGTTCCGTCTCATCGGCTGATCAGAGTCGCTGATAACGCTCAGGCAGTGTCTGTCTTTGTTAATATGTTAATAAAGGAAATAAATTTCCTGCACGTGTCCGCCATCTTTGTGACTATTTCATGAACGAACCCGTGTAGACCGCTTAATAAAATTTATCTACGTTTTACGTCGTTTCAGCTTTTTCCATCATCAGGTGAAAACTGCGAACATGCAGAACAAGCTTCACCGTCAACATCGACAGCAGATAATAGTTTTGATTTGGTGATATACAGGGTGTCTCCGGAAGAGCGTGCAAAAATGTAGGAGGACACATAGAATGCTACACTGAACAATTTGAGGTACGGAACCTTAGGTCGGAGAAGCCAGCTGAAGGAGATAAGGAAGGAAACTTGTCTACCGCTTTGTCTAGCGTTACTGTTTCCCAGCGTATTTACAACTCAGATGCGTACAAGAATTAGATTTTCACTCTGCAGCGGATCGAGACGTGGCTGCACGATCCGTTACAGCCATGCGGATATGGCTGTCGTCTCGACTGCTAGTGATACGAGGCCGTTGGGATCCAGCACGGCGTTCCGTTTTTACCCTCCTGAACCCACCGAGCCGGCCGCGGTGGTCTAGTGGTTATGGCGCTGCAGTCCGGAACCGCGGGACTGCTACGGTCGCAGGTTCGAATCCTGCCTCGGGCATGGGTGTGTGTGATGTCCTTAGGTTAGTTAGGTTTAAGTAGTTCTAAGTTCTAGGGGACTTATGACCTAAGATGTTGAGTCCCATAGTGCTCAGAGCCATTTTTTGAACCCACCGATTCCATATTCTGCTAACAGTCATTGGATCTCGACCAACGCGAGCACCAATGTCGCGATACGATAAAACGTAATCGCGATAGGCTACAATCCGACCTTTAGCAAAGTCGCAAACGTGATGGTACGCATTTCTCCTCCTTACACGAGGCATCACAACGACGTTTCACCAGGTAACGCTGGTCAACTGCTGTTTGTGTATGAGAAATCGGTTGGAAACTTTCCTCATGTCAGCACGTTGTAGGTGTCGCCACCGGCGCCAACCTTGTGTGAATGCTCTGAAAAGCTATTCATTTACGTATCACAGCATCTTCTTACTGTTGGTTAAATTTCGCGTCTGTAGCGCATCATCTTCGTGGTGTAGCAATTTTAATGGCCAGTAGTGTCATTTGAGAGCTGGTGGTATGGGCCAAAACAAGACAAAAATGTCTGCCAAACATGGGCTCTAAACGGCATATCTTAAGAACGCACTTCTACTACAAGCTCTACGCTATTACGAACGACCTACAGAAAGAACTAAACAGATGATGACACGTTGCTCTATTATTGTCCGTGGATACAGCACGCCCTAACCATCTGTCAGTGTCGTTACTTCAGACCGTATTCACAGTTGTGGGCGAGTGCAGCGCATATGTTAGTTCTAATGGAACCACGTGGTGCTGCGGTAAGTTTGTGCAGTTCTTTGACACTGCATTAGGTTGGTGCGTAAGTCTGTAGCGTTTTTCCACAAGTTTAATAAACAGATACACGTAAGAGCAATTAGTCGTCAATAAATGTTATCCTTCACTATTTAGAACAGTCTGCCAACGCTCAGGTAACGTTCAGATTCCACGACTGTAGAAATGCAGTGATTTTCAGGCGAAGAGTTCGTCGAGCGGTGTTCAGAGTGCTTCAAGCGGAAAGAAATTTCCTTGAAGTTTGTTCGATAGAGAGCGGAAAATATGAAAATATGAGGGTGCAAGATCAGGTGACTAGCGTGGGTGCGGAATGACTTCCCAACCCAATCCTGAATAGTGCTTCTTGTCAGCCTAGCAGAATGTAGGCGGGCGTTATCGTCTTCCTAGTCGTTGTCCTTGAACTGCGTCTGCAAGACGCCTCAGGTTTTGGTAATAAATGTGAGCAGCTACAGTTACACATTGGCGAAGCAATTCATAGTACACCGCAGTTTTGCTGCTCTCCCGGGTGAATAACATTTTCTTTTGTGGATGCGTGCAGGTCTTTGCATAGGGAGTTGCTGCCTTTTGACTCAACCATTGCTTTATTTTCCTTATGTTAGCTTAAAGTCACCATTTCTCGTCACCAGTAACGATACAAGATTGGTATCGTCGGTGTTGTTCACGAGCCAATTGATGAGGAGCAAACAGAGATGCATACAGAATGAAGCTATCACTCTGCAGCGGAGTGTGCGCTGATATGAAACTTCCTGGCAGACTGAAACTGTGTGTCGGACCGAGAATCGAACTCGGGACCAGGGTGCGATTTGCGCTTTTACCAGTGGGGGGGATGTCTTTGGGGGTTAGTAGAACTATATATGTTACTAGCTTGGACCGTGGCGTTAGGCATGACTAAACAGCTATTTATAAATAAATGTTAATGCCGAAACTCACTATTCACGTGTATGCACTATCAGAAAAGCCATCCCTAGTTATATCTTTAAAAGTACATTATAGGTAAAGCTTATTTACAAAATCATCTACACTCCTGGAAATGGAAAAAAGAACACATTGACACCGGTATGTCAGACCCACCATACTTGCTCCGGACACTGCGAGAGGGCTGTACAAGCAATGATCACACGCACGGCACATCGGACACACCAGGAACCGCGGTGTTGGCCGTCGAATGGCGCTAGCTGCGCAGCATTTGTGCACCGCCGCCGTCAGTGTCAGCCAGTTTGTCGTGGCATACGAAGCTCCATCGCAGTCTTTAACACTGGTAGCATGCCGCGACAGCGTGGACGTCAACCGTATGTGCAGTTGACGGACTTTGAGCGAGGGCGTATAGTGGGCATGCGGGAGGCCGGGTGGACGTACCGCCGAATTGCTCAACACGTGGGGCGTGAGGTCTCCACAGTACATCGATGTTGTCGCCAGTGGTCGGCGGAAGGTGCACGTGCCCGTCGACCTGGGACCGGACCGCAGCGACGCACGGATGCACGCCAAGACCGTAGGATCCTACGCAGTGCCGTAGGGGACCGCACCGCCACTTCCCAGCAAATTAGGGACACTGTTGCTCCTGGGGTATCGGCGAGGACCATTCGCAACCGTCTCCATGAAGCTGGGCTACGGTCCCGCACACCGTTAGGCCGTCTTGCGCTCACGCCCCAACATCGTGCAGCCCGCCTCCAGTGGTGTCGCGACAGGCGTGAATGGAGGGACGAATGGAGACGTGTCGTCTTCAGCGATGAGAGTCACTTCTGCCTTGGTGCCAATGATGGTCGTATGCGTGTTTGGCGCCGTGCAGGTGAGCGCCACAATCAGGACTGCATACGACCGAGGCACACAGGGCCAACACCCGGCATCATGGTGTGGGGAGCGATCTCCTACACTGGCCGTACACCACTGGTGATCGTCGAGGGGACACTGAATAGTGCACGGTACATCCAAACCGTCATCGAACCCATCGTTCTACCATTCCTAGACCGGCAAGGGAACTTGCTGTTCCAACAGGACAATGCACGTCCGCATGTATCCCGTGCCACCAAACGTGCTCTAGAAGGTGTAGTAAGTCAACTACCCTGGCCAGCAAGATCTCCGGATCTGTCCCCCATTGAGCATGTTTGGGACTGGATGAAGCGTCGTCTCACGCGGTCTGCACGTCCAGCACGAACGCTGGTCCAACTGAGGCTCCAGGTGGAAATGGCATGGCAAGCCGTTCCACAGGACTACATCCAGCATCTCTATGATCGTCTCCATGGGAGAATAGCAGCCTGCATTGCTGCGAAAGGTGGATATACACTGTACTAGTGCCGACATTGTGCTTGCTCTGTTGCCTGTGTCTATGTGCCTGTGGTTCTGTCAGTGTGATCATGTGATGTATCTGACCCCAGGAATGTGTCAATAAAGTTTCCCCTTCCTGGGACAATGAATTCACGGTGTTCTTATTTCAATTTCCAGGAGTGTATATACACGTATACGAGGGGAATTCAAAAAGTAGAGGCACATTTGTGCAAAGGTGTACTTATTCTGATGATAGAAAACTGAAATATATTAATAACATTAATAGTAAGACTTACTAAAAACTTTCAGTGTTCGGCTCCACAAATTTAAATTATATGTAAAGTTTTACTCCAGTGCGTGGGAAATAAACATCCCAGGTTGGGATGCATAAACTAAAACCAGAGGAGGGGATGGTTTGATGCAGAGGGGGGGGGAATCCCCCCCCCACACACACACACACATCCCTCCCCCCCCCGGCAAATCACACACCGCTCGGGACCTTTGCCTTTCGCGGGAAAGTGCTCTACTATCTGAGATACCCATGCACGACTCACGACCCGACCTCACAGCTTCAGTTTTACCAGTACCTCGTCTCCTGCCTTCAAAACTTCACATAAGCTCTTCTGCGAACCGGGCTCAGATGGTACAGCACTTGCCCGAGAAAGGCAAAGGTCCCGAGTTCGAGTCTCGGTCGGGCAAACAGATTTAATCTTCCGGGAAGTTTCAGAGATGCATATACGGCCAACCGCTGATTTTTGTGATTTTGGCTTCTAGCAAGCAATGCCCACGCACCCGATTTTTGAACCTTCCCCATTGCATGCAAATGTCGCGTGATGGTGGGATGATCACAGGTCACCACATTTGCAAGTTGTCTAGGATGCTGAAATAGATCATTATGGATTAATGCTTATAAACGATCTTCATAAAATCCCAAAGGTCTTACTGAACGTGAAGAGTCACTAAAGACAAAATGTTACGCCTTAAAACGAGAAAGCCATTTTATTAAAGAAAATTGCTCTGATCACTATCGAACTTAACATCTACTGTCATCAGTCCCCTAGAACTTATAACTACTTAAACCTAACTAACCGAAGGACATCACACACAGCCATACCCGAGGCAGGATTCGAACCTGCGACCGTAGTGATTGCGCGGTTCCAGACTGTAGCGCCTAGAACCGCTCGGCCACACCTGCCGGCAACTGTTTTATTGCTGTGCTCTGACCAATGACGTCATCCGCATACACGGCGCAGATGTTTCTGGCTGCCTCTGCTGTTGACACCGCCCTATTCAATTTGAACACAAGATGATGTCGGAAATGAACTGATTTCTCAGGCTAGCACTCATTTTTCTAGCGACCACAACCAAAGTCACTCTCTCCAGATGGCGAAATGACAGTGTTTAAACTCAAGCAGAACATTGAATTACAAATATAAAATGACAGTCGATAAATAAGCCCATAGTAACCGGAATTCCAATATCCAAAACAAAAACTGTGCGAACTTATAAACCAACCTAATAATCTTATCTTTGCACAGGTCTATTATTCCACATGGGAAACGGAAGACATAACTTTTTGTTATGCTCTGGGAAATGAAATAACCATTGGAACTGTGCCCTGTACACTGTAAAATAACCAGAATGCAGGGTATCTACCTGCGCCAGTACTCAGCCGTGTTTTCGAGCGACAAGCACACTCTAGCTAAGTGGCTGCTACAACGGAGGATCGTTCAAAACCTCTCTACATTCGTAATCCTGTTGTGGTGGAACGAATGGGAGAAGACCCTGGAACTTCCGTAGGGTATGCAGAATTTCAGCGTCTCTAGGGATTAGTCATCCTCTGGTCTGGCCGATCATGCATATGGTTGGCCGATTGGTTGATTCGAGGAGGGGACCAAACAGGTCATCGGTCGCGCCGGATTAAGGAAGGATGGGGAAGGAAGTCGGCCGTGCCCTTTCAAAGGAACCATCCCGACATTAAATAAATAAATGTAGTGTGACTAGGACCTCCCATCAGGTAGGCCGCTCGCCGATTGCAAGTCCTTCGATTTGACGCCACTTCGGCGACTTGCGCGTCGATGGGGATGAAATAATGATGATTAGGACAACACAGCACCCAGTCCCTGAGCGGGGAAAATCTCCGACCTAGCCGAGAATCGAACCCGGCTCTTAGGATTGACTTTGTCGTGCTGACCACTCAGCTACCGGGGGCGGACATCCCGACATTGGCCCGAAGCAATCTAGGGAAATAACGGAAAACTAAACCAGGATGGCCAGACGTGGGTTTGAACCGTCGCCCTCCCACATGCGAGTCCAGTGGGCTAAACACTGCGCCCTCTCGCTCGGTAATCATGCACGAAATGCTGCTACACCCATATGAAGTAAATGATGTCCAAGCCCTTCGACAACAGGCTCAACCCGCCAGAAAGCTGTTCTGCCAGTAGACTTTGAAAACATATGGTAAAGATCACTTTTCACAACAAATGTACGTTTCACAGATTTGGCTGATTTGATGCAAAATTGGATTGTCAAATTTCGTAACCAAGAAGTGCAAAATCCACAAGCAGTTGAAAAAGCATCACATTAAAACCGATTTTCAGTTAATTCATGGGCCGGAATTAGTGGTGCTAGACTAACAGGCCTTCACATACTGCCCTACAGCCTGAGTGTTGCAGGGTATCCTCAGTACCTACCAAACAACTTGCTTGTCCAGCTGTAGGAGGCACCATTCCAGCAACGGCTGGAGATTTTTTCAGACAGTGTGTGATTCCATAAAACGTTGGACAGATGGATAACTTACCAGGAATGGACACCATGCTGAGAACTTCCTTTAGCTTATACGATGGAGTACCAGTTCATTTTCTCGTAATATCCGAGAACGCCTCTCACCTACATTTAATGGACGGTGGATTGGTCAGGGAAGTCCAGTGCGTTTACCAGCCCCTTCTCCTGATCGTCGTCCCTTGGATTATTGATCATGGAGTGACTTGAGATCTTTGGGGTATGCAAGTTCCATTCATGATGTACAGACACTACAGGAACGTATCACAGATGCCTGCCAGAGAAGCCATATAAAACCTTGATTTTTCTTCGTACGGTGCGTGATATCATAAAACGTCGGACGGAGGTATGACTTCTAGAAATGGGCACCATGTTGAGCACTTCCTTCAGCTGATGCAATAGCAGGCAGATTCCTGTTTCACAGTAAGAGAATAACGTGTTATCATTTGTTTACTACATTCTGTAGGTCGTTTGTAACGGCAAAGAGGTTGCAGCAGAACTGTGTTTCACAGCAGAGAAGGTGACGAAGTACTCATAGCTGTGTAGGTATTCATTTTATACCGCTTATTATCTGGTCATTTTTTTTTCATATTCTAGTCCATACTACCACCTACCACATACTTTTTTACACTCTTCATCTTAAACAAAGTACAGGTGAGA
Source organism: Schistocerca cancellata (assembly GCF_023864275.1). NCBI lineage: Eukaryota > Metazoa > Arthropoda > Insecta > Orthoptera > Acrididae > Schistocerca > Schistocerca cancellata. Next base: position 158,255,301 of record NC_064637.1, read on the forward strand.
AGCAAAATAATGTGAACATCTGTACTTACTTGGGAATGGTTTATTAATAAGGGGTTGGACCGCCATTTGTTCGTAACACAGCTGCGATTCTTGTTGGAATACTGGAATATAATGATTGTATAGTCTCTCCAGTGGAATGTTATGCCACTATTCGATCAGAACCTCTTCTAATTCCTGTAGTGACGACGGTGGCGGAAAGCTGGTCCGGAGTCTACGCTTCAATATCGCCGGCAAGAGTTCCATAAAGTTCAAGTCCGCGGACTGTGCTGGCCAGGGAAGACGCTGCAGTTCAGTTGCATGCTCCTCACACCACGATTGTACTGTCCTGGCTGTCTGAATGGGTGCATTATCCTCCTGAAATACGGCATCATTGTTGGGGGATCATCGTCTGAATCGTGTGTGCACCTGATCACCTAAAATGTTCACATAATCGTTGGCTGTAGCAAGGCCGGTCAGAGTAAAGATGGGACCAGCAGAATACCATGATATGGCTAGCCCACACCATCACGCTTCCACCTCCATGCCTAACGGTTGGAATTAAGCAGTCAGTATTGTAGGCTTCTTTCCTCCAGACGTAAAGCCGGTCCGATGTTGGAAATAACGAAAACTGTGTATATACTAAGATGGTATCTGTTCTTTCGGACATGTCCGAAAGTACAGACACCATCTTAGTATATACATAGTTAAGGCTCACCGGCCACTTGACCATCTTCTTCTTCTGTGCGAATGCACAAACAGTGCCCGAACTCTTGCGGGAATCGGCAACGCGCCGCAAGTAATGAGTATAGTGGGCGGGGGCACTACGTATGTAGTGTTCATTTCATTGTAATAACGGAAACGTTGACTCGTCGGACCATATGACGTGATTCCACTGATCATCCGCCCAGGATCTATTCTCCCAATACCAAGTTTTACGCTTCTTTACGTTGGTTGTCGTCTCTGATTCTTTCGGTATAGCAGCTCATCCATGAATTATTCGCTTTATGGAGTTCTCGGTGGACAGTGCCGATAGACACGGCGTCTCGAAGATGGCTGTTGAGGTCTGCAGGCCGGCTGAAGTGGCCGTGCGGTTAAAGGCGCTGCAGCCTGGAACCGCAAGACCGCTACGGTCGCAGGTTCGAATCCTGCCTCGGGCATGGATGTTTGTGATGTCCTTAGGTTAGTTAGGTTTAACTAGTTCTAAGCTCTACGGGACTAATGACCTCAGCAGTTGAGTCCCATAGTGCTCAGAGCCATTTGAGCCATTTTTTTTTTAGGTCTGCAGTCACTTTAGCCTCCGTAGTTTCGTGTTGTTTTGACTCAATTCGTGTTAGCGTACGACGACCTCCGTCATTTAGATTTGATTCTCGCGCTCTATTACGTTTACGCTAAGATTTATATCCATGTCTTGTGTATGCTGTGATGACTGTTGAAACAGATGCTCTTGAAACATTCAATAAGTCGACTGTCTCGGTTACTAATGCTCCAGCTAATCAGGCCCCCACAATCTGCCCTCTTTGGAACTCTGGTAGGCCTTTCATTGCATTTAGATCTCGGCCTCTGAATACAAATGCGAAGAGTGCACTACTGGTAAACGACCACCTGCACCGACGCCTAGTCCGTACTGCACAGTCCAGCACGACACGTGACTTACCTATGCTGTTGACCGTCAAACAAATCCATCCCATCACTACCACTGTCCACATTATTTTGCCTAACCCCTGTGTATGGGGCAGCCTACTGAAAACTGAACAGCCACCACGACGGATCCTGTGAAGGGTTCCATTCAAAAGTAATCACCACACGCGTTAAGACCATTTTGCGACTGCAAGACGAGACGATCATCTCCTGTTTCGTAGAATGCGGTCGGCCGTTGGCGGATCCACAACCGCACCCACTTCTGCACTTCCACGTCCAACTGAAACCGATATCCGCGCATGTCTTTCTTCAGGTGACAGTTGATGTGTAAATCACAGGGTGAAAGGTCCGAACTGCACGGATGATTCTGCAGAGTCTCCGAACCAAATCGCTGAAACATAACATTCGCCTGTGATTGGCAGTATGAGGGCGAGCGTCATCGTGGAACGATACGATTGCGTGTATCAGTATTCCGACAGCCCGAGGCTAACCGTACAGCCAACACTTGAAACATCTCACACGTCGCTCGCCAAAGGAATCCAAAATTGTCTCACAAGTGTGAGTGTGTGGGTGCTATTCTGTCATTCTGCGCAACGGATTAGTCGGAGGTGTACCCTTTACCCTGTGGCTCCTGCAAGATGCAATTTCCACCCCCACACTACTACAGAAGTCAGACAGACGCTCCTAACGTTCTAAAGAGAAATGCCTGAAAAACTTTCAGCAATAAATATCTTCTGGAGTCGTCCGCTGTAAGGAAATGACACAAAAATTCACAAAATTTCTTACGTAACTATTTGGATTCTTGGGTACTGGAGTAGTGCTAGTTAGTGTAAGAAAAACATGAAACTAACGAAAATTATTATTTATTTTGCAAAAATTCTGAGAAATCACAATGGCACTTTTAGTTATGAACTGAACAAGTTATATCCTGGTTCTTTTCGGAATGTGAAGTTACCTCTCAAGCATAAGATTCGCTAATGAAATTTCTATACATAGTTTAAGATTGTTATTGACTTGGCAGAATGGCTGAGAGCCGCGCCTACTCAACTTGAATAATTATCCGTTAGAATGTTTCTCGGTACGGTCGAGGTTGTCGTGTGTGAAATGCAGTGGAGTGTACTGTTGTGGAGGAAATATGGGGCTCTCAAGAGCTGTAGCGCACAATACCGTAAGCTGCGATGACTGCTGTCTGCGCCGCTCGCTGTTGACAAATAAGATAACTCTCGTTCTATCTGGATTGACCTTTGCCAATCAAACTCTCCGTATGTCTTGATGAAGTCAAGGACTCCTATTCGCCCCTAGTCTAACTATTGGCATGGTACACCGGTCAGATAACCAGCCCATAACTCTGTCCATTCACACCGCACAATAAATGTGGCGGCCAACACAGTGGACGACACTTAATCGCAAGGACTCAATATAGAGTCACACTCTGATTCATTCTCAACAGAGGTGCTCTCCCAGTGAAGTACTGAGGAGAGACTTGTTCCTCGCTCTTTGAGTACACGTACGAGCACACACGCTCTCGTTACGTGTTCTCGCTCCGAGAGTGACAACGGAACAGCCCCTCTTCACTACAGACATGAAGCGGTATATCTTTTGGTCTCTTCCATTACTCCTTCAGCTCAAGGCTTCAGGAATATCATCTTCCAATCAGCATTGCTCTAGAATGACACTTCGTTTAAGGCGACCAATCCGGAAATCTGTAGTATCGGTGTTTGGCGTTTGCTGTCTCCCTGTGATAACCTCTGGAACTGCCTGCTACGTTTGTAAAGAATGCATAGACTGGGTGTTTCCACACTATGTATTGGAATTTGCTTTTAAGCCGAACACGGGGGTCATTCTCCCTTTCACTCGGGCAAACGCTGTCTGCTCTACGGGCGGTCACCATCCGACGTAGATAGGCTGACTCGTCCTCTGAAGGGACCGGCCTCCCTGCTTGCGGTCTGCCTCTCCCGAACTAAAAGCTCCTGTGACCGTCGTGTCTTGAATGTGTGTGTGTACGCCAGCCTCGAGTATTTCAATCTCGGTGCGCACTTGCGATTTACTAGTTATTTGCTTATCGTTTACAAAAATTCATACAACATTGGCTTTATCTTATCGAGTTTAGGTTCGAATCAAGTGCCTTGATGTGCAGAATATGATTGTGAGTGTGGAATAAGTAAGCAATTAAGGTCAGGAGACCACAACGTCTTACACAAGTTCTGGTGAGGTCAGGATGACTTCGACTACAGGAGCCCCTCCGTCAACTATGGAACCGCAACCAAAGTGTAACACTGTGTAGACAGATTGCAGGGACTGCGACGCGCCATTAAGTCAGAATGCCCGGGAGTGCTGTCGGACGGAATCATGCTGTTGCACAATGTCCGCCCCCACACCACACTGCCAATAGAACAGCTATCAGCGGGTGTGACTCCAAAGAGACGCCACACACCCACCCTGGAAGAGGCCGTCCCGCATCGTGTTGAACAGAAACCGTCAGCGAGTACACGAGTAATTAATTTGTGTATTAACAAGTGGAACTGTAAAACAAGTGATGTATTTTTTCATGTCCAGTCACTTAGTTGTGAAATTGTTTGCATTATACATATATTTTTGAGCCATGCTGCGGCTCGCGTTTGTGCTGTTTGTAGGTTTACCCCCCCTGTTGGGGGCCAAACGGTATCGTTTATTTGGCACAGTTGCAGTTGTTTGTCTTCTTGTCGTGTTCACTGGCGCCACTGGGTTCGCAAGCGTTGCCTGTCCGCTAGTGGCAGCAGCGGCGGTTATCGGTATGTAGTAACTGTTGCCCTGTCTTTGGGGCGACGTAGTTTTTTTTCCGGGTCGTGTGAGTGTGCCAGTTCGGTTGGGGACTCAGGAGGAGCCAGGTCCGCGCAGTGCCAGAACACGCAGGGACCTCCGGCGGCGAGCATTGACTGCCGGATGGAGGGGCCGTGGTCGCCAGGGTGCACGACCTCGTCGTAAGCCGGATCCAGCAAGCTTTAAGGTGAGAGCATTTCAATCCCAGTAGAGAAACCTCCACCATTGTGACATCCCTCGATTCTCCAGTGACTTGGGTTCGTGTTGCTGCTCGTAGTGTCACCGAGGCGAAGAGCAGCGAGTGGAGTGCTTGGAGAAGGCGGATCTGATTAGGTTTCCTCGACTGTTATTACTGTTTACTGCATTCAACTTGTTTCAATTTGTTAACTTCAACAAGCGGTAATTTTTCTTGCCTGGTGGCCGCTAATGCCCCAGTTACCCGCCCTGGGGGTTAGTGTATGTAATGGCAGTGTACGTTTCCTCGCCTTGCCGCTGCTGTCCGGTAAGGTGTGTAGTTTTGACAGCTTTTTCTTGACTGTAGGCCGGTGGGTGATTCTTCTACTCTGGTGGTAATGATTCCTTTCTCGGTCCGGGCGACATAAAGACAGTATTCTGGGGACGTAGTGCAGTAGCGCCGGTTCCGGCTTTGGAGTATTGTTCCATCGTCGCATTTGGTTTACCGGACGTCAGGTAGCTTCAGCAAGATTATCATTAGTCATTCGTTACACTGCCACTAGTCTGAGTTACCGTCTTGTGAAGTGAATGCAACTCTTGGCTGCCTATCTCATCGCTTGCGAAAGTGTTTGTTGCCGGACCTTCTCAAAGGTCGATTCCTGGAGCACAGTCTGGATCACTATCTGGTTTTTTTAATTAACTTTTGCTATTGTATTTGCTGTTTTACAGCAGATTTCAATTTTTTTTTATATTATTGCCGTTCCTGGCCTTCAGCCGTGATTGTGGTCATTTGTCTTAAAATTCTAATTTGGTATTTGTATTTTAGCAGTAAGCCTTAAAATCTTACTTAGTACCATTCCTGGTGTCTGATGCCGTCTGCTGTGTTTGTGGCGACTTGCCTTTAATATTTCAATACCTGTAATTTGTAAGTTGCAAAGAGTTTTAAACAATTCTTAATTTCTTGCCATTCCTGGCGTGTAAGGCCTTCTGCACAGATCATAGTGGCTTGCTTTTAAATCATTCTCTGTTGTATCTGTATTTAATGGTGATTTGCGAAATTGTAAATCACTGAAAACACTATTATTTACGCAGTTGTTTATTCCTTCATTATTAACGTGTGGTATTTTTTATTTATTATTGAGTCTGGAATATTGGTTTAAAATTAATTGTGTGTAACTGTAATAGGCAACCAATAGTAACTCATTATGCCCCCGTCCACAATCGTAATCGCATTCTGACTTCCCTTGACTACGAGGTCTCAGTTTTCAACTCGTTGTATTCGTACATGGGTTCCGATTCAAAACGTTATCTATTCACTCCGCTCTAAAAGTCCTAGAAGTCTGTAACGGGAATGCCCGAACACCTTGTATAGGTTATGTCACACAGTTAAAGTTTCCGCCGCTAGTCGGCGCTACTGCTGCTGTCAGTGGCAGCCTGTTCAATAATCAAAGGTGAAGAATGGCAGGAAATTCAAAAACATAAGATGGAGCAGGAATTGAAGAAAACAAGTTGGCTATAGTTGCACAATTCGGTACGCATTGGAACAGAGTAGAATGAATAGAGACGGATAAAAAAAAGGATTGGGAGAGAACGCATCGCGATGCAACAGCACGGAATGGAAGACTCGTAATGGAATGGGTCGGAATCGGCATCGCATTAGAATGGACTAAACAGATGTAAACTTTATTCAAGAATGGGACAGAATGGAACAGCTACGAACAGAACAGAATGCATCACAACAGAAAGCCATTGATCGAAATGTCATTGGAAAATGGAATGAAACGGAACATATTAGAACAGAATGTACCGCATCAGAATGGAATGGATCAGAATGGAATGAAACGAAATTAATTTTTGTAGTTTTCCATCAGCCCATCTTCGATTTTTTTTTTAATATCCCGCCACCAGCATCTTTCGTTTTTAAATTTCCTGTTATCGCCTGCTTGAATTTCTAAATTTCCTTCCAACGGCAGCGACTGCAGCACCACAACCACAGCGCCCACTAGCGGTAGAAACTTGAACAACAGGCCATAACATAAACGTGTTGCATTGCTTATTGAACAATAAGCAATGCAACAAATTTTTTATTGATCAATAAGCAGTGCAGCACATTTCTTTTTTTACAAAGCAGTTTGATTTTATTCGTGATTCCATTGTACCGTATTATTTCCCACTCTTTTCACCACAAACCCTATTTTTAAACATAATTTTCGTTCAGTGAGACGTCCTTACACTACCCTACTGCGAGCACCTGCATGCCCGCGCGGGACAACTCTACAGTTCGACGTCGGAACCAACATCTTTCTGCATCAATAACATCCTCATCATCCACGTACTGCTTCCCACGGATTGCATCCTTCATTGGGCCGAAAACGTGCAAGTCGGAAGGTGCGATGTTCTGACTGTAGGTTGGATGAGGAAGAACAGTCGAATGAGGTTTTGTCAGCTGCTCTCGTGTGCCCCGATATCTGAGGCCTTGCATTGTCATGGAGAAGGAAAAGTTACTTTGTATTTTTGTGGCGACGGACACCTGTAATCGTTTCTTCAGTTTTATAAGGGTAGCACAGGACAGATTTGATCGTTGCACCACGAGGGAGGACATCGTATAGAGTAACAGAAGATCGTAGCCATGACTTTACCGACCGCTTGCGGGCTTTTGAATTTCTTATTTGGAAGAGAGGTGGCGTGTTGACTATTCATGTATTGCCGTTTTGTTTCCGATTCAAAGTCATGAACGTATGTTTCATCGCCAGTGACGATGTTCGACAAGAAATTGTCAGGATCAGCCTCGTAATTCACAAGCAATTGCTCGCAGATGGTCCTTCGTTGCTCTTTATGATCTTCCGTTAGGCGGCGGGCGTACATCTTAGAGTACCCCAACTGGCGGACGGGTGTGTCAGCACGACCAACAGAGACTCCAGCTGCTCACCGAGGTGTTGGATTGTGATCCGTCGAGCACGTCGAATGAGAGTGTCCGCACGTTCCAACACAGGAGGAGTCACAGCTGTGTGTGGCCAGCCGGTACGCTGGAGATCGGAGAGGTTTGCCCGACTCCGTTGCGATGACGGACGCCGCGCCCAACGACGCGAGTGCTTTTGTTCACTGCCAATTCTCAGCAGACGTTCTGCTAGCGCCTACCTGTGATGCTCTGGTTTTCCGCCAGAACAAACCCAGCTATCTGCTTGGAATGTACTTCTGTTATAGACCCGTTTTGAAGGTTTTGTATGTCGCCGCCACGTATGGGAACTTCACTGAACTACAGGGGCTCAAGCGGAGATATTCCACAATGTCCCACAACAAATTTCGCGTTTTTTTAACCAAAACTATAGAAGTAAAAAAAAGTGTGGTCCGTTAGTTATTGAACGCTCCTCGTACATCGGTATAGTACAGACAACATTTCATATCGTAACAGGTTTTGTGTGGACCACCTAACAGTTGAGCCACACAGGTTACTATATTGCTATTCCGAGAAAATTTAGCATAGCTACAGCTTCAGTGGGTAGAGCTGTTCGATACCGTATATACTCGTTACTGAGTAAGGAATGCGTACCGGCCGCTGTGGCCGAGCGGTTCTATGCGCTTCAGTCCGGAACCGGGCTGCTGCTACGGTCGCAGGTTCGAACCCTGCCTCGGGCATGGATGTGTGTGATGTTCTTAGGTTAGTTAGGTTTAAGTAGTTCTAAGTCTAGAGGAATGATGACCTCAGATGTTAAGTCCCATAGTGCTTAGAGCCATTAGAACCATAAAGGAATGCGTAATGATCTTGAAGCATCGTCTCGTTACTCCCTGGAATGTTTTGTTATTCACGTGTTTTCTTCTCTACAGGCATCTCGCACCCGTCTCGTGCCGAGTAACAAGTTGTTGTATTTCTCTATTTTCTTTCAGCGAACGTTGACCGATGAAACCTTTTTCTTATTCTGATTTCTTTTCCCGATGCAGTTCGTGTCTGGCTCGATTCGACACTATGTGTAAGCCAGCAGTTCGTTACTCCCGTGTAAGTTCGACAACTGCGTCCTGTTAGTACGCGAGCATAAGATGGCGTGAGCGACTTACGTCCCAACTGTCCGTATCTGACAGCTAGCAGTTACCTACATACGTTTCTCACTATTCGTTCAAGTCGGATTAAAATTAAATTCTGATTTGAGCTGAATACAGAGATTATTTTTATTGGAAAAAAATAAAAAATAAAATGTTCGTATGGCATTATTGGCCTGGAGATTCCATCCGGGATAATTCAGCCTTCTGGTGCGAATTTTTCCATTTGACGACACTTCGGCTGAAAGTGACTAATTAGTTCTGGTTATATGATAATATATAGTTACTTTTAATGGTATTTGTGTGTGTGTGTGGGGGGGGGGGGGGGGAGGGGGTTGAACTCGTGATGAGGGAAACAAGCGCGTATTTAAGTTCGCAAGTAATCTGGTAATTCTTGAAAAGTGATCAGGAATGATGCAAAAGTTAATCAGAAATGCAACATTAAACTGTGTACTGCAACGATAGTGGGGAAACTACAGTCAGTTCTTTTGTATTTAAGAAAACTGTTAGCAATAATACAAGGAATTTGACATATCAAATACAATAAATTACCAAAAATGCCCTGTCTGAAAAATATGTTAGTGCTAAAATGTGATAGTATCACACGTAAATTATAGATGGTCTACCTGTTTGCGCAATGAATAAACGCTGTGCTGCCGCTATCTCCAAACTCTTGCAGCAGCAGGAGCAGCAGCTGCTGCTATGCTAGCTAAAAACATTCAAACTAGTAGCAATGTGATGTGCAATATGTGCTTTAAACTGTAGAGAGAACCACAAAACTTCTGAGTTAATGAATCTCATTACTGCAGTGGTCATTGTCATTTAACGTTCTGTAGCTGAGAAACTCGCGAGAGCAAAATCATATACACTCCTGGAAATTGAAATAAGAACACCGTGAATTCATTGTCCCAGGACACATTCCTGGGGTCAGATACATCACATGATCACACTGACAGAACCACAGGCAACAGGCACAGGCAACAGAGCATGCACAATGTCGGCACTAGTACAGTGTATATCCACCTTTCGCAGCAATTCTCCCATGGAGACGATCGTAGAGATGCTGGATGTAGTCCTGTGGAACGGCTTGCCATGCCATTGCCACCTGGCGCCTCAGTTGGACCAGCGTTCGTGCTGGACGTGCAGACCGCGTGAGACGACGCTTCATCCAGTCCCAAACATGCTCAATGGGGGACAGATCCGGAGATCTTGCTGGCCAGGGTAGTTGACTTACACCTTCTAGAGCACGTTGGGTGGCACGGGATACATGCGGACGTGCATTGTCCTGTTGGAACAGCAAGTTCCCTTGCCGGTCTAGGAATGGTAGAACGATGGGTTCGATGACGGTTTGGATGTACCGTGCACTATTCAGTGTCCCCTCGACGATCACCAGTGGTGTACGGCCAGTGTAGGAGATCGCTCCCCACACCATGATGCCGGGTGTTGGCCCTGTGTGCCTCGGTCGTATGCAGTCCTGATTGTGGCGCTCACCTGCACGGCGCCAAACACGCATACGACCATCATTGGCACCAAGGCAGAAGCGACTCTCATCGCTGAAGACGACACGTCTCCATTCGTCCCTCCATTCACGCCTGTCGCGACACCACTGGAGGCGGGCTGCACGATGTTGGGGCGTGAGCGGAAGACGGCCTAACGGTGTGCGGGACCGTAGCCCAGCTTCATGGAGACGGTTGCGAATGGTCCTCGCCGATACCCCAGGAGCAACAGTGTCCCTAATTTGCTGGGAAGTGGCGGTGCGGTCCCCTACGGCACTGCGTAGGATCCTACGGTCTTGGCGTGCATCCGTGCGTCGCTGCGGTCCGGTCCCAGGTCGACGGGCACGTGCACCTTCCGCCGACCACTGGCGACAACATCGATGTACTGTGGAGACCTCACGCCCCACGTGTTGAGCAATTCGGCGGTACGTCCACCCGGCCTCCCGCATGCCCACTATACGCCCTCGCTCAAAGTCCGTCAACTGCACATACGGTTCACGTCCACGCTGTCGCGGCATGCTACCAGTGTTAAAGACTGCGATGGAGCTCCGTATGCCACGGCAAACTGGCTGACACTGACGGCGGCGGTGCACAAATGCTGCGCAGCTAGCGCCATTCGACGGCGAACACCGCGGTTCCTGGTGTGTCCGCTGTGCCGTGCGTGTGATCATTGCTTGTACAGCCCTCTCGCAGTGTCCGGAGCAAGTATGGTGGGTCTGACACACCGGTGTCAATGTGTTCTTTTTTCCATTTCCAGGAGTGTATATGAAACTTGAAATAAAGACATGATGGAAAACCAATAAAGTAACTGTATTAACAAAACTTTACGTCACTAAGAAACAATATTTTAACACTTGAAATGTTAAAAATTCACTTTAAATTAATAGTCGAACACCTGAACTATTTCACTTCACTTCCTTACAGACACTTATGCTCTCCGTCTTTGAACAAAATGATTAAATCACACATTGTTACTCCATCACATAAAAATCTCCAGTTTTAAATCCCTGAACAAATTTACTACGCTTGGATGTTTCAGCAAATGCGCTATTGCAGTACCTTTTGAAGCGTACTGAATGAATTTGCAAAATATCTCTCCATAAATGAAAAATATAAGAAAACTATTGCCAGCACGCAGCATGGCCCACACACGTCTTAGTCCATCACAAGATACATCTCTCTCTCTCTCTCTCTCTCTCTCTCTCTCTCTCTCTTTCTTTCTCTCTCTGACTGTACTCCACTCACAAGCAAAGATTTTTGTACTAATAATCTCTGGCAGTACAACTTCTTCGGCTGAGATGTTGCCTGCTATTACTCAGATGCAACTGAAGTTTCACTTTGACGCGTGACATCGAAAATATTACCAAAATTACAATTTTCTATATAAAACAGAACCCTTACACGGCGACTTCCGCGTCGATGAAGCTGGGGACCAGACGATGAGCACGGCACAGACACGCATCGCCCGGGCGGAGAAAATTTCCGACCTGTCCAAGAACTGAACCCGGGACTCCAGTGATGCTAACCACTCTACCACGAACTGCGCACATTAATGCTGTTGACGATCCTTCATACGAGCCACATGAATTCACGTGAACGATTCTTTCATACACAGTGTAGTGTAAACATCAAGCAGCAGAAAAGGAGCAAACAGATGGTTTTTTCAGAGAAGAGTATGAAACAAAAGATCAAAAGAAAAACATTTACACGTAGTGACATATAGTAACGGAATAACGAGTAAGGAACACTTTGTTACCGATATGTGTCTCGACATTTCCGAACACAAAGGTTCGAAACGTCGTCATTACTTTTACAATCCTATTAAACTGGAAGGGAAGAGAATCGAAGCAATTGAGATGTGGTGCTATGGACGGATGTTGAAAAGTAAGCGGACTGGTTAGATAAGAAAAGAGATTTTCCGCAGAATCGGCAAGGGAAGGGGCTTTTCAAACACATTGACAAGGAAAAGGGACACGATGATGCGACATGCGTTAAGACGTCAGGGAATAACTTCCTCGGTAGTTCAGGCGGCTATAAAAGGCAACAATTATAAGGGAAGGTAGAGATTGGAATATATCCAAAAAATAATCGACGACGCTGGGATTAAGTGCTTTTTTTTATCATCAGCAGTATGAGTGGGTTGATGCGGCCTGCAAAGAATTCCTATCCTGTTGCAACATCTTCATCTCAGAGTACCAAAGAGGAAGTGTTACCATGAAATAATTCTTTTCTATTCGCAATCGCCTTGCTCGTAGCCGGCCGCGGTGGCCGTGCGGTTCTGGCGCTGCAGTCCGGAACCGCGGGACTGCTACGGTCGCAGGTTCGAATCCTGCCTCGGGTATGGGTGTGTGTGATGTCCTTAGGTTAGTTAGGTTTAAGTAGTTCTAAGTTCTAGGGGACTTATGACCTAAGATGTTGAGTCCCATAGTGCTCAGAGCCATTTGAACCATTTGAACCTTGGTCGTATTTGGTGACTGATACTAGGTTAACGGTATCGACTCTAATGCATGATTGCCGGAAACTTGTCACGAAAGTAACACGTCACATGATTCCAAGTCATCAAGATGGGCGCTGACGATGAGACACAGATGTCGACACTGCTAAATGCTCATCAGTCCACCAAACGCAAGCAAGACACTTGCGAATAAGGAATTTATTTTTTGATACTAGGTCTCGCACTTCAGATTGAGATCGCCGGACTTCATCAGACGATGGTGCAGAAGAGGGAGTGGAGTCGGGCGATATCAAACCAGTCAGGCGACTGATAACCATCTCCGAGGCAGTGGTTTGCTGACAACATTCCTGAAACGGATTGGCCTGCCAATAGGCCCGAGCTGAACCCTATGGAACACCTTTGGGATGGGCTAGAACGTCAATTTCGCTCCATCCCCAGCATCCGACATCACTAGTTGCTCTGCTTTCGGATGTTCAGGATGAATGGTGTGCCATTCCTCCATACTCATTCAGACACCTCACTGAAAGAGCACCAGTAGTGTTCAAACCGTCGTAAAGGCGAAGAATGGGCACAGGTCGCCTAATACGTGTCCGGATATTTTTCATCGCATGGTGTAGTGCATTTGCGAGTAGCTTTTCACCTAGGGCGTAACCTGTGTGTTGGTTCAAGATCTGTAGGGGGACATGCTTTGGATTATATGTTGCTACTGACACGTAAAACGTAGATATTATTAACTAACACGTTGTCTGGAAAATATATTACGCGTGCGATGACATTCGTATATAATGACAAGGGGAGGATTGCTGAGCGGAAATAGGATTTAAAGAGGAGAGGTAAAGAACAAACATACAGAAAGAAGCGATGAATAATCACTCAGAAAATCCATCCTTGGGTCCAGAGCTTTATTTGAATCTTGCTGAAATGTCCAACACTGGAGCTCACGGAAGTGCCTTCCTGTCAGATACGGCGTGTCTTCTCTGTAAATGTATAAAAGGCAGTGTGCTGAATAGCTGCCTCATAATCGCCCAACCGTTAAGCATAGAAGCCTGGAATTTGGAGAGGGTGTCAACCCTATACTACAGGCGTCGATTAAGAAGGGTTTTTCAGAAATTACACCGCTAAGGGGGCGAAAAATGGAAAGGAAGGTTTTTGAAAATATGCGCTACTAAGGTAATTTTATAGCTAGAACTACGAAATTTGATATTTTATTTCTCTGTCACAAATAAAAAAGTACATGCCTCAGCGTATTTGAAAATTCGAACACTAAGGGGGTAAAACAGTGGATAGTTCTTTTTAAATAAATTATTATTTAAGTAGTAATAAAGCTACATCTATGACAAAAACTTGTTTCAGTCTTTTTTGGAAAGTAAACACCTAAGGGGCTGAAATAAAGAACGAAATTTTTTATAAAAATATTTCTTTAAATTAAAACATTTTTAAGCCAAATCTAAGAAAATTGGCAATTGACTTCTAAAGGAATATGTGTTAGGGTATGAAAGTTTGTATGGAAATATCACCTAAAAAACTCAAAGGACTAAACTGATAAAAACTTCAGACTCCAGCGATCGGAATAGCTGTTTGGTCAGAAGTACCTTAAAGGACCTTGCTACAGCAGTCTTAATCAATGTAAGAAGTTTCGAAGATGTTGCGATTTTTGAAGTACATGGAAATTCGATTAAAGGAAAACAAAAAATCTGTGCAGACCACACAGTCTACACGAGCGAAGCAGGGGGCGCTAATCTATTTAGAGAAACGCCGAAAACTGCAATCTCCAGTGTTTCTACACAATATTTAGGCATTTTAACATAACCTTTTCATAATATGTAAAAAAATAAAAACAATACAGTAGAAGTTGGTGAAAAAGTAGTTTTAATTTTTCCCGCTATTTGAAGAATAATCGCCCCTGCACTGAAGCCACTTTGACAGGCGGCGTCAAAAATATCATCCATGTTATTCTAAAAAAGTTGTCCGTGTTGCGTGTGGTGTACGAGAAAATCATCCTTAAATTCCGCATTACAGCGGACATGGCCGATTTCCTCTGTCAAGAATGTGTTCCAAGCTTGTGGAGCTTATCTCCTCTGAAACGACTTTGGCTGTCCTGCTTGCACCTAAGGCTGGAACTGAGTTTCCTAATGCGGTCGCTTATCGGTTTTCGAAGCGTCAACTGTTTTATAAGAATGGTATTTGTCAATCAGCTGTTTCGAATTCGTCAGTGTGATGAAGCGAGGCTAGCAATGCCTTTGTAATATTTTCAGTTAAGACGGCACAGTTTCCCTACGGATATCAGTGAACTCTTAAGGGGGACACTCTTCGAGAACAGGTGTTTAGAAGTCCCTTCCGTGCCAAATAACGTGTGCAAAATTCTTTTATTACTCTGACTGGGATCAGATGGAAAAAGTGCGAAGCTTTAACCGGTACAACTTCATCAGATTCCAACGTTTTGGATGGAAAACGCAATTATAAGTAAAGAGATACGGTTAATTCTGCACCGTTACTAGTCAGTTTTTCTCACATTGCTGCCAAGAGGTTCGATTCTTTCACTTCAGTTAATATATCAGCATTTACGTACGTCTTTCCCTTTCAAGAAGAATAAAATGCGCTTTTATTCCATTGAATAGATCAAATCATCTACTTGCCGGTTACCCCAGTACTTCTTTTCCTGCAGTCAACAAAAGAATCACTTCGTCGACATTTTAAAAAGTAAGCAGCCGCCTGACAACCCAATCCACTATTCAAACACGGTTGAGCGTTTGCGCGAAATTGAAAATTGATTTTAAGGGGCCACGTTTATGAAAAACCCACGCTATTTAAAAGATGTACCAAATCCACAGTTTTTAAGATGAAATTTTGTAACACTCTTTACAGGAAATTAATATATTAATTGTTAAGTTCATTGGATTACATTCGTATATATTTAACTATTTTACGGAATTTAACAATTTTATTTTCAAAAAATAATAAATGTATCTTTTTCTCAGGACCTATTCGACAGATTTCTACAAAATTTCTCTGTCTAATCTCTTTGCGCATTGGATCTTCTCTCATGAGGTTTTTTGAATATATCGAATAGGGAATAATTTTTAATTATGTAAGGATAATATAAAATCCATGCAAAATTCCAAGCACTTTGCCCCGTACATCAGCCTACACTCGTCATTTCAAAATTTGCTCTTGAGTCAACATTTATTGGACTTACAGAAATGTGTACAAAATTTCGTAGTTCCAGCCTTCATAGATTCTGAGAAAACGGTACGTAAATGTTTAAAAAACATAATTTTTAGAAAACGCATTTTTTTTACTTAGGTCAGCCCTTCAAAAGGCACCAGATTTGTACTCAGGGTCGTCTTGCCTTTCACAACTTCTCTTCTCAAAGTTAAAATCTTCTGAGTTGGTAGGCCGCGTCATATTTCCTTATAAAATAATCGACGTTTCGACCCTCTGCTGGGATCTTCTTCAGAATGTTGTAGTGTCCACTATATGCCAGCAGAGGGGTGGAACGTCGATTATTTTGGATGGAAATATAAAGCGACCTAACAATCCAGAGGATTTTAACTTCAGTGACAACTGTCACAAAAGCTTGCTAACTTACTTCTCTTCTTGTTTCTTGTTCTCTGACTTCTTTCCTTTACCAGGTCTTCAACTGAGTTTTGAGCTGCAGAGAGGCGCTGTAAATCAGTTATTATTATGATGTCTTGAGAGACGATCTTAAAGTGCATTCTCTCTAAGACCTCCTACCTCCCTACGTTTCAATCATTAAATACAAAAACTACGCCATAATCGAAGACTTGAGCAATTCTCCGTGTGTAGCACAAGGCAAAACAAGAATTGCGTCTTCATGAACAAACAGCTGCTTTGTTATTGTTCCGAAGATAGGGAACAGAGTCGGAGATGGTCTATAAAACCAGGGAGTATATATATATATATTTCCAGATGTGTCCTGTAAAAGATTGCTTGAAAGCAATCAATGGAATTCACCGAGCTGGTATTAAATCGTTGCTTTTCAAACACTTCGCAGGCCATTTCATCATTGAAACTTTGGTAACTTATTGTCCTCGAGTTCTATTAGTAAACTGAAAATTGGCATTTTCCGTGAATTTCACGAACGGTCCCCGCCTTAACGGCAACTGAAATCCGAAAGCCAGAACATCATTTGTAGAATCGATATTTCAGTGCTCGCGTAACCAACTAGAAGCGGTATTGTGAAATCGGTTTGCGAAAACGAGACGTTGCAGCCCCATGTAAACATGGTAACAGGAATGACAACAATAGAACTGTATCTGTTTTCCGAGTACTGTTTACCCTGCAGAAACGCGTAAGGAGGCTCTCCGACATCTTTGACAATCGACAACAGTCTTTGAAAAGCAGCTAATCTACCGTGCCGGCTTAATGGAAATGAGCGTTTGCCGTCATTAGCCCGGGGGCCCCTTGCGGGGCAGGTCCGGCCGCCTTGGTGCAGGTCTTACTACATTCGACGCCAAATTGGACGACCTGCACGCCGGATGGAGATGAAATGATGATGAAGACAGCACAACACCCAGTCCCTGAGCGGAGAAAATCCCCGAACAAGCCGGGAATCGAACCCGGGTCCCCGAGGACGGCAGTCCGTCACGCTGACCATTCAGCTATTTGTGCGGACACCGGCTTATCAGAACGTGTCGCGTTTCTGCAGTCTCTCTTCATGTGCTCGTTCCCTTTTTGGTAGCACGGACTTGTTTCACAAGTAACCGCCACATACTGATACATAGCCAGCATCGTTGCGTTCATCTTTATTTGTATAGTTTTAAGCAAAAACTAAGGTAAATATTGGAAATGAAAGAAAACTATATTTCCGTTTTTAAGGCATGTGACAGCTTTTTTTTATTTCCCGTGACAATGTTTGCTTCGTTCCATACATTCAATTTAAAATGCGATGTAACAAATATGAGAATAGTAAAACACTCCTTTATACGAGCGGCGTTCAATAACTAATGCCACACCTTTTTTTCTGAAAGCAGGTTGATTTTATTCAGGATCCCAATACACCATATTATTCCCCACTCTTTTGGCCGCAAAACTCCATTTTCAACATAATGCTTTTGTTCACTGCCTGATCTCAGTGGACATCCTGCAAGCGCCTGTGAATACCTGCGATGCTCTGATTTTGCGCCAAAAGAAGCTCAATGACCCTTCTTGGAATGCTCCTACAATACAGTCCCCATTTTGAAGGCTACATAAAGCACCGCCACATACTGGAAGTTGATGAAACAATAGTGGCTGAAGGGGGAATATTCCACGAGGCCCCACAACAAACTGGACATTTTTTCAATCGAAACTGGCCGAGAAAAAATGTGCTGTTTTACTCAATGAACTCACTACGCATCACCTGCACTGTTGAGAAGCGGACTTCGAGTATTAACTCCAATAGTGATTACTGGTATTTTGCTTCCTTCCACTAGAAATGTACTTTTCCTTACAGTCTTTCCACATAATGAATGCGCATTATGTAATTATTTTTATGGTATATCCTATTATCGGTATTGTAGTATGTTCGGTATCTCTTTGATTCGTGTGGTGTCCTGCAAATTGATTCCACGAATCCTATGTTTTCAGATGTTCAAACGTGCACTAGTAGGTAAAGTTTAACATAGGAAAACTTGTTACGAAACAATGCGTTGCCATGTTTGTTGCAAGAGAGCTAAAAGTGACTCACTTTTTTATCTATCACAATACCAATGTCTCTCAAATGATAAAAACAAAACACAAAAAGGCAGCGTAAGTCTAGCGTGTTAAACACGGTTTCCGTTTGTTGAGAGATGTTGCGCAATCAGGCGTAAAATTGCGATTCACTGTTTTCAAGTTCATATACAGCTATCACAAAAGGCCAAACCGATTTCCTAACTCCGTTTCTTGTTCGTCACGTGTACGATTCTACAAATGCGATTCCGACTGCCGAGTTTCAGATCCAACAATCTGTTTTCGGCTGCGTGTAGACGTTCTGCGATATGAGTCGCGACTGGATTGTAACATAATTATTTCTTTTTTTAAATGTCGGTTGCTACGGACGAACTAGTTTTTTGCGCAGTGCAAGAAAAGATGGAGTACTGCACTGACTAGTAATTTATTAATTTCTTTCACTCAATTGCCAAACTAACGTCAGAACTGAATCACCAATAACTACGAGACTAATAATGCATAGACGAATGTTGAGCTCACAACCTATAGATCATGTCTGTAAGTGTTGGTCGTGCAGCATTTGTTTTCTGTGTGACATCATCAAAAAATGCTTCAAATGGCTCTGAACACTAAGGGACTTAAGCCGGCCGTGGTGGCTGACCGGTTCTAGGCTCTGCAGTCCGGAATCGAGCGACTGCTACGGTCGCAGGTTCCAATCCTGCCTCGCGCATGGATGTGTGTGATGTCCTTAGGTTAGTTAGGTTTAAGTAGTTCTAAGTTCTAGGGGACTGATGACCTCAGATGTTAAGTCCCATAGTGCTCTGAGCTATTTGAACCATATTTTGAACTATGGAACTTAACATGTGAGGTCATCAGCCCTCTAGACTTAGAACTACTTAAACCTAACTAACCTAAGGACAACACACACATCCATGCGCAAGGCAGGATTCGATCCTGCGACCGTAGCGGTCGCGCGGTTCCAGACTGAAGCGCCTAGAACCGCTCGGCCACAAATGCCGGCGTGACATCATCGTACCAGTGAACACACATGACGTGATTATTACGAACGTGGGACATTCATCCACGTGTCACTGTGAAGAGCCTGGTACCACTAGGACCCAAAGAGACACAATAAAAATATTTATCGCAATACAAGGGAAATCGGCATTAAACTGAAGATCACCAAATGCGACTTGTAAATCTGCTTGGAATTAGAGAAAACGCACGTCTGCGCAAAGCTAGCATCGAAATCCAAAAAGGGATAGCGGCAGTCCAAAATTGATGAGTTAACTATTCGGTAACCATTATACACTGAAGCGCCAACGAAACTGGATAGGCATGCGTATTCAAATACAGAGGTATGCAAACAGGCAGAATAAGGCGCTGCGGTCGGCAACACCTGTATAAGACAAGTGTCTGGCGCAGTTGTTAGATCGGCTACTACTCCTAAAATGGTATGTTATCAAGATTTAACTGAGTTTGAACGTGCTCTTATAGTCGGCGCACGTGCGATCGGACACAACATCTCCGAGGTAGCGAGGAAGTAGGGATTTTCCCGTACGACCATTTCACGACTGTACCGTGAATATCAGGAACCTGGAAAAACATCAAATCTCCGACATCGCTGAGGCCGGAAAAAGATCCTGCAAGAACGGGACCAACGACGACTGAAGAGAATGGTTCAACGTGACAGAAGTGCAACCCTTCCGCAAATTGCTGCAGATTTCAATGCTGTGCCATCAAGTCTCAGCGTGCGAACCACTCAACGAAACGTCATCGATATGGGCTTTCGGAGCCAAAGACCGACTCGTGTACCCTTGATGATTGCACGACACAAAGCTTTACGCCTCGCCTGGGCCCGTCAACACCGACATTGGACTGTTGACGACTGGAAACATGTTGCCATGTCGTTTCAAATTCTATCGGGCAGATGGACGTATACGGGTATGGAGACAAGCTCATGAATCCATGGACCCGGCATGTCAGCAGAGGACTGTTCAAGCTGGTGGAGGCTCTGTAATGGTGTGGTGCGTGTACAGTTCGAGTGATATGGGACCCCTGATACGTCTAGATACGACTCTGTCAGGTGACACGTACGTAAGCATCCTATTTGATCACCTGCATCCATTCATGTCCATTGTGCATTTCGACGGACTTGGGCAGTTCCAGCAGGACAATGCGACACCCCACACGTCCAGAATTGCTATAAAGTGGCTCCAGGAACACTCTTCTAAATACCTCTGCCGGCCACCAAAGTACCCAGACATGTACATTATTGAGCAAGTTGCTGTTCAGAAGAGATCTCCACCTCCTCGTACTCTTACGGATTTATGGACAGCCCTGCAGGATTCATGGTGTCAGTTCCCTCCAGCACTGCTTCAGACATTAGTCGAATCCATGCCACGTCGTGTTGCGGCACTGCTGCCTGGTCGTGGGGACCCTGCACGATATTAGACAGTGCACTACGTGTGACCACTGCGTTAAAGACACTCGTACTTAAGTTACGGGGACACGCCAAAAATTAATGCTTCCGAATTTTTTACGTGAAAACTCTTAGAGATTTTTTTAAATAAAACCAACTTTATTAATATTATATATCTTTATTCTTCATGCCTAGATAGTTATTTCTAAACACACTGGCGACAAATACATTTCTCCCAACGAGAGACCAGTTTTTTGCTTTGAAAAACAGAATAAAAAATTCGTGGGCATTACTTTCCAGAATACCCTGGTACATATTAATGTGAAACGTATGTTACGATTTTACCCCGACGTTTTCAAGAAAATCTAATGCGTTTTTTACGTTTCCATGCCTCAATCAGTAAAAATAGAATCACTTTTTTCTGTGCCTGTCTTTCCTACTGTTACAACCCTATTTCTCAGGATTGAGCTGACGTATCAACTTCAAAATTTATTTCAAATACTAAGGTCTATGATCACTTGGCGGTATAATAAACGTTAGCTTCAAAGTCAATGAAATCGAAAGATACGGCTACTGATGACACATATTTTTACACTCGGAAAATCAGAGAGTACTTCCCGTTGACGTATGATCATGAAATTTGGCAAGAATCAAGGTTTCACAGTAAAAGTAAAGGAAAAATGGGAAATTTGTTAATTTCTAATTCTGTCATACGAAAAACAATTATTTTTTCATTTGTTATCCGACTGGCCATTTGTTGAGACCCCTTTTTCGCAGCAATGGATAGACATATCAGATTCAAATTTACGCCACAATTCTAAGGTCTGTGGTCCAATGGTGGTGTAGCGACTTTAAGCTTCTGAGTCACTGCAGTCGAAAGATGTGATGTACTTTGTTAGTCGTAAACGCGCTCATTACAAGCTATGGCGTATTTCCCAGTGAAGCGAAAAGATCGTAAAATTGTTAATTTGAAATTTTATCACACAGAAACATAATTCTTTTGTTAGCCGACTTCAGACTTAAAATTAAAACGTTCTCGAAAGTATTGGAATTCCCGGGAGTGGTATCTTGTCAGTATCAACGTCGATAAGAGGCAAGAATAGTCGAGGTCTTTGATTTCCGGAATAGATGAACTGTCTGTATGCACACATAAGTTGGTACTTGACACTCAGTGTGGGTCCCGTTCACAACTGGCCATTTTTCCTTTCTGAGAAACATGAACGCTGATCTATTTACTCAGCTAGCAAAACCGAACTGTTTGGCAAAGACACCATGCCCTGCGTAGCAGACTAATTTGTAAACTACTATGGAAATCAACCAGTGGCTGGTGAGCAGCTTTATGTCTCCAAAACGTTGGATTTAAATAATGTTCGGCTAGTCATCACTTCGCAATTTTTCTACAATTCACTTGAGGTAAGTGAGTGTGATGAAACAGTTCCGCACTCATTAATTGGAATGAATAACACTTTCAAACGTACTTCCTGGAACCATCTTTCCGATACTTCTTAAGATTTCATTGACGCCCATAAGAAAAACGTTCACTCTCTAAATTATAAGTATTACAAAGACAGTAATGACGTCATTTCCTCGTGCTGGCGGAAACGAGGGAGCAGTTTTGCCGTCAACATTATATGTAAGACAGCTGACGGTGGAAAGACCGGCGTTCGGTCCGACTATCAAAATCGATTCAGGGATGTACACGGTTTCCGAAATTCGGTTTTCATTTTTCCCAAATTACTTCATGTGCAAACATGGTGCCTGCAACTCGACGAGTTCTGACAGCAGATTATTACCTACGGTCAAAGGTTTTTACAGCGGAAACAATGCTAGGGTACAGCTAAACACTTTCAATTTTCTTACTATCGCGTCTGTTATTTGTTATTTCATTATCGATAGACGCAGATCTCTACCCAACTACGATTCCTCCACCTTCTTCGTTATTTCTAGCGTTTATTTGGCAATGGCATGGAATATTTTCTACAACTAATTCTATAGTGGTCTGAATAGTTTGGGGGATACGCCAAATTGTTCCTTTTGGCTGATAAAGAAGAACTCGGGACGTTTGCCTTTCGCGGGCAAGTGCTCTACCATCTAAGCTACCCAAGCACGACTCACGCCCCGTCCTCACAGCTTTACTTCTGCCAGTATCTCGTCTCGCACCTTCCAAACTTTACAGAAGCTCTCCTGCGAGTCTGGGTCCGGCAGACATTGTTAATCTTCCAGGAAGTTGCATAGCAGCGCGCGCTCCGCTGCAGAGTGAAAATCTCATTCTGAATCACGTCACGTTTGAATGTGATAAAATTCATCACTGTGAATCAGTAAAAATACATAAACACAGCTGTAATTCTGGTGTACCGACTTGTCAGAGGACAGTGTCCCTTGTCAGAGACATAAATGTGAAGAAGCCACAAGGAATTTTAGTATCCCAACACAATTTCAATTAATCCTCATGTCCGCCTGAATTGAAGAGTGTAAACAGAAAACGTTCTAAGCGCCAAATCTCCCATTTGTCAGGAGAATAGCACAATAATTCATCCCTGTTTGTAGACAACTGACTTATAACCAAAAAATTGGGAATTGCACGGAGCAGTGGAGCAACTCGACGTAGCAGAGACTGAACAAGTCATTGGAACTCCTCTACAGAAACTTTGAGCCATGCTGCCTCTATTGCCGTCCATAATTGCGAAAGTGTTTCCGGTGCAGCATTTTGTGCACAAAGTGACCTCTCGAATATGTCCTATAAATGTTCGATTGTATTTATGTAGAGCGATTTGCGTGGCCAAACCATTAGCTCGAAATGACCAGAATGTTCTTCAAACCAATCACGAATAGCTGTTCAGATGGTTCAAATGGCTCTGAGCACAGCTGAGGTCATCAGTCCCTAAGAACTTAGAACTACTTGCACCTAACTAGCCTAAGGACATCACACACATCCATGCCCGAGGCAGGATTCGAACATGCGACCGTAGCGGTCGCGCGGTTCCAGACTGAAGCGCCTAGAACCGCTCGGTCACCAGGGCCGGCCGAATAGCTGTGCTCCGCTGACATGACGTGATGTTGTTTGGAAACATGTAGTAAATAAATGGCTCCGAATGTTCTCCAAGTAGTCGGACAACAATTTCCAGTCATTGATCAATTTTTTTTTTAATTTGTCGTAAGGGCTTATGGGAGCAAACTGCTGAGGTCATCGGTCCCTAAGCTTACGCACTACTGAATATAACTTAATCTAACTTAAACTAAGGACAAGACACACAGATGCCCGAGGGAGGACTCGAACCTGCGACGGGGGCAGCCGCGCGGACCGTGACGAGGTGCCCATGAGCACGCAGTTACCACGCGTGGCAATGACCTGTTCAGTTGGACTAGGGGACCCAGTCCATTTCATACAAATGCAGCCCACATCATGATGGAGCCACTACCAGATTGCAAAGTGCCTTGTCGACAACTTGAGTCCCTGGCCACACTCGAACCCTACCATCAGCTCTTGTCAACTGAAATCGGGACTCATCTGAGCAGGTCACCGTTTTCCAGTCGTCTAGGGTCCTATCGATACGGCCACGACCCCAGGAGAGGCGCTGCAGGCGACGTCGTGCTCTTAGCAAAGACACTCGCGTCGGTCGTCTGCTGCCACAGCCCATTAATGCTAGATTTCGCCGCACTGTCCTAACGGATACCTTTGCTGTATGTCCCACACTGATTTCTGCGGTTACTTGATGCAGTGTTGCTTGTCTGTCAGCACTGACAACTCTACGCAAACGCCGCTGCTTTCTGTCGCTAAGTGACGGCCGTCGGTCATTGCGTTGTCCGTGTGAGAGGCAATGCGAGAAATTTCGTATTCTCGGCACACCGTTGAGACTGTGGACCTCGCAATATTGTATTTACTAACGATTTCCGAAATGAAATGTCCATTGCGTCTAGTTTCAACTAACATTCCGCATTCAAAATCTTTCAATTCCAGTGAGGCTATAATCATGTCGAAAAAATTTTAGATAAATCACCTGAGGATAAATGGCAGCTCCGGCAATGCACTGTCCTTGTATACCTTGTGTGCACGATACTGCCCCCGTCTGTATACATACACGTCGCTACCTCGTTGCTTTTGTGACCTCAGTGTATGCTCCTCACCGCATCCCTGCAAGAAAATAATGATACAAATTAGAAAAAAAAATGTACTTTATTAAGCTCTTCCTAAGTGCCATACAAGGAACCCGAGTGGGCCTAAATGCCATTAATAAACGTCAGGTTCCAAGTGCGATTAATGAGGCACTTACTTGTATTTGTGGGAGGGTAAGTAGAACTTTATCCAACAAAAATCATTTGTCACACGTTTTATACACTACTGGCCATTAAAATTCCTATACGAAGAACAAATGCAGAAGATAAACGGGTATTCATTGGACAAATATATTATACTAGAACTGACATCTGATTGCATTTTCACGCAATTTGCGTGCATAGATCCTGATAAGTCAGTACCCAGAACAACCACCTCTGCCCGTAATAATGGCCTCGATACGCCTGGGCATTGAGTCAAACAGAGCTTGGATGGCGTGTACAGGTACAGCCGCCATTGCAGCTTCAAAACCATACCGCAGTTAATCAAGAGTAGTGACTGGCGTATTGTGACGAGCCAGTTGCTCGGACACCATTGACCAGACGTTTTCAATTCGTGAGAGATCTGGAGAATGTGCTGGCCAGCGCAGCAGTCGAACATTTTCTGTATCCAGAAAGCCCTGTACAGGACCTGCAACATGCGGTCGTGCATTATCCTGCTGAAATGTAGGGTTTCACAGGGATCGAATGAAGGGTAGAGCCACGGGTCGTAACACATCTGAAAAGTAACGTCCACTGTTCAAAGTGCCGTCAATGCGAACAAGAGGTGACTGAGACCTGTAACCAATGGCACCCCATACCATCACGCCGGGAGATAGGCCAGTATGGCGATGACGAATACACGCTTCCAATGTGCGTGCACCGCGATGTCGCCAAACAGGGATGCGACCATCATATGCTGTAAACAGAACCTGGATTCTTCAGAAAAAATGACGTTTTGCCATTCGTGCACCCAGGTTCGTCGTTGAGCACACAATCGCAGGCGCTCCAGTCTGTGATGCTGCGACAAGGGTAACCGCAGCCATGGTCTCCGAGCTGATAGTCCGTGCTGCTGCAAACGTCGTCGAACTGTTCGTGCAGATGGTTGTTGTCGAGCAAACGTCCCCATCTGTTGACTCAGGGATCGAGATGTGGCTGCACGAGCCGTTACAGCCACGCGGATAAGATGCCTGTCATCTCGACTGCTAGTGATACGAGGCCGTTAGGATCCAGCATGGCGTTCCGTATTACCTTCCTGAACCCACCGATTCCCCATTCTGCTAACAGTCATTGGATCTCGACCAACGCGACCAGCAATGTCGCGATACGATAAACCGCAATCGCGATAGGCTACAATCCGACCTTTATCAAAGTCGGAAACGTGATGGTACGCATTTCTCCTTCTTACACGAGGCATCACGACAACGTTTCACCAGGCAACGCTGGTCGAGTGCTGTTTGTATATGAGAAATTGGTTGGAAGCTTTCGTCATGTCAGTACATTGTAGGTGTCGCCACTGGCGCCAACCTTGTGTGAATGCTCTGGAAAGCTAATCATTTGCATATCAGAGCATCTTCTTCCTGTCGGTTAAACTTCGCGTCTGTAGCACGTCATCTTCGTGGTGTAGCAGTTTTAATGTCCAGTAGTGTGTTTAGAGCTCGACGCATGGACATTCCGTCTCACAAATCGTTAGGGAATTCAATATTCCGACATCGAGTGTGCCGTGAGTGTGCCGAGAGCACGACATTTCAGGCACTGCTTCTTATCACGCACACCGCAATGCTGGTGGCCTTCACTTAACGACCGAGAGCAGGAAGAGTTGTGCGTACTAACAGAGAAGCAACACAGAAATCAGTATGAAACGTACGGCGAACGTACCTGTCTGGACAATGAGGCGACATTGTGCGTTAATGGACTGTGGCAGCAGACGACCTAAGCGTGTGCCTCTGCTAACAGTGCGACTTCGCCTGCAGCGCCTCTGCTGGGCTCGTGACCGTATTAGCTGGACCCGAGACGACTGGGAAACCGTGGCCTCGTCAGACGAGTCCGTTTCCAGTTAGCGAGAGCGGATTGTAGGCTCCGAGTGTGGCGCAGATCCCACGAAGCCATGGAAGCTGTGGAGGTTGGTACTGTCTCCACGATGGTGTGTGGGCTGAGTTTTGATGGAATATCCACTGAAAATAGTTACGCTCTACTACTTGGAGACCATTTGCAGCAAACAACGATCGAATTTTTTTATTGATGACAATCCGTCACGTCATCTGGCCGCAACTGTTCGCGATTGGTTCGGAGAAAATTCTTGACAATTTGGGCTTATCATTTGGCCATGCAATCACCAACAAATTTTACATATTCACATACACCTTTGCCTTTAATCCAAATAAATACAGATTCATTGAGATTGAGTTTTCTCTTGTTACGTGCATAGAAAACAAGTGGAGACGTAGAATCATAAGCAGATTTACCAAAGTCTTTATTAGCAATTTCAAACATATGGTAGGTACGATAAGCAATTACATCTCTATCATTAAAACTTTCAAGGCCAGGTACATTAGACACTCCACTACCACCTCTCACTATGGCAACTGTGAACCATCCATTTCCATGTGAGAATGTGTCGTTAATATCCAAGCTAAAATTAAATGAACATCCAAGAAATATACAAGGTCCATCGACGAGAGCGTGGACTGCAACACTCCTCACTCTTCTTGTCTCCTGATGTTGTGGTGAGTTCAATGTTTTCTATATTTTTGTAAACTGTTGTGCGACGACGAGGTCGATATCTCCTGGGTCTCATCGTACATTCATGGGACATAAGAGTGGTCAGTTCGTGCACCGGCAACACTCTCGCTATTATGGACAACTGTAGAGGCAGTATAGCTCAATATTTGTGCAGTGGACTTCAAACAACTTGTTGAGTCTATGCAACGTCGAAATTGCTGCACTACGCCGAGCAAAAGGCGGTCCGACGCGATACCAGGATGTATCTCATGACATGAGTATAACATCCGTTTCTTAGGCATCTGCAATTGGGGGAGTAGGGTGAAGGTGTTCACTTTCCTGGCGCACCTGCTGCACTCTGGAGTACACAGTTTTTATTCATTACAGAACTCTCCTACACTTCTAGAAGCGATTTCTC
The DNA here is from genome assembly GCF_023864275.1 of Schistocerca cancellata. Lineage (NCBI taxonomy): Eukaryota > Metazoa > Arthropoda > Insecta > Orthoptera > Acrididae > Schistocerca > Schistocerca cancellata. The sequence goes on from NC_064637.1 coordinate 158,283,182, forward strand.
GTGATTACGACAAACCTTTCGTTTACCCAGTTACAGCATTAGGGGACTGGCTGATCCCAGTGAGACAATAGTATGGCTTAAACAATTTCTGATTCTCTGGTTGCCACAGTATTCGTGAAAAATTACGTCATCTCTTTCGACAGTTCTGTGGAATACAGTATGGGAAATCAGTACAAAGGCAGGGTTGGTATGAAAGTAATAGTACAGTGTCTGTAGCATATTGTATCGAATTTGTGAACGTAGTAGACGCGTGTAAGACATAAACATTCATGACGGAATTACATAATTTCTTTCATAACAGGAGTAGCGAAAGAAGGCGTTTGCATTTCCGGGATGGAAACTGTTATAAGGGCACTCACTGGCCTGTTTTGTCACTATATTGTTAGTACTTCGTCGAACGTCTGTTTCTTCTTATTACCACAGAAATTCTATTCGGCATTGATTTTGTTAGGGTTTGTTCTTCTTGCAGTGAAACTGCCGCCCCCTTTCCTCGTATCGCTCTTTTCAGCTCACGCACGGCTTCAAATTGTCATTCATTGCGAGAAACAAGCCTTGGAAGTTTCCCCCCAAGATTGTCCATTGGGTTCATACCCGGGCTACGTGCAGGTCAGAGCAAGACATCGATATCTTTATCTTCAGACCATTCGGGGGTTGTAGCAGAAACATGCACAGATGCATTATTAAGTAAAACAACCCTTTTCTTTCACATTCCTGTTTTGAAAGTTCCTTAATTCCAATGGTATCCAATAAGTGATTTCGCGTAATACATTAAATCTTATAAAATTTATTATTCCATTTGGTTATTAGTAGGTCATGTTTCTCCAATATACCGGGTGATCAAAAAGTCAGTATAAATTTGAAAACTGAATAAATCACGGAATAACGTAGATAGAGAGGTACAAATTGACACACATGCTTGGAATGACATGGGGTTTTATTAGAACCAAAAATATACAAAAAGTTCAAAAAATGTCTGACAGATGGCGCTTCACCTGATCAGAATAACAATAATTAGCATAACAAAGTAAAACAAAGCAATGATGATGTTCTTTGCAGGAAATGCTCAATATGTCCACCATCATTCCTCAGCAATAGCTGTAGTCGAGGAATATTGTTGTGAACAGCACTGTAAAGCATGTCCGGAGTTATGGTGAGGCATTGGCGTCGGATGTCTTTCAGCATCCTTAGAGATGCAGTAGCGACTTCAGGTAACCCCAAAGCCAATAACCGAACGGACTGAGGTCTGGGGACCTGGGAGGCCAAGCATCACGTAAGTGGCGGCTGAGCACACGATCATCACCAAACGACGCGCGCAAGAGATCTTTCATGTGTCTAGCAATATGGGGTGCAGCGCCGTCCTGATACACATCGTACGTTCCAGCAGGTGTTTATCAGCCAGGCTGGGGATGATGCGATTCTTAACCTATTGGCGTACCTCTCACCCGTCACGGTAGCAGTTACAAAACCACAATCACGAATCTCCTCGAAGATAAAAGGCCCGATAACGGTAGATGTGGTAAATCCAACCCATGGGTGACTTTCTCGTCGTGCAATAGAGTTCACACGACAGTTCTAGGATTTTCGGTAGCCCAAATTCTGCAGCTGTGGGCGTTGACAGACCCCCGGAGCGTGAAATGAGTTTCGTCGGTCCACAACACGTTACTCAACCAATCATCATCTTCCGCCATCTTTTGAAACGTCCACACCGCAAATGCTGTCCGCTTCACTAAATCGCAGTAACAGTTCATGATGCAGATGGATTTTGTACGGATAGCATCGGAGGATACGCCTCAGTGCCAACGAAACAATAGTGTATGGAATGCCGGTGCGACGTGCGACTGCACGAGCGCTGACTTCCCCGTGCATAGACGAAGCCGCTACAGTCTCCATTTCTTCCTGAACTGTCTCAGCAGCATTACGCCTTGTGCTCGGTCGGCCACTACGGGGTCTATCGTTTAAACAACCCGTGGCTTCGAACTTCGAAATCATTCTCGCCACAGCTGCATTGTCAACGGACCTTTACCCGTTCGAATCCCCTTCCTATGCCGATAGGATCGTAACGCTGAACTAGCACATTCCCCATTCTGATACTACAGCTTCACTAAAAGCGCCTTTTCAGGTAACGTCAACATGCTGCGACTGCTGGCGCATCTGATTCTCTCTCTCATTACCGCTCCTTTTGTACACGATAGTCATGCGCAGTGACTGACGTTTTGCTGTCCAGCGCCATCTGTCGGACATTTTGTGAACTCTCTATTTACATTATTCCGTGGTTTATTAAGTTTTCAAATTTATACTGACTTTATGATCACCCGGTATGTTCGCAATGAAGCCATAACTAAGAAAATTTAGGTTAGCATTGTTATCTTTCAGTATTTTTATAGTATGATGTATATCCTATGTAAAAGTCTTTTCTGTTGTATACGGCAGTTTCAGGATAAAATAAGCAAAGTTTTGTGGATAGTTACTAATAAAAATGTTAACTTTCAATTGTTAATTTAATAAATTTGCACTGTAATTTTGTTGACTTGATTGTTAACAAACGTATAATTAGGAGGAGCTCAAGACTCAAGGATGTACAGTTGGGAACAGTTTTGAGACGCAGCCACTGTGTCGCTCGTCTGTCCATTAACCTAATTGTTGTAATACAGTACTGTGACTACGTAGCCTGTTATGTGGAGTGGGCTCCAACTAAGAAGAAATGGTGCAGCTTGTCATAAATAAACCACTATAAAACGACTTGGTACCTGGATTATTTCATGGAATTCACGTAACTTGATCCAGTTAGCAGATGAAATGGACCGAGGCAGCGACTGCTTCAGCAGCATCAGGAAGCAGATTACTAAGAGTTACACCGGCTAAGATACGTATAAGAAATCAACTGAACTACACAAGTGTCACCGCAGAACTAATTACTAAAGTGTGATGTTTTGGAAACTGTTCTGGCAGTGAACATTTGCACTTGTCTCAAAGTAATTCATTGAGTGGTGGAGACCAATGTGAACAGTAACAAACAACCCCATGATCATACGTTTCTTGATGTCTATGAAACACGAGAATAACAACAAATTTTTGAGGTTTTTTTGTTTAAATCAAATAATCTCTTTTCGGTGTTGAAAATTTTCGCCCCAGCAAAATTTCGCTGTCTTCCCCACGTAACTACAGTAGTTTAACGAAACTACTATAGTTATGTGGGGAAGACAGTGAAGTAGTTTAATTATTAGTTATCTTGATGAAATGTCCGACTTTCGTCCCCTAGACCCTCAGATATTCTGATGAGTTCTGTCTCTGGCACCTCAGTGTACATACTAGATTTCACTCCAGTGTTCAGCCAAGAAATGCGTGACTTATCTTTAGCGTAGAAGGCTGCCCAAATCATAACACTCGCAACACCGAAATTACTGCTCTATCTTAACTGTTGCTCCGTTCTCACATCATGCCAATAACAATGAAATCCTTGGGGACCATCTAAATTAAACTTCTTCTCGTCACTGAGGATCACTTCATCCGATTCTGATGACCATGAGACACGTTTCTCAGCAAACTCCAATCTATCGCGTTTATGTTTGGGTGCTAGAGCAGGTTTCTGCAGTCGTTTCTTGAATGCAAGACGTTTGTCGTGTGACGTAATTTGTCGCACACGTCTGACTGTTATTGGCTATGGTGCACCAGCAAAAAATTGAGGAAAATAACCATTTGTGGCCCTTTCTTTGCTCAAAAAGTAGCCGCTTCGATGACTCGGATAATTTTCTACTTTCCCCGTGTTTTCCGTTCTGTTCAATCGTGCGCAGAATCTAACGAAATTATCTGTCGCTGTACTTGAACGGCTCAATTTCCTGGTGATCTGACGATCAGAGTGTCCCATTTCCTTGTACCCACTGATTTTTTCTTTTTTCGTCTCATAACAACTGTTTTCCTCATGGCGTTGTCAGTCGTGATATATTTACACAACACATACTACCACTAATGGTGTCTTGTTTCTTGTCTGCAGTAAAAACCACGCACGCGCACACTCACACTGCTCTGAGCATTATGGGACTCTACATCTGAGGTCATCAGTCCCCTAAGAACTTCTTAAACCTAACTAACCTAAGGACATCACACACATCCATGCCCGAGGCAGGATTCGAACCTGCGACCGTAGCGGTCGCGCGGTTACAGACTGTAGCGCCCAGAACCGCTCGGCCACAGCGGCCGGCTCCGCACACAGCAGACTGCCTTTATACCGAGTTCCACCCTCCACCACCTGGGTGATAGCCTTATTATACATGGTACTACTGACATCAGATGCGATACCCCACATTGCTGCATTTGTCAGTATACTGGACGTCATGCCATTGCATAAACGCTATTCACAACTATTCCAGACGACAATTTTCTTACAAATGTCCATCATTTTTTTTTTACTCATTTCCTATATCGTATAATAAGTTACTTGTGTCACCTGTAAAACTTATGTCTTGTGGTACGAAACGCCTCGAATCTGACCAACACATTTAGGCTGATCCCCCTCCCCCCCTCCCCCCCCCCCCCCCCCCCGCGTATAATTTTCTGCCGACGCCTATGGTCAGTGATTCATACATTTAGTGACAAGTTAATTGATCCCACACACTGTGCCTATTTTGTCTGCTTCCGAGTGCGCATGTTCCCCATTATCTCGCATCAGACATCAAGTTTTTTTTGTCATCCCAACACAATCGAAACGCTAGGTCCCACTTACCTTACTACTCTGGCTGTGACCCAACATAAAAAAAGAAACCTTCCGCAAACTCTTTCACCGTCGCTGCTTTCCACCTCCGGAGCAAGCTACCCGCCCCTCTCTACACAATTTTGTGCCCTAATGCTTATCAGAAAAAAATCTGTAGCGCTTCATTGTGTCATATCCTTCCCTAAAATACACTGAGGAAAAATAATCGCTGCAACAGGAAAGAGTTGTGCAACATAAACGAAAGTTGGTAGGCGTGTTTCTACATCTGCAAGATTAAGTGTATTCATATTTCGTGTCAGACGCATAAGAGTGGACCTCGTAGTGATACTGTGAGGATTCAAATCAGGTTTGCTTTAAGTCCACGCTGTAGCGGTGGTCAGCGTTAGTTACCTCTGAGGCTGGACGTAGTGTCGATGTTAGTCAAGAATGTCTTCAAGGCGACAAAGACGCCATTATAAATACCTCACTGACTTTGTGTCAGCTGGATGTTCCTTCTGCGATTCTGCAGAAAGAGTTTGAAGTAATGTAGCCACTGTACACGGGGGTGGTGGTCACGAGAACTGAACCGTGCTCTCTCCCAACTGTGCGTTTTTGTGAACTTCGCTGTCTGTCTGTGTTTGGTTTCCCGCCCTTATCGCGGTTACGTCGTGGTTCTTCTTCCTTCTACGTGTGGCAGCAGCGATGTGTATCGATATTCTTGCCGTATACCATCTTTGGTTTGGTGCATATAGTTTCCGGCGAGGGGGTCTAAAAATGGTTCAAATGGCTCTGAGCACTATGGGACTCAACTGCTGTGGTCATAAGTCCCCTAGAACTTAGAACTACTTAAACCTAACTAACCTAAGGACATCACACACATCCATGCCCGAGGCAGGTTTCGAACCTGCGACCTTAGCGGTCGTTCGGTTCCAGACTGTAGCGCCTTTAACCGCTCGGCCACTCCGGCCGGCCGAGGGGGTCTGAGTGAGTCGGTCGGTTGTTCCGGACGAAGGAAGTTCTCTACGCGCGGTGCAGTCGGCTGGGTCCGCTGGCGGTCCCCCCTGCGCAGTGTCGGAGCGTGTGTGGAGCTGTCCGATCGCTGCGAGCTCCGCGGTTCACCGACCCAGGACGTCAAAGTTGAGTAGTGGTTTCAACTACCCAAGCCACGTCCACTCATGTTGTGGTGGCTCGCTTCCGTGGTTTGCTGTTGGCGAGGTTTTCCGGTGAGCAACACCGAGTGGTTCTACTGCTGAGATTTAGCCGCCATGCGGTGCAATTAACTAGTTTGGTCGACTACGATTCGATTGCACCAGTGGAATTGTCTGTTTTGTCGCCGTTAGTGTTCTGGTTACCTGCCATGGGCACTGACGTAAGTTCAGGCAGTGTTCTTTTGAGCGAGTTAACTATTACCGTGTTTTACATTCAAGTTGTTGTTGTTGTTGTCTTCAGTCCTGAGACTGGTTTGATGCAGCTCTCCATGCTAATCTATCCTGTGCAAGCTCCTTCATCTCCCAGTACATACTGCATCCTACATCATTCTGAATCTGCTTAGTGTATTCATCTCTTAGTCTCCCTCTACGATTTTTACCCTCCACGCTGCCCTCCAACGTTAAATTTGTGATTCCTTGATGCCTCAGGACATGTCCTACCAACCGATCCCTTCTTCTAGTCAAGTTGTGCCACAAACTTCTCTTCTCCCCAATCCTATTCAATACCTCCTCGTGTGTTACGTGATCTACCCACATAATCTTCAGCATTCTTCTGTAGCAGCACATTTCGAAAGCTTCTATTCTCTTCTTGTCCAAACTATTTATTGTCCATGTTTCACTTCCATACCTGGCTACACTCCATACAAATACTCTCAGAAACGGCTTCCTGACACTTAAATCAGTACTCGATGTTAACAAATTTCTCTTCTTCAGAATCGCTTTCCTTGCCATTGCCAGTCTACATTTTATATCCTCTCTACTTCGACCATCATCAGTTATTTTGCTCCCCAAATAGCAAAACTCCTTTACTAGTATCTCATTTCCTAATCTAATTCCCTCAGCAACACCCGACTTAATTCGACTACATTCCATTATCCTCGTTTTACATTTGTTGATGTTCATCTTATATCCTCCTTTCAAGACACTGTCCATTCCGTTCAACTGCTCTTCCAAGTCCTTTGCCGTCTCTGACAGAATTACAATGCCATCGGCGAACCTCAAAGTTTTTATTTCTTCTCCATGGATTTTAATACCTACTCCGAATTTTTCTTTTGTTTCCTTCACTGCTTGCTCAATCTACAGATTGAATAACATCGGAGAGAGGCTACAACCCTGTCTCACTCCCTTCCCAACCACTGCTTCCTTTTCATGTCCCTCGACTCTTATAACTGCCATCTGGTTTCTGTATAAATTGTAAATAGCCTTTCGCTCCCTGTATTTTACCCCTCCGACCTTTAGAATTTGAAAGAGAGTATTCCAGTCAACATTGTCAAAAGCTTGCTGTAGGTCTAGAAATGCTAGAAACGTAGGTTTGCCTTTCCTTAATCTTTCTTCTAAGATAAGTCGTAGGGTCAGTATTGCCTCACGTGTTCCCATATTTCTACGGAATCCAAACTGATCTTCCACGAGGTCGGCTTCTACTAGTTTTTCCATTCGTCTGTAAAGAATTCGTGTTAGTATTTTGCAGCTGTGACTTATTAAACTGATTGTTCGGAAATTTTCACATCTGTCAACACCTGCTTTCTTTGGGATTGGAATTATTATATTCTTCTTGAAGTCTGAGGGTATTTCGCCTGTCTCACACATTTTGCTCACCAGATGGCTCTCCCAAGGCCGTCAGTAGTTCCAATGGAATGTTGTCTACTCCGGGGGCCTTGTGTCGACTCAGGTCTTTCAGTGCTCTGTCAAACTCTTCACGCAGTATCGTATCTCCCATTTCATCTTCATCTGCATCCTCTTCCATTTCCATAATATTGTCCTAAAGTACATCGCCCTTGTATAGACCCTCTATATACTACTTCCACCTTTCTGCTTTCCCCTCTTTGTTTAGAACTGGGTTTCCATCTGAGCTCTTGATATTCATACAAGTGGCTCTCTTTTCTCCAAAGGTCTCTTTAATTTTCCTGTAGGCAGTATCTATCTTACCCCTAGTGAGATAAGCCTCTACATCCTTACATTTGTCCTCTAGCCATGCCTGCTTAGCCATTTTGCACTTCCTGTCGATCTCATTTTTGAGACGTTTGTATTCCTTTTTGCCTGCTTCATTACTGCATTTTTATATTTTCTCCTTTCATCAATTAAATTCATTATTTCTTCTGTTACCCAAGGATTTCTACTAGCCCTCGTCTTTTTACCTACTTGATCCTCTGCTACCTTCACTACTTCATCCCTCAGAGCTACGCATTCGTCTTCTACTGTATTTCTTTCCCCCATTCCTGTCAATTGTTCCCTTATGCTGTCCCTGAAACTCTGTACAACCTCTGGTGTAGTCAGTTTATCCAGGTCCCATCTCCCACCTTTTTGCAATTTCTTCAGTTTTAATCTACTAAATTCAAGTATAACAGCGGAACTTTCTGCCTAGTGGTCGTTAGTGTTCCGCTTACCTGCCCTGGACAGTAACGTAGTTTCAGGCAGCGTCCTTTCCTCACCTGTTGTCGCTTTCCAACGTGGTATGTATTATCACGTTTGTAACATTGCCATTTGGGGTTCTCATGTGCTGATTGACGGGAAGCAAGTCGTTGTGTCGGTCGGTCCGTGGTTATCCCCTGGTTGGGTTCAGACAGATCAAGTCTAGTTGGGCTCCCCACCTTAGGTGAGGTGAACGAGGGCAGACCGACCTCCCTGGAGGCCTTTTGAGTGCCACCTGTGTTTAATTATCTGTTGTCAGCTATTTTAAATTTTAACCTTATGGTTATTGTCTGTTTTCTTAAAATTCTACAAAATTAATTTTTAAATTTGTCTTTGAATCTTAAACATGCAGCCTTCTGCGTTTAAAGATTATGGTAATATAATTTGAAATCTTGAAGTTTAATTGTGGCCCTCAGCCACTGGTATTGCTAGAACTTACAACTACTTAAACCAACTAACCCAACGACATCACATCGATCGATGCCAGAGGCAGGATTCGAACCTGCGACCGTAGCAATCGCGCGGTTCCGGACTGAAGCGCATAGAACCGCTCGGCCACCGCGGCCGACGCCGTAGTGCCGCTTTGATCGTCAGTGCAGGGGCAATTTTTGTACATAGGGCTTTGCCTGTATGTCACACTTACGATATGAGTGGTTTGAAAATGGACACAGGAGCCGGAAACTAGTCAACATCAGGAAATAAATTGCAACTTATGAAGAAACTGCAACGATTTATTTCAGTTACTTACGTCTTTACTTACTCTGATGAAATTAAATACGTTGCTTCTACCTAATTCCAAACCAAAGCAGCCACTACTGAGTATGAAACAGAAATTGCTTAGACAACTGCGCCACCAGTGCGGCTAATAATATAGAGGGTGTTCGAAAAGAAACGAATTGGACACATAATTACAGAAACCAATACCTGTATGTTAGAAGTATTGACCCTGGCTGTCGTGACACTTGTCCCACTATGACACAAGGTGGTGAATGGCTGTCTTATAAAATTACCGGGGCTGCAATGTTAACCAGTTCCGCACGTACAGCTGGACGTCGTTGCCCGAGGTGAATCGTTTGCCCCTCAGAGCCTCTTTAAGGTGACCAAAAATGGCGTAATCTCAGGGAGAGTTGTCCGGACTGTATGGAGGGTGGCAGAGAACGTCCCATTTGAATTTCTGCAGGAATGCCGTGACTGTGTTGGCCGTACTTCTACATCTACATCCATACTCCGCAATCCACCTGACGGTGTGTGGCGGAGGGTACCTTCAGTACCTCTATCGGTTCTCCCTTCTATTCCAGTCTCGTATTGTTCGTGGAAAGAAGAATTGTCGGTATGCCTCTGTGTGGGCTCTAATCTCTCTGATTTTATCCTCACGGTCTCTTCGCGAGATATACGTAGGAGGGAGAAATATACTGCTTGACTCTTCGGTGAAGGTATGTTCTCGAAACTTTGACAAAAGCCCGTACCGAGCTACTGAGCGTCTCTCCTGCAGAGTCTTCCACTGGAGTTTATCATCTCCGTAACGCTTTCGCGATTACTAAATTATCCTGTAACGAAGCGCGCTGCTCTCCGTTGGATCTTCTCTCTGTCTTGTATCAACCCTATCTGGTACGGATCCCACACTGCTGAGCAGTATTCAAGCAGTGGGGAAGAATAAGCGTACTGTAACCTATTTCCTTTGTTTTTGGATTGCATTTCCTTAGGATTCTTCCAATGAATCTCAGTCTGGCATCTGCTTTACCGACGATCAACATTATATTATCATTCCATTTTAAATCACTCCTAATGAATACTCCCAGATAATTTATGGTATTAACTGCTTCCAGTTGCTGACCTGTTATTTTGTAGCTAAATGGTAAAGGATCTGTCTTTCTGTGTATTCGCAGCACATTACACTTGTCTACATTGAGATTCAATTGCCATTCCCTGCACCATGCATCAATTCGCTGCAGATCCTCCTGCATTTCAGTACATTTTTCCATTGTTACAACCTCTCGATACACCACAGCATCATCTGCAAAAAGCCTCAGTGAACTTCCGATGTCATCCACCAGGTCATTTATGTATATTGTGAATAGCAACGGTCCTACGACACTCTCCTGCGGCACACCTGAAATCACTCTTACTTCGGAAGACTTCTCTCCATTGAGAATGACATGCTGCGGCCGTATGCAGAATGACCACATGAGTGAGACTGCCTGGTCGTTCTGATTTGATCGCTTGGCAAAGGGTCGTTAAGGTTTGCGAGTAGCGTTGTTTTTTAAATTATTTTGTTGCTATCTTAACTTGATTTTTATCTTGTTAAGATTTCTTGTTGGGAGGCCTTCAGCCGTGAAAGAGTTGCTAAATTACAATAAATGACAATTAGGAGCAGAAACTGACTTCAACCCTTTGCCCTTTCCACAATCCTATTACCTGTTCTGCCCAGCGTGTTTAGCGGGCGTGCCAAGAATGTACGGTCGCAAGGTGACTGGGCTCCAGATGGCCACGTGGCACTACCGAGAGGGAAGACCATCGTGTTCGACGTATGGCTGTGGCGCGTAGTACCTCATCTGCAGCAGCAATTTGAGCAGCATGTAACGCCGGAAATGCATATCCTCCTATTTCCATCTATTGTACTATAAAATTTTTTCCTATTTTTATTACCTGAATATATGACATTTCTGTGTCTTTACATATTGTAATTGTTTTACTATTTGTATATATATATATATATATATATATATATATATATATATATATATATATATATTTTTATGCATTTATGTCGATGTATAATTGGTTTGTTTCGTAAATATTATTTGTATTTTTACGCTGGGTCTTGCCTAGGGAAAACTGCTATCGAACGATTACATCGATAGGTCGTGTGAAGAATCAGTGTGTAGGATCTTTGGTAGTGTGAACTCTGTCGCGTGGAGCGCGGGCAGAGAGAGAGTCTGGCTGGAGTAGCGAGTGGAGCAGGTGTGTTGTGTGACGCTCCCGCGAGTTGCCACGCTTTCGGGGTTTGGCAGCATGTAATTGCGTTCGACTCGCGATGATAGTTTCTGACATCGTGTCACGGACGGGAAGCATTAGCTGGCGCACATCAAGACACCGTTTCGCCTGGTGACCGTGTCGAGAAGAAGGCGCGCCAACATCCAGCTTCTGCAACAGCGACGGCCGACAATGAGTGACTGTTGCCACCTCCTCGATCGACGGCTTCAAACCTTCAATCAACCAACAAGGAAGACTGGAAGCACGTAAAGTTTTAGAACTGTATGGCAGACCTCAGCTTTTCAAACTGTACCATTTTCGTAACTATAATTACAGCAACTTAGCATGAACCTTTGTTGCTCATTGTCCCAATTGCATTGCCAAGCAGGGTCCCTTCCTTTTCCGGAATGAACCCGAGTGTCGTTGAAATTCAAACGCCAGCATTAAACTAATAATATAGCATTTCACTGCTTTAATTTCAAAATTCAGTTAAGGTATTCATAGCTGGCTACAATATTTAGATTACACAAGCCCAAATTAAGAGTGCGAGTTTTGTTACCGTATTTTAGCTTACCTGTGACTACAGCTCAGCTTGGTACGTACTCAAATTTACTATTGTTCAGAATCATTTAATTCAAGATCAAAGTTAAATCTCTAATTTCTAAATTGCGTAGATTCAAGTAGCTTTTGAAATGATTGTTGAGGTAGTCGAAGACTAACCGTATTTTACTGAATTTCGATGTGCTTCAGAAAGAAAGCTCACCATTAACTTCAGTCACTAAATTAACTTTCGATTTTCCTGTTTTATTAATTCTTTTCCTAAATTAAGTCAGAGTGTAGCGAAATTTATTACTTCTGACAAACTTTCAGTTTTCACACTGCACGTGTCAACCTTCAGTTGCCACGCTTCTAGTGCTAATTACATGTGTAATAACCTTTCTTTTTCAGTTACTATAGTAATTGTCCTTAGGACTGGCGACCATAATTTCCCCCAAATCTCAATATCTAATTACCGCTAGTTAATTGTTAACGTAACGGCCGCACATTTACTTTCTTTATTAACTTTACCCCTTTTCAAAATTAATTTCCACCAGTTTCATTTGCATTTTTCCTTTCATTTAGATGTAACCCTTTCTTCCCTCTTTACCGACAAATTAACTTCGGTGACGATTGCTTTTCCCAAATTTCCATTAGGTACACGCGGTTTAATTTTTCACTGTCATTAAGGTCGATAAGTGATGGGGAGGTTACAAGCAGTTACGACACTTAACACAGCGAACAGTGCTGCCAAGTGAGAGATAAGTGGAGGGTAGGCTGGAGCTCTGCTGTGTTTTCTGATGAAAGGCGGTTCTGCTTCGGTGCCAGTCACAGTCGTGAGCTAGTTAGGAGACCAGCTGAGATCCTTCAGACAACCAGTCTGCGTGCTGGACACACTGGAGACACACTGGAGCCACACCTGGAGTTGTGGCCTGGGGTGACATTCCTTACGACAGCAGGCACGCCCTCGTGGTCACCCCACGCACCCATTCGTACGTCAGTCTGGTGATTCGACCTTTTACACCGCCAGTCGTGAACAGCATTCTGGGGGATGTTTTCCAACAGGATAACGCGCACTCACATCCCGCTGTTGTAACCCAGAATGCTCTACAGACTGTAGACATGTTGCCTCGGCCTGCTCGACCACCAGATCTGCCTCCAGTCGACCACATGTTGGACATCATCGGACTAAAGTTCCAGCGTCATCTGCAAACGTCATTAACCGCCCCTGTATTGATCGACCTAGTGCAACAGGCACAGAACTCCACTGCAGGTCTAAGGAGCTGCAGTCATGGGGCTGTGCGGCTGGTCCCGGCGGAGGTTCGAGTCCTCCCTCGGGCATAGGCGTGTGTGTGTTTGTCCTTAGGATAATTTAGGTTAAGTAGTGTGTAAGCTTAGGGACTGCTGACCTTAGCAGTTAAGTCCCATGAGATTTCACGTACAATTGAACATTTGAACTGCATTGCACAAACTGATCTTCAGCAGCTGTGCAACACAATGCGTGCACTTTTGCAGTCAACTTCCTGGCACTTACTCTGGTTAATAAGGTACCAGCGTTTCACAAATGCAATGGCTTGTCTTGCGCTTCCATTAAAATATGATCTTGAAATGCTAGCCGGCCGATGTGGACAAGTGGTTCTATGCGCTACAGTCTGGAACCGCGCGACCGCTACGATCGCAGGTTCGAATCCTGCCTCGGGCATGGATGTGTGTGATGTCCTTAGGTTAGTTAAGTAGTTCTAAGTTCTAGGGGACTGATGACCTCAGAAGTTAAGTCCCATAGTGCTGAGAGCCATTTTTTTATCTACACAGAAAACATAGAACAAATACATCTATTTAAGAATCGCGATCTCGTTGTGCAGACTTGGATAGCCTAAAAGCATGTACAAACAGATCAAATACTGAAAGAGAAAATACCTTAATTTGGTATTTCTTAGAACGATCGTTTAGACAGTTTAGCCAAAGGGCATCGTCGAATACATCAGGCAAACATCGCCTTCGTTAAACTCAGCAATAACTAGAAGTATAAAATAGTAAAAACAGATAAGAAAATTAACCAGTTATCGGACACTCAGAAATGTAATCATATTGCCGAAGTCTTATGATAAGGCCTTACCTTTTCTAGATGGACGCGAGTGACTCCAAGATCTGCATAAGGCGTTCCCGTTTACAGGACCGAGTAACACAATAAGACTTGGCTCAGGTAGTAAGCATAATGGACCACAGAGTCGTGTGCTAGTTAGTACTGACGCCTAATACAGAATCATCTCAATACGTGGCGCTGCCACGCAGCTGCTGGTACGAGTGAAACATCGTAAACTGGATATACATAACCATTAAAACTTTATGAATGTAATGCATATAAAACATTAATAAGATGGAATTAGTAGCAGCAACACCTGTGCAATAACTTATCCTCAAATTTTGACGAAGTAAAATACAAATGAAGGCGGTAAATTTAAAATGCGAAGATAGGGAGTATAATATAACACACAGGTGCAGTACATAAACAGATTTTACGTATCATATACCACTAGAACGAGAACATTAAAAGCCCAGGACCGTAATTTCAGATGAAGAGACCTCCCCCACCCCCACAACACTCAATAATGCGTCATTCGGAGCTAAAACTTCGACCTAACAAGAAAACTCTTTTTTTATACAATACAAGTAAAATTATTACGCTTAAAAGGTTTTAAGGTGTTGGGCAAAGGCAGAGCCAGTGGCCATAGTCCTTCGCAAGTACAAAATCTTAAGATTTTGCATTTTCCGCAAAAGGGTAAGAAGTTAAACATTTTGGAAGAAATTGAAATATTTAGGCAGATGGAGGACAAAGATTTGTCCCTCCTTAACTGGCAAATATTTGGCGCCAATCAGGCCTTTTCAGAAGTTATGAAATCGGTGTTATTAATGTAATCATGGGGCTCTCGTAATTCTGCATAAATATGAGCCCTATTCCTTCCTGGTCTTATGTCGTCTTCTTAGCCAAGCCATTAGGGGTTTTTGACTCATATATGACACTTGCGAGTTTGTCGCTTTAAATGTCGACGCATTTTACAGATTTCAGTGTACCTATAAAATGGGAATGGGAAAAAGTTTACCCGCATTACGTCCGTCTTCCACGTTGGTGTGTGTTTCAAGCGTAATAATTTGTCTTGTATTTTATAAAAAAAAAAGATTTTCTTGTTAGGTACAAGTTCTAGCTCCGAATGACGTATTATTGAGTGTTATATGGGAGGGGGGGGGCTCTTCATCTGAAATTACGGTCCTGGGTTTTTAATGTCCTCGTTCTAGTGGTATATGATACGTAAAATCTGTTTATGTACTGCATCTGTGTGTTATATTATAAACTCGGTTTTCTGATTTTAAATCTACCGTCTTCATTTGTATTTTACTTCGTCAAAATTTTAGGATAAGTTATTGCACAGCTCTCGCCCCTAGTAATTCCATCTTATTAATGTTTTGTGTGTGCATTACGTTTGTAAAGCTTTAGTGGCTATGTATATCCAGTTTACGATCTCCCATTCCTACCAGCAGCTGCGTGGCAGCGCCACCTGTTGAGGTGATTCTGTATTATGCGTCAGTACTAACTAGCACACGACGCTGCAGTGCGTTATGCTTACTACCTGAGTCCCCATCATACTCTGTTACTCGCTCGTGTGAACGGGAACGCGCTATGCAGGTCTTGGACTCACTCGCGTCCATCTAGAAAAGGTAAGGCCTTATCATAAGGCTTCGGCAATATGATTACATTTCTGAGTGTCCGATAACTGGTTAATTTTTTTATCTGTTTTTACTATTTTATATTTCTACTTTTTACTGAGTTTCACAAAGGCGATGTTTGCCTGATGTATTCGACGTTGCCCTTTGGCTACACTGTCTAAAAGATCGTTCTAAGAAATACCAAATTAAGGTATTTTCTCTTTCAGTATTTGATCTGTTTATACATGCTTTTAGGCTATCCAAGTCTGTACAACGCGATCGCGATTCGTAAATAGATGTATTTGTTCTATGGTTTCTGTGTAGATCAACCTGAAGATGCCTAAATAAGGCCAAACGCGTAGTTGAAAAATAAAAAAACTAAAATTACATCCAAGACTGTTTTCAACCAATACCCTTCTGAGCCTTCCCTGCCTGGTACTCAAACACATGTCACCCATGTAAATAATCAACCAGACAACTGGTAATTTTTGGGTATTTCCTGGCCCTCGGCTTGCTTTGTTTAGCTGTTACACGAACAACGTGCTATCTGTGACCGACAGTCCTCCTGCCGACAGCCTTATCTCTGACGCACGCGCGTCTGGTCCACAATATTGCGCCAAGTTGTTTAAATTCTACCAGCAGTTCACCTTGAAGATGGCTCTAAGGTTATCAGGATAAGTATCGGAAGAAATAATTTTGACATCTGGAAGATGTCGAAGACACAGCAAGTGCTCTCAGTTGAGCTTCTGTCTGTCTTCGTTTGTCAGTCAGTCACGCCCCCTCCTTTCCTTACTTGCGCTTTATCACCTCCCTCTTTCTCTCCGTCTTCAAAATGGCTCTGAGCACTATGGGACTCAACATCTTAGGTCATAAGTCCCCTAGAACTTAGAACTACTTAAACCTAACTAACCTAAGGACATCACACACACCCATGCCCGAAGCAGCATTCGAACCTGCGACCGTAGCAGTCCCGCGGTTCCAGACTGCAGCGCATAGAACCGCTAGACCACCGCGGCCGGCTCTCTCCGTCTTCCTCTCTACCTGTCACATTTAATGCTGCCACTGACGTCATTTTAAATCCGGCTGTCATCTAATTTGTTCTTCTACATTTTATGAGGAAATACACTCCTGGAAATTGAAATAAGAACACCGTGAATTCATTGTCCCATAAAGGGGAAACTTTATTGACACATTCCTGGCGTCAGATACATCACATGATCACACTGACAGAACCACAGGCACATAGACACAGGCAACAGAGCATGCACAATGTCGGCACTAGTACAGTGTATATCCACCTTTCGCAGCAATGCAGGCTGCTATTCTCCCATGGAGACGATCGTAGAGATGCTGGATGTAGTCCTGTGGAACGGCTTGCCATGCCATTTCCACCTGGCGCCTCAGTTGGACCAGCGTTCGTGCTGGACGTGCAGACCGCGTGAGACGACGCTACATCCAGTCCCAAACATGCTCAATGGGGGACAGATCCGGAGATCTTGCTGGCCAGGGTAGTTGACTTACACCTTCTAGAGCACGTTGGGTGGCACGGGATGCATGCGGACGTGCATTGTCCTGTTGGAACAGCAAGTTCCCTTGCCGGTCTAGAAATGGTAGAACGATGGGTTCGATGACGGTTTGGATGTACCGTGCACTATTCAGTGTCCCCTCGACGATCACCAGTGGTGTACGGCCAGTGTAGGAGATCGCTCCCCACACCATGATGCCGGGTGTTGGCCCTGTGTGCCTCGGTCGTATGCAGTCCTGATTGTGGCGCTCACCTGCACGGCGCCAAACACGCATACGACCATCATTGGCACCAAGGCAGAAGCGACTCTCATCGCTGAAGACGACACGTCTCCATTCGTCCCTCCATTCACGCCTGTCGCGACACCACTGGAGGCGGGCTGCACGATGTTGGGGCGTGAGCGGAAGACGGCCTAACGGTGTGCGGGACCGTAGCCCAGCTTCATGGAGACGGTTGCGAATGGTCCTCGCCGATACCCCAGGAGCAACAGTGTCCCTAATTTGCTGGGAAGTGGCGGTGCGGTCCCCTACGGCACTGCGTAGGATCCTACGGTCTTGGCGTGCATCCGTGCGTCGCTGCGGTCCGGTCCCATGTCGACGGGCACGTGCACCTTCCGCCGACCACTGGCGACAACATCGATGTACTGTGGAGACCTCACGCCCCACGTGTTGAGCAATTCGGCGGTACGTCCACCCGGCCTCCCGCATGCCCACTATACGCCCTCGCTCAAAGTCCGTCAACTGCACATACGGTTCACGTCCACGCTGTCACGGCGTGCTACCAGTGTTAAAGACTGCGATGGAGCTCCGTATGCCACGGCAAACTGGCTGACACTGACGGCGGCGGTGCACAAATGCTGCGCAGCTAGCGCCATTCGACGGCCAACACCGCGGTTCCTGGTGTGTCCGCTGTGCCGTGCGTGTGATCATTGCTTGTACAGCCCTCTCGCAGTGTCCGGAGCAAGTATGGTGGGTCTGACACACCGGTGTCAGTGTGTTCTTTTTTCCATTTCCAGGAGTGTATAGAGTGTGCCTTTTTAGATTAGCTGCTACAATTTCCACTTCGCACCTTACAGTTAGTTCTAACAGAAGACTTTTGTAGAATGCCTGGTTAGGTGTAACGCGATACCTTCCCGTGATCAATAAAAATGAATGACTATATGTAATCATTCAACCAGACAAAAACAATAATGAACACATTTAGAAAAAGAAGAATGGAGTTTCGTGGCCACACCCACAGTATCAACAAGTTCAAGAAAAAGAGCGACCAATAAATTTAATGAATAATTAGCCAGTAATCCTCATTTTCTAAAACCAGTCCACAAGGCATCCAGCTACAGGATGTGAACATTACAAGACTTGCCTATGCAGATGATGTAGCACTAATAAGTAGTTGCAAAAGAGAATTAAGCAGAATGGTGCAAAATTACTACAAAATTCTTGAGGAAACAGGATTACATGTTAATGAAAAAAAGACAGAATACTTGCACATAAGTAAGAAAACCAGAAAAGATGCACCTCTGACTGTGGATGGATTCAATTTCAAGACTGTTGACCACTTCAGGTACCTAGGAAGTATTTTTAGTAACAACAACAGAACAGATATAGAAACAGATGCCCGTTTATCAAAAGCAAACAAGACAGTTTTTAGTTTCACCAAAATTCTAAGAAAAAGATCACTTAGCAGTAACTTCAAAATCCGCTTATATCAATCGACCATTATACCTGTGATGTTATATGGATGTGAAACATTAATATTTACAAAGAAAGATGAGGAAAAACTGTTAATATTCGAAAGAAAAGTACTAAGGAAAATTTTTGGACCTGTATACGACGAAAATAACATGGAATGGAGAATAAGGAGAAATGAAGAATTAAGAGGGCTGTCAAACACCGTAACATCGTCGAAGTGCTCAAGAGGAGAAGGTTGAATTGGGCAGGCCATATAGCAAGAATGACAGAGAATAGACTACCTAGAATGGCATTCAGCAGAACAATAGAAGGAACGAGAAGAAGAGGGAGACCCAGAATCAGATGGCGGGATAACATTCGGGAGGACACAACTAGGATGAACAGCAACAGCAACTGGACAAGCAGCGCGTTGGACAGGCAGAAGTGGAAGAGGCTCAAAGAGCAGGCGTATGATCGATAAGGCCCTTGCCACATGTAAAGTAAAAGTAAGTCATCCTCAGTCAACACGCAGGGTGTGAACAGTTTGCGTGCTAACCACCGCCTGAGTGTGCCACAAACATTCCTTGCGGTTCCATCGCCAGATGCACCTTTTCTATTCCCACCATGCACGTTGTGTAGGAGAGGAAGTTCCCTCTAGGTTTTACGTAACTACAAACCTACGTTCCCTATGCATGAACCAGTTCTACAAACACTACTGTTACATAATAGCAAAAAAACATAACACAGAACGGAAAAGTACAAGGACACTACATCAGCATCTACATGGCTATCCTGCAAATCACACATGAGTGTCTCGCAGAGGGTTCATCGAACCACCTCTCCAATAATTCCTTACTATTCTACTCTCGAACAGAGCGGAAAAGAACAGACACCTACATTCCTTAGTATTCTACTCTCGAACAGAGCGGAAAAAAACAGACACCTACATCTTTCTCTGTGAGCTCTGATTTCCCTTATTTTATTATGATGCTCGTTCTCCCTATGTAGGTCAGTCAATAAAATATTTTCGTATTCGAAGGAGAAAGTTGGTGGTCGAAATTTCGTGAGAAGATCCGCCGCAACAAGATGTTTTAATGATGTCCACAATAAATCCTATATCATGTCGGTGACACAGTCTCCCCAATTTGTCGATAATAAAAAACGTGCTGCCCTTCTTTGAACTTTCTCGATGTATTCCGTTAATCCTGTCTGTTAAGAATCCCACATCGAGCCGCAGTACTCCAAAACAGCGTGGACAAGTGTACTGTAGGCAGCAGATCATGCATCTTCTAAGCGTTCTGCCAATAAAACGCAGTCTTTGGATCAGCTCCCTTCCGCCAAAACATTTTCTGTGTGTTTTTTCCAATTTAAGTTGTTCCCAATTGTAACTCCTACGCTTTTAGTTGAATTTAAGCCTTTAGACTTGACTCATTAACCTTGAAACCTTAGCTTAACTGATTACTTTTAGCACTCATGCGGATGACCTCACACTTCTCATTATTTATGGTCAATTGCCAATTTTGGCACCACACAGATACCTCGTGTAAATCGTTTTTCAATTGCTTTTGATCTTCTGACAACAGCATCATCTTCAAACAATCTAAAACGCCTGCTCATATTGTCTCCCAAATCTTTTATATAGACAGAGAACAACAGAGGTCCTATAACACTACCTTCTTGAACGCCAGAAATCACTTCTGTTTTACTCTAAATTACAGGGAGATAAATCGAGAGAAAATATGAATAAACATTTACATAGATGTGTAACCAAAGAACACGGTGGTACAGATGTCACATTAACCATAAGAAGACAAAGAAATTACGTGATATAGGTCTAGTCGATATTCGAGAGCAGTGTTACAACGTCGTAAGGAAAGTGATCGTAGGACGCTGTCGGTAAGTAGCATCACGAAGCTCGCTCTAGGGCAGTCGGTTTCAGACCTGCCAGTAGTTTCAGATATCAGTGAATGCGGGTCCATCTCGATCGGTTCCCGAGAGAGCACTGCAAGTGGGGACTGTGTGGAGTGGACTTTGGACTGCGGTACCTCAGAAAAGGCCGCTGCTCACAGAGGTACACGAATCTGTGTATCTCCGGTGGGTCAAACAACACGGGAACTATCCGCTGGCTGACAGGTGTTCGTTCTGGTCCTCAAGAGCCACCATTTCCCCTCCCTAAACGATGTGAGGCATAGAGTATAGCAACGGCTCAGTTTGTGTGTGTGTGTGTGTGTGTGTGTGTGTGTGTGTGTGTGTGTGGGCGGGGCTCATGAGGGAGGTGGTCTTCTGAAATGCCCGACACACATTTTTCCTACCATGAGATGGCACCAGTTTTTCAGGCTACAATGAGCCTGAGCAAGGATGTTCATCTCATCAATGTCCGAGAGCGAGTGTTCCTCTGCCGTCGACGTTACCATCGTGTTAGGGTAAACCTGGGCAATTTTGACCACTTTTCTTACTCTGTATGAAATTTTCGTGCTTTTTGACTTCTGGGAACATATTCGTACAGAGTGTCACATAAACGTGAATACAGTATATTACAGAGGGACTGTCCATTGAAATAAAAGAGAATTGATGAAAATACAGGGCGAACATTGATGAAACCGACAAAGTTCTGGGTCGGATTCCTGACTGGAAATGAAAGGAAAATGTCTGGTGAACATGTGTCGGGAAATGGACAGTACGCGCGCAGCGACAACAAACCGTCCCGGAACGCAGTACAGAACTGCATCGCATTGCCGTCCCAACAAATGTTCAGAGTGGCGTCCACGGGACTGCAGGTGACAGGGATGGTAGCGGTTGTCATACAGGAGACCCATAACCGTACTGTGGCTTACATCGTGTTGGTGAACCGTTTGCCTGGAGCTTGTACTAGAATTCAGCTGAATATCCTGTAGAACCTGGTCCTCCAAATCTGGTGCACACACAGTCCACTGCCTCCCTGAACGTTCGTCTGTCTGGACGGACCCGTGATCACACAAACGACCAAAAAGGACTTCAAATGTTGTGTGATGTGATGTTGGTGTCCGTGAGTGTACTAATTTTGGTACAGCCGTGCTGCCTCTCGACCGTTTCCATCTGCTTGGCCGTACACAAACACCATCTCGTATTGAAACTTCCTGGCAGATTAAAACTACGTGCCGGACCGAGACTCGAACCCGGGAACTTTGCCTTTCGCGGGCAAGTGCTCTACCACCTGAGCTGCCCAAGCACGACTCAGGCCCCGTCCACACAGCTTTATTTCCGCCAGTACCTCTTCTGTTAATTTCCAAACTTCGCAGAAGCTCCTCCTGCGAACCTTGCAGAACTAGCACTCCTGGAATAAAGCATACTGCGGAGACACGGCCTAGCCAAAGCCTGGGGGATGTTTCCAGAATGAGATTTTCACTGTGCAGCGGAGTGGCAAAGGTCCCGAGTTCGAGTCTCGGTCCGGCACACAGTTTTAATCTGCCAGGAGGGTTCATATCAGCGTAAACTCCGCTGCAGAGTCAAAATCTCATTCTGGAACCATCCTGTATTGTTTCCGACACAAATTCCGGACAATTTTGGTGCTTGCAGTACGTTGCTTCAATCACACAGCCTGCAACACACAAGGAACACACTGCACGTGTTCAGGGGAACTGTCATTCGTGAGCAGCCTCTACCGTTGCACCGTTGCATTTCCGGACACACGTTCATAGGGCCATTTTTCCTCTATTTCCAGCTAGGAATACGACTCTGCAGTTTGTCGGTTTTGTTAATGTTCACCCTCCATACATGACTGCTCCATCTCGCCCATAGGTGTACGCCGAGATGGGCCAGTGTACTGGGAGAGATGCACCACATAAAAATGGCTATATTGGAAGAAAAGAGTCAGTTAAAATTAGATATACATACATGTGACTGAAGTAACATTTCCTGAACCTCTGATTGCCGAAACACTGCCAGGTTTGTCGTGCGGCTGCCGTCCTTTTTCATTCGTGTAGTGAAGGGTGGAGCAAATGAAAGTGGCCTGGACGAGTGCATACGATTGGATGTGAATTTCTGGTAGCATTAATGGAGGAGGACAGCACCTACAGTTACTTCCAACAGGATGGAGCAACTGCCCATACAGCCGGCCGAACCTTCGAGCACGTTTACACAATCTTCACGCCTGACAGAGTTGTTAGAAGAGGCCAGTCTCGTCGCAGCCCTAGCTGGCCACCCAGGTCACCTGATCTGTCAGCGTGCGTTTATTTTGTGTGGTGAGCCATCACGTCTACGGTGTATCGTAACAACCCTCGTAGTCTTCAAGACCTGCAGCAGAACACTTCCGAGGAGACTTCAGCAATTGCAGCTGTCCAGCTTCGACCCGCCTTCAGCAACTTGCTGACTGGGAGCCTAAAAGTGCCAACAGATGAATGGTGGTCACTTTCTACATCTCCTATAGTCGGGTTAGTACTGTACTTCCTCCCCCCTGCTGTGTTTCTTTGTACTCATGAACTCAGCTCTGTGGGCCACTTTCATTCAAAAAAACGTTCAAATGTGTGTGAATTCCTAAGGGACCAAACTGCCGAAGTCATCGGTCCCTACGACTTTCATTTGTCCCACGCTGTATTCTACATACACTCCTGGAAATTGAAATAAGAACACCGTGAATTCATTGTCCCAGGAAGGGGAAACTTTATTGACACATTCCTGGGGTCAGATACATCACATGATCACACTGACAGAACCACAGGCACATAGACACAGGCAACAGAGCATGCACAATGTCGGCACCAGTACAGTGTATATCCACATTTCGCAGCAATGCAGGCTGCTATTCTCCCATGGAGACGATCGTAGAGATGCTGGATGTAGTCCTGTGGAACGGCTTGCCATGCCATTTCCACCTGGCGCCTCAGCTGGACCGGCGTTCGTGCTGGACGTGCAGACCGCGTGAGACGACGCTTCATCCAGTCCCAAACATGCTCAATGGGGGACAGATCCGGAGATCTTGCTGGCCAGGGTAGTTGACTTACACCTTCTAGAGCACGTTGGGTGGCACGGGATACATGCGGACGCGCATTGTCCTGTTGGAACAACAAGTTCCCTTGCCGGTCTCGGAATGGTAGAACGATGGGTTCGATGACGGTTTGGATGTACCGTGCGATGGAGCTCCGTATGCCACGGCAAACTGGCTGACACTGACGGCGGCGGTGCACAAATGCTGCGTAGCTAGCGCCATTCGACGGCCAACACCGCGGTTCCTGGTGTGTCCGCTGTGCCGTGCGTATGATCATTGCTTGTACAGCCCTCTCGCAGTGTCCGGGGCAAGTATGGTGGGTCTGACACACCAGTGTCAATGTGTTCCTTTTTCCATTTCCAGGAGTGTATATACCAGATAGCGGTCGAGTACGTATACACAAAAGCACTTGAGTTACCTGTGATTGTATAGCTTCTGAAGGTCTGGAGAAGGCTTTTGATAGCATGGAATGTGGTAACACGTTTGAAATGTTTTCGGTACTATACGCGGTGTTGGCATCTTGATCTGGCACAGTAGTATTTGTGTGCACGTCAAGCGGACATCATCTGCTGCGGGCGGCTCATAACGCGGTTATTTTGCAAGCGTGACCCTATTTTGTACCGCTATGTCGGAGTCCGCAGGTACGTTCAAGATGACATGCGATAGTCGAAATTTTTCCGCCATCTTCTTTTACCTTCTTGATGATATACAGGGTGAATCACTGTGCTGAAAGGTTTGTGCAGCAAAAGTTACATAGACAACGGGGGCCATAATATTACCTTGGTTTTTTCTTGCTAGGTGGGGTCGCTTCAGAGATATGAAGGTCAACTTTTTTTTAATGGGATTTTATAGTGAAAAAAGCGAGAATATGTCAACATGTTTTCTGATAGTGCCTATCGAGACGAATCCAATGCTGTGTAGCTGTAAAGTCTTCGAAGGTCAAGGAAGGTCAAAAAGGTGGCATGAACGTCCATTTACAGAAGGTGTTCGAAGTGATGGCCATTGGTATCAGTGCAGTGCTGCAATCTTCTTATCATGGCTTGAGTGGTATTCCTTGTCACTTCGGAAGCACATGCTCTGACAATTCTCTTTCGTATATCTTGCAGATAGTAAATATTTGCCGAATACGGCGTATCAATCTAACGTGCCATTAACATGTAGGTCCAATTTTCATTTCATACTTCTTTATAGCGGATGGATTATACATGCAGTTACTGTTGCCTCCTTGTTCCATTTCATGTGTGTTAATGAAGGAGGGGTTAGATATTCAGCTACACTGACGCACGTTTCTGGACTTCTACACTCCTGGAAATTGAAATAAGAACACCGTGAATTCATTGTCCCAGGAAGGGGAAACTTTATTGGCACATTCCTGGGGTCAGATACATCACATGATCACACTGACAGAACCACAGGCACATAGACACAGCCAACAGAGCATGCACAATGTCGGCACTAGTACAGTGTATATCCACCTTTCGCAGCAATGCAGGCTGCTATTCTCCCATGGAGACGATCGTAGAGATGCAGGATGTAGTCCTGTGGAACGGCTTGCCATGCCATTTCCACCTGGCGCCTCAGTTGGACCAGCGTTCGTGCTGGACGTGCAGACCGCGTGAGACGACGCTTCATCCAGTCCCAAACATGCTCAATGGGGGACAGATCCGGAGATCTTGCTGGCCAGGGTAGTTGACTTACACCTTCTAGAGCACGTTGGGTGGCACGGGATACATGCGGACGTGCATTGTCCTGTTGGAACAGCAAGTTCCCTTGCCGGTCTAGGAATGGTAGAACGATGGGTTCGATGACGGTTTGGATGTACCGTGCACTATTCAGTGTCCCCTCGACGATCACCAGTGGTGTACGGCCAGTGTAGGAGATCGCTCCCCACAGCATGATCCCGGGTGTTGGCCCTGTGTGCCTCGGTCGTATGCAGTCCTGATTGTGGCGCTCACCTGCACGACGCCAAACACGCATACGACCATCATTGGCACCAAGGCAGAAGCGACTCTCATCGCTGAAGACGACACGTCTCCATTCGTCCCTCCATTCACGCCTGTCGCGACACCACTGGAGGCTGCACGATGTTGGGGCGTGAGCGGAAGACGGCCTAACGGTGTGTGGGACCGTAGCCCAGCTTCATGGAGACGGTTGCGAATGGTCCTCGCCGATACCCCAGGAGCAACAGTGTCCCTAATTTGCTGGGAAGTGGCGGTGCGGTCCCCTACGGCACTGCGTAGGATCCTACGGTCTTGGCGTGCATCCGTGCGTCGCTGCGGTCCGGTCCCAGGTCGACGGGCACGTGCACCTTCCGCCGACCACTGGCGACAACATCGATGTACTGTGGAGACCTCACGCCCCACGTGTTGAGCAATTCGGCGGTACGTCCACCCGGCCTCCCGCATGCCCACTATACGCCCTCGCTCAAAGTCCGTCAACTGCACATACGGTTCACGTCCACGCTGTCGCGGCATGCTACCAGTGTTAAAGACTGCGATGGAGCTCCGTATGCCACGGCAAACTGGCTGACACTGACGGCGGCGGTGCACAAATGCTGCGCAGCTAGCGCCATTCGACGGCCAACACCGCGGTTCCTGGTGTGTCCGCTGTGCCGTGCGTGTGATCATTGCTTGTACAGCCCTCTCGCAGTGTCCGGAGCAAGTATGGTGGGTCTGACACACCGGTGTCAGTGTGTTCTTTTTTCCATTTCCAGGAGTGTAGTTCATTTCACCTGCGTGGTCGAGCAAGATGGGACCATGCCTCTTCCTCTATTTGTTTCTAATTCGGTGGTTACTTGTTTCTGTGGACAGTCTGGAGATGTCCGAAAAGTGTGAAACGCGTTGTTCGCTTTAAATGCCATCGCGACCAAGACAGTTTTTATTCTGAAATAATTCGAAACTGCTTGGTGTAGCACACTGCCACACTAGAGTTGAATTTTTTTTAAAAACGTTTGTAGGAGAACAGTCGTCACCCGAGCCAACTAAAATCTGCATCAGCTACCAAGCTATGGAAGTCTAATATCAAAATTATGGTAGTGTAAAAGCTGCGAACCAGAATAAAAATTCTACTACCACAACACAAGAAAGCAGAATGTCCTGGGCAGAGTAAGGGATGTAAATGAACTAGAAACTTCCTAGCAGATTAAAACCGTGTGCCGGACCGAGACTCGAACTCGGGGCCTTTGCCTTTCGCGGGCAAGCGCTCTGGCGGAAGTACAGCTGTGAGGACGGGGCGTGAGTCATGCTTGGGTAGCTCAGTTGGTAGAGCACTTGCCCGCGAAAGGCAAAGTCCTGAGTTCGAGTCTCGGTCCGGCACACAGTTTTAATCTGCAAGGAAGTTTCATAACATCGCACACTCCGCTGCAGAGTGAAAATCTCATTCTGGGAAGGGAACTAGCTTTTCGACTTATCCCGCAGCTTGAGGCATTTCAATCAAAACATCTTGAAGTATTCGCACATTTTCACGAGTTAACCATACTTCCCCAGCGCAGTGAGCTTTTTTAGCTGCAAGAGGTTGCACACCTGCATCTTGGACTTTGTAGGCTAAAGTTCCTAATCCTGTGCCCAAAATCCAAAAGATTCGCCAGACATAGTAAACAATACGTAATATCGAATGTCTCAAGAGCGTATATGTAACAGGTAAAAAAGTTTTTCTTGCCGGGGAGGGGGGGAATAACATTTCCGGGCGTCACTTTGTACCTGGAGGGATGACATCGTGTGCAACTTTAGTTGACACGATACATTGTTAAGGCTACTGGCACAAGTAAAAAAAAAGCGCGTATATGTCAACATGTTTTGGTTTAAATTTCTGTGAAGCTGCCAGATAAGTCAAGTACCTAGTTCCCTTCGTTTACATCCCTAACTCTTTCTGGAGCATATTCGCCTTTTTTGTACTGTGGTAGGAGCATTTTTCGTTCTGGTACTACAACCATTTACTTTAACTGACCAGATGGAGCGTTTTATACAAAAGACTAACTAACTGCTTGAGGAAATTACACCTCCATGAAAGTTAACGAAAAGTTTTAAAAAACAGTAATGATCCTGAACTCTTGATTGCCATGATCTAATAGCCGATATACATTCACACAATTAATTCAGTGTCGCTGCTGTCCTTGCGTGCTTTAGCACTCAGTACGTTAACTGTTTGAATGCTAGCCACCGACTGTTTCTACCACAAAGACTTCTTGCGGCAGTTCGCTCCAATGCACTTTCCACATTCTCGCCTTCAGTTTTTCGATGCGGAGGCAGTTGGCTGCCGGTTTTACATTTAGTATAATACTAAGTGCGCTATTCATGAATCCGTTTCACACACATTACTTTAACACAATACTATTGCAAAAGGAGATAGTTTCGAAAATTACATCCACCAATTACTCCCGTTAAATAACTCTACAGAAAATAACAATTACTTAAACGTATGTTGAACCAAAGAACGTACTAACACAGATATTACAATACACATAGGGAAACATACAAGTTTCAGGAAGCAAATAAAATCGATATTGGACATACACTGACCAGTGAGAACATTATAACCATCTACCTGATAGCCGGTGTGTCTATCTTTGGCATGGATAACAGCGGCAACGCGTCGTGATATGGAAGCAATGAGACTCCAGTAGGTCGCTGGAGGGAGCTGGAAGACATCTGCACACACACTCAAGTCACCTGATTCCTAGCTCTGACGCTACATAAAATCTACATCTACAGGGATACTCTGCAAATCAGATTTAAGTGCCTTGCAGAGGGCTCATGGAACCACCTTCACAATTCGCTATTATTCCAATCTCGTATAGCGCGCGGAAAGAATGAACACCTATATCTTTCCGTACGAGCTCTGATTTTCCTTATTTTATCGTGGTGATCGTTCCTCCCTACGTAGGTCGGCATCAGAAAAATGCTTTCGCATTCGGAGAAGAAAGCTGGTGATTGGAATTTCGTGCGAAGATTTCGTCGCATATCTCTTAATGACGTCCAGCCCAAATCCTGTATCATTTCTGTGACACTCTCTCACATATTTCGCGATAATACAAAACTTTCTGTCTTTCTTTGAACTTTTTCGATGTGCTCCGTCAGTCCTATCTGGTAAGGATCCCACACCGAGCACCAGTATTCTAATAGAGGACGGACAAGCGTAGTGTAGGCAGTCTCCTTAGTAGGTCTGTTACATTTTCTAAGTGTCCAGCCAATAAAACGCAGCCTTTCGTTAGCCTTCCCCACAACATTTTCTGTGTGTTCTTTCCAAATTAAGTTGTTTGTAATTGTTATTCCTAGGTATTTAGTTGAATTTGCGGCTTTTAGATTAGACTGATTTATCATGTAACCGACGTTTGTGTTCCTGTTAGCACTCATGTGGATAACCTCACACTTTTCGTTATTTATGGTAAACTGCCATTTTTCGCACCATTCAGATATTTTTTCTAAATCGTTTTCACTTTGTTTTGATCTTCTGATGACTTCATTAGTCGATAGACGACAGCGTCATGTGCAAACAACCGAAGACTGCTGCTCAGATTGTCTCCAAAATCGTTTATATAGATACGGAACAGCAAAGGGCCTATAACACTACCTTGGGGAACGCCAGAAATCACTTATGTTTTACTCGATGACTTTCCGTCAATTACTACGAACTGTGAGCCCTCTGACAGGAAATCACAAATCCAGTCACATTACTGAGACGATATTAGATAAGCACGCAATTTCACTACGAGCCGCTTGTGTGGTACCGTGTCGAAAGCCTTCCGGAAATCCAGAAATACGGAATCGATCTGAAATCCCTTGTCAACAGCACTCAGGACTTCGTGTGAATAAAGAGCTAGTTGCGTTTCACCCGAACGATGTTTTCTAAACCCCTGTTGACTGTGTGTCTCTAGACCATTTTTTTTGAGGTAATTCATAATGTACAAACACAATATATGTTCTAAAATCCTGCAGCATATCGGCATTAACGATATGGACCTGTAATTTAGTGCATTACTCCTACTATCTTTCTTGAATATTGGTGTGACCTGTGCAACTTTCCAGTCTTTGGGTACGGCTGTTTCTTCGAGCGAACGGTTGTATATGATTGTTAAGTATGGAGCTAATGCATCAGCATACTCTGAAAGGGACCTAATTGGTATACAGTCTGGACCAGAAGACTTGCTTTATTAAGTGATTTGAGTTGCTTCACTACTCCGAGAATATTTACTTCTACGTTACTCATGGTGGCAGCTGTTCTCGATTCGAATTATTGTATATTTACTTCGTCTTCTTTTGTGAACGCGCTTGGGAAGGCTGTTTTTAGTAACTCTCTTTTGGCAGCACTGTCTTCGATAGTATCTCCATTGCCATCGCGCAGAGAAGGCATTGATTGTTTGTTGCCGCTAACATACTTCACAGACGACCAGAATTTCTTTGAATTTTCTGCCAGGTTTCGAGACAACGTTTCGTTGTGGAAAGTGTTATAGGCGTCTCGCATTGAACCCCGCGCTAAATTTCTGGTTTCTGTGAAAGATTGCCGATCTTCGGGATTATGCATCTGTTTAAATTTGGCATGTTTGTTTCGTTGCTTCTGCAGCCATGTTCTGACCCGTTTTGTGTACCAAGGAGGATCAGCTCCGTTGTTTGTTAATTTATTTGGTATAATTCTCTCAATTGCTGCCGATTCTATTTCTTTGAATTTAAGCCAGATCTGGTCTACACTTACGTTATTAATTTTGAATGAGTGGAGATGGCCTCTCAGGAAGGCGTCAAGGGAATTTTTATCTGCTTTTCTGAATAGGTATATTTTTCGCTTATTTTTAGGGGATTTGGGGATTACAATATTCAATCTCGCTACGACAACCCTGTGTTCACTAATCCCTGAATCTGTTTTGATGCTCGTTATTAACTCAGCATTATTTGTTGCTAAGAGGTCAAGTGTGTTTTGACAACCGTTTACTGTTCACCTGGGCTCATGAAGTAACACTTTCCAGATATGCTAGATCTGGTTGAGATCTAGCGAGTTGGAGGGGGGGGGGATGAGGTCAGAACATCAATTGTAACTCACTACCGTATTCCTCACACCACCCCATCACACTTCTGGCCTTGTGACATGGGACACTGATGAAAAATACCACTACCGTCGGGAAACATGGACGTCATGAAGAGGCAACCAGAGTACGATACTCCTTGGCCGTCGTGGTGCCTTGCACGAGTTACACTGAACCCACGGGTGCCCACGCGAATGTTCCCCGGAGCATAGTGGAACGGCTGCCATCTTGTCTCCGCCCCACAGTACAGATGTCAAGGAGCTGTTGCCCTGGAAGACGTCGGATTCGCGACCTCCCATCGCCGTGATGAAGGAGGTATCGGGATTGTTCAGCCCGTGCACGCTCTGCTAGCGCCCAGCGCCTCCAGGCCATCACAGTTTCCCTTCGGACAAACTCCGATGGCGCGTTTTCCCCACTGCACATACGGACAGCACGCTCACTGATACTTCGCTACTGGCCATTAAAATTGCTACAACAAGAAGAAATGTAGATGATAAACGGGTATTCATTGGACAAATATATTACAGTATAACTGATATCTGATTACATTTTCACGCAGTTTGGGTGCATAGATCCTGAGAAATCAGTACCCAGAACAACCACCTCTGGCCCTAATAACGGCCTCGATACGCCAGGGCATTGAGTCAGAGCTTGGATGGCGTGTACAGGTACAGCTGCCCATGCAGCTTCAACACCATACCACAGTTCATCAAGAGTAGTGACTGGCGTATTGTGACGAGCCAGTTGCTCGGACACCATTGACGAGACGTTTTCAGTTGGTGAGAAATCTGGAGAATGTGCTGGCCAGGGCAGCAGTCGAACATTTTCTGTATGCAGAAAGGCCCGTACAGGACCTGCAACATGCGGTCGTGCATTATCCTGCTGAAATGTAGGGTTTCGCAGGGATCGAACGACGGGTAGAGCCACGGGTCGTAACATAACTGAAATGTAACGTCCACTGTTCAAAGTGCCATGAATGCGAACAAGAGGTGACCGAGACGTGTAACCAATGGCACCACATACCATCACGGCGGGTGATACGACAGTATGGCGATGACGAATACACGCTTCCAATGTGCGTTCACCGCGACGTCCCCAAACACGTATGCGACGATCACTATGCTGTAAACAGAACCTGGATTCATCCGAAAAAATGACTTTTTGCCAATCGTGCACCCAGGTTCTTCGTCGAGTACACAGTCGCAGGCGTTCCTGTTTGTGATGCAGCGTCAAGGTTAACCGCAGCCATGGTCTCCGAGCTGATACTCCATGCTGCTGCAAACGTCGTCGAACTGTTCGTGCAGATGGTTGTTGCCTTGCAAACGTCCCCATCTGTTGACTCAGGGATCGAGACGTGGCTGCACGATCCGTTACAGCCATGCGGATAAGATGCCTGTCATCTCGACTGCTAGTGGTACGAGGCCGTTGGGATCCAGCACGGCGTTCCGTATTACCCTCCTGAACCCACCGATTCCATATTCCGCTAACAGTCATTGGCTGTCGACCAACGCGAGCAGCAATGTCGCGATACGATAAACCGCAATCGCCATAGGCTACAATCCGACCTTTATCAAAGTAGGAAAGGTAATGGCACGCATTTCTCCTCCTTACACGAGACATCACAACAATGTTTCACCAGGCAACGCCGGTCGACTGCTGTTTGTGTATGAGAAATCGGTTGGAAACTTTCCTCATGTCAGCACGTTGTAGGTGTTGTCACCGGAGCCAACCTTGTGTGAATTCTCTGAAAAGCTGATCATTTGCATATCACAGCATCCGCCTGTCGGTTAAATTTCACGTCTGTAGCACATCTTCGTTGTGTAGCAATTTTAACGGCCAGTAGTGTACATGCACCGTGCGTGTGTCTGTCTGGCAGTCTCTCCCCTCCAGGTGACGCTGCTCTCGTCTTAACGAGTTTATGCCGGTAGCAGGTCGGTGGTCATAATGTTCCGGCTGATCAGCGTCACGAACCCTTCCTAGAAAACAATTTATCTTCAGATGGCCATGGAAGTACATTCTATTTCAAGAAGGGCGTTTATTCCGTCTGGGCACTTCGATTTCATTACTCCAATGGTAAACTATGACGAGTTTCCCGACTTCCAAGTCGTCCTAGCTCTCTTACCAGTCGAGTGAGTTCCTCGAATTCGTTGACATAAAGCGTAACTGTCAAAACCTTAAAACGCTGCTCGTAAATTGCGACATGTCGGCTTCTTTTCGCTTAACGAAAGCGCTCCGCTAGAAGGCTATCACGACTGAAGATTATTGCTCAAATTCGTGGCCGTTAATCCTCCTCATAGTGCAACATCACGCGTCTGATATCGATGAAACAGCTCACGCCTCTTCCCATGTCGCGTTGAGTGACGACTCATACGCTACTGCCAAACATGTAACAAGACTCGGAACATAAAGACTCTCCCGGGATAATGCAGTAGTCAAATTACTGCAGAAATCACAAAAACCGTGAACTTTTAGTGGCGGAAATATAGGGTGTGTGAAAAAGAACTTTACCATTTTGGAATTATATAGAAGTTAATTGGGATAACTTACGGAATCGGTTGATGCGTTATTTTGCATCAAACAGCCTTAAGTTTATATAATTTCGTATTTATTGGGACTCACACCCTCCTGATGCTTAATAAACGTAAACATGGTCCGTAGTAGCCCATAATGCTAATTCGACTAAGGGTCACGGTCAGGCTCATGTGTAACGTCTGTATTTAATGTCATTTTTAAAAACATGGCTCTGAGCACTATGGGACTTAACTTCTCAGGTCATCAGTCCCCTAGAACTCAGAACTACTTAAACCTAACTAACATAAGGACATCACACACATCCATGCCCGAGGCAGGATTCGAACCTGCGACCGTAGCGGTCGCTCGGCTCCAGACTGTAGCGCCTAGAACCGCTCGACCACTCCGGCCGGCAGAGAACAGTTACTATCTTCATATATATAGTATATGTCTACCCGGCCATTGGCCTTCGTCTGTGCGAATGTGCACAGGTTGCCCGAACTCTTACGGGAATCGTCACCTTAGTGTGCGCGAGTAATGAGTAGATGGGCGAATATCTATTAGGTACATTATGTATGTGGATTGTGGACAGTTGGGAATGTGGGTCTCACGGGAAGCGTGCAAGGTGTAAGTCCCTGCAGTCGCACTATTCATCTGCGTCCTCGTTGGTTCAGATGGATAGAGCGTCTGCCATGTAAGCAGGACATCCCGGGTTCGAGTACCGGTCGGTGAACACATTTTTAGCTGTCCAAAATGAGGTATATTAACAACATCTGTCGGCAGCTGAGGGTTTCAATTAATCACCGTTTATTCTACAGAAGCTGCACGGTCATAAATGGTATCTGTTCTTTCGAGAACAGTTACTGTCTTCATACACAGTTGTACTCTGTCCAGCATTAAATTCTGATGGTGGTACCGCCACAGTTCGTAGCCTGTAGTGTTTCACCAGTCTGCCCAACCTACGACGTCGGACATCTGTGATGACGGGCGGCCGCCCACACCCTCGTTGTCTGGATGTCGTTTGACCCTGGTTTCGCCACGTACTAAAGATACTCACCGCAGCACTCTTGAAACACTCAACAACTCGTCCAGTTTCCAAGGTTCCTGGCCATCACAATCTACCGTCGGTCAAAGTCAGACAGGTCGAGTGCCTTCCCCATTCCACACACGGGCAGCACTCTCACTGATTGTTGTTGTTGTTGTTGTGGTCTTCAGTCCTGAGACTGGTTTGATGCAGCTCTCCATGCTACTCTATCCTCTCACTGATAGACCACTGGAAAGACCACACAGAAAATATTGTGGGGAAGGCGAAACAAAGACTGCGCTTTGTTGGCAGAACACTTAGAAGATGCGACTTCTAATCAAGCTGCTGGCCTATGGGGTATCGTCTTAGTTGTGCGACTGGATTCGTGATTTTCTGTCAGGAAGGTCGCAGTTCGTAGTAATAGACGGCAAATCATCGAGTGAAACTGAAGTGATATCAGGTGTTCCCCAGGGAAGCGTTCTGGGACCTCTGCTGTTCCTGATCTATATAAATGACGTAGGTGACAATCTGAGCAGTTCTCTTAGGTTGTTCGCAGATGATGCTGTAATTTACCGTCCAGTAAGGTCATCCGAAGACCAGTATCAGTTGCAAAGCGATTTAGAAAAGATTGCTGTATGGTGTGGCAGGTGGCAGTTGACTCTAAATAACGAAAAGTGTGAGGTGATCCACGTGAGTTACGAAAGAAATCCGTTGGAATTCGATTACTCGATAAATAGTACAATTCTCAAGGCTGTCAATTCAACTAAGTACCTGGGTGTTAAAATTACGAACAACTTCAGTTGGAAAGACCACATAGATAATATTGTGGGGAAGGCGAGCCAAAGGTTGCGTTTCATTCGCAGGACACTTAGAAGATGCAACAAGTCCACTAAAGAGACAGCTTACACTACACTCGTTCATCCTCTGTTAGAATATTGCTGCGCGGTGTGGGATCCTTACCAGGTGGGATTGACGGAGGACATCGAAACGGTGCAAAAAAAGGCAGCTCGTTTTGTATTATCACGTAATAGGGGAGAGAGTGTGGCAGATATGATACGCGAGTTGGGATGGAAGTCATTAAAGCAAATACGTTTTTCGTCGCGGTGAGATCTATTTACGAAATTTCAGTCACCAACTTTCTCTTTCGAATGCGAAAATATTTTGTTGAGCCCAACCTACATAGGTAGGAATTATCATCAAAATAAAATAAGAGAAATCAGAGCTCGAACAGAAAGGTTTAGATGTTTGTTTTTCCCGCGCGCTGTTCGGGAGTGGAATGGTAGAGAGATAGTATGATTGTGGTTCGACGAACCCTCTGCCAAGCACTTAAATGTGAATTGCAGAGTAGTCATGTAGATGTAGATGTAGATGCGACGAACCCACAAAAGAGACAGCCTACATTGCATTTGTCCGTCCTCTGCTGGAATATTGCTGCACGGTGTGGGATCCTTACCAGGTACGATTGATGGAGGACATAGAAAAAAGTCCAAATAAGGACAGCTCGTTTCGTGTTAGCTCGCAATATGGGTGAGAGAGTCACTGATGTGATGCGCCAGTTGGGGTGGCAGTCACTGAAACAGAGGCGGTTTTCTTTGCGGCGAGATCTATTTACGAAATTTCAATCACCAACTTTCTGTTCCGAAGTTCAGATTTCCGTGAACGGCTGCCTCCTATTCTGCTCGACGGTATTTGAATACCATTCCAGAAAACGGTTAAGAACTTGGATGTACCTTTGGATGAGCATCTCAACGGGGCGGATAATACAGTCGCAGTGTGCCGGAAGACGTCCGCTTGTCTCCATGCTCTCAAAAAGTTTCGGAACGTCTTTCCACAGGACCTGAAACTCCAGCTCGTGCAAGCACTCGTTCTACCGAACCTCCACTATTGTGATGTGATTCAGGAAGGCATGAGTAGTGAAAAGAACCGCCGGCTAGAAGTAACTATGAATGCCTGTGTGCGTTACACCTGCAACATTCGCCGATATGATCATGTTAGTGCTTCATACTCCCAGCTAGGGCGGCTGCGGCCGGACAAATTGCGTGACTACCACACAATCTGTCTACTTCACCGACTCCTCGTCGCGAAAGCACCCCAGTATCTTGCTTGAGAGATTAAACACCCTTCATGCCATCATAATCGAAATACGAGGTCATTCTTATTTGGTATTCTAACTGTGCCCACTCACAAAACAAAAACTTTTGTAAACTCCTTCTCAGTTGCCGCTGTCCGCCTCTGGAACAAACTGCCCTTTACCTTGATCAAAATTCAATCCCTTGCTGCTTTTAAGAAGAAGTTGAAGCATTTCCTACTATCATCCTCATAACGTTTTCCTCAAAATTAATGTACTAGGCCAATCCTCTGTCAAATAGTAAAGCTAGTGTCTCCTATCTTGCTCCTTTTTCTTCTGCCTCTTCATCTATCTCTATTAACCACGAAATCTTCTTTTCTTTTATATTTCCTTAATTATGTTTCATAATGTCTCTATTCTTCTCCTTCCTTCACCATCAGTCTCCCTCATACTCCCTGCTGCTAGCACTCCTGTCTAAAATCTGTCTCTTTCAAAATGTCTAATTATAACAGTACTTATCATCTACGAATATAAACTCTATATGTATGTATTTTTCCAATTGTGCCTTTGTAATTGTTTATTTCACTTTTTGTTCTAGATATAGTTTACCATGCCTACTAAAACATATGAATGTAAAATCAAAATGCCTGGTTAGATGTAAGAGAGGGCCTGATGGCCCTAATCTTGCCAGGTTAAATAAATCAATAAATATTTTGTTGACACCCACCTACGAATGGAAAAATGATCATCATAATAAAATAAGAGAAATCAGAGGTCGAACGGAAAGATTTAGGTGTTTCTTTTTCCCACTCGGCATTCGAGAGTGGAATGGTAGAGAAGTAGTATAAAAATGGTTCGATGAACCCTCTGCCAGGCAGTTAAGTGTGAATTGCAGAGTAACCACGTAAATGTAGATACTGCATGCACCGTGCGTGTGTGACTAGCAGTCATTCCTCGCCAGGTGACAGTAGATCGGTGGTCATTATCTTCTGGCTGATCAGTGTTCAAAGACATTATTGTGGCGGGCAGAGTTTCGCCGGAATTAGCTCACAGATTCACACAAAAAGGGCAAATAATAATCGGTTTACCCAGAAAGCATGTCCTGGTTTGACGGACACTCAAACAATCTATCGGACCTCAACTGGCCCGCTAAATATCCCTACCTCAACCTATTACAACATATGAGGGTTTGGAATACGAGGTGAAACTCAGCAATCAGCATTCCGCACGGGATGTAATAGTGGCTTCAGTTGAACATGGGAGACGTGGAGGAACTCGTGGACTCCCCTCATCGCCGATTTTACGGCATTGTCAAGCCTAGAGGCTCTGCACTAGCCAGTGTTTGTGTCACGTCTGCTGGTGCCAGACTAACGTTTTGTACAGTGTGCTTAGCTGAGGCCTGGCTGTCCGTGGATCCTGCAACATATCGCAACCAGGAGAAGTAGCTCTTCTCAATTAATCGACGTGGTTTCAGAAAAGTATACTCACAAAAAATGCCTTACAAACAGCCGATGCCAGTGAACAGGTTATAACGCCACCTCTACTGTTGTAATTTCTTTTGCTTTTACCTAAAAAACAGAAACCCTGTCTCTAGTTGTCACATATACTGCACGCCAACAGAACAAATAGTCCTGTTAGGCGAAAATCCACGTATAACCCTCTTGCTAAAATTTAGTATAGCTTCCAAATGATGTACACTATCGGAGAATAGTCCTGTTAACGCCAAAAGCTAATCAATAGAGTTACCCTTTTTACACGATTTGACTGTATGTTGTCTAATAGATAAGTAAATCAGACTATTCAATTCCTTTCCTAAGATTTTACCCAACGGTTAAATACACTCCTGGAAATTGAAATAAGAACACCGTGAATTCATTGTCCCAGGAAGGGCAAACTTTATTGACACATTCCTGGGGTCAGATACATCACATGATCACACTGACAGAACCACAGGCACATAGACACAGGCAACAGAGCATGCACAATGTCGGCACTAGTACACTGTATATCCACCTTTCGCAGCAATGCAGGCTGCTATTCTCCCATGGACACGATCGTAGAGATGCTGGATGTAGTCCTGTGGAACGGCTTGCCATGCCATTTCCACCTGGCGCCTCAGTTGGACCAGCGTTCGTGCTGGACGTGCAGACCGCGTGAGACGACGCTTCATCCAGTTCCAAACATGCTCAATGGGGGACAGATCCGGAGATCTTGCTGGCCAGGGTAGTTGACTTACACCTTCTAGAGCACGTTGGGTGGCACGGGATACATGCGGACGTGCATTGTCCTGTTGGAACAGCAAGTTCCCTTGCCGGTCTAGGAATGGTAGAACGATGGGTTCGATGACGGTTTGGATGTACCGTGCACTATTCAGTGTCCCCTCGACGATCACCAGTGGTGTACGGCCAGTGTAGGAGATCGCTCCCCACACCATGATGCCGGGTGTTGGCCCTGTGTGCCTCGGTCGTATGCAGTCCTGATTGTGGCGCTCACCTGCACGGCTCCAAACACGCATACGACCATCATTGGCACCAAGGCAGAAGCGACTCTCATCGCTGAAGATGACACGTCTCCATTCGTCCCTCCATTCACGCCTGTCGCGACACCACTGGAGGCGGCCTGCACGATGTTGGGGCGTGAGCGGAAGACGGCCTAACGGTGTGCGGGACCGTAGCCCAGCTTCATGGAGACGGTTGCGAATGGTCCTCGCCGATACCCCAGGAGCAACAGTGTCCCTAATTTGCTGGGAAGTGGCGGTGCGGTCCCCTACGGCACTGCGTAGGATCCTACGGTCTTGGCGTGCATCCGTGCGTCGCTGCGGTCCGGTCCCAGGTCGACGGGCACGTGCACCTTCCGCCGACCACTGGCGACAACATCGATGTACTGTGGAGACCTCACGCCCCACGTGTTGAGCAATTCGGCGGTACGTCCACCCGGCCTCCCGCATGCCCACTATACGCCCTCGCTCAAAGTCCGTCAACTGCACATACGGTTCACGTCCACGCTGTCGCGGCATGCTACCAGTGTTAAAGACTGCGATGGAGCTCCGTATGCCACGGCAAACTGGCTGACACTGACGGCGGCGGTGCACAAATGCTGCGCAGCTAGCGCCATTCGACGGCCAACACCGCGGTTCCTGGTGTGTCCGCTGTGCTGTGCGTGTGATTATTGCTTGTACAGCCCTCTCGCAGTGTCCGGAGCAAGTATGGTGGGTCTGACACACCGGTGTCAATGTGTTCTTTTTTCCATTTCCAGGAGTGTAGAAACGCAGTATGAATAATAATATTATACCGCGGCTAGGACAACTCAGCTCCAAGTTCATTTAGTGGTTTAAAACACGTCGCCAGTCTATCCAGGCAATAAAACAGTGAAGTAATGGAAAAGCAGAAGTATGAAATTTACCCACTTTCTTCCTACTGCTTAATTTGGTTCTTCAAATTAATATTAGTCCACGTAAACAATGTAATGGCAGACACTGGAATTTCTTTATGACTACTACACCCTTATACAATGCGTTTTAAAAAGAGAAAAAGGCCAGAGAAGCTAAAAAAATTTGGCCAGGGGGGACATATAGAAAAGCATTTTCTATAATAAACA
Source organism: Schistocerca cancellata (assembly GCF_023864275.1). Lineage (NCBI taxonomy): Eukaryota > Metazoa > Arthropoda > Insecta > Orthoptera > Acrididae > Schistocerca > Schistocerca cancellata. Next base: position 158,323,068 of record NC_064637.1, read on the forward strand.
ACTTAAATACTAAACTACTAAAATACTTCGATACTAAAGCACACATTTTTATACTAAACATTTCACTTCAAGAAAATCTCTTTCTTACTGGAATTTAGTTTCAGATGCTATTATTTTTTGAACTAACTCTGTATAGTCATTTACCAGATTCTATTGACTTGGCTACAATCTGATTGAATTTTGCGTACGCAAACTTTTCCTATAACACTTCGCAACACTTAAGAAAACACAATAACTATTTAAATGGTGCCTATTCTTATTAACTTGGCGCTTCGTAAGTTTGTAAAATAGGATACGCGGATATAGGGTATAGATGTATGATTAGGATGAGGTAACAAAGTGAACCACTTTGATTAAAGTTCAAGAATGATTATCAGAAACACAGTTCAAATTAATGGTTCACGCTGTACAAAAGTAAATTTACTATAAGGAAAGTCTTACCTGGTGGCTGCAGGCTTGGGTGTGTCGAACAGTTACGGCGGCTACACTACCACAGTACGGCCTGCAAGTCTCTCGCTGTGTGGACTTAATTCCTCTTCTTGGCGTTGGTCAGATCCCCTACAGCGGCCCAACAACTCGCAGCTATGCCGTAAGTCGTCTGCAGTATCCATCCGAGGCATGTTGTGCGAATTTGCAGGCAAAGCTTCTCCTGCTCCAAAATGGTATTGTCTCGGTCATTGCTGCCTACAGCCTGTGTGACTTACTTCCCACGCTTGCTCTAGGTAGCGCGCCAATTCGCCCTTGCCACATTTTCTACTCCCCAGAGCCACTTTCGTTTCAAACAAAAGCACACTGGCTTTTATATAACACCAGTTTCTTATATTGTTGCTAGGCGTGACCATTTCTTAAATTGTCATTAACTTGAACAATTTATATATACAATATTTTAATTACTAAAGGTCACTAGAAAATTATTTAACATAATAAACAATCTACATACTGTTTTACTTATATTATTCACATACAATACAAAGAACTTGAACCTCTAGTATAACACACTTTACATATACAGAAAATATAGTACCAATGTGCGAAAATTTTGAAAGCAAAAAAAATTATGAAAAATTTAAATGAATCCTAAACAAATATTGTTATAAGGTGTATTCCCTGTTCCTGGATTCCAAATAGCGTTGCGCACAGCAGCTTCAGGTACAGCTCCCTCAGCTGCTGTTATGCGATGTCTCAGTTCATTCATTGTTTATGTGCCCCCTTTACGTACAACAGAGTCTCTTATAAACTCCCACAAGAAATAATCACATACAATCATGTGCGGTGACCTTAGAGGCCAGTAACGTAAGGCTGAATCATTTGGCCCAGTGCGACCGATCTATCGTTCAGGAATCCTTCGATTTAAAAATTGCCACACTTCCAGCTGTCAGTGTGGCGGTACACCATCATGTTGGTAAATGGAGTTGTTCGAAACAGTCTCCAACTGTCGGAAAAGGAAGTTCTCAAGCATATCGAGATATGTGCTTCCTGTAACAGTGTTCTCTACAATGGAAAATAGACCATACACCTTTTCCTGTGAAGCCGCACAAAATACATTAAATTTTCGAGAGTCCATCTCATGTTCCACAACTTCATGTGGTTGTTCCGTACTCGATATTCTCACATTATGGCGGTTCACATTTCCATCGACATGGAATGTTGCCTCGTCACTAAACACTATACGTGGAAGAAAACTCTCGTCCTCCATCCTGTCAAGAACGAAATTACAGAATGGCTCGAAGACTTCTTAAGTAATAGAACCCAGTACGTTGTCCTCGGTGGTGAGTGTTCATCGGAGGTGAGGGTATCATCTGGAGTTCCCCAGGGAAGTGTGGTAGGTCCGCTGTAGTTTTCTGTCTACATAAATGATCTTTTGGATAGGGTGGATAGCAATGTGCGGCTGTTTGCTGATGATGCTGTGGTGTACGGGAAGGTGTCGTCGTTGAGTGACTGTAGGAGGATACAAGATGACTTGGACAGGATTTGTGATTGGTGTAAAGAATGACACATCGATTAAATATTTGGGCGTAACATTGCACAGCGATATGAAGTGGGACAAGCATGTAATGGCAGTTGTGGGGAAGGCGGATAATCGTCTTCGGTTCATTGGTAGAATTTTCGGGAGATGTGGTTCATCTGTAAAGGAGACCGTTTATAAAACGCTAATACGACCTGTTCTTGAGTACTGCTCGAGCGTTTGGGATCCCTATCAGGTCGGATTGAGGGAGGACATACAAGCAATTCAGAGGCGGGCTGCTAGATTTGTTACTGGTAGGTTTGATCATCACGCGAGAGTTACGGAAATGCTTCAGGAACTCGAGTGCGAGTCTCTGGACGAAAGGAGGCGTTCTTTTCGTGAATCGCTACTGAGGAAATTGAGAGAACCGGCATTTGAGGCTGACTGCAGTACAATTTTACTGCCGCCAAAGACCACAAAGATAAGATAAGAGAGAATAGGGCTTGTAGAGAGGCATATAGGCAGTAATTTTTCCCTCGTTCTGTTTGGGAATGGAACAGGGAGAGAAGATGCTAGTTGTGGTATGAGGTACCCTCCGCCACGCACCGTATGGTGGATTGCGAAGTATGTATGTAGATGTATATGTAGAACTCCACACGTTGTTGTTTGTCGCGATCACGAAGAGCCTGCAGTAGCAGAATTTTGTATGGTTTTATGTGTAAACGACGAAGCAACACACGCCAGATGGACATCGGGGGCGTGTTGAGTTGTCGAGCTGCACGGCGAACGGATTTCTGCGGACTCCTTGTGAAACTATGGCGGATGCGATCGACGTCTGTGTCAGACAATCAGGGACGGCCCGGCGATTTGCCCTTACACAAACAACCTGTTTCTCGGAATTCTTCATGCCACCGCCTAATGCCCTGTGCTTTAGGACCCACACCATACTTAGTACGAAAGTCACGCTGGACAGTTATTACTGACCTGCAGTACGCAAAATGTAGTACACAAAACGCTTTCTGTTGTCCCAACACCATTTTTGCTGGAGCTGAAGCGGACGGACGGTGCTGCTACCTAGCGGAACCACGTAAAACTCGAGAGTTTGCTCTTTCCAACGGTACGTCGTTCACGCACATTTCTCAAATAGCAAAATATTTATGATTTTTTGTAGTTACGATTTTTTAAAACTAGGATGATTTTTTTGGGATACGCGATGTATATTATATACGTATGTTTCAAGTCCGGTTACGGAATTTATGTAGACAGAGATCATCTTGCCTTGAAGGTAAAGTGTGCGATATTTCATCAAGAACGGAATAAAATTATAGATTTGTATAAATTGGAAACAAAAACAAACAGACGGGCACTCTTCTTTATATACACAGACAGATAAGGAGAAATATTTTTCGCTGATAGAACGCCGTGCGCTACACTGGACGGCGAATGTACAGCAGATGGGAAACTAGCAACGGATGTATCCCGACAAAGTGCAATTAAACTGATAAGGTTCTCAGTACCCATAAATAATTTATCAGATAAGGTGAACAACACTGTCAGATCGTTCGTGACGAAACTATTGACTACAGGAACCAACATCCTCGTTGGGCAATCGAAAGAAAATTTCATTTTTAATTCAAATAATCAGCTGATGTCGGCGAGGTATCATTTTCAAGTGGTACTTCTTATCCTCATACTTTTACGCAGTCACACTTGTGGGTGTCTTCGGTGCACGCCTGCCACTTAAATATACAGTAGTGTGCAAAGTAATTGGATTAAACTCATATTTTACAAAGGAATTGAAGTTCGTTAGCTGTAACCGATTTTATCCGCCCAATTGTTGCATTCTTGGCAAAGTGTTGTTGCGTTGTGTATGAACGACAATTGTACAGGGTGAAAATTATTGAACTATGTGAAAAAAACGTAAATTAGTTGCAAACTACAGTGTGCACACAGTTTATTCAACATATAAACGTCACTACAGATATTAGGTAGCCTGCAGTCATTAGGGATGTGCCGCAGGCGATTAGCGAAGTTCTCCATGACTCGCTGATGTGTCGGAACATCGATGACCCCCTCAATGGCTGTTTTCAGCTCTGCAGTGTTTTTGGTGACACTGCTGTACACCTCTTCCTTAATAAAGCCACACAAAAAGATCCAGGGAATGTGGCGGCCAGTCGCGGCCCATGCCAGTGGCCTCTGTGTACCAGAGAGCCAGAATGAGGTCCCCAGAGTGCTCCTCCAAGACATCACTCTCCCACTTCGATGGGGTCGAACTCCGACTTGGGTGTTCCACATTCTGCCGAAATGAGGGTCACTTTGCGTTCGGTAGTCACCGTTCCATCGAACAATATCGCGCCGATTATTCCGTGACTGGACACTGCTCACCATACAGTCATCCGTTGAGGGTGGAGACACTTCTCGATCGAGAAATGCGGATTCTAAGTCCCCCAAATGCGCCAATTTTGCTTATTGACGAACCAATCCAAACGAAAGTTGGCTTCGTCGCTAAACCAAAACATACGTGGACATAGTAATTTCCATCATGCCCCGCGGCTAACTGTGCAGTTTGAACTTCCTAACGCAAATCGTTCAGAAGTTATGACGATTTTTATTTCGTACAGTTCAATAATTGTCCCTTTTTAGGTCACCTCCAATTCAGTTGAGCGCTTGTGTGTGCAGCAACGTTGTGTGATTTGTGTGTTCTCAACATGAAATCTCTTTGTGTGTGTGTGTGTGTGTGTGTGTGTGTGTGTGTGTGTGTGTGTGTGTGAGTGTGTGTGCGCGCGAGTGTGTGTGTGTGTGTGTGTGTGTGTGTGTGTGTGTGTGTGTGTGTGTGTGCGAGTGTGTGTGTGTGTGTGTGAGTGAGAGTGTGTGTGAGTGTGAGACAGATATCAAGTGAACATTTCACCTAAGAAGTTGGCAAAAAAGGTAGACCTTACCTCCTTCGTTGGTATTGGTAAATCTACTGTTTCAAGCACTGTTAGGGGGTATAGCGATACTTGCTCACTAAGAGCAGAGGAGACGTGGACGAAAACCGAAAACCGCCCCTAGATCTGAAAATACTTAGAAACAAGGAAATTCATCCTGACTATTAAGGAGCTTCAGACAATCCCTACAGGTAAAATGTTTATTGATATGACCGGCTTCGGCTTCTTTAGAACCATCTTCAGGACTGATATTTCGGTTACAGGAGTAACCCTTCCAAATACAGCAACTTTCACATGCTGCGTCACGTAAAATTGGTTGGCAGAATGCACCTCATTTATAATAATTATATGAATAGTGTTGTTATTAAATTCTAAAGAAACCGAAACCGGTCAGATCAATAAACATTTTGCAATCAAGGCGGATTAAAAGTTACATTGCAAAAATCCCTACAAGGATTGAAACTAACTCTTGAACGATATGGTGTAGGCTTTTTAGTTCGGGGCGGAAGGCACGAAAGCTAATAAGGAACCGGTTGTTAACACCTGTAGTGAAGAAAAACGACTCGTATTGGGCAGAACGTAGAAATCTTGGCCCTCCAGTGACTGGAAGCCCGTAATTTTCAGTGTCGAGTCACTTTTTATTGTTCAGAGTTACAAAGCGCCGGCCGGAGTGGCCGAGCTGTTCTAGGGGCTTCAGTCTGGCTCTGCGCGACCGCTACGGTCGCAGCTTCGAAACCTGCCTCGGGCATGGATGTGTGTGCTGTCCTTAGGTTAGTTAGGTATATGAAGTTCTAGGTGACTGAAGACCTCAGATGTTAAGTCCCATAGTGCTCAGAGCCATTTGAACCATTTTGAAGTTGCAAAGCAAGGACTGTCCGGCGAAGCATGCACGATGCAATGAGACAGCCATCTCAAGCAGAACGTAAATTACTCTCCTAAAAAAATGTTTTGGGATTTCTTCACTGCGAGTAGCCGTGGGCCAGTACTACCCAGTTGACAGTATGGTGAGTTCAAGCACACACACGGAATACGGTATTCCAGAGCCTGTATTGTTCAGAATTACGATGCAGGGTTCCTGCGGACACGAATGTATGCGAGCAAGCGGCTTTCAACTACACTCCTGGAAATGGAAAAAAGAACACATTGACACCGGTGTGTCAGACCCACCATACTTGCTCCGGACACTGCGAGAGGGCTGTACAAGCAATGATCACACGCACGGCACAGCGGACACACCAGGAACCGCGGTGTTGGCCGTCGAATGGCGCTAGCTGCGCAGCATTTGTGCACCGCCGCCGTCAGTGTCAGCCAGTTTACCGTGGCATACGGAGCTCCATCGCAGTCTTTAACACTGGTAGCATGCCGCGAAAGCGTGGACGTGAACCGTATGTGCGGTTGACGGACTTTGAGCGAGGGCGTATAGTGGGCATGCGGGAGGCCGGGTGGACGTACCGCCGAATTGCTCAACACGTGGGGCGTGAGGTCTCCACAGTACATCGATGTTGTCGCCAGTGGTCGGCGGAAGGTGCACGTGCCCGTCGACCTGGGACCGGACCGCAGCGACGCACGGATGCACGCCAAGACCGTAGGATCCTACGCAGTGCCGTAGGGGACCGCACCGCCACTTCCCAGCAAATTAGGGACACTGTTGCTCCTGGGGTATCGGCGAGGACCATTCGCAACCGTCTCCATGAAGCTGGGCTACGGTCCCGCACACCGTTAGGCCGTCTTCCGCTCACGCCCCAACATCGTGCAGCCCGCCTCCAGTGGTGTCGCGACAGGCGTGAATGGAGGGACGAATGGAGACGTGTCGTCTTCAGCGATGAGAGTCGCTTCTGCCTTGGTGCCAATGATGGTCGTATGCGTGTTTGGCGCCGTGCAGGTGAGCGCCACAACCAGGACTGCATACGACCGAGGCACGCAGGGCCAACACCCGGCATCATGGTGTGGGGAGCGATCTCCTACACTGGCCGAACACCACTGGTGATCGTCGAGGGGACACTGAATAGTGCACGGTACATCCAAACCGTCATCGAACCCATCGTTCTACCATTCCTAGACCGGCAAGGGAACTTGCTGTTCCAACAGGACAATGCACGTCCGCATGTATCCCGTGCCACCCAACGTGCTCTAGAAGGTGTAAGTCAACTACCCTGGCCAGCAAGATCTCCGGATCTGTCCCCCATTGAGCATGTTTGGGACTGGATGAAGCGTCGTCTCACGCGGTCTGCACGTCCAGCACGAACGCTGGTCCAACTGAGGCGCCAGGTGGAAATGGCATGGCAAGCCGTTCCACAGGACTACATCCAGCATCTCTACGATCGTCTCCATGGGAGAATAGCAGCCTGCATTGCTGCGAAAGGTGGATATACACTGTACAAGTGCCGACATTGTGCATGCTCTGTTGCCTGTGTCTATGTGCCTGTGGTTCTGTCAGCGTGATCATGTGATGTATCTGACGCCAGGAATGTGTCAATAAAGTTTCCCCTTCCTGGGACAATGAATTCACGGTGTTCTTATTTCAATTTCCAGGAGTGTAGTTCAATCGTCTTGTTCCAGTTAATTTGTCCACTAATGCACACACTGCCTGACAAAATTCGAAAGCGTTCCATAAAGCCGACGTTGTATCGTGTTGTTAACTGCAGCCAACTCATGGGATGGTAATTTGTAGTTCGGCTGCTGCTAGTCTCCAGCAAGTGGTGCGGCATGAGACAGAATCGGGAATCTCAAAAACGTCGGTGTTGAGAATGCTACTTGAACATCGATTGCACCTGTGCCATATTTCTATGCACCAGGAGTTGCATGGCGACGACTTTGAACGTCGTGTACAGTTCTGCCACTGGGCGCAAGAGAAATTTCGAGACGATGACAGATTTTTTGCACGCGTTCTATTTAGCGTCGAAACGTCATTCACCAATAACGGTAATGTAAACCGGCATAAGATGCACTATTGGACAACGGAAAATCCACGATGGCTGCGACAAGTGGAACGTCAGCGACCTTGGCGGGTTAATTTATGGTACGGCATTATGGGAGGAAGGATAATTGCCCCCCTTTTATCCATGGCAATCTAAATGGTTCAATGTATGCTGATTTCCTACGTAATGTTCTACCGATGTTACTACAAGATGTTTCACTGCATGACAGAATGGCGATGTACTACCATCATGATGGATGTGCGGCACATAGCTCGCATGCGGTTGAAGCGGTATTGAATAGCATATTTCATGACAGGTGGATTGGTCGTCGAAGCACCATACCGTGGCCCGCACGTTCACCGGATCTGACGTCCCCGGATTTCTGTCTGTGGGGAAAGTTGAAGGATATTTGCTATCGTGATCCACCGAAAACGCCTGACAACATGCGTCAGCTCATTGTCAATGCATGTGCGAACAGTACGGAAGGCGAACTACTCGTTGTTGAGAGGAATGTCGTTACACGTACTGCCAAATTCATTGAGGTTGACGGACATCATTTTGAGCATTTATTGCATTAATGTGGTATTTACAGGTAATCATTGTGTAACTGCATGCTTTCTGAGAAATGATAAGTTCACGAAGGTACATGTATCACATTATAACAACCGAAATAAAATGTTCAAACGTACCTACGATCTGTATTTTAATTTAAAAAAATCTACCTGTTACCAACTGTTCGTCTAAAATTGTGAACCATATGTTTGTGACTATTACAGCGCCATCTGTCAAAAAGCGAAAAAAGTGGTCCATCTAAGACATTCATATTTCTTTACGTACTATACGAATATGTAATAAAAAATAGGGTTTCCTATTTTAAAAAAACGCAGTTGATATCCGTTTGACGTACGGCAGCGCCATCTAGCGGGCCAACCATAGCGCGATCTGGTTTCTCTCTTCAAGCTAGACAAGTTTCGTTCTTTGTAGTTTTTTCGTTTGACGCTTATTTCGCGAGATATTTGGCCGGGTCACGATCAATGGACCACCCTGTATACTACGTATACAGGGCGGGGCAAATAAAGTGGCCCAGAGAACAGAGTTCCATGGTATAAACAAACATAGCAGGGGAAAGGAAACGCAGTACTAACCTGACTATAGCAGGTGTTCAAAGTGACCACAATTCATCTCTTGGCGCTTCTGGACTCGTCAGCAAGTTGCTGAAGGCGGATCGGAGGCGCACTGCTGGAGTTTCCTCATCCGAAATGTTCTGCTGCTATGAGGGTTGTTGCGATACACCTTAGACTCGAGAGCTCCCCACAAAAAGTGATAGCACTGCGACAGATCAGGTGACTTGGGTGGGCAGCTAGAGCCGCGACCATCTCGATCTCTGTTAACAACGCTGTCAGACGTGAAAACTGTGTAAATGTCCTCCAAGGTTAAGCCCTCTGTATGGGTTGCTGCTCCATCCTGTTGGGGTGTTGTGTGCGTACATTCACCCGTCTGGGCTGGCGTGTTTCCGGTGTTCCCTTCAACGCCGGCAACCCGCAACGTAGCACCGCTATGCGGGTCTGCCCTCCAGCTTGGCAGGCGCACCGGCCGAAGTCAGCACAACTTCGCCTGACCTGCAGGAAGCAGGCTAGTTCACAGTAGAGATGGGCAAAACTGTTCTTTTCAGAGATTGGATCAGAACTGTTCACTCCCTGAAATGAATTAGCTCTTTTTCATGACTCACCACTCATTTACAATAGAAAATAAATGGAAGGCACATTGCCCTTTAAACTTGGTTTATTCCAGTACTATACCTGTATTTTGATCATATTTGATCCTATTTTGAAGTAACACAGTAATGAGTAAGAATTTTGTATTGTTTATTGAAATTTCCACGATATGACAAAGTTTTTGATTATTGATTTATTTTGCACTATCGTGGTTTCTTGGGTGATCGTAAAATGTTGTAACTTGAGATTTACATTAACAATATATTTGGCTATAACGTATTAAAATTTCATTAACCTCATACAAATTCATCGCAAGCCATATATTTTTAAAGTGAACGTTTCCTTCCGAAGACGCCTAAAATCGCAAAATCCGTACCAGAATAAGAAAAAAAATATAAATTTGACTGTAAAACTAAAGTGCTGCATATAGCCTTACGCAGAATAAAACAAGGAAAATATTGGTGTATCACATTTTGCGATACGTTTATCGGTTTGCTCGTAATTAAAGCGTAAATTCGAGTGTCCATAATAAAAATCCTATAGTAAGAGGAGTCATCAGGAACCTAATCTAATCAGTTTAAACAAATAAAAATAAAATAAAAACAATTGATGTATACATAACATAATAATGTAATATACATAGCGGTATTACTACGAAGAACAATATCCAGTAGAGACGAACTCCGATGCAGAGGCGTTGAGTCGAGCAGGTCGAGCCGCGAGCTGTATTACTGCGTGAGCTGAGACCGCAGAGACCAGAGTGACACCTGAGTCGCTTTGCTCAACGCTCTGGCTAGAGTCGAGACGGTGGGGTGAGCGTTGAGCGGGCGAGTTCCGAGGGTGGGGGGAGCGGTGAACTCACCCGCTCCGAGACAAATCGTCCGTTCCCTTGCGAGCAGGTTGTTGCAAGTAGTTCCTATGTTATCCGCTAGGTGGCTCTCTGTCCTGTTGCTCGCTTCAACTGCCCAGAGGGCAGACGTGCGACTGAAACGATCGCCGACAGAGTGCGATGCGAAGTTAAGCTGCGCCAGACACTGCACGCGGCAGACGACGCACAGAGATGGCACGGCATATGTGAAACACAAAATCCAATGGGGCACTGCACAATGCAGGCAGCCAAGGTAGAAGCAGGGCAGAGGCCGGCGCTGGCTGTGTTGTGTGGCGTGCACTGTGCTCTGACCAGCAGAGACGCTGCTGATATGCTCCGTCTCTCCCTCTCTCTCTCTCTCTCTCTCTCTCTCTCTCTCTCTCTCTCTCTCTCTCTCTCTCTCTCTCTCTCTCTGCCGTGGGAAACGTTTGGAGCTACCGTTCTTTTTTTCTGAATCACTGATTGTTCACTCCTTTGAAAGATTCAACTCTATGAATTAGTTCAAGAGCGGATCCCCCATCTCTAGTTCAGAGGGTGCCCACAAGAGTAGTGGATGGTTCAAATGGCTCTGAGCGCTATGGAACTTAACTTCTGAGGTCATCAGTCCCCTAGAACTTAGAACTACTTAAACCTAACTAACCTAAGGACATCACACACATTCCAGACTGTAGCGCCTAGAACCGCTCGGCCACCGAGGCCGGCTGAGCAGTGAGATGGCCACATATACGGACCACCTATAGATGCATCCAGCCCGCCATTTTCCTCAGCCTGTCCGAGCCAACATAGCCAGACCAATGACCGTGTAGTAGTCATCAGCCACGTGGGCATAACTGCACTCAAAATTTTGTACATGGCTGCACGTTCAGAGACCGTGAATAGTTACAATGGAAATAAAAAAAAAAACGCTCTCGATCACTATTTTTAACGAATTAACCGGGTTTCAACACTGCTAGGTGTGTCTTCCTCAGAATTGAAATCAAAGAATGGTCTACAACATGGTCACAGAATTATGACTAAAAAGGTATGATACAGAATATAAGTACAGAATTATCGTGAAAGACTGGCAGTACTTATAGTTCATTTAAATTCTGAGGAAGACACTCCTAGCAGTGTTGAAACCCGGTTAATTCGTTAAAAATAGTGACCGAGGGCTAAGAACATAGTTGCTTTCGTTCACAAGAGGACAGTCTCACGTAAAGTTTTATTTTTGTCGTTTTCCAAGAACTTATAGTTGTGAAAGAAGTCATTACTTTATTCTTCGAGAAGGACTTTTTTTTATTTCTTTTGAACTACTAACAGGACCATAAAACTTAAATTTGTCAATAAAATGATTTGTGAATGTAATCACTGACTTACTGTGGAAGTACCCCGAGCTGGGACACTTCATCCACCACTTTTATTTGCCCCACTTCCGTATTTAACAAATGAGAAATGTTGTGAAGACATAAATGATGGTTTATTGAAAATCGTCATCTCCGAAAGTTATTGGCCAGCTTTGTACTCTAACACGGAAGTATTTTTAGGTAGCTGATTCTTTAATATATGTATATTTTAATACGTGTAATATGAAAATATATATATGTAATACATAAATGGGAAACATTGTTACCAAAAATTTCAAAACGTAACTTTCTGATTTATTTCAAATTTTTACACGCTACTATAATAAACGTTTAGACTCGTATAGGCAACACACTTTTTGGTATATAAAATACACGTAAAAAATTCAATAGTCAGAGTTGTATTTATGGCGCATTGGTTTATGACTAGGATACTACTACTACTACTACTACTACTACTACTAGAGAAACTGAATTTCCAATACCAATAACCGAGGCTCAAGGTCAGAGAGAGGGGTTAATGGAGATGGAAAGAGGTGTTGCAGGAATACGGGATGGAGGGGTGGGGAGGTTGGAAGGGTAGAGAGAGGGGGGAGGGGGGAGGGAGGGAGAAAGAGAAAACGTGGACTGGAAGAGAGGGGGGAGGAGGTGAGGGGCAGAGAGAGTGGGAAAGAGGAGGAGATGGACAAAGAAAGGGGGAAGGGGTGGTGGACAGAGGCAAAGGAGAAATGGAGATTAGGACGCATATCCAGTTCCCATACATTTAAGAAACATGTGCTATACATTTTCTTACTTTTCAGTTTAAGCAACTGAGCCAGAAAAAGTGTGGCCGAGTACAGCTAGTAGTAGTGATAATAATAACAATAATAATAATAATACTGAATGAGTTCAGATTCGCCACATGAACGGCACACATTCGGCATATTCAACCACTATTTGGTCTACATACACTGCACTTATCTCGGTGTGATCATTCCCATGCATATGTGACAGGTTTCAAATTGTTATGGCTAAGGTCGTATGGCCGCACGGCTAGCAGAAATCCTTTCTTAGGAAAATTAGCAGCTGCGTGAAAAACTGAAGAAAGTTTGCACAAGTTAGGAACCAGTGCACAACAGCAATAAAAATGGGTTCTTCGAGTTACGAGCTGCTTCACACGGTTAATGCAGAAATCACAGTTCCTTAAGCCGCAGCCCGCACTGTAGTTGAGAGTGTCGGGTGGACAGGTCTCCAGGCTGGACGTGCTAGGGATGTAAGCAGCAAACCGGTTCACGTTTTGAGCAAAGTCCTTATAACGAATTTCTTAATTATTCGCATTTTCTGCCACTAGTCAGATTTATTTACTGTACGTGTAACACACTGCAACGCTCTTCGAGCAAATTTTGCTCATCTTCTGCTCGCAGAAAAATGTTAATTAAAGATAAACTGTCTTAATCTAAATTAACGTAGAATTTTTCTGTACAGTGTTCGCTGTTGGAGGGGGTGGAGGGAGGATGAGGGGAGGCGGGAGGTGGCCAGATATCGACGTCCAGTAATGTCTGCTGCTAGCGGCGAGCCGCGCCGAGTTCTTTCTTGTGATCGACACCTCAGAATCTGTGGGATGCAGTGTTGAGTCAGTTGTTAGGGTGCGACAGTCGTGTGATACACATTTTAAGGGGCTCCGGAACGCCCTGTACTTGCAATGTTAAAATAACGCTTGTAAATTACATCTTTCCTCACAAAGTATTTGAGGTAGGAAGTTGAACTTTTTACAGATCATTTATTGGAATATAGGCTACAACTTAACACAGGGATTTTACAACATTTTAGTTCAGTTATTAAAGATGATTTTTTTTCAATTGTAATGAAAATTCACAACGTTTTTTTGCAATTTTTTATTTATATATTCAAAAATATACAGTTTTTTTGAAAAAGGCTGTGTTAAATTATGCAGAAGGTACTGTGTAACATTTACTGAAAGTTTGAAACAAATATGTTCGGAAGATCCTCAGAAAACATGTAATTAGTATGAGAAAATAAAAGTTTTGGGAATCGAGCGACAAAGATTGGATTAACTTTTTAGTGCATTCCAGGTCAATAGGATGGATTATCTTCATCCTTTGCAAACTCCTCCTCCAGCTTCCTCTTGTTCCTCCTCCTGTTTACTCTTGCTTGTATTTCTAGACTCTTTACAGCCTTGTCTGCAGCCCGAAGGCGTTCCTTGTCTAAAGCAAGCATCGCTCGTACCATGTTAGAATGTTATTATTTACAGTAATAACACATACCTTTGGCTTTTCAACATTTCTCCTTTTCTTAAAAGCCTTCAGAGGATTTCTAATAACTTTACTTTTACTCATTATTATACTTCAACAAAACAGAGACTCAAGAAACAGAATTAATTACGAATATTTTCGAGATAACGACAGAGTAAATAAACATGAAACAATCGACAATCACACCAGCGATATATATTGAACCATCACAGGTTAGCCACAACACATACTTTATCTCACATCACTAAAATGTACCTGATGAACACGGACGTTAATAATAACAGCATTTGACAGCAGTTTAACAGCGCCACAGTGGGTCACGCCCACGTAAACACATTTCAAAAAAAATTTAAAAATAGTTGTAGTCTTCGGAATTGAATAAATTATATATCTATTAAAAGGTAATAGTCTGCAGATTCAGAAAACGCAAAAAAGTAAAAATTGAACTTTTCATGATTTTGAGCCTTTCCGGAGCCGCTTAAGTGACAGTTGTCCACTTACGACTTTCGCCTCCTATCGCGTGATTTGTACTTTGGTACACTGGCGGAGCTGTTCTGTAACATTAGGCTACTTCACTGCTTACTCTGGCACTGATCCGGACGTAATCCACTGCACAAACGTTTCTACACAGTTGTAAAGATACACTCGTAATACAAGAAGTGGCCTTGCAAGGTAGCTTACATTTGTGTAACAAAATATGGCTCTGAGCACTATGGGACTTAACATCTGTGGTCATCAGTCCCCTAGAACTTAGAACTACTTAAACCTAACTAACTTAAGGACATCACACACATCCATGCCCGAGGCATGATTCGAACCTGCGACCGTAGCAGTCGCGCGGTTCTGGACTGAGCGCCTAGAACCGCTAGACCACCGCGGCCGGCATTTGTGTAACAATTTTCTGTATGCCTAAACGCCTGATGAGTAAATCGTGTCTGAAACGTCATGCAGTATGTTAAACTCAAGCTAAATAAACGTATTAGAAAAAATAAGCCTTCGGTCGCAAATATTACGTCAAAACTGACCAGGTTTCGACGCTACTATGAACGTCGTCTTCAGAATTAAACTAACTGTTCTAAAACATATTAGGTATATAATACATTAATAAAATTAAAGTTTGTACTGACTGGAAAGAGATGCAGTACTTACAAGTCACATTTTAAAAATCTAAGCCGGAAAGGCGACGTCATGAATAGATGTAAATATGATGGCGAGCCGCTTGTTGCAACCGTTGTTCACCCAAGTACGAGCAGCCCTTATCAGCCCGCCATCTTATTTACATCTATTCATGACGTCGCCTTTCCGGCTTGTTGTTGGTGGTGTGGTCTTCAGTCCTGAGACTGGTTTGATGCAGCTCTCCATGCTACTCTATGCTGTGCAAGCTTCTTCATCTCCCAGGACCTACTGCAACCTACATCCTTCTGAATCTGCTTAATGTATTCATCTCTTGGTCTCCCTCTACGATTTTTACCCTCCACGCTGCCCTCCAATGCTAAATTTGTGATCCCTTGATGCCTCAGAACATGTCCAACTAACCGGTCCCTTCTTTTTGTCAAGTTGTGTCACAAGCTCCTCTTCTCCCCAATTCTATTCACTACCTCCTCATTAGTTATGTGATCTACCCATCTAATCTTCAGCATTCTTCTGTAGCACCAAATTTCGAAAGCTTCTATTCTCTTCTTGTCTAAACTATTTATCGTCCACATTTCACTTCCATACATGGCTACACTCCATACAAATACTTTCATAAACGACTTCCTGACATTTAAATCTCTACTCGATGTTAACAAATTTTTCTTCTTCATAAATGCTTTCCTTGCCATTGCCAGTCTACATTTTATACCCTCTCTACTTCGACCATCATCAGTTATTTTGCTCCCCGAATAGCAAAACTCCTTTACTACTTTAAGTGTCTCATTTCCTAATCTAATTCCTTTCCGGCTTAGATGCTTTAAAATCTGCATCTCTTTCCAGTCAGTACAAACTTTAATTTTATTAATGTATTATATACCTAATATGTTTTAGAACAGTTAGTTTAATTCTGAAGACGACGCTCATAGTAGCGTCGAAACCTGGTCAATTTGGACTTAATATTTGTGACCGAGGGCTTATTTGTTCCAATATAATTCTGATATGGTCACTGAACCTTAGCAGCTATGTTCAGAGTTTTATAAATCAACGTGACTCATTGCAGAAAAATAGAAATAAATATTCAGTGCAGTGGCGGTTCCTAAAGTTAGCCACCAGCGTGTCCATAGTTTGGAAGATACCAACCAAACTCCGAATCACAGTTAGATAAAATGTTTCCGCTCTCCTTCCGCCTACATGAGACGGGCAGTTCATCTGAACCCAACTACACTGACGGAAAGAAATCGCGGCGCCAAGAAGTGTGCGACGTAAACGAAAGTTAGTAGGCGTGTTATTACATCTGAAAGATGATGTCGTCAAGTTTCGCGTCAGCCGCATGAACGAAGTCGTGTAACAGGACTACGAGAAGTTGACTGATCCTTCTGCAGTACCGCAGAAAGACTTGCCAGGAGTGTAGCCACTGTACATGATTGCTGGCAGCGGTGGCCGCGAGAACGTACGGTCGCGAGAAGACCGCCTCTGGATGACCACGTCGCTCTACCGAGAGAGAAGACCATCGTGTCCACGTACGGCTCTGGTGCATCGTACTGCGGCAATTTTGGCAGCAGTTGGCAGCACAGTGGCGCAACAAACTGTTACAAATCAGTTACTTCGAGGACAGCTCCGGTCCAGATGCTCCGGAGCGTGCATTCCATTGACTCCAAACCACCGCCATTTGCGACTGCAGTGGTATCAAGCGAGAGCTCAGAGGATTGGGTTGGGTTGTTTTGGGGAAGGAGACCAGACAGCGAAGTCATCGGTCTCATCGGATTAGGGAAGGAAGTCGGCCGTGCCCTTTCAAAGGAACCATCCCGGCATTTGCCTGGAGCGATTTAGGGAAATCACGGAAAATCCTAAATCAGGATGGGCGGACGCGGGATTGAACCGTCGTCCTCCCGAATGCGAGTCCAGTGTCTAACCACTGCGCCACCTCGCTCGGTAGCTCAGAGGAGGGAATGGTGGAGGTCTGTTGTCTTTTCCGATGGAAGCTGGTTCTTCCTCGGTGCCAGTTATGGTAGAGCTGAGTTTCGCAATGTCTCTGCGGAATCCATGCTGACATTCACAGAGGAGATTTGCGTTCTCCAAAACAAGTCATAATTCTTGAGCATAAAAGATGTTCCATAATTCTACGACGTCAACGATATGGAGCTATAATTGTGTGCATCTGTGCTGCGGCTCTTCTTGAAAACGAGAATGACCTGCGCATTTTTCCAGTCGCTAAGTACCCTCCGTTGCACCAGCACTACTATAAACTGCTGCTAGAAGGGGCGTAAGTTCTTTCGCATAATCTTTGCAGAATTTTATAGGTATCCTATATGTTCTTGATGCCTTTCTCCCACTAGTCTATTGTAGTTGTTTTTTTATTCTGCGATCGGTTATCTCAATAGCTGCCATTTCGAAGGTCGTACGATGGCTGAAAGGAGGAACCCTGTTACGGTCTTCGGTGGTGAAACAATTTCGGAAGATCTGATTCAAGTTTTTGGGGCCGACCGGTGTGGCTGGGCGGTTCTAGGCGCTTCAGTCTGGAACCGCGCGACTGCTACGGTCGCAGGTTCGAATCCTGCCTCGGGCGTGGATGTGTGGTATGTCCTTACGTTAGTTAGGTTTAAGTAGTCCTAAGTTCTAGGGGACCTCAGTTGTTACGTCCCACAGTGCTCAGAGCCATTTGAACCATTTTTTTTTCAATTTTTCGGCCTTTTGTTTGTCATTTTCCGTTTCCGTGTCAGTCTGAACACAGGGTGAACGAATAAATGATATCGAGCCGCTTATTGATCTTACGTAATAGCAAATCCTCTTAGAGTTTTAACCCAGATAGGTTGACAACATTTTTACTTTCAAAATCTGTGAACGCCCCTCTCACTGGTCTACTCATTTTCACTTTGTTCAGCTTTATACTTACATGGATATGGTGTCTGTTCTTTCGGACATGTCCGAAAGAACAGACACCATTCATAACCTGCAGCCGTCTAGAACGAAATTAGAATTATATTAGTACCTTCAGCTGTTGACGGGCATTGATATATATCAACGGGGACAGGTTAAAATGTGTGACCTGACCGGGAGTCGAATCCGGGATCTCCTGCTTACATGCCAGACGCTCTATGCATCTGAGCCACCGAGGACAGAGAGTAAAGCGCGACTGCATGGACTATCTCGCGCACGGCTCCCGCGAGACCCACAGTCTCACCTTATATGTGCACACACTACATTCGTAGTGTCCCTACCCAACACAATCATTACTCGTGGAAGACATTCTTACCAAGTCCCGTAAGATTTCGGGTATTATGTGTGCATCCGCACAGAAGAGGAATGTCATTGCCGTTATTGCCAGCACTATATACTTACAAGGATATGGTGTCTGTTCTTTCGGATATGTCAGTGTGTTGGGTAGGGACACTACGAATGTAGTATGTGGACATATATGGTGAGAATTTGGATCTCGCGGGAGGCGTGTAGCAGATAATCCCTGCAGTCGCACTATCCTTAGTGCCCTCGGCGGCCCATATGGATAGAGCGTCTGCCATGTAAGCAGGAGATCCCGGGTTTGAGTCCCGGTCGGGGCACACATTTTCACCTGTCCCCGTTCATATATATCAACGCCCGTCAGTAGCCGAAGGTATTAATATATAATTCTAATTTTGTTCAGCTTTTGTTTGGCCGCTAGATGTTTACTTCTCTTGAATATATAATGCTCTCTTTGTTTACGGAGCAGTGCTCTAACACATCGCTTAAGATCTTGCTTGGAACATACTTATCTGAGACACACTGAACGATACTTTTGAATTTTTTCCATTTGTGCTCCATATCTTAGTTCTCATCACTGAATATTTGGTGCTGATTATTCAGATACTCTGCAGTTGGTATGCCGTCACACTCTTGGTAAGCAATAATAGTTTCCTACCTTTCTTAACATTCCTCTTAAAATCTATAATCATAGTTGCTATCACAGCCTCATGATTACTGATATGTTCCTGTAAGTTAACTGATTCGATAAGGTCAGACCTGTTTGTTGCTAGGTGATCTAAGGCGCTACATTCACGAGTTGGCCCTCTTATTACCTGCTCGTGGTAATTTTTCGCGACAAGACACAGAATAATGTGACACGAATCCTTGTCTCTGACATCGGTTTTGATGGTATGACTCCACTAATCTATACCTGGATAGTAAGTCACCATCTATTACAGCTACATCATCAGGAAAATTACTAATGGTTCAAATGGCTCTAAGCACTATGGGACTTAACATCTGAGGTCATCAGTCCCTTAGACTAAACATAACTAACCTAAGGACATCACACACATCCATGCTCGAGGCACGATTCGAACCTGCGACCGTAACAGCCGCGTGGTTCCGGACAGAAGGACCTAGTACCGCTCGGCCACAGCGGTCGGCCTAACGATATTATCCAAGTTGTCTCTGTAGCTCTCTACACTACAGCTACTGACCCAGGCAGTCTATAAAACCATAAACTGGGTGTCCTTTCTGCCAATTTTTGCCTGTCTTTTTATATGTCGCAAAAGAAAACAAAGGATAGTGGCAGAAAGAAATTTCCGAATACTTTTTTCTAGTGTTTTCAAAGATTTGTACGATCAATTAAGCATGTTATTAAACAATAAATTTAACTTCTGTACCTGAAAATAAATGTTACCTGCGCTACTTTCACCGACTCAGTCATTACTTCATGAAACAGTCGTAATATGATATAGGGATAAAGCAACTCTATGACTACCTCTAGAGTAGACATGCAGCAGCGCGAGGGATAAATAAAACACTAGTTTTTGAAGGTATGAACAGGGAATATTTATCTTTATTCTGAAAGTGAGACAGTAAACATACAGGTGTTGTATAATTCATCAACTGACAAATTTTCAAGTTACGTATTACACTATGGCAGCTATTTGCAAAGAGCTTATATCATATGTTAAGGATACTGTATGGGCGGGAGATTTACTACACAAATTACTGAAGCTCTGGTATTTTAAAGCAGCTAAATTTTGTTAGTCGTGTCGGACTGAATATTCTAATCAAATCCTCCCAACGATAAGACAGTTCATGTTTTTTTTTTTCTGACCATTCGCAGCAGGACCTGGTCTGTCTGAACAGTTCACTTCGCCACTATCGTCGCTCACCTCAGTCCACATTGCGGACTGTTGTTCTTTGTTATTTAAAACTATAGCGTATTGCTCTTAATTTATATTTCAGCACTTTGTGATGCTGGACATCATCTTACACAACAGAGAAACTTTCAGAACCACCATGAGATTCTAGCGCCACTAAATCTTCCTTTTGGGGTTACTGTTACCAGGGCTAAAGTAAGCTCATATTTTGCACAAAATTTGCACCATTTTTCACAAGTGTTGAACGTATTACCTAACTTAAATGTCACGAAAATGACAGTTTCTCGCCCTGTTACCTAATCCTGATAGTATGCAAAATTATAATCATATTTTTCACTTAACTGGTGTGAAGCCTCCAGGCAGAAGTTGTTGGGCGTAATAGATGTTTAAATATTTATGACCCACATTGAACCCAGTGTTGCCAACACAATAGTACGTCATGGATCTCATATCTTCTAGATCATTCTTCACACACTGTAAATGTACATTACCTTTTTCTTCCATGCTAATGATGTAATATTAACGGAAAAAAATTAAATCTTTTACCGACGAGTGTGTCGAAGTTACTAGCGAAGAGCCGAAGTAACCACAGCTTAGGGCACTATTTTTGACCGTCTGTTGCTTTACTTCACCCAGATCAATTGACATACGGAATTCGTGATTAGTCGCTAGTTATTATCTGTACAGTTAGGCATCAACATGTCTGAAATTTACACAGTACTTAACTAGAGCCGTAAGACAAGTCGTAATTGTGAGGCAGGGCTTGTCCGACGAAACAGGGATGACGCCAGAAGCGACAGTTACAAAAGCAGACGCCTCATCTGTAATGGGGATCTTCCTGGCAGCAGCGAGGGCGGTTGTTGTTGTTTTGAGAGTCCTGGCTGTCACTTCAACAGACTGCAGATGGGCGGATGTTCAAAGGGTATCGCTGCAAATGTTCTTGCCCAGGGTTAAGGTAGCAACAATACCTTACTGAGACAGCAGAAAACTTCGGTCGTTCAGTGAATCAATTCCGTACAAAACAATAATAAGTCAAGATTTTTGAAGATTTTGTTTGGCATTTGCAAGATCAAAAGTTCAAATATACATATGAAGTCATCGACCTGTGCTGCTGGACAGCAAACGACTACAAGTACAAGGGTTTGTCAAGTATATGCTATCTTTCAAGTGAAATATCAAATTGAAATCGTGGCTAGTAAGCAAAGATAGCATATGCAGTAGCATTGAGTGATTTTAAAATGGGTGCAAATTATGTCACGCAAAATCATTTAAATGACAAACAAATGAACAGAGAAAATTAAATAAGAGAAAATATTTAGATATTACTTCCTATAATTAACTTGAGAAATCAAGTGAGCAGATTTACTGTTAGCGCACGAACGACAAGTTGCAGGTAAAATCCAAATATGTAAGCATCATACGAACGTAGTTTCCAGACAACTCACTAACCTAAGCTCAACCAATAGGAAGGGTGACCTAGTGGAGTGTGATGTTCCACGGAATAATTTAATAAAGTCAAATACCGTGGCAAGTCTCGTAACTACTGTCTTTGCAAGAAAGCAGGAAGTCGGCATCGGCGGTTCCAAAACTCAAGTCAACTCTCGCAGTTGACAGCATTTTCGCAACGCGAATTAGTGGAAATTTAGCCAGATAATGCAAGTAGCTCTTGCATGATTAACGAAGAAATATTTCAGATATGTACTTCCTACGGACAACCAAATTACACCAAACAGCGATTCAGCGACGGGCCGCACTCGTCACAAAGCACATGTTCCTCCCCCCCCCCCCCCCCCCCCCCCCGTAGCACACACGAGAGCATGGTATTCAGAAGACGGCGCCATGCCTGTTTTTCTGAACGGGCAGCGCGTCATTGGCCAGGGAAGTGCTGACTACACTTCCCGTAAAAGTCTCAGAGAAAAGACTCCAAAGATTACCAGGGTTTTTACACGATCATATCTGCAGATACGCTACAATAACGACAAAGGGCGTTCGATAAGTGATGCAACACTTTTATATTCTCGGCCATTTTCGATTGGAAAAAAGGCGGAATTTGTTTTTCATTTTGTTTTATACGTCTTCTTCCGTAGGAGCAAATTGAGGAGCAAATTTCCAAACTCACGGAAATTTCCAAAATCATGTCAGTACATGAAATTACAACTTAAAAGTAATAACAGATAAAATAAAATGTTTATGAACTCAAAAGGAGAGAAGCCATAAGTTAAAAAAAAAACGCAGTCAACAGTATAACGTAGGAATCGGCTTAATTTTTGAAAGAACTCCTCGACAGAATAGGAGTGACACATGAGGAAACTCTTCAGTTTCGATTTGAAAGCGTGTGGATTACTGCTAAGATTTTTGAATTCTTGTGGTAGCTTACTGAAAATGGATGCAACAGTATACTGTATACCTTTCTGCACAAGTCGAGGAGGTGCAACCCAAATGCGGATAGGATTTCTGCCTAGTATTAAGTAAGTGAAAGCTGCTTATTCTTGGGAATAAGCTAATATTGTTAACAAGAAATGACAGTAAGGAATATACACTCCTGGAAATTGAAATAAGAACACCGTGAATTCATTGTCCCAGGAAGGGGAAACTTTATTGATACATTTCTGTGGTCAGATACATCACATGATCACACTGACAGAACCACAGGCACATAGACACAGGCAACAGAGCATGCACAATGTCGGCACTAGTACAGTGTATATCCACCTTTCGCAGCAATGCAGGCTGCTATTTTCCGATGGAGACGATCGTAGAGATGCTGGATGTAGTCCTGTGGAACGGCTTGCCATGCCATTTCCACCTGGCGCCTCAGTTGGACCAGCGTTCGTGCTGGACGTGCAGACCGCGTGAGACGACGCTTCATCCAGTCCCAAACATGCTCAATGGGGGACAGATCCGAAGATCTTGCTGGCCAGGGTAGTTGACTTACACCTTCTAGAGCACGTTGGGTGGCACGGGATACATGCGGACGTGCATTGTCCTGTTGGAACAGCAAGTTCCCTTGCCGCTCTAGGAATGGTAGAACGATGGGTTCGATGACGGTTTGGATGTACCGTGCACTATTCAGTGTCCCCTCGACGATCACCAGTGGTGTACGGCCAGTGTAGGAGATCGCTCCCCACACCATGATGCCAGGTGTTGGCCCTGTGTGCCTCGGTCGTATGCAGTCCTGATTGTGGCGCTCACCTGCACGGCGCCAAACACGCATACGACCATCATTGGCACCAAGGCAGAAGCGACTCTCATCGCTGAAGACGACACGTCTCCATTCGTCCCTCCATTCACGCCTGTCGCGACACCACTGGAGGCGGGCTGCACGATGTTGGGGCGTGAGCGGAAGACGGCCTAACGGTGTGCGGGACCGTAGCCCAGCTTCATGGAGACGGTTGTGAATGGTCCTCGCCGATACCCCAGGAGCAACAGTGTCCCTAATTTGCTGGGAAGTGGCGGTGCGGTCCCCTACGGCACTGCGTAGGATCCTACGGTCTTGGCGTGCATCCGTGCGTCGCTGCGGTCCGGTCCCAGGTCGACGGGCACGTGCACCTTCCGCCGACCACTGGCGACAACATCGATGTACTGTTGAGCAATTCGGCGGTACGTCCACCCGGTCTCCCGCATGCCCACTATACGCCCTCGCTCAAAGTCCGTCAACTGCACATACGGTTCACGTCCACGCTGTCGCGGCATGCTACCAGTGTTAAAGACTGCGATGGAGCTCCGTATGCCACGGCAAACTGGCTGACACTGACGGCGGCGGTGCGCAAATGCTGCGTAGCTAGCGCCATTCGATGGCCAACACCGCGGTTCCTGGTGTGTCCGCTGTGCCGTGCGTGTGATCATTGCTTGTACAGCCCTCTCGCAGTGTCCGGAGCAAGTATGGTGGGTCTGACACACCGGTGTCAATGTGTTCTTTTTTCCATTTCCAGGAGTGTATATATATTGAGAGGCCGATGTCAAAATACCCAGACTCGTGAACAGGAGTCAACAAGAGGTTTGTTAATTTACAGCACTTATTACCCGAACCATCAGTTTCAGAGTCAAAAATATCCTTTTACAATGCGAAGAGTTACCCCAAAATATAATACCGTACCATATAAGCGAATGAAAATAAGTCAAGCAGACTAATTTTTGTGTCGAACGATCACTGAAAAATGTGTGTGTGTGTGAAATCTTATGGGACTTAAGTGCTTAGGTCATCAGCCCCTAAGTTTACACACTACTTAACCTAAATTATCCTAAGGACAAAACACACACACACACACACACACACACACACACACACACACACACACACACACACACACAGCCATGCTCGCGGGAGGAGTCGAACCTCCTCCGGGACCAGCCGCACAGTCCATGACTGCAGCGCCTCAGACCGCTCAGCTACTCCCGCGCGGCGAACGATCACTCACTTAGGATGCCGTTCGAATAGTAAAAATAGCAGCATTAAGTCTTTGGACAAGATCCTGGACGTGGACTTCCCACGACAGCATACTATCTACCTGAACACCTAGAAATTAGACCTGCTCAGTTTCACTAATCGTACGCCCATTCTGTGAGATTACAACGCCCGGATTTGTTGAATTGTGCGTTAGAACCTGTAAAAACTGAGTGTTACTGTGAATTATCGTTGGTTTATTTTCTACAAGCCACGAAAGTCATGAACTGCAACATTTGAAACAGAGCCGATGTTGCACACAACATTCTTACAACCAAGCTAGTGTCATCAGCAAAGAGAAATATTTAAGAGTTACCCGTAATAGTAGAGGGCATATCACTAATATAAATAAGGAACAGAAGTGGCCCCAATACTGATCCGTGGGGGACCCCCATTTTATCGTGGGGCATCGTGGAGTATTCCAACTTCCGCTCCTATAGTTTCACGAATTCCGCTATGTGTCGGCACCGTATGTAGCCGTCAGAATGGCGACTGTACCGGAGCTGTGTTCCAAGGAGAGAGCGGCCATTGAGTCCCTTTTGTAGGAAAATCCAGAGCATCGTAGATATTCGTTGGCACTTGCATAGCGTGTACAAAGGCCTGGCAATCAACAAAAGTACAGTGAGTTGTTTCGTCGAGGCGTCTGCCGTCATGGCAACCAGGTCGCGCAAACCTGTCCGATATGTGGCGCGCCTGCCGACCGCACACAGCTGCCACTCTTGCATTGTTGGACACGTCCTCCCGAATGCGAGTCCATTGGAAAGGTTAAAAGCTACGCCATTTAAAAAAAAAAGTACATTTTCTAAGTATTACTGCAATCTGTCTATTGGCCAACAATATGAGCCCCTGACTACCAGTCCATTCTGCGGAAACAGCACATGAATAGCACTTCCCATTTCCGCAACAGCTACGGCGCGTGTATATATATATATGTATTAAGGGCGGACGTTGATGAAAAATGTGGTGTCAACGCCAGACACCACACTTGCTAGGTGGTAGCTTTAAATCGGCCGCGGTCCATTAGTACAAGTCGGACCCGCGTGTCGCCACTGTCAGTAATTGTAGACCGAGCGCCACCACACGGCAGGTCTAGAGAGACGTACTAGCACTCGCCCCAGTTGTACGGACGACTTTGCTAGCGACTACACTGACGAAGCTTTTCTCTCATTTGCCGAGAGACAGTTAGAATAGCCTTCAGCTAAGTCCAGGGCTACGACCTAGCAAGGCGCCATTAACCATTTCTAGAGAGAGTCTCACTTGTATCATCAAGAATGCTGTATACAAATGATGGATTAAAGTTAAGTATTCCAGGAGCTACGTACTTTTCTTTATAGCATTCATTACATATCCTGTTTCAGACCTAAAGCAAGCCTGCGTGAGTTGACGCGTGCATTTCGGCCTCCTCTCTAAATTAGTGCGTTGTGTTGGCTAATCTGCCGACACAACAAATATTTTGGTGACGAGTCTTAAAAGAGGCTTTCGCGTTCGTATTGCTCTGATTTATTTGTGTCATGGCTTCGCCACATTCTCTAGATGTACTGTCCGAATTTTATCGCTTGCAGAATCAGCAGACGCAGGCGTTATTGGATGCCCTTGGACAGCTCGTCCAGGGTCAACGTGCACTGCAAAACGATGCGGCCGCCGCCGCTTCATCGCTACCGCAGCCACAACACGCAGTTGCACCAGCATTCCGTAATTTTCAGCCAGACGTGGAAACATGGACGGAGTGGGCACGCCAATTTGGATTCCATCTTGCCACCTACAGAATTCAAGGTAATGAGCGGCAGCCGTTTTTGCTTTCGTGTGTAGGTGTGTCCACCTACCGTGTGATAGTGAAATTGTTTCCCCGACGCGACGTAGCAACTCTGTCCTACGAAGAAATTTTGTCTGCTTTAGATGCCTATTTCAAGGAAACAGTCAATGTCGTTGCAAAAAGGTATATGTTCTTTTGTACAAAACGTACGGCCAGTCAGACTAATAGGGAGTGGGTTGCAACATTGCAAGGCCTTACTAGGGATTGTGCTTTTGAGTGTGAATGTGGACTCCCTTATTCAGATACTATGGTGCGTGATGCAATTTCACAGAACGTTTCTGATGTTCGTATACGGGAACAGATTTTGAAACTAGTCAATCCCTCCCTTCAACAAGTGATAGACATATTGGATAGGCAAGACACACTTGACTTTGCTCAGGAATCATTTGAAACTTCGCCAGCTGTGTGTCACGTTAACCAGCCCGCCGGGCGAGCTGCACGGAACTGTAAACAGCCCTCGCGCTCGTCCGCGCAGCTGCCGCCTGGCCCTCCGCCACGTGTCCCGCGCCAGCATGCAAATGCAGTGAAATCATGCCCGCGGTGTGCTACTAGACATTTGCGTGAGAATTGCCCGTCACGCCAAGCTATTTGCTTTTACTGTAATAAAAAAGGACATGTTCAGAGTGTTTGCCAGAAAAAGCTCCGATCGGACACTCACAACCATTCCAGGCCCTTTGCTTCGCGCCGGAATCGAACCAAGGACACTCAGGCTCGTGAACCTTCGCCCATGGACATTCATGTAGTTAATTCCGCACCATCCAGTGCTACTCTCTCTAACAGTAACTGTGTTCGTCCCACAAATAGTGTGCGTCGACATCGACGGAAATCCCGTCAAGTCGCAAGTGATTCTGTACCAGTGTCTGTTCACGTTGCACAAAACAGTCGCTCTTGTCGTCGGCAGGACAATAAACTTTTTGTAGACTTGGAAATTAATGGCAACATGATACCATTCCAGCTCGATACCGGAGCTGCAGTTTCACTACTCAATCATGCCGCATACAAACAACTGGGCGCACCTCCGTTGCGTGCCGCAAATGTTCAGCTCACTAGTTATTCAGGACAGCATATCCCGGCGTTAGGAGAGTGCAGCCTTCTTGCAACATACAAGGGACAAACAAAACTTGTGTCATTTTACGTTCTTCGTTCTTCTTCTACAGTGAACTTGTTTGGTTTAGATTTATTTCAGTTGTTCAACTTGTCAATAGTCAATCAGGTCCTATCAGTGAACCAGACTGTGCCTTCTGCCAGAGTTTCTCGTCTATATGAAGAATTTGCAGACATTTTTGCACCGGGCCTTCGTTGTGCTAAGAACTATGAAGCACATTTGGAACTGAAAGTCAACGCACAACCGAAATTTTTCAGAGTGCGCAATGTTCCCCACGCATTGCGTGATGAGGTCGCAAGAACATTAAACGATTTAGAATCACAAGGTGTAATTGAGCATGTGCAGGCTTCTCTCTGGGCATCACCCTTAGTAATTTTGCAAAAACCTTCTGGAAAATTGAGACTTTCAAGGCAACAGTGAATCCACAACTAGTGACTGCAACTTTTCCTTTGCCCCGACCGGAAGATCTTTTTGACAAACTGTGCCCGGGAAAATATTTTTCAACGTTGGACCTAGCAGATGCGTACTTGCAAATACCGGTGGACGAAGAATCCCAGCGCGTATTGGTGGTTAACACGCATCTTGGTTTGTACCGATTCAAAAGACTGCCATTCGGGTGTGCATCCGCCCCTGCATTGTTTCAGCAATATCTGCAAACTGTTTGTGCGTCGGTCCCTACGGCAGCAAACTATCTGGACGAAATTGTGATCTCCAGAAAGACGGCCGCCGAACATTTAGACACTCTCCGGACATTATTTCAGGTCTTGCGACAGAATGGTCTTCGCTTGAGGAAGGACAAATGTGTGTTTTTTGCTCGTGACTTACCATAGCTGGGACATGTAATCAATGCCCAAGGCATACATCCGAGTCCAGAGCACCTCCGTGCCATACAGGACTTGCCTTCGCCGCAGAATTTGAAGCAGCTACAGAGTGTGTTAGGAAAAATTAACTATTATAATAAATATGTTCCGCATGCCTCTTCCATTTCAGCTCCGCTTCATCGCTTACGCCGTAAGGGTGTTCCGTTCATCTGGTCGACGGAATGCGAACGCGCCTTTCGCCAGTTGAAATCGGCGTTGCTTTCAAATACTTGCCTTACGCCATTCGATCCCCAGAAACCCCTTTTGTTGATGGTAGATGCATCGGATTTCGGGATCGGTGCTGTGCTTGCGCACAAAGATGGTTCGCATGATCGCCCTATTGCCTTGGGGTCCAAATTGCTGTCGTCTGCGCAAAGAAATTATTCCCAGATCGAGAAAGAAGCTTTGGCTCTCGTGTTTGGTGTTACCAAGTTTCATGATTTCTTGTATGGTCGTCACTTTACCATCATCACAGACCACAAACCTTTGACATCGCTTTTTCATCCGAACAAGCCTGTACCTCCACGTACAGCGCAGAAATTCATTCGCTGGTCGATTTTCCTCTCGCAGTACCGCTACGATATCTTGTATCGGTCCACTGCTAAGCACGGAAACGCCGATGCGTTGTCCCGTTTCCCTGTTGCTGAGGATAGAGCATTCGATTCTTCTGAACTTGCTTGCATGTTCATTGATGCGGAAACCGATGATGTGGTCGAATCGTTTCCGATTGATTTTCGTCGTGCAGCTGCAGCCACAGCTGCCGACCCTGTCCTTGCTACCGTTTTGCGTTTTGTTGCCACGCAATGGCCCTTGTCCAAGTCACGGATCGGGGATCCGTTGGTTCGCCGATTTTTTGCTCACAAGGAGAGACTTTTTGTTCGACGTGGTGTTTTGCTGTTGCGTTCTGATAATGATCAGTCTCGGGTCGTGGTCCCACGTTCGTTACAGTCCTCTGTCTTAAAGCTTCTCCACCAAGGACATTGGGGTATAGTGCGAACGAAACACCTTGCTCGTCGGCACTGTACTTGGTTCGGAATCGATGTTGCGATTACGAATATGTGCTCTTCTTGCATGGCGTGTGCCGAACAACAATCCGCACCGCCGCGGAAATTCTTTGCATGGCCGAAAGCCGCTTCCCCTTGGCAACGCTTGCACATCGATTTTGCTGGTCCCTTCTGGAATGCTCGATGGTTGGTTGTGGTAGATTCCT
This sequence comes from Schistocerca cancellata, assembly GCF_023864275.1. Classification (NCBI taxonomy): domain Eukaryota; kingdom Metazoa; phylum Arthropoda; class Insecta; order Orthoptera; family Acrididae; genus Schistocerca; species Schistocerca cancellata. Next base: position 158,352,710 of record NC_064637.1, read on the forward strand.
TCAGAATTTTCCTTTTGTTGTCCGGATGTCTTCCACGACGTCTTCTGCCACCATCCAAGCGTTATCCGCTATCTTTTGCATTGAAGGTCTTCCACAGACTATTGTTTCCGACAATGGCCCACAATTCATGTCCGCAGAATTTCAGTCATTCTGCAAGGCCAATGGTATTCAACATCTGACATCCGCGCCGTTTTCGCCTCAGTCAAACGGTGCCGCTGAAAGATTGGTCCGGACTTTCAAGTCACAGATGTTGAAGTTAAAAGAGTCGCATTCACGGGAGGACGCGTTGTTGCTCTTTCTGTCCTCGTATCGCTCTCAGCCCCGTGATGGTCGCTCGCCTGCGGAGTTGCTCCATGGTCGTCCTCATCGAACCTTGATGTCTTTGCTGCATCCGCCGCCTCAGGTTCCTGTGCAGCGGCAGACTCCTGCTTTTGCTCCCGGCGACGTTGTATTCTATCGCAACTATCGCGGTTCACGGCGTTGGCTCGCAGGGCGCATTCTTCGCTGCCTCGGCCGCGCGATGTATCTGGTTTTGGGGGCCTCTGGTGAGGTGCGTCGGCATCTCAATCAGCTGCGCCTCTGTCGTCGCACGGGTTCTGCCGCTCCCCGTCTGCTTTCAGCGACGGAGCCGTCCGGTCAGCGCCCTGGGGACCCATCTACTGGCTCGCCTCATCCCCAGGTGTTACCGACGCTGCCTTCCATTTTGCCCCATGGCGACGCGCCGCCGCCGCCGCCGCGCCGCCGCCGCCTGTTCTCCCACCGGCGCCGCCCGCAGTGGACGCTTCGCTGCAGCCGCCAAGCGCCTCCCTGGGTCACGCGCCGCCGAACGCTTCCAGTGACCAGCTGTCATCCGCCATGGAACTCTTGCCCGCTCCGGACCACATGGCGTCATCGCGCGTCGGATACCCCGACGCAATGGAGGTCGACCCTTCGGCCCCTCCTGTCTCATTACGGGCGCATACACCGCATGTTGACGTGCAACCTGGAGTAGGTTTCCAGGCGTTTCCTAGCTCCCCTCGGACCGAATGGCCGGGTGCGGGTGGCACAGCCTCGCCTGTTGTTAGGCTCCCCACCTCATCGCCTACGTCAACATGGGGCCCTCCCCACGGCGGGCGGAAGCCTTATAACACGACCGTTCGCCGATTTGCGGGGGAGGAATGTGGTGTCACCGCCAGACACCACACTTGCTAGGTGGTAGCTTTAAATCGGCCGCGGTCCATTAGTACAAGTCGGACCCGCGTATCGTCACTGTCAGTAATTGCAGACCGAGCGCCACCACACGGCAGGTCTAGAGAGACGTACTAGCACTCGCCCCAGTTGTACGACGACTTTGCTAGCGACTACACTGACGAAGCCTTTCTCTCATTTGCCGAGAGACAGAATAGCCTTCAGCTAAGTCCAGGGCTACGACCTAGCAAGGCGCCATTAACCATTTCTAGAGAGAGTCTCACTTGTATCATCAAGAATGCTGTATACAAATGATGGATTAAAGTTAAGTATTCCAGGAGCTACGTACTTTTCTTTATAGCATTCATTACGTATCCTGTTTCAGACCTAAAGCAAGCCTGCGTGAGTTGACGCGTGCATTTCGGCCTCCTCTCTAAATTAGTCCGTTGTGTTGGCTAATCTGCCGACACAACAAAAAACACATAATATTTCAAAAATGCACCAAATCCACTGTTTTGGAGATATGGCAATGAAATTTCGTACCACGATTTACATGAAAGTAAAACAGTTACATCTAAAATCATTTGATTACATATTTTCAACTTTTTTTGAATGAAATTTGAAGTTTTATTTTCAAAAAATAATGTATGTTCCTTTCTCTCAGAAACAATTCTAGAAATTTCACTGTTTCATCTCTTTATATGTTCTCTCATGAGGTTTTTAGAATAGGTGAATTAGGAGAATTTTCATAATTTTTAATTATAATTCCACAAGTTCAATTTCAAATTCATGCAAAATTCCAAGCACTTTGCTCCATATCTCAGCTTGCAATCAGAATATAAAAATTTGCTCTTCATACAACGTTTATTAGGTTTATAGAAATATGTGTACAAAATTTCATAATTCTAGCGTTCATAGAAGCTGAGGAAAAGGTACATAAACTTTAAAAAACAAATTTTTCAAGAAACGCGATTTAAAGTTGAACCTAACCACTTCTTCAGAAGGCACCACATTTGTACTCTGGGTGTCTTTCCCTTCAAGGCTTCTCTTCTGGTTTCTTGTTGTCTGTCTTCTTTCCTTTACTAGGTCTTCAACTGACTTTTCAGCTGCAGAGACGCGCTTTAAATCTATTTTTCTCAGGATGTTTTGAGTAAAATTTCCTGTCTTGAAGCCCATTCTTTCTAATACCTTCATCCTCCCGACATTCCCATCATTAAATACAATAACTGCATCATAAGCTGCAAATCTGACAACTGTAGCAGATGCAAATGTGTTTTCAGGGCATCGTTTCCATATGAGTGAATTTACTCATTTGGATTTAGGGTTTTTGCCATGAACACACTTTTTGAGAAGTGCAGGATCCGCCAAAGATGATCTATAAAACCAAAGAGTATGCATCACGGACTTCTAGATGTACCCCGCACACGTCTGGTTGAAAGTAATACACACCATCGTTGTTCACTGAGCTGGTATTGAAGTGCTGCTCCAAAACGTGGGCGTGGCAGGGAGGCCGCGTCACACTTTTAATTAATTTTCAGGCACTTCGAATGCGATTTCAGCATTGAAACTTTGCGAACTTATTGTGCATGAGGTGTACTAACAAATAGAAAAATAAATCGAAAATTGACATTTTTGCTCAATTTCATCAACGTCCCCCTTAAGTCAACATTTTTCTGACTGGTTTGATGCGGCCTGTCACAAATTGCTTCCTCTGCTACCCTCGTCATCTGAATATCAGTTGCAACCTACGTCATCAGTTATTTCCGGATCTGTTCTAATCCGTCACCCTCTACCAGTCCGTCTACCACGGAAGATATTCACTGATGTCCTACCATCCTGTCCCTTCTTCTTGACAATATTTTCCACATATTCCTTTCCTTGTCGATTGTACGGAGAACCTGCTCATTTCTCTCACCTTACCAGTCCACCTAATTTTCACATTCGTGTGTAGCACCACATCTCAAATGCTTCGATTCTCTTGTGCTCCCGTTTTCCCAGAGTACATGTTTCACTACCATACAATGCTGTGCTTCAAGCGTACATTCTCAGAAATGTTTTCACGAAATTTTAAGACTCGTGTTTGATACTAGTAGACTTCTCTTGGCCAGGAATGCACTTTTTGGGAGTGGTGGCCTGTTTTTTATGTCCTCCTTGCTCCGTCCGTCATGAGTTATTTTGCTGCCTAGGTAGCAAAATTCCTTCATCTAAGCTTCTCGTTGTTCTCATTTCTGCTACTGCTCAGTACTTTCGCCTTTCTTCGATTTATTCTCAGTCAATATTCTGTACTCCTTAGACCATTTCATTCAGCGGGCCCTGTAATTCTTCTTCACTTTCACTGAGGACAGTAATGTCGTTATCGAATCTTATCATTGCTATCTATTCACCTTAATTTTTAATTCCACTGTCCAACCTACCTAGTATTTCCACCTTTGTTTCTTCGATATATAGATTGAACACTAGCGGTTAAAGACTACGTCCCCGTCTTACACGTTTTCAATCCGAGAAGCTCCGTCTCGGTTCTTGTACAAATTGTACATTACCTATCTTTCCATACAGCTTACCCCTATTTTGTCTCAGAGCGCCGAACATCGTGCACCAACGATCAGTAGAAGCAGAAAACACTAGTACAAAATGGACACGTTAAGAGTTACGAGTACTTGTTTAGAAGAAGCGATGTGTTTTCACAGTAGCGAAAATGAACGAGCGCTTCTGAGGTGTGTATTTTGAACCCCACAATTATTAGATTCTTCTGCTTCGAATGACCGTTGCTGGCAAGTCCCTGAATGCTCATCAATCCTCCTGGGGCACCTTGTATTAGGGTAACATGGGTATAGTAAGCAAAGAACGCAATGTGGTTAAAAAAAAAAATAAACTATTTTTACTACAATGATTACAATTAACTTTACAGTTTAAATTTGTCCTTAGTGCAACGCATACACTCTAACATTTAATTCTGGTGAGTATGTGTACGATTCTCTCTCTCTCTCTCTCTCTCTCTCTCTCTCTCTCTCTCTCTCTCTCTCTGACACACACATTTACGATCGTATAGATTTGACGAAGTCCCAGACGTCGTCGGCCAGCACTTTGGGCTCCTCGAAGGCCGCAAAGTGTCCTCCCCTGTAGACGTTGTAGCGCACCAGGCCCGGGTGTGCGTCGCGGGCCATGGACTCAGGGGTGAACACCAGGTCGTTCTCGAACTGCGCCACGGCGGTCGGCGGGTACTTCTCGATGCTGCAACACAACATAGACATGGTGTAGATTTCCTCAGCCCCGGACACAAGCTGCGTCGTTTACGGAGGTTATCGGTTATAAGTGAGTCAACTTCAACGTAGATAAATAACGTATCTTATTGCATGGGGAGGTAAATGAAAATCATGTTCGTAAACATGAAATACTTTCAGAAATTATACATCTATTTATTTAAAAGTTAATTTTCATTACTTCCGCATTATATACCGGGTGATCAAAAGTATAAATTTGAAAACTGAATAAATCACGGAACAATGTAGATAGAGAGGTACACATTGACACACATGCTTGGAATGACATGGGGTTTTATTAGAACGAAAAAAAAACATAAAAGTTCAAAAAATGTCCGACAGATGGCGTTTCGTCTGATCAGAATAGCAATAATTAGCATAACAAAGTAAGACAAAGCAAAGGTGATGTTCTTTACAGGAAATTGTCAATATGTCCACCATCATTCCTCACCAATAGCTGTAGTCGAGGAATAATGTTGTGAACAGCGCCGTAAAGCATGTTCGGAGTTATGGTGAGGCATTGGCGTCGGATGTTGTCTTTCAGCATCCCTAGAGACGTCGGTCGATCACGATACACTTGCGACTTCAGGTAACCCCAAAGCCAATAATCGCACGGACTGAGGTCTGGGGACCTTGGAGGCCAAGCACGACGAAAGTGGCGGCTGAGCACACGATCATCACCAAACGACGCGCGCAAGAGATCTTTCACGCGTGTAGCAATTTTTTTTTTTTTTTTTGGTTCTAATAAAACCCCGTGTCATTCCAAGCATGTGTGTCAATTTTTACCGCTCTATCTACATTACTCCGTGGTTTATTAAGTTTTCAAATTTATACTGACTTCTTGATCACCCGGTATATCAATTTACGGTTGATCTTAAGAGTTTAATAACTTGAGTTTTAATTGTTTGGTGGCTCTTCAATAGCTTGTGTCATATTTCGGCATTATTTTCCCGTAAATTGTATTTGTCGTCGTCAGTTATTTTTCTTCCGATCCCATCTCATACAGAGCTGAGTTGTTCCGGTCGACACGAACGTTAGGTACGCTATATTTCCACTGCCTGCCTCTCGGATGACCGAATCCCAGCTGCAGCGCCAACGGTCCAGCTGCTACAAACGAACCAACTGGGCAAGAACTGCGGCTGACGATGACGAGTTGCAAACCCGTCGGAACGTTGCGACGACACTATGCCGTGACCCGGCTGATAATTCGAGATAATTACATCAAAACATTAATCTGTTCTCTCAGTCACGTACTATATTCCAGACTACCATAGTAGCCACTTTTTACATTACGTTGAACGCGTTCCACATTAAGACTTGTCATTTGCATAGAGAAATATTTTTGCATCTTGAGTCTCGTTTAGTGCCAGATTATTGGCATATATCAATAAAATGGATGGAGCCAGAATAGAATCCCTGGTCACCTCTCATTTTGTCGCCTCCAGTCAAACCTCTTCCCTGTTTGTTCACACTGAACACTTACGTCTGAAGTGAACCACTGCCGAAATTTATCCTAATGCCACGACGTCTCAGTTTACGCAAAAGTATTTGATGATCCGCACATATAAATGCTTTTGTTAAATTACGGAAAATACCTACAGTTGTCAGCCTACCGTCTAGTCCTGACAGTACCTGATACAAAAGGGTAACCATTTTTCCTGCTGGTACTCTTCTACTGAAGCTAAATTCCGTACCTGACAGCCAATTATCTGTTCCGAAATGCGGCACTTATTTCTGAAAGACTGCTTTTTCAAAACTTTCTACCACACTGATAGCAAAGAAATGGGCCCGTAGTCGTCTGTTTTATCTGTCTTTCACAATTTGCAAAGTTTTGTAAATAATAGATTTCAGCTGTCAGTCGTCCTTTTTAAATGTTATTGGCAGATCTAGATTTCAGCTAGAAACTAGCCATTCTCAATGCACTATCATTTTTGATCAATGCATGTAATGCCTGCTGGTCGGGCTTCATCCACAGTTCATTCAATTTTGTGAAGTGGTTTCACTAACGAGTTTTCCAGTCTGTCAGGAAACCGGCTACACATTCCAAATGTGACTGAGCACGGGGCTAATTTGGAGTGCACTGACATCAAGAGCTATACACCAACTGCACACTGCTCTGAGAAACTTGCGGACGAGGTAGACAAAGTAATGCGACACATTAACGAGGCTGCAGTAATTGATGTCAGTCCGGCAGCGTGTTGCCAGAGGTCTCCCAGTGGTCCACAGGAAGATGGACATGAGGTGAATGTGACCATAGCGCCAAATGGGGCTACACTAGAAGAAAAAAAAATGAAATCAAATGATCGTCTGGCGTTGTTGGACGGGAGGTTCCGTCCGGAGAAGTTCTGCCACCGGGTTGCAAGTCTTGTTTCAGTCGACGCCACTCTGGGCGACTTGCGCGTCCGTCATGATGAGATCTTGACGATGACGATGATGACGACGACGATGATGATGATGATGATAGCACAACAGCCAGTCCGCCAATGCAGAAAATCTCCAACCCGGCCCGGAATCGAACCCGGTCCCGCTGCATGACAGGCAACCGCGTAACCACTCAGCTAAGCAGGGCAGTTGAAGGAACTGGAAAAGACTGTGTGTCAGTCAGCTAGCGGTTGAGGTACCCTGTGGTGGTGGTGGTGGTGGTCTTCATTACAACATGACCCAGAGACAACATTTGGATGAGGTCACATGTGGAAGAATCACTGGCAAACTTGAAGAATGACGAGTGCAGCCTAGGAGTTTGGTGCTGCTCACAGCATTGCTTCACGTGTGTGGGGAGCGTTCCGAACCAAGGGCACTGCTGTTCGGAGAGATGCAACAGGGGAGAAGTAACGTTACACACCTCCACCTAATGGGTCACAATAGCTCGCTAAATTCAGTCGCGCCCAATTGGACATACGCTATGTGATCAAAAGTATCCGGCCACCCCCAAAAACATACGTTTTTCATATTAGGTGCATTGTGCTGCCACCTGCTGCCAGGTACTCCATTTCAGTGACTCAGTAGTCATTAGACATTATGAGAAAGCATAATGGGGCTTTCCGCGGAACTCGCGGACTTCGAACGTGGTCAGGTGATTGGGTGTCACTTGTGTTATACGTTTGTACGCGAGATTTCCACATTCCTAAAATCCCTAGGTCCTGTGGTCCCTATGTGATAGTGTAGTGGAAACGTGAAGAGACACGTACAACACAAAAGCGTACAGGCCGACCTCATCTGTGGACTGACAGAGACCGACAACACTTGAAGAGGTTCGTAATGTGTAATGGGCAGACATCTATCCAGACCATCACACAGGAATTCCAAACTGCATCAGGATCCACTGCAAGTACTATGACAGTTAGGCGGAAAGTGAGAAAACTTGGATTTCATGGTCGAGCGGGTGCTCACAAGCCACGCATCGCGCCGGTAAATGCCAAACGACGCCTCGCTTGGTGTAAGGAGCGTAAACATTGGACGATTGAACAGTGGAGAAATGTGTGGAGTGACGAATCGCAATGTCAGGGTGTGGGTATGGTGAATGCCCGGTAAACGTCATCTGCCAGCGTGTGTAGCGCCAACAGTAAAATTCGGAGGCGGTGGTGTTATGGTGCGGTCATGTTTTTCATGGAGGGGACTTGGACCCCTTGTTGTTTTGCGTGGCACTATCACAGCACAGGCGTACATTGATGTTTTAAGCACCTTCTTGCTTCCCACTGTTGAAGAGCAATTCGGGGATGGCGACAGGCATCTTTCAACACGATCGGGCACCTGTTCATAATGCACGGCCTGTGGCTGAGTGGTTACACGAAAATAACATCCCTGTAACGGCCTGCTCAGAGTCCTCACCTGAATTCTATAGAACACCTTTGGGATGCTTTGGAAGGCCGACTTCGTGCCAGGCCTCACCGACCGACATCGATACCTCTCCTCAGTGCAGCACTCCGTGAAGAATGGGCTGCCATTCCCCGAGATACCTTCCAGCACCTATTTGGACGTACGCCTGCGAGAGTGGAAGCAGTCATCAAGGCTGAGGGTGAGCCAACGCCATACTGAATTCCAGCGTTAGCGATGGAGGCCGCCACGAACTTGTAAGTCATTTTCAGCCAAGTGTCCAGATACTTTTGATCACATAGTGTATACACACAAGAGGCATGTTGCTCACCCCTGTTTGTTCTCTGTTTTTCGCCTGTTTGTTCTCTGACGCCTATGGATCCATGTATGCATAACATGCTGTCTGTACTTTAAGGTTACAATATATTGTTAATTCAAAGTATCTTATGTTTCCTTTCAAAAATGCTTCTGCCTTCAAGTGAAATTTATTTAAAGACAATGATAATATTGCTGTCGATTGCAAATCTGGCTTCGACTGTTTCGGTGGCGCTGAGTCAGCCTTTACGTGTGCTAAAAAATATTTCAGTGTTTGCGAGTTTCGCTCGCAAAGGAAAATAATTCTACGTACTTTTATGAATTTCCAAAGTCAGTTTTCAATATTAAAGTTAGTTAATATTTTTGGTTACGAAACTTATTCAGAGGTTTAACTCCGCATGGCTTAGCTGAGGCTTCACTTGTGGTTTCAAATATTTTTATTTAATTCAAAGGATTAAAAGTTAACTCAATTCTTAAAGAGATAAAGGTAAAGAAATTCTTTCCAATTATTTCAATAACACGCAGGTGTTTATACCATTATTTCTTTCTGTGCAGCATTAGATTAATTTGCTGGGCAAAGAAATCATTTCATGCTCTATATTATCGGTGGGTTAGTTGCAGGTTACGTTCGGTTGTCATTCATTGGAAGAGAACGTAACATTTCCATTAATAATAAATAACTTTTTGCCTGTGTATTGAGATTAAGTCACGCTACGTATATGTAAGATGCATTTACTCTCGCTCAAGATACACGTGGCGTTCCAAAAACGATATTTAGAATTCAAACTGCTACGTTATGTCGGCATCGTTGTAGGTTGCAACTGGCGCCTGCGCGCATATTTCAAACCACACGTAGCAGTCGCCACTGACTTACACGAAATAACTGCATTAATTCTACACCACAGCAGTTACGCGGAAACTAGGTAATGGTAGACATCATATGGTAAGAGTTTGTATCACGGTATAAGGGTATATGTGTGTGTATGTGGCCACTTATCACGGTATAATTATATATTTTTATTTTTAAAATTATATATTTCATTATTTTGGTTGGGGTGGCTTTAAATATCGTGGGCTAGCATAAGACTTTCAATTAACACATACCGCTATAACACTCGTACGGACATCGGCAGCCCGGAAGTGTGCACGATATAGTATTTTTTAAACACAACGCGCGACTCACCGCCTTTTAATAAATACACTCCTGGAAATTGAAATAAGAACACCGTGAATTCATTGTCCCAGGAAGGGGAAACTTTATTGACACATTCCTGGGGTCAGATACATCACATGATCACACTGACAGAACCACAGGCACATAGACACAGGCAACAGAGCATGCACAATGTCGGCACTAGTACAGTGTATATCCACCTTTCGCAGCAATGCGGGCTGCTATTCTCCCATGGAGACGATCGTAGAGATGCTGGATGTACTCCTGTGGAATGGCTTGCCATGCCATTTCCACCTGGCGCCTCAGTTGGACCAGCGTTCGTGCTGGACGTGCAGACCGCGTGAGACGACGCTTCATCCAGTCCCAAACATGCTCAATGGGGGACAGATCCGGAGATCTTGCTGGCCAGGGTAGTTGACTTACACCTTCTAGAGCACGTTGGGTGGCACGTGATATATGCGGACGTGCTTTGTCCTGTTGGAACAGCAAGTTCCCTTGCCGGTCTAGGAATGGTAGAACGATGGGTTCGATGACGGTTTGGATGTACCGTGCACTATTCAGTGTCCCCTCGACGATCACCAGTGGTGTACGGCCAGTGTAGGAGATCGCTCCCCACACCATGATGCCGGGTGTTGGTCCTGTGTGCCTCGGTCGTATGCAGTCCTGATTGTGGCGCTCACCTGCACGGCGCCAAACACGCATACGACCATCATTGGCACCAAGGCAGAAGCGACTCTCATCGCTGAAGACGACACGTCTCCATTCGTCCCTCCATTCACGCCTGTCGCGACACCACTGGAGGCGGGCTGCACGATGTTGGGGCGTGAGCGGAAGACGGCCTAACGGTGTGCGGGACCGTAGCCCAGCTTCATGGAGACGGTTGCGAATGGTCCTCGCCGATACCCCAGGAGCAACAGTGTCCCTAATTTGCTGGGAAGTGGCGGTGCGGTCCCCTACGGCACTGCGTAGGACCCTACGGTCTTGGCGTGCATCCGTGCGTCGCTGCGGTCCGGTCCCAGGTCGACGGGCACGTGCACCTTCCGCCGACCACTGGCGACAACATCGATGTACTGTGGAGACCTCACGCCCCACGTGTTGAGCAATTCGGCGGTACGTCCACCCGGCCTCCCGCATGCCCACTATACGCCCTCGCTCAAAGTCCGTCAACTGCACATACGGTTCACGTCCACGCTGTCGCGGCATGCTACCAGTGTTAAAGACTGCGATGGAGCTCCGTATGCCACGGCAAACTGGCTGACACTGACGGCGGCGGTGCACAAATGCTGCGCAGCTAGCGCCATTCGACGGCCAACACCGCGGTTCCTGGTGTGTCCGCTGTGCCGTGCGTGTGATCATTGCTTGTACAGGCCTCTCGCAGTGTCCGGAGCAAGTATGGTGGGTCTGACACACCGGTGTCAATGTGTTCTTTTTTGCATTTCCAGGAGTGTAGTTTGCGTGATCGCTGCTATTTAGAAAAGAAAATATGCGTATTCTTACGTAAACTTTAATTATTAACATGGGTATCAGGGGTTACTGGTTATTTGTGTGCCAAATGTCACAAAGATTGAGATATTGCGGAATGCAATGATTTTCATTGTTTCTTGTTCATTATTTGTAAGGCAAAACTGGAGAAAATCTCATCTGCCGTTAGGCGGCCAAAATGAAACGTACTGAAAAGAGAAATTATTAGTTCATCTACTCCTAAATATTCCACATGCATACCATTTTTATTTAAATTCGTTTTTCTGGAACACACACAGACCATGTCCTCACACCTCAGGAACCATCGACATAGTGCTCGAACGTGGCCGTTCATCTGGTCATCCCGCGCTTCCGCAGAAGTGGGGGAGGACCTTGCCACCGTATTGGTCAGCCACATTCCAGGCCCTCTGGTGCTCTGGTATACTTCCTCTCTTTGGTTCGGCCAAAGGTGACCAGAGGACTGTCCAAAAGATGATTATAGAATCTGCCTTCACTATCTGTGATCAGCAGACGACCAGCCATTCATTCAATTCACAATTACTGGATTCAGGGATCTATTTTAAGGAAGTGCACATCTGGATGATTAAACATACAAATTGGCCTTCTTTCCTATATTGGTATCCGGCTTTCTTGCTGGGATGTCTAAGCTTTGGATAAAACATATACCACAGGAAGGAAATGTGGCCTTGCCAGGGTGGAGTGAGTCCATCAGAACCTTGCACCAGCTACTAGTCATATGCATTATCCATTCCTTTGCATTAAAAAGTAAGGACGAGAATAAATTATAGCCTAACTGATGGGCACTAGGGCTCATATGTCAAGCATAGTTGCAGTGGGTATGATAATCATGAAAATATTTCTGATGATAATTGCACTCGCTTGGCAAGCCACTCATCTAGTAGGCCTGTCTATTAGATGCCACAGAATGGGGTATGAACCTCCCACCTCAACGTCATAAACTATACCTGCAGACACTGTTACTAAAAGAGATGGAGCGTAGTAAGTCCACTGTCAGATACCGTGTTCTTATAGCTGTGCTCGTAAACAGTTCATAGAAGGGAAATCCCAGTCGAGAGACCGAATGTTTACGTGCGCAACCCAGACAAATGATTTTCTACAGTAGGGTAGGTTTCTGTACCCATAGATAACATCAGTACTCACACTCTCTTGCGGCCGACTTTCGCTGCTTTGCTGAAAGCTTCAGAGTAGAGCCGGACGGAGGTGGTGATGGAGCCGGTGACCCAGTAGATCATGACGTTATCCAGGAGGTCCGCCAGTTCGTACTTTTTGGTTAGACCTCCGTCGGGCAGAGTCTTCCAGGACGGATCGGTCCAGGTAGAGAACTTCTCCAGGATGTAGGCGGCCAAGCCGACAGGTGTAGTCTGCAGTGCAATCCCTGGAGAAACCACGATTATTGAGTGCATACAGCAAAACACACATAAAAATGTATAAAAAGAATTAACTGCAATTGAGGAAGACGAAACAAGAATATGCTATTGAGTTTGAAGAGACGGAGCGAAGGGTAGAAAAGGTGAGCAACGGAAAGTCAAGACAGAGCACATCAAGAGACTGCGAAAAGAAAAGAGAAATTAAATAATAAGTACACTGCTTGACAAAGGATGTGAGTCACCAGGAAGATGTGGTCGGACGCCAATGATCGAGGGGCGTCCAGTAGGAAACGCAACACATTTTTTTCTCGGACAATTTCGGTCGAAAAAATGCGGAGCTCCTATAGTTTCATAAAGTTCAAATGGCTCTGAACACTGTCATCAGTCCCCTAGACTTAGAACTACTTAAACCTAACTAACCTAAGGACATCACACACACATCCACGTCCGAGGCAGGATTCGAACCTATGACGGTAGCAGCAGCTCGGTTCCGGACTGAAGCGCTTAGAACCGCTCGGCCACAACGGCTGGCAGTTTCATAAAGTCCCAGTTGGTGATGGCTCTATACGTAACCACCAAAATGGGCTGCGTAAATGGGTTGCCTTCGGTGGAAAGCGTGAGCATCGCAGGTATTCACAGGAGCTTGCAGAATGAAATGATAATTAAATGGACACCCTAGCTGCAAACAGGCGTTGATGTACTTCATTGGGGACATGTTGAAAATGTGTGCCCCGACCGGGACTCGAACCCGGGACCTCCTGCTTACATGGCAGACGCTCTATCCATCTGAGCCACCGAGAACACAAAGGACTGTGCGTCTGCAGTGACTTATCCCTTGCACGCTCCCGTGAGATCCACATTCCCAACATGTCCACACCACTACATTCGTAGTGCGCCTAATACACTCCTGGAAATGGAAAAAAGAACACATTGACACCGGTGTGTCAGACCCACCATACTTGCTCCGGACACTGCGAGAGGCCTGTACAAGCAATGATCACACGCACGGCACAGCGGACACACCAGGAACCGCGGTGTTGGCCGTCGAATGGCGCTAGCTGCGCAGCATTTGTGCACCGCCGCCGTCAGTGTCAGCCAGTTTGCCGTGGCATACGGAGCTCCATCGCAGTCTTTAACACTGGTAGCATGCCGCGACAGCGTGGACGTGAACCGTATGTGCAGTTGACGGACTTTGAGCGAGGGCGTATAGTGGGCATGCGGGAGGCCGGGTGGACGTACCGCCAAATTGCTCAACACGTGGGGCGTGAGGTCTCCACAGTACATCGATGTTGTCGCCAGTGGTCGGCGGAAGGTGCACGTGCCCGTCGACCTGGGACCGGACCGCAGCGACGCACGGATGCACGCCAAGACCGTAGGATCCTACGCAGTGCCGTAGGGGACCGCACCGCCACTTCCCAGCAAATTAGGGACACTGTTGCTCCTGGGGTATCGGCGAGGACCATTCGCAACCGTCTCCATGAAGCTGGGCTACGGTCCCGCACACCGTTAGGCCGTCTTCCGCTCACGCCCCAACATCGTGCAGCCCGCCTCCAGTGGTGTCGCGACAGGCGTGAATGGAGGGACGAATGGAGACGTGTCGTCTTCAGCGATGAGAGTCGCTTCTGCCTTGGTGCCAATGATGGTCGTATGCGTGTTTGGCGCCGTGCAGGTGAGCGCCACAATCAGGACTGCATACGACCGAGGCACACAGGACCAACACCCGGCATCATGGTGTGGGGAGCGATCTCCTACACTGGCCGTACACCACTGGTGATCGTCGAGGGGACACTGAATAGTGCACGGTACATCCAAACCGTCATCGAACCCATCGTTCTACCATTCCTAGACCGGCAAGGGAACTTGCTGTTCCAACAGGGCAATGCACGTCCGCATGTATCCCGTGCCACCCAACGTACTCTAGAAGGTGTAAGTCAACTACCCTGGCCAGCAAGATCTCCGGATCTGTCCCCCATCGAGCATGTTTGGGACTGGATGAAGCGTCGTCTCACGCGGTCTGCACGTCCAGCACGAACGCTGGTCCAACTGAGGCGCCAGGTGGAAATGGCATGGCAAGCCGTTCCACAGGACTACATCCAGCATCTCTACGATCGTCTCCATGGGAGAATAGCAGCCTGCATTGCTGCGAAAGGTGGATATACACTGTACTAGTGCCGACATTGTGCATGCTCTGTTGCCTGTGTCTATGTGCCTGTGGTTCTGTCAGTGTGATCATGTGATGTATCTGACCCCAGGAATGTGTCAATAAAGTTTCCCCTTCCTGGGACAATGAATTCACGGTGTTCTTATTTCAATTTCCAGGAGTGTAGATGTACCGGTCGGGGCACACATTTTCAACATGTCCCCAATGAAGTACATCAACGCCTGTTTGCAGCTAGGGTGTCCATTTAATTATCATTTCATTTCTAGCAAAGCTGCATGGTCATCCACGGTAACTGTTCTTTCGGGAACAGATACTACCGTCATATATAGCTTGCAGAATGTCTAAGGTGGTCTGACAGTGAACAAAAGCACGGTGAGTCGTTGGGCGAGGCGTCTGTCATCACCGCAATCAGGTCCCGCAGAGCTGTCCGACCTTCAGCGTGCCGGCCGGTCCAGCACAGCTGTGACTCCTGCAATGTTAGAACATCTGGAGACGTTCATTCCAGGTGATCCACGGATCGTAATCAAACACCTCGCTGCACAACTGGACATTGCTGTCGGCCTCACACAAGTCTGCACACCCGAGAGGAGCTCACAAATCTTGGTTGGACTGTTCTCCCTCATCCACCCTCCAGTCCGGATCTCGGACCTTCCTACTTCCATCAGTCTGGCGCAGTGAACGATGCACTCCGCGGGAAGAAATATGTGGATGATTCGGAGGTCATTCATGTAGTAAGTGGCTCTGAGGTTGACCAGTAGAACGGTACCATCTGGACATACACACCGTGCCAGCAAGGTGGCGTAAGGTCATCGCACTGAATAGAGGTTATGTTGGAAAACAGGGTTTTGTAGCCAAAAGAGTGAGAAATAATGTAGTGAAGCGGTATCGTGTATAAAACAAACCTGTTTTCAGAAAAAAATGTGTTGCATTACTTACTGGACGCCCCTCATACGATGTAAGTTATATGGAACAGAATGATACGAGGGTAGGAAACCCCAGCAGTGCCGAACATAGTTGTTGTTGTTGTTGTTGTTGTGTCTTCAGTCCTGAGACTGGTTTGATGCAGCTCTCCATGCTACTCTATGCTGTGCAAGCTTCTTCATCTCCAAGTACCTACTGCAACCTACATCCTTCTGAATCTGCTTAGTGTATTCATCTCTTGGTCTCCACCTACGATTTTTACCCTCCACGCTGCCCTCCAATACTAAATTCGTGATCCCTTGATGCCTCAGAACATGTCCTACCAACCGATCCCTTCTTCTGGTCAAGTTGTGCCACAAATTTCTCTTCTCCCCAATCCTATTCAATACTTCCTCATTAGTTGCGTGATCTACCCATCTAATCTTCAGCATTCTTCTGTAGCACCACATTTCGAAAGCTTCTATTCTCTTCTTGTCCAAACTATTTATCGTCCATGTTTCACTTCCCTGCATGGCTACACTCCATACAAAAATTCGGAGTAGGTATTAAAATCCATGGAGAAGAAATAAAGCCTTTGAGGTTCGCTGATGACATTGTAATTCTGTCAGAGACAGCAAAGGACTTGGAAGAGCAGTTGAACGGAATGGACAGTGTCTTGAAGGAAGGATATAAGATGAACATCAACAAAAGCAAAATGAGAATAATGGAATGTAGTCGAATTAAGTCGGGTGATGTTGAGGGTATTAGATTAGGAAATGAGACACTTAAAGTAGTAAATGACTTTGCTATTTGTGGAGAAAAATAACTGGTGATGGTCGAAGTAGAGAGGATATCAAACGTAGACTGGCAATGGCAAGGAAAGCGTTTCTGAAGAAGAGAAATTTGTTAACATCGAGTATAGATTTAAGTGTCAGCAAGTCCTTTCCGAACATAGTACAGCAACGAATTTGAATGGCATTAATATAATGATAATTCAAATTTTATGTGTAGTAATTATTTATTATAAATTTTTTAGCAGAAATAGTGTTAAACAGTTGAGATGAGGAAGCAAACGGAAACTATGAAGGCACTCAAAATTTTGAGCATCTAAAAGTAGCGCCAGTGCGTTCTAGTAGGTAACAATTTCATAACTGCCGCATTTCAGTAGTGTATCTCCGGAAGGAGCTAATATACTCACGCCTTTCAAAAAATTGAAGCCGCGTTTAGAAGCAACAACACGCTACTGTGAGTATTAAGAAACAGTTTAAAACTGGAGGAAGCCAAACATGATAAATCTGCTATCTACAAAGTTCGGTGCAAAAGCTGTAAAGTGAACTACATCACTCAAACTGCCAGCTCGTTCAAGCTGAGATACGAGGAACGCAGACAAGATTTTGAGCTAAATACACTACTGGCCATTAAAATTGCTACACCACGAAGATCGTGCTACAGACGCGAAATTTAACCGACAGGAAGATGATGCTGTGATATGCAAATGATTAGCTTTTCAGAGCATTCACACAAGGTTGGCGCAAGTGGCGACACCTACAACGTGCTGACACGAGGAAAATTTCCAACCGATTTCACATACACAAACAGCAGCTGACCGGCGTTGCCTGGTGAAACGCCAGTCACTACTCTCGATGAACTGTGGTGTCGTGTTGAATCTGCATGAGCAGCTGTACCTGTACACGCCATCCACGCTCTGTTTGACGCAATGCCAAGGCGTATCAAGGTCGTTATTATGGCAAGAGGTGGTTGTTCTGGGTACTGATTTCTCAGGATCTATGCACCCAAATTGTGTGAAAATGTAATCACATGCCAGTTCTAGTATAATACACTCCTGGAAATTGAAATAAGAACACCGTGAATTCATTGTCCCAGGAAGGGGAAACTTTATTGACACATTCCTGGGGTCAGATACATCACATGATCACACTGACAGAACCACAGGCACATAGACACAGGCAACAGAGCATGCACAATGTCGGCACTAGTACAGTGTATATCCACCTTTCGCAGCAATGCAGGCTGCTATTCTCCCATGGAGACGATCGTAGAGATGCTGGATGTAGTCCTGTGGATCGGCTTGCCATGCCATTTCCACCTGGCGCCTCAGTTGGACCAGCGTTCGTGCTGGACGTGCAGACCGCGTGAGACGACGCTTCACCCAGTCCCAAACATGCTCAATGGGGGACAGATCCGGTGATCTTGCTGGCCAGGGTAGTTGACTTACACCTTCTAGAGCACGTTGGGTGGCACGGGATACATGCGGACGTGCATTGTCTTGTTGGAACAGCAAGTTCCCTTGCCGGTCTAGGAATGGTAGAACGATGGGTTCGATGACGGTTTGGATGTACCGTGCACTATTCAGTGTCCCCTCGACGGTCACCAGTGGTGTACGGCCAGTGTAGGAGATCGCTCCCCGCACCATGATGCTGGGTGTTGGCCCTGTGTGCCTCGGTCGTATGCAGTCCTGATTGTGGCGCTCACCTGCACGGCGCCAAACACGCATACGACCATCATTGGCACCAAGGCAGAAGCGACTCTCATCGCTGAAGACGACACGTCTCCATTCGTCCCTCCATTCACGCCTGTCGCGACACCACTGGAGGCGGGCTGCACGATGTTGGGGCGTGAGCGGAAGACGGCCTAACGGTGTGCGGGACCGTAGCCCAGCTTCATGGAGACGGTTGCGAATGGTCCTCGCCGATACGCCAGGAGCAACAGTGTCCCTAATTTGCTGGGAAGTGGCGGTGCGGTCCCCTACGGCACTGCGTAGGATCCTACGGTCTTGGCGTGCATCCGTGCGTCGCTGCGGTCCGGTCCCAGGTCGACGGGCACGTGCACCTTCCGCCGACCACTGGCGACAACATCGATGTACTGTGGAGACCTCACGCCCCACGTGTTGAGCAATTCGGCGGTACGTCCAGCCGGCCTCCCGCATGCCCACTATACGCCCTCGCTCAAAGTCCGTCAACTGCACATACGGTTCACGTCCACGCTGTCGCGGCATGCTACCAGTGTTAAAGACTGCGATGGAGCTCCGTATGCCACGGCAAACTGGCTGACACTGACGGCGGCGGTGCACAAATGCTGCGCAGCTAGCGCCATTCGACGGCCAACACCGCGGTTCCTGGTGTGTCCGCTGTGCCGTGCGTGTGATCATTGCTTGTACAGCCCTCTCGCAGTGTCCGGAGCAAGTATGGTGGGTCTGACACACCGGTGTCAATGTGTTCTTTTTTCCATTTCCAGGAGTGTATATTTGTCCAATGAATACGCGTTTATCATCTGTATTTCTTCTTTGTGTAGCAATTTTAATAGCCAGTAGTGTAATTTCAAAAAGTCGGCCGCAGGCACGCACACCCATGAAAATCACTCTTCGTTGGTAACTGAAAAAGACTTTTTTCTACTCTGCTCATACAGGAAGGAAAATTGGAGCTACTGGGACAGTTTCAGACTACGGTACATAGTGGGTAATTTTTTCATTTGGAGATAGTGAGTAGAGGTGTGGGAGCTGGAAAATGGAGCGTCGAGTCCAGAAACGTGAACATTTCCGACATCTTCTTCTGTTTGTGTTCAGTTAAGGGGTGGCAGCAGCGGGGGGCAGCCAGAAACATTTGCGCCGTGTACGGAGATAACAGCATTGGACACGGCGAGGCACGAAGATGGTTTTCTCCTGTTAAGAGGATCGCTTTGGCATTAGTGACTCCCCACGTTCGGGAAGACCTTCAGGGTTCGATTAGGTTCGCTTAAAAGCATTAATCCACAACTATCCACGTAGCTGTACTCGAGAACTGGCAAATGTGATGAACTGTGATCATTCCACCATCGTGCGACACTTGCATGTGTGACGCTACAACGCAGTCCTTGCTATGGATTTTTTCGCTTAACACATTAAACTGTTTGTGTACGATGTATTGTCTAGTGCAAATATGTATTGTAAATACTATGTTTAAATTATGTAATATTTAACACTGGCAAGTCAGGGCATATGTAGTTAACGTTGAAGTCAGGGAGATTGTTTTGTCGCGCCTCTGGACGCGGGAGTGCGCCAGCGGGCAGTAGTAGCAGTGACGCCGTGCTCGGAGTAAGACGTACAGCCGAGTGCTGCTGGTCCTAGCTGTGTTACACCTAACGGCTAGTGTGTGGATCTAAGTACGACGGGAAAGTAATGGTCGGCATATCTGGAAGCATGGCCGGGCAAGTTATTACGGATTAATGGGCATAGTGCTGAAGAAACGAGGGCTTACGTGTGAAGCGCACTGTGGGCCCAAGTCGCAACCGTAAAAGCCCGCTGCCACACTGTGTCGCCGCCGAGGGCTTCCGTCGATCCACCGTCAACGAGGGAAGTAAGATCTACGTAATTTCCGTAGGATCAAATTGTACAAGGCTTGCAGGTGACTGTGCTTTTCTCTGAAGTTGAACAATTAATAACAAGCACTTGATAATCGAAGTGTTGGAGTTACATTCCACCCGACAATAACACCAAGTAGGTTTCTTCCGATCCTTACCTCATTGAACCGACTGTGTCACGCCATTATCAAGAGAAAATATGTTAATTATCAAATTATTTGCATAGACGGTGAAGAATAAATTTCAGACTGTTTTGGTTATCGTAGTTAATTGTTGCACTTAATAAGCTTACGCCAACCGTAGTAACTTAATAATAGACTGAAGTAATAAATTTGATTATTAAGATTTACGTATTTCGATGCTGAAGTTAGTTCAAGGATATTTTATGAAACTATAAAGCTTATTCCACCTGACAATCGCTCAATGAATGAATAATTATCATTCTAAACATACTTAATCAATTATTGGTAATATATTTCATTATCAATAGATTAAACTGTGCAAAGTATGTAATTTTAAAGACAGAATGACAGTCCATTATTCAAAATCTCGATAGATAATTATCTGTATTGTCAGCATTGCACTTACCTGACAAATTATGAACAAAATACTTATTGAAAGTTAACCATTAATGTTAAATTGTAGTTAGATTGTTATGACATTATTTAATATGACTACTGAGCCTGACACAGCACTTACATAAAAGTTCCCGTTCCGCCTGCTGCGCTACAAACAGATAACTTTATTTTTGACACAATTATTCACGTACTTAACAATACTGTCGCTCATCAGTTGAGCTGGCGACCGATTTTTTAATTGTTTTTGCAACTTAATCATTTCTTTCGGCAAAATTTCCACTGGCAAAATTTATTTTCAGATTATTTCCATTATTTCATTTACCGATCGTTATTGAATGAAATTACTCATTCAATAACGATCAAGTTATAACCTCTCCTGTTTCCCGCGGAATAAGCATTATTTACAAACTGTCTATTGGCTTCTGTCTCGGGTTCTTCGGCCGACGTTCATCTAATGATTTTTCTGACGTTTCGCCAGCACGAGTGGCTGGCATTGTCAAAGCTTCACCCTCCATTGCCGGTGGTGAACTGGAGGCGAGCTCGCGGCCGCAGACTATATGTCCCTGGCGCGCCAACGTCCGAGGGTTTCTCCGCGGTCATTTCCGCTGCGGTTCTCCTCTTGCTACCTGCGACGGTCGTTCGCTGCAGTATGGGAAGCCAGGATCCGTTTACCTTAAGGCTTTCCTCTTTCTTGTTGAAACTGTTCGCGTGTTTTTGGACCGTCGCAGGTAGCAAAAGGAGAACCGCACCGGAAATGACCGCGGAGAAGCCCTCGGACGTTGGCACGCCAGGTACATATAGTCTGCGGCCGCGAGCTCGCCTCCAGTTCACCACCGGCAATGGAGGGTGAAGCTTTGACAATGGCAGCCACTCGTGCTGGCGGAACGTCAGAAAAATCATTAGATGAACGTCGGCCGAAGAACCCGAGACAGAAGCCAATAGACAGTTTGTCAACAAGTGGCCACGAAAGCCTTAACAATTTTGAATCATTATTTACTTCGGATTCGGATGCCTTATCCCGACACGATTCAAAATTCATAATTCACGGTCATTGTTAACTTGTAATTTCGCAAATCCCGGGAAGCAGGGGGGTGTTATACATGAAGATCAGAAATCGGGTATCTCTGCCTGCTCGTCACCAATTGGCTCGTGAACAACAGCGACCATTCTCATGCTGTATCGTCACCCCGTGCTCTAGGGGTAGCGTCTTTGATTCATAATCAAAACATCTTCGGTCCCAGGTTCGATCCCCGCCACTGCCTAAATTTTGATAAATAATCAGCATTGGCGGCCGAAGACTTCCGGCATAAGAAGTCAGCCTCATTCTGCCAACGGCCTTGTCAAAGAGGGCACTCTCTTGTCCTAGGGGTGGGAAATTGCCCCTAAAGGCGGAAGAATCAGCAATGATCAACGACATGAGAATGCAGAAGGCAATGGAAACCACTCCATTAAAGACACGTAACGTGTATCCACAGGACATGTGGCCTGTAATTTAAGAAGTGTCATGATGATCTCTCCATTGGCAAAAGATTCCGGAATAGTCCCCCATTCGGATCTCCGGACGGGGACTGCCAAGGGGGAGGTTACCATGAGAAAAAGATTGAATAATCAACGAAAGGATAACGTTCTACGAGTCGGGGCGTGGAATGTCAGAAGCTTGAACGCGGTAGGGAAACTAGAAAATCTGAAAAGGGAAATGCAAAGGCTCAATCTAGATATAGTAGGGATCAGTCAAGTGAAGTGGAAGGGAGACAAGGATTTCTGGTCAGATGAGTATCGGGTAATACCAACAGCAGCAGAAAATGGTATAAAAGGTGTAGGATTCGTTATGAATAGGAAGGTAGGGCAGAGGGTGTGTTACTGTGAACAGTTCAGTGACCGGGTTGTTCTAATCAGGATCGACAGCAGACCAACACCGACAACGATAGTTCAGGTATACATGCCGACGTCGCAAGCTGAAGATGAACAGATAGAGAAAGTGTATGAGGATATTGAAAGGGTAATGCAGTATGTAAAGGGGGACGAAAATCTAATAGTCATGGGCGACTGGAATGCAGTTGTAGGGGAAGGAGTAGAAGAAAAGGTTACAGGAGAATATGGGCTTGGGACAAGGAATGAGAGAGGAGAAAGACTAATTGAGTTCTGTAACAAGTTTCAGCTAGTAATAGCGAATACCCTGTTCAAGAATTTCAAGAATCGCAAGAGGAGGAGGTATACTTGGAAAAGGCCGGGAGATACGGGAAGATTTCAATTAGATTACATCATGGTCAGGCAGAGATTCCGAAGTCAGATACTGGATTGTAAGGCGAACCCAGGAGCAGATATAGACTCAGACCACAATATAGTAGTGATGAAGAGTAGGCTGAAGTTCAAGACATTAATCAGGAAGAACCAATACGCAAAGAAGTGGGACTCGGAAGTACTAAGGAATTACGAGATACGTTTGAAGTTCTCTAACGCTATAGATACATCAATAAGGAATAGCGCAGTAGGCAGTACAGCTGAAGAGGAATGTACATCTCTAAAAAGGGCCATCACAGAAGTTGGGAAGGAAAACATAGATACAAAGAAGGTAGCTGCGAAGAAACCATGGGTAACAGAAGAAATACTTCAGTTGATTGATGAAAGGAGGAAGTACAAACATGTTCCGGGAAAATCAGGAATACAGAAATACAAGTCGCTGAGGAATGAAATAAGTAGGAAGTGCAGGGAAGCTAAGACGAAATGGCTGCAGGAATAATGTGAAGACATCGAAAAAGATATGATTGTCGGAAGGACAGACTCAGCATACAGGAAAGTCAAAACAACCTTTGGTGACATTAAAAGCAACGGTAGTAACATTAAGAGTGCAATGGGAATTCCACTGTTAAATGCAGAGGAGAGAGCAGATAGATGGAAAGAATACATTGAAAGCCTCTATGATGGTGAAGAATTGGCTGATGTGATAGAAGAAGAAACAGGAGTCGATTTAGAAGAGATAGGGGATCCAGAATTATAATCGGAATTTAAAACAGCTTTGGAGGACTTACGGTCAAATAAGGCAGAAGGGATAGATAACATTCCATCAGAATTTCTAAGATCATTGGGGGAAGTGGCAACAGAACGACTATTCACATTGGTGTGTAGAATATATGAGTCTGGCGATATACCATCTTTCGGAAAAGCATCATCTACACAATCCCGAAGACGGCAAGAGCTGACAAGTGGGAGAATTATCGCACAATCAGCTTAACAGCTCATGCATCGAAGCTGCTTACAAGAATAATACACAGAAGAATGGCAAAGAAAATTGAGAATGCGCTAGGTGACGATCTGTTTGGCTTTAGGAAAGGTAAAGGGACGAGAGAGGCAATTCTGACGTTACGGCTAATAATGGAAGCAAGGCTAAAGAAAAATCAAGACACTTTCATAGGATTTGTCGACCTGGAAAAAGCGTTCGACAATATAAAATGGTGCAAGCTGTTCGTGATTCTGAAAAAAGTAGGGGTAAGCTATAGGGAGAGACGGGTCATATACAATATGTACAACAACCAAGAGGGAATAATAAGAGTGGACGATCAAGAACGAAGTGCTCGTATTAAGAAGGGTGTAAGACAAGGCTGCAGCCTTTCGCCCCTACTCTTCAATCTGTACATCGAGGAAGCAATGATGGAAATAAAAGAAAGGTTCAGGAGTGGAATTAAAATACAAGGTGAAAGGATAGCAATGATACGATTCGCTGATGACATTGCTATCCTGAGTGAAAGTGAAGAAGAATTAAATGATCCGCTGAACGGAATGAACAGTCTAATGAGTACACAGTATGGTTTGAGAGTAATCGGAGAAAGAAGAAGGTAATGAGAAGTAGTAGAAATGAGAACAGCGAGAAACTTAACATCTGGATTGATGGTCACGAAGCCAATGAAGTTAAGGAATTCTGCTACCTAGGCAGTAAAATAACCAATGACGGACGGAGCAAGGAGGACATCAAAAGCAGACTCGCTATGGCAAAAAAGGCATTTCTGGCCAAGAGAAGTCTACTAATATCAAATACCGGCCTTAATTTGAGGAAGAAATTTCTGAGGATGTACGTCTGGAGTACAGCATTGTATGGTAGTGAAACATGGACTGTGGGAAAACCGGAACAGAAGAGAATCGAAGCATTTGAGATGTGGTGCTATAGACGGATCTTGAAAATTAGGTGGGCTGATAAGGTAAGGAATGAGGAGGTTCTACGCAGAATCGGAGAGGAAGGGAATATGTGGAAAACACTGTTAAGGAGAAGGGACAGGATGATAGGACATCTGCTGAGACATGAGGGAATGACTTCCATGGTACTAGAGGTAGCTGTAGAGGGCAAAAACTGTAGACATTTACTGTCAAACATTTAGGCGTCCTGCAGACGCAGTCCAAGAACAACGAGCAGGAAGACTGCGTGAAGTGACGCTACTCCATGATAACGCCCACCAACATTCTGCTAGACTGGCGAATAACACTACACCTGAGCTCGGTTGGGAAGTCAACTCTGTACCTATCTTATTCACCTGATCTAGCGCCCTCAGATTTTCACCTTTTCCGCTCTCTACCGAACAACTTTCAAGGAACTTCCTTTACGGATGAAAATAAGCTCCGAACATGGCTCGATCAGTCCTTTGCCCCGGAACTACCTGATCTCTGCAGTCGCGGAATCGAAGCCACCCCAGCGTTGGCAGACAAAGCAGTGACGCGGAATATTTTATTGGTGTCTAAAGTCTCTATTATGTGTATCTGTTCTGTTTATTAAGATTATAGAAAAGTGCTACGAATTTATGCAGCAACCTGATACATCGAAAGCCTTACATTATGACGATACTAGTTTGTTTTACATCTTTTCTTCAAACTAAATACATCAAAATAAGTTCATGCACTTAAACGCTCTCTGTAGTCTCATATCCCTTTCTTGTTGGATATGTCAAAATAACATCCCAAAATTGCATCCTTCCGTCTGGAATATGAACTAAACTTTTTTAATATAATACATCTTTAAGATGTTTATAGATAGTCTGGCTTTGTAGGCAGATAACTAGGGAAGTTCTGGGTTGGTTGGTTGGTTTGGGGAAGGAGACCAGACAGCGTGGTCATCGGTCTCATCGGATTAGGGAAGGATTGGGAAGGAAGTCGGCCGTGCCCTTTCAGAGGAACCATCCCGGCATTTGCCCGGAGTGATTTAGGGAAATCACGGAAAACCTAAATCAGGACGGCCGGACGCGGGATTGAACCGTCGTCCTCCCGAATGCGAGTCCAGGGAAGTTCTATATTAACCTCAGTATTCCTTAAAGGGAGACCATTGATGTTTATGTCAGGTTGAGCTACCTATTATAATATGTTCGTTGAAACTAAAATCACGATACATTGGTATGGCAAAATAAATGTCTCTATACCTTACAACATCTCTTGCATAAGAACCATTTCTAAGTCAAGGTTTTTTTTTCTCTTTTTATCCGTGTAGAATTTTGAATACTATGTACTGCAATCTGTAAGGAATGTAGCTAATTTTCTCTTTCTTCTGCGAAGGATTCATACAGGCTGCATCATCCCACTATCAGTGTGATATCACTCCTGTTTTCTCAGTTTTCTCGAGCAGTTGCCAAAATCCCAGTATGGTTTCTAGCGGAAAGGGAAAGCGTCCAGGACAGGTTGCCTTTCGTAGTGTGTCGTGAATTGTACCTGTTCCCAAGGAGCTTCATTGGCAGAAGACGAGTTCCGTGTCTGCAATAAACTACACGCCTAGCCAGTTGGAGTTCTCTGGTGCAATAAAACGAATTTTGAAAGTTTTGGATATGTTTCCGTTGTGCAGTTACAGGGTGTTTCAAAAATGACCGGTATATTTGAAACGGCAATAAAAACTAAACGAGCAGCGATAGAAATACACCGTTTGTTGCAATATGCTTTGGACAACAGTACATTTCAGGCGGACAAACTTTCGAAATTACAGTAGTTACAATTTTCAACAACAGATGGCGCTGCAAGTGATGTGAAAGATATAGAAGACAAGGCAGTTTGTGGGTGCGCCATTCTGTACGTCGTCTTTCTGCTGTAAGCGTGTGCTGTTCACAATGTGCAAGTGTGCTGTAGACAACATGGTTTATTCCTTAGAACAGAGGATTTTTCTGGTGTTGGAATTCCACCGCCTAGAACACAGTGTTGTTGCAACAAGACGAAGTTTTCAACGGAGGTTTAATGTAACCAAAGGACCGAAAAGCGATACAATAAAGGATCTGTTTGAAAATTTTCAACGGACTGGGAACGTGACGGACGAACGTGCTGGAAAGGTAGGGCGACCGCGTACGGCAACCACAGAGGGCAACGCGCAGCTAGTGCAACAGGTGACCCGACAGCGGCCTCGGGTTTCCGTTCGCCGTGTTGCAGCTGCGGTCCAAATGACGCCAACGTCCACGTATCGTCTCATGCGCCAGAGTTTACACCTCTATCCGTACAAAATCCAAACGCGGCAACCCCTCAGCGCCGCTACCATTGCTGCACGAGAGACATTCGCTAACGATATAGTGCACAGGATTGATGACGGCGATATGCATGTGGGCAGCATTTGGTTTACTGACGAAGCTTATTTTTACCTGGACGGCTTCGTCAATAAACAGAACTGGCGCATATGGGGAACCGAGAAGCCCCATGTTGCAGTCCCATCGTCCCTGCATCCTCAAAAAGTACTGGCCTGGGCCGCCATTTCTTCCAAAGGAATCATTGGCCCATTTTTCAGATCCGAAACGATTACTGCATCACGCTATCTGGACATTCTTCGTGAATTTGTGGCGGTACAAACTGCCTTAGACGACACTGCGAACACCTCGTGGTTTATGCAAGATGGTGCCCGGCCACATCGCACGGCCGACGTCTTTAATTTCCTGAATGAATATTTCGATGATCGTGTGATTGCTTTGGGCTATCCGAAACATACAGGAGGCGGCGTGGATTGGCCTCCCTATTCGCCAGACATGAACCCCTGTGACTTCTTTCTGTGGGGACACTTGAAAGACCAGGTGTACCGCCAGAATGCAGAAACAATTGAACAGCTGAAGCAGTACATCTCATCTGCATGTGAAGCCATTCCGCCAGACACGTTGTCAAAGGTTTCGGGTAATTTCATTCAGAGACTACGCCATATTATTGCTACGCATGGTGGATATGTGGAAAATATCGTACTATAGAGTTTCCCAGACCGCAGCGCCATCTGTTGTTGAAAATTGTAACTACTGTAATTTCGAAAGTTTGTCTGCCTGAAAATGTACTGTTGTCCCAAGCATATTGCAACAAACGGTATATTTCTATCGCTGCTCGTTTAGTTTTTATTGCCGTTTCAAATATACCGGTCATTTTTGAAACACCCTGTAGCTATTCATATGTAAACTAGCTTCGCTCGCTTAGATTGTATGATATGCACAGACACTGTTTTTTTTTTTTTTTCTTTCTCCAATCGAATTTTCATGTTGTTCACAAATCGTAGCACCTTCTGAACTACTACACAGTAACTAAGCAATGTCTTTCCCGAATGTGTTCGTGACCAAAAAGCTATTCTGGTAACTAGAGTCCAAGGTTTGTGTTAATCATGCCTTTTGCTTTCTTGTGGTGATATTTCCATAGAAACTTTTATCTCCTAATACATATTTCCTTACATATAACCGTCTACCCCTGGTAGCTGAGTGGTCAGCGCGACAGAATGTCAGTCCTAAGGGCTCGGGGTTGGGGTCGATTCCCGGCTCGGTCGGAGATTTTCTCCGCTCAGGGACTGGGTGTTATGTTGTCCTAATCATCATTATTTCATCCCCATCGACGCGCAAGTCGCCGAAGTGGCGTCAAATCGAAAGACTTGCACCAGGCCAACAGTCTACCCGACGGGAGGCCCTAGTCACACGACATTTATATTTACATATAACCGAGAGGCGAAATACTAATTTTTGTAGCTTTAACAGTTTTTTAACGTAACAAAATACTTCAGTAAAAATTTTGATCCTCTCTTTCACTTCCTTAGGGGCTAAATTTTCAAAAACAGTTAATACAATTTTTTTATTATTTCTGATTGAGAAACCAGACACCAGTTTTAGTACATCTGGCTAAAAAATTGTCCTGATAAGGACATATTTTCAAAAAGCTTTTCATCCCTCATTTAACGCCCTTAGGAGAGGAAATTCGAACAATTACTTCCTAAACTGTGTCTAAAGCACCATTTCCACATCCTCCCGGTCAGTGAACTAGTCAGACGCTGTTTCACCTCCTTCGGGATTGGATTTCGAAAAACACTGAAATATTTAATATTTTATTTGTAACCGAGAAGTCAGAAACCAAGTGTAATTACGTGACTTTAAAAATACTTTAGTTGTTCTTTAAAAATAATTTATTTGCAAAAGAAAAAACGCTGTTTCACCCCTACAGGAGTAAAACAATGCTGCAACATATATTTGTTTATTTCTGACGGAGAAACCAAATACCAATTTACGTAGACCAAGCTTGAAAACTGTCTTAAAAGCAACATACTTTCAAAAAATCTTTCATCCCCTATTTCACCCTCTCACGAGTGGAATTTTGAAAATCTCTTCTTAAATGACGCCTGCGTTATAAGATCAACACCATCTCCATATTTCATGATTCTATACGTAGCGGTTTGGGCTGGGCGATGGAGAAACAGTCACTTATAAGGTCTTCAGAAATTCCCGCTCCAAATTTCTAGGATCTGTAGAGGGGAGCGAGTACATGATATTTTCAATAGGAACTCGTGTACGTAAACGTACTGTTTAAATTCTACGAAGGTTTCAGTTCAGATGTTTAACTCGTCCACTTCTGTTTGAGGAACTGAATTAAGCTAGACGCAGTGCAGTTATTAGGTAACAATTCGAAAGGAAACATCCATTTATCACTTAAGCAAATTTGTGTGTATTAGCACTGAAACATTACGTATTTACATTACTCCAAAATAAAAAAATAACCCATCACACTTTATGTACAGGAAGTACTGATGCGTTACAACAGGGGCTCGATGCGGCGAACCCCCACG
This sequence comes from Schistocerca cancellata, assembly GCF_023864275.1. Taxonomy (NCBI): domain Eukaryota; kingdom Metazoa; phylum Arthropoda; class Insecta; order Orthoptera; family Acrididae; genus Schistocerca; species Schistocerca cancellata. Next base: position 158,382,329 of record NC_064637.1, read on the forward strand.
TTGTTACAGACACTGTACCTACGAAGCATGTTCTGGTACACAGTCACCATCCCACCTGACGTCTCTTCAGTTTCCAGGGCAGTGGCCGAAACTCGTGCCGGCAGATCTTTCTCTGGCTCTGCAGCAGTTGTAATATTATTGGGATTTCCGTCGTATGAAAGCTGTGAGTACCATTGGAAAGGCATTCACCTATCTGTATATTAAATGATCAACTTATGAGATGGAGACCTATTCTTTGACAGACATTTGTTTTATATAATTTACGTAACTGTAAAGATGCGCATCTAGCGCGGACGCTAATACATCGATTGCGCAGTCAAAAAACATTTTAACAGAAGTTAAACTGATCGTTCCGCTTCGATCTAAATAAAAGATGGCAGTAAAAACCTTTGTAGGACTTAAGATTTTATCGGACTTTCGCTTGTAATGTGAAAGCGAAAAGAAGGTAGTCTTTCAGCCATAAAAGTGAGCGGTCTTGCCAGCGTGCAGACAACAGTTATTAATTAATAAAATTCAAGTAATTTATGTTCGATACTGTAGACCGGCAAGTTATTGTTATGAAGGTGTTGAACGGTGCAAGAATTGTCTCGAAGGAAAGACAAAAGTAATGACTGTAATTTGTGACAAAAACGTGAACCAAGAAGCTAGCACAGGACAGGCTGAAATCTGATCGCACCATACAGTTAGAAAATTACTTATGTAAGTTATAATGTTTATAAATAAGCCCTAATTGCTTGTCAGAATTATTCAAATATATTTAGTGTTTACCAGATTTCTTATTCTATTCTTTTCCTTTATTTTTTTTACCTCCATATCATATTATTTTTGTAAATATCAAACAGCCTTTAGAACAGCAGAGAATACTGCGGCATCCTGGTCGTGGACAGAAGGCCGCTCCTTGTCTTCTATACAATTCACAGCTGCCCCATTTATTAGTGATTTCATTTGCAAATGCAATTATTTTTATTGTTCATCGTTAAAGGTCCCTTAGGTGATTATAGATTTCATACCGATTACGTAAAGAAATCCGGGTTGTTCTTTTGCAAATAATAGAAGCCTTTGCGTAATCAAAAACTAGCCTCCTCCTGACAACGGTCAGGAGCCGACCAGAAGACGGACGTCTTCGACCGCTTTCGTGTTTCCTGTGCCAAAGCTGTGCCAAACTGGGAACACGACATTCTAGTATGAAACACAATATATATATAATTATCAGATTAAAATTGAAAAAATTAAAATATATATAACTTATTTTTTTCTCTTTTATCATACTAGAGAGTCCCGTAAAGTAAACTTTGCATACGACCGCACAAGTAGCAGTCCATACGAATTAAAATCGGCAATCGCTGCGAGTGGATCACCTCGGCCTAAAATATCTGCTGAGATGCCTCCGAACCGCACGTGGGAAGTGAGATGATGCACCACGATGCTGAAACCCCACTCCCTGACGGACAGCCAGTGACCCAGTTTCCAAGAACGGAGCCAGTACGTTTTCTAGGAAGGTCACGTATACAGGACCCGTTAGCTCGAGTGGAAGCAGACCTGGATTCGTTACACATCTGATTTCAAACCGACTTAGTTTCCTGTTCAAAATATTATTTATCTACTCCCCTCTAAAAGTCGTGGAAGTTTGTAATAGGAATTTGGGAACACCCTGTCTATAGATGTAGACAAAGTAGCGAATACTTAGGTGATAGTTGGCAGACTAGTTTCCTTACCTATGGTGTCCGGTTTGGAAGCCTGCAGGTGCATGTAGCCCATCTCCTGCAGCACCAGGTTGAAGAAGTTCTTCCAGTAGGGGAAGGCCTTGCGCGCGTATCTGCGCTCCACGAACAGCGTCGGCCAGAAGCCGCCGACCGTGGCTTTGAGCCTGGCCTTCAGGCTGTCTGCAGAGCACATGTTCACGTGCAGTCCCAGTATGCTGCAACGCGCACAGACCAATCAGTCAGCACCACCAAATACTGGCCGGTACAAACGTTAGAAGCTATAAATACACACGACATGTTTAGGACTAATTCTAATAATAACAGGTACAGCAATTTCGAAAGAAAGCTGGTGTTGACAGGTGTGAATATTACCGAACATCAGTTTAATAAGTCATGTTATGCAAAATACTAAGACGAATTCTTCACAGGAGAAAGGAAAACCTGGTAGAAGCCGACCTGGGGGAAGGTCCGTTGCGATTCCACAGGTGCGTACGAACACGCGAGGCAGTACTAGATCTACAGCTTATCTTGCAAGACAGGTTAAGGAAAGACGAACCTGCTTTTATACACTAATGGCCATTAAAATTGCTACACCACGAAGATGACGTGCTACAGACGCGAAATTTAACCGACAGGGAGAAGATGCTGTGATATCCAAATGATTAGCTTTTCAGAGCATTCACACAAGGTTGGCGCAAGTGACGACACCTACAACGTGCTGACACGAGGAAAGTTTCCAACCGATTTCTCATACACAAACACCAGTTGACCGGCGTTGCCTGGTGAAACGTTGTTGTGATGCCTCGTGTAAGGACGATAAATACGTACCATCACGTTTCCGACTTTGATAAAGGTCGTATTGTAACCTATCGCGATTGCGGTTTATCGTACCGCGACATTGCTGCTCGCGTTGGTCGAGATCCAGTGACTGTTAGCAGAATATGGAATCGGTGGGTTCTGGAGGGTAATACGGAACGCCGTGCTGGATCCCAACGGCCTCGTATCACTACCAGTCGGGATGACAGGCATCTTATCCGCATGGCTGTAACGGATCGAGCAGCCACGACTCGATGCCTGAGTCAACAGATGGGGACGTTTGCAAGACAACAACCATCTGCACGAACAGTTGGACGACGTTTGCAGCAACATGGACTATCAGCTCGGAGACCATGGCTGCAGTTACCCTTGACGCTGCATCACAGACAGGAGCGCCTGCGATGGTGTACTCGACGACGAACCTGGGTGCACGAATGGCAAAACGTCATTTTTTCGGATGAATCCAGGTTCTGTTTACAGCATCGTGATGGTCGCATCCGTGTTTGGCGACGTCGCGGTGAATGCACATTGGAAGCGTGTATTCGTCATTGCCATACTGGCGTATCACCCGGCATGTTGGCATGGGGTGCCATTGGTTACACGTCTCTATCACCTCTTGTCCTCATTCACGGCACTTTGAACAGTGGACGTTACATTTTAGATGTGTTACGACCGGTGGTTCTACCCTTCATTCGATCCCTGCGAAACCCAACATTTCAGCAGGATAATGCACGACCGCATGTTCCAGGTACTGTACGGGCTTTTCTGGATACAGAAAATGTTAGACTGCTGCCCTGGCCAGCACATATTCCAGATCTCTCACCAATTGAAAACGTCTGGTCAATGGTGGCCGGGCAACTGGCTCGTCACAATACGCCAGCCACTACTCTTGATGAACTGTGGTATCGTGTTGAAGCTGCATGGGCAGCTCTTCCTGTACACGCCATCCAAGCTCTGTTTGACTCAATGCCCAGGCGTATCAAGGCCGTTATTACGGCCAGAGATGGTTGCTGTGGGTACTGATTTCTCAGGATCTATGCACCCAAATTCTGTGAAAATGTAATCACCTGTCAGTTTTAGTATAATATATTTGTCCAATGAATACCCGTTTATCAGCTGCATTTCTTCTTGGTGTAACAATTTTAATGACCAGTAGTGTAGCATTTATAGACTTAGAGAAAGCTTTTGACAATGTTGCCTGGAGCACTCTCTTCGAAATTCTGAAGGTAGCAGGAGTAAAATCCCTAGAGCGAAAGAAGTTCTAAGAGTCGAAAGGCATGAAACGGAAGCAGTGGGTGAAGAAGGGAGTGAGACAGGGTTGCAACTTATCCCCGATGTTATTCAATCAGCATTGAGCAAGCAATAAAGGAAACCAAAGAAACCTTTGGAGTAGGAATTAAAGTTCAGGGAGAATAAGTAAAAACTTCGAGGTTTGCCAATAACATGGTAATTCTGTCAGAGAGAGCAAAGGATCTGAAAGAGAAGTTGAACGGAATGGACAGTGCCTTGAAAGCAAGTTATGAGAGAAACATAAACAAAAACCAAATAGGAATAATCGAACGTAGTCGAATTAAATCAGGCGATGCTGAGGGAATTGTATTAGGAAAAGAGACTCTTAAGGTAGTAGGTGAGTTTTGCTATTTCGCCAGCAAAATAACTCATGATGGCTGAAGTAGGGAAGATATTAAATGTAGACTGGCGATCGTATGAAAAGCGATCCTGAAGGAAAGAAATTTGTTGACATAAAATGTCGATTTAAGTGTTAGGAAGTCTTCTCTGAAAGTATTTGTATGTAGCTTAGTCATGTATGGACGTGAAACATGGACTATAAACAGACAACAAGAGAGTAGACGCTTTTGAAATGTGGTGCTACAGAAAAATGCAGAAGATTACATGTGTAGATCATGGAATCATGGAGCAGGTACAGAATAGTATTTGTGAGAAAAGAAGTTTGTGGTACTATCTGACTAGAAGAATGGTTCGGTTGGTAGGGCACACTCTGAAACATCAAGGAATCATAAATGTAGTTTTCGAGGGAAGTATGTGTTTGGGGGGGGGGGGGAGAGAGAATGGGGTAAAACTTGTAGAAGGAGACGAAGAAATGAAAACAGTAAGCAGATTCAAAAGTATGTATGTTGCCATAGTTATTCGAAGATGAAGAGACTTGCGCAGAATAAGTAGCATGGATATCCGCATCAAACCAGTGTTCGGACTGAAGGCCACAACAACAACAACAACAGTATTCTCACCTAGAAAATATTATTCGTTTGCTTACAAGAGTACAGTGGTCGCTGTTGAGTCGTCCAGGTGGTGCGTAACTGGTAGGTCATGGCTGTGAAGTGGTGCGTCTTTATCCAACAGTTGTACCGATGCACCGTAGTAAAATGGATCGACATGACAGAATGGCAGAAACGAAACAAGGCGTTGAGGAGTTCCTGCGACCACACTGTGGATCAAGTCCCTCGATTTGCTGGGGAACTGATGCGGGCTGTCCAACAGGTCTACAAGGAATGGTGTTCCACTCAAATCCCATGTAAGAAGAATGCTCGTAAAAATATCCTACACTGGACGGATTGGAAACGTGTGTCACGTTTTGTCAATGACTATCGGATGCAAACCTAACAGAAATTACTGCCGTCGGTGAATACAGGTCAATCTCGAACAGTTTTGCAGCGAATATTGTGAAGGGAACTACATGCAATGAACACTGGAGTCGGATACCTACAAAAGGCCATTGCTCACATTGCGGCTCATAAAACTGTACGCCTTGAACGGACCAAAGATGGACGTCATCAACAGCCCAATGAACCTTGCTCTTTGTTGTTGTTGTTGTTGTGGTCTTCAGTCCTGAGACTGGTTTGATGCAGCTCTCCATGCTACTCTATCCTGTGCAAGCTTCTTCATCTCCCAGTACCTACTGCAACCTACATCCTTCTGAGTCTGCTTAGTGTAGTCCTTTCTTGGTCTCCCCCTACGATTTTTACCCTCCACGCTGCCCTCCAATACCAAATTGGTGATCCCTTGATGCCTCAGAACATGTCCTACCAACCGATCCCTTCTTCTGGTCAAGTTGTGCCACAAACTTCTCTTCTCCCCAATCCTATTCAATACTTCCTCATTAGTTGCGTGATCTACCCATATAATCTTCAGCATTCTTCTGTAGCACCACATTTCGAAAGCTTCTATTCTCTTCATGTCCAAACTATTTACCGCCCATGTTTCGCTTCCATACATGGCTACACTCCATACAAACACTTTCAGAAATGACTTCCTGACATTTAAATCTACATTCGATGTTAACAAATTTCTCTTCTTCAGAAACGCTTTCCTTGCCATTGCCAGTCTACATTTTATATCCTCTCTACTTCGACCATCATCAGTTATTTTGCTCTCCAAATAGCAAAACTCCTTTACTACTTTAAGTGTCTCATTTCCTAATACCCTCAACATCACCCGACTTAATTCGACTACATTCCATTATCCTCGTTTTGCTTTTGTTGATGTTCATCTTATATCCTCCCTTCAAGACACCATCCATTCCGTTCAACTGCTCTTCCAAGTCCTTTGCTGTCTCTGACAGAATTACAATGTCATCGGCGAACCTCAAAGTTTTTATTTCTTCTCCATGGATTTTTTCTTTATCCATCCATAACTGCGAAAGTGCTGCCAGGGCAGGCTTGTGTGTACTAACTGACCCGACGATTATGACCCATAAATATTCAGTGGCGTTCATGTCGGACGATCAGGGTGGCCGAATCATTCGCTCGAGCTCTCGAGAATTATCTGTCTTTCGGAGATTAGTGATCTTGCATCCCTCGAAGAATGAAATTAGAATGAAATCCAGACCTTTAGCTGCTTACAGTCGTTGATAAATATCAATGGGGACAGTTGAAAGTGCGTGTTCCGACCGGGACTCGAACCCGGTATCTCCTGCTTACGTGACAGATACTCTATCCGACTGAGACATCGAGGACACAGAGGATAGTGCGAGTGCAGGGCCTTACCTATGACACGCTCTCCGTGAGACCCACATTTCCGACTTACTGTCCACCTACTTTCGGACATGACCGAAAGAACAGATACCATCTCCATATAGATAAGGCTTAGCGGCCAATGATCTTTTTCAATGCGGATGCACTCTCATTGCTCAGACTCTTACGGGAATCGGTGGATTAACTGCCCCGAGTAATGAGTATAGTGGGCAGAGACACTACCCGTGTAGTGTGTGGACAGTAAGTTGGGAATGTGGGTCTCACGAGGAGCGTGCCAGATATAAGTCCCTGCAGTCACACTATCCTCCGTGTCCTCGGTGGATCAGTCGGATAGAGCGTCTGACATGTAAGCAAGAGGCCCCAGGTTTGAGTCCCGATCGGGGCACACATTTTTCACCTGTCCCCCCCTGGTAATTATCAACGCCTGTAAGCAGCTAAAGGTCTGGATTTCATTGTAATTTCATCCGCTATCCAGAATTTGCTTCAAACCAATCGCGAACAATTGTGGCTCGGTGGCGCCATTACAATGAAGCCCATGAATGGCTGCAAATAGTCTCCAAGTAGCCGGACACAAACATTTACTGTCATTTGGACCAGAGGACCAACTCGCTTCTGTGTAAACACAGCCTACACCATTTTGGAGCAACCATCAGCTTGCACAGTGCCTTGTTGGCAGCCTGGGTCGATGGTTTCGTGGGATCTGTGCCAGACCCGAACCCTGCCATCAGTTCCTACCAGGACTCACGTGACCAGCCCACGGTTCCTCAGCCGATGTGGTCACGAATCCAGGGGCCGCTGCAGTGTTTGGTGGAGGTGGACACAAAGCATGACATGGCTTTTCATCAGTTGATATTCGATGAAAGGAAGTGCTCCACATAGCTTTTTTCATCTTCTCTAAATTGACACAGTTATCTCTAATGCACTTCCCATAATATTCCTGTAATTCATCAGTTACTTTGCTGTTAAGTCTTCCAGCATATTTTATTGTCTTGCCTTCAGACAGTTTTGTGTTACTCAACTTGCTTTTCAGGTTACGCAGACGTGTTCCCACCATTTTCTTGACACTCAAGTTTTTGTATAGGAACATTATATGGCTTAATGTTTAGCACTGCAATGAAAGCCTTGCTGTCTCCATCACCTAAGTAATTCACATATCTGACACCTCTCTCCTTCTGCGAACGCTGGAAAATGTTAACTGCTCCTTTTACTTCCATTCCTCCACTTGTGCCATCATAACTTTTTATACACTGCTGCTTATGAAGTAATCTGTTCTTCTGGTTCACTGTACAACCTTTGGCAGCACTGAGAACTTCAAAATCTAAAACTTGTCCAATGTCAATACTTATTGCCGATGTAAAACCATTCTTAGAACTAAACCCACGGTTTTGCCAATATCCACCCACAGCAATGTCCATATCTGTGTCACCCTCATTTTGTTCAACAGCTTCTGAAGTAGCAGCAACCGTTGAATCTTCAGCCACAGCATACACAGAGTCCCCAATTGCTGTTACATATTTTGTATACCTAGAAGGTGATTCTGCCAAATTCAACACAGTGCACGGAACATTGCCAGCCCTTGCACCTTTACCAATGCATCTAAGGCCATAGAATAGTCTCACATTACTTTCATGCAATTCATTACCTGATGAAGCATGAAACACTTTTTCGTTTTTTGCACTTCTGACATGTAATAATTTAGACACAACACTTCTTCTAACTCCAACATCATAAATTTTACTTCACTACCAAAAAGACAGTAAGAGACAGTTTCAGAAAGAACTTGTGCAAAGATTTGCAGATCAGTAACGACGTTGTCCATAATATCATTACTTTTACCACTGTCACCCGTTTCTGAAGTTACTTTCCTTTTCGATGCACCAGGGGGCGTGGTCACTTCAGAAACGTTATCATGGTTTCCTTCACTGCTAGCACACATGTTTTCAAGTACTTCAGAAGAAAATGCACGTCTCACATCTGTTACCCGCAAATTTGCGTATGATGGAGTTGCTTATATGCTTAGTCATTTTATTTACGTATAAAAAGCAACAGAAGTTAACTTACTACAAAAATAGCCGATAATCACACTACTTTCAGCGAAAACTAGTATCAGAAACAAAGGATTGATTTGTTTATTCGTAATGCCAACTTCTGAGACGTAGCAGTAGGCACAAAACAAAGCAATTCACAGCCTTCTAGACTGTGTAGTTCCCAAGATATGACTGCTCTACTGTGGCAGTATATGTGTAGCCACGAATTTTGACAGTCTCATGTCAACATTCAAAATATTATTTGAGCGTCTCAGAATTGTCTGATTTTAATGTATTATATACCAAAATGTTCAGGAAAGTCCAAAGTACATTATGGAGTAGAAAACAGAAAATGTCAAATTTCAACGATTTTCACGTACAATGTCCCCTTAAGTCAGCATAGTTGCTTTGTACGATGTTGTTGTGTTTGCTTAAAGTTTGTTTATGTGTTTCTTGCATGCGCTGCACCTTGCTTGTGAGTTAGGGTATGACGGTCCTAGCAGTAGGTCATGAGTGGACGATGGGGTTTACCAATGCAGTAAAAGCCAACATGCGTGTGGTGTATGGAGTGTAGGAAGAATGCAATTCGTTCTTGTACGATGTATACGGCTAGCTATCCCTATAGACATCAGCTACCTAGGCAGTTATTTTTCAACGTCTTCAACCATTTACCTGAAAGTGATTGTGTAACATGTAGACACCGTAACAGAAGGAAACAAGTGACGAGAGAAGAGGGGGAAATTAACGTTCTTGCTGCTGTCGCAGTTGATCCCCACGTTAGCTACCACACAACCACATGAGGAAGTGGTAAGAATCAGGTAAGTGTGGTATGCATTCTCCATTGACATAGGTCCCATCCCTATGACATTGCTACATGAAAATATGAAAATCATGTTAACTTCCATGGCCATTAAGACAATATACTTCAAATATATCATGTATCTTGTTTAATGATGAAAACACATTTACCAGTAATGGCCACGTAAACAGCCGAAACATGCACTATTGGTTTGCCAGCAATCCCCATGGCTGCATCTGGTTGAACATCAGCATCCACAGAGTGTAAACATGTGGTGTGGGCTAGTGAATCAACAACTCGTATGCCTGTGTTTCATAAATGGCACACTGAACAAATAGCCTCCTAACAGACCATTTCCAATGAATGCTAGATGATGACCCTCTGCAGATAAGAAGGAACATGTGGTACTAGCATGATGTCTGTCCAGTCCTTAGTTCATCAAATACAACTGCATGTCTTCATGAATTGTTTCCAAATCGTTGGTTTGGAAGCAGAGGACCTGTACCTTGGCAGGCCTGTTTCCCAGATGTGATGCTTGTAGACTTTTTTCTGCAGAGAAAGCTGGAAGATGCTGTCTACGAGAATATATCAGCTGCACCCAACAATATGCAACGATGCATTACTGCAGCCTGCTCGGACTGCTGCCGGTGGCCATTTTGAAAGCAACCTGTGATGGTCGCTTGTCTGGTTCTTAGTCAGAATCCACATAAATACTGTAAACACATTTGTTGTTCTCCAGTGTGTGCTAGCACAGGTATGTACTAGAGTGTGCCGGCCGGGGTGGCCATGCGGTTAAAGGCGCTACAGTCTGGAACCGCGTGACCGCTACGGTCGCAGGTTCGAATCCTGCCTCGGGCATGGATGTGTGTGATGTCCTTAGGTTAGTTAGGTTTAATTAGTTCTAAGTTCTAGGGGACTGATGACCGTAGAAGTTAAGTCCCATAGTGCTCAGAGCCATACTAGAGTGCTGCAACGCTCCATGTTTGACCGGTCACGGCTCGCCTGTTGACGGGGTGACCGAACCGCTCGTGTCCGGCCCCACACCACTCGGCTCAGTCACGTACTCGCGCCATGTCTGATGTCCGGATTCCGGACACGTGGATAACCGAGCATGACCGGTCACCGCTGACGCCTCACCTCGCCTCTGTACTGTATAAATCCAACGCCTCTCTCTCTCTCTCTCTCTCTCTCTCTCTCTCTCTCTCTATATATATATATATATATATATATATATATATATATATATATATATATATATATATATATATTTCTGTCTCTCTCTCTCTTTCTTTTAATACAAAAGTAACGTTTCCAAGAACGGGTACGTTACACAGCTAAATTCATGGAGCACTTTCTTTTATAATATTTACTCCCGTCTTCCTAACGTCCGGGAATTTTGTTGTGAATAAACATTGATCAGAAGAGACCAATCTGTGTTAATGTAATGAGATGTAAGCGTCAAATAGTGCACCAGATTATGCGAATCAGTCTACATATCAACTATCGCAGCACATGTTTTATTAATAACTTCCGCAATAACAGAAGGCATTATACTGTTTCGTATTGCATCAGCTTGTTCTTTGACATGTCTGCTTATAGTAGAGGGATGTGGCATGACATCTGCCACGTTAACTTTTCCATAATGCGGACCTAGATGTATTAATTCTTGGCCTAGTTATCTGAAACCTTCACCGTAAACAGCATTAGAAGGTCTCATATCTTTAGCACACATTGCAACACACTTTGCTGTAATATTATTTTTTATTACTGCCGGTATTCCTGAAGGAGCTGTATCTTTGTGAAGTTTCTTGCAACTGTGTTTCTTTAAAAGAGTGGTTCCCGATTGGAAACACAATAATGTGGAGCAGTTTATGCACGATACGTATCCAGTAGATGCACTGTTTGCGTCTACAACCACCAAAAATATGCTCCGTACTTGGCTTTTTAGACCTTCCCGTCTCTTCAATGCGTAAACATTGATTTCAATCTTACGTCTTACTGCACTGGTTTCCTCGCACTGCATGATTGCAGAGAGAGAGAGAGACATACCACAAGTGAGAAGCCCGTACTGGCTGCAGTCTCACACGGATAATGACACGTGTAATGTGTTTGAAGTTGCGTGCTACGTATTTGGTCACGGCTTCTATGCTCGGTCACTAGAACTAGTGCGGGCAGCCTATCCAGTTAGGGTGTGCTCGCCCCATCTCGTATTTTGTGCTCGCTTACTGGGTCATGCAGGACTCTAGTATGTACAGCTCTCAGTATGGGAACTTTTCAAAATATGATATCTCATAAACAACTCATAGAAGAATCCTACAATAAACACCACTGACATTCTGTGTAATTTACCCTACTTTTAGTTTGGTTATGTCAGTAGCCATTGTTACAATTACAAAAGTGTATGTTTGCTTATAAAAATATACTTTCTAGCAATTATTACAATCGTTAGGCTAACAATACAAGCCGCTGACTACCAATCAATTCTGTGAAGACTGTACTTCAGTAGCACATTCCATTCCGCAATATCTGCAGTGGACATTTTAAGTGATTCTTCTTGTATATTGTTAGTGAACAGCACATTCGATAGGCAATCATTGTTGGAAATTACTGTCATCCTGACTCAGTGACAACTAGATGCTACACTACCTGCAGCTCTGTGGACTGCATCCAGTTATGATGCCTCTGCAAGACAGCTGGTGTGTCGCATCTGAGCATATTGCCAGGCTGACATTAACTGACATAGGGGAGGACCTAGGTTTACAGTCTGCATTTGGGTACTTTTCACACCACGTGCACTGCAAGCCACTGGCCAGTCTCCACATTTGCATCTAAAGGAGCGACCGTCCCACAAAGGAGGTTGCCGGTAATGCAGGCCCGGCGTCGGCAGTGCTGACGCAGCTCCGCACTGCTGAGTCACTGACTCTGCCTGTGGGTGCTGAGCCGAGCGAGCACTGCCGCCCGCACACAATGCCCACTCTGCTGTGTCTCTCACTCATACTGCTAAATGAAACCTGTTGTTATTTTCACTGACTTATGGTTCCATGATGTCAAAGGAACTGATTCTTTGTTCCTGCTGCCCTGTCTATTAGCCTGCCTCAACAGTGTGGCCTTTTTCAAGGTCAGTAACACTTCGGTTGTTCCTGACCCCACTTAACTATTATCAGCACTAGAGGTGATGTTACATAGTGTTCGAGCAATGTCTTCTGTGTGGACTGACTTCTTCTCCTATGTGTTTTTTTTTTCCTTATATGTGTGACACTTCGGGCATAAGTTATGTTTTTCCACAAGTTCAATAATCATGACAGATACACATAGTAGAAAATTTAGTCATCAACAATATATTCTTCTTCACTATTTACAACGTTTTTCTAACACTGGGGTAACTTTTGGTTTTGAGACAAAGAACACATGAAGCCATGTTCGGGGTCCATTCCTGCATGGAAAGGAAGGGCCACGGATGTTGTTCAACAGAGAGCAGAAAGGTGAAACTCTGACATGGCTAGTATATCAGGTGAATAAGATTGGTGTGGAATGGAAACCCCTGCTCAGCACCTGTCTAGTCTAGCAGAATACAGTGAAGTAGCATCACTTTACACAGTCTTCCTGGTCGTTCTCCTTGCATTGCATCTCTGCTCGACGTCTCAGTTGGTGGCAATAAATGTCAGCGGTGATGGTTACATCTAGGGGAAGAAATTAGTCATACACCACATCATCTCTGTTCCACCACATGCTTGAGATTACCTTTTGTGGATGTGTGCAGGTTTTTGTATGAGGAATTGCTGCTTTGGCCTCAGTCACTGCTTCTTTTTCACTATCTTAGCGTAAGGACACCATTTCTGGTCACCAGTAGCGATGAGAAATAGGAATGATCGGTGTTGTTCACGATCAAATTCAGGACGAGCAAGCAAAGGTACACACCTGGTCACCCACTGATTTTTGTAGTTTTGGCTAAAAGCATGTGTTACCTGCACACCTTAGAAACCAGATTGCAGTTATAAGAGTCGAGGGACATGAAAGGGAAGCAGTGGTTAGGAAGGGAGTGAGACAGGGTTGTAGCCTCTCCCCGATGTTATTCAATCTGTATATTGAGCAAGCAGTAAAGGAAACAAAAGAAAAATTCGGAGTAGGTATTAAAATCCATGGAGAAGAAATAAAAACTTTGAGGTTCGCCGATGACATTGTAATTCTGTCAGAGACAGCAAAGGACTTGGAAGAGCAGTTGAACGGAATGGACAGTGTCTAGAAAGGAGGGTATAAGATGAACATCAACAAAAGCAAAATGAGGATAATGGAATGTAGTTGAACTAAGTCGGGTGATGCTCAGGCAATTAGATTAGGAAATGAGACACTTAAAGAAGTAAAGGAGTTTTGCTATTTGAGGAGCAAAATAACTGATGATGGTCGAAGTAGAGAGGATATAAAATGGAGACTGGCAATGGCAAGGAAGGCATTACTGAAGAAGAGAAATTTGTTAACATTGAGTATTGATTTAAGTGTCAGGAAGTCGCTTCTGAAAGTATTTGTATGGAGTGTAGTCATGTATGGAAGTGAAACGTGGACAATAAATAGTTTGGACAAGAAGAGAATAGAAGGTTTCGAAATGTGGTGCTACAGAAGAATGCTGAAGATTAGATGGGTAGATCACATAACTAATGATGAAGTATTAAATAGAATTGGGGAGAAGAGGTGTTTGTGGCACAACTTGACAAAAAGAAGGGACTGGTTAGTAGGACATGTTCTGAGGCATCAAGGGATCACAAATTTAGAATTGGAGGGCAGCGTGGAGGGTAAAAATCGTAGAGGGAGACCAAGAGATGAATACACAAAGCAGATTCAGAAGGATGTAGGTTGCAGTAAGTACTGGGAGATGAAGAAGCTTGCACAGGATAGAGTAGCATGGAGAGCTGCATCAAACCAGTGTCAGGACTGAAGACTACAACAACAACAACCTGCACACCCGACTTTTGAACATTCCCCATTGTGTGTAGATGATGTTCGATGGTGTAATTATCACAGTTCATCATATCTTGTTGGTTGGTTGATTTAGAAGAAGGGACCAGAGAGGTCATCAGTCCCATTGGATTATGGAAGGATGGGGAACGAAGTCGGCCATACCCTTTCAGATGGACTATCCCAGCATTTGCGTGAAGCGATTTACGGTAAGCATGGAAAACCTAAATTAGGGTGGGCGGACGCAGGTTTGAACTGTTGTCCTCCCAAATGTGAGCACAGTGTGCTAACCACTGCGCCACCTCGCTCAGGATAACATCTGCCACTTCTCGAGTACACTGACGTGGATCATTGTAGATTAATCCTGAATATTTAGAGTCACAACAAGGGAGGTAGGACAGTGGTTAGCATACTAGGCTCGCATTCAGGAGGACGATCTTGATTTACGTTTTCTGTGATTTCCCTAAATCACTTCAGGCTAATTCTGGGATGGTTCCTTTGAACGGACATGGCCAATTTCCTTCTCCAGCCTTCCAAAACCCGAGCTGGTGCTCCCTCTCTAATGATCTCTTCGTCGATGGGATATTAAACACTAAACTTCTCCTCCCCCATTCAGGGTCGCTAAAGTCAAAATGAACCTACTTGACGTGGCCTGTCCAGTGGCTTTATTCCCACACAGGGCACAAATTGTTCTGACTGCCTCCATTTCTGTCTGAATTCAAACAGGAGAATATGTCGGCAGTGTTCCAATTTCTCTACTTGGTGCTCCATTTTCTAGCGACCACAGATCCACTCACTATCTCCAGATGACAAAATGAAAATATTTAAACTCAGACACCAACAATTAACTAAAAATTAAAAATGACACTCGATAAATAAACCCATAGCAACTGTAAGACCAACATGCATAATATGAACACTCTGAACTTACGCTCCAACCTAATACCTTGTACGAGAGAGGGATGGAGTTGCACACTTCTATGCATTGGTAAAATATTTGTGGCGGTACTCACTAGCTGGGGAAGTATTTCGCCAGAGCATTCCCGATGGCAGACCCCCAGTCTCCACCCTGGACGTAGAACTTGTTGTGGCCCAGTCGCTCCATGAGCTTCTTCATGACGGCCGCCATCTGCACGGGCCCGAAACCGGGTTTGGCCGCACCCTGCGAGAAGCCGTACCCGGGCAGGGAAGGGGCCACCACCTCGAAGACGAACCGCTCGCCCTTCCTGGGTGTGGTGAGCAGCGGCAGCAGCGAGTAGAACTCCCTGACGGATCCCGGCCAGCCGTGCAGCAGCAGCAGTGGCACCACCACTGTGCCCTGAGGGACCTCGGCCGGCTTGGCGTGGATAAAGTGCAGCTCCAGGCCGCTCACGGTCGTCTTGAACTGCGGGAACTGGTTCAGGAACTTCTCGCGCTCCCTCCAGTCGTACTGCGTCCTCCAGAACTCCACCACCTCCTGCAGGTACTCAGAGTTGAAGCCATACTCGAAGCCGACCCCTTCCAATGGTGGCGTTAGCTTTGGTGTGGATTTCAGCCTTTCGTGCAAGTCTTGAATCACCTACAGGCAGGAAGTTATATTATTACAGTAATGCAGCAATCTATACATGAATATCACTGTTACAATGTGTATGTGAACAAACCAAGTTTTCCAGAATGAAATTTTCACTCTGCAGCGGAGTGTGTGATGCTATGAAACTTACTGGCAGATTAAAACTGTGTGGCGGACCGAGACTCGAAGTCGAGACCCAAGGACCCAAGGTTTACAGAGAGTACACGTGCACCAGAACCATATACTCCAGAATAATCATGCAGTGCATGGCAGAGGGTACATTGCGTCACTGTTACCTGTTGCCTTTAGTGTTACACTCAGAAATGGGGCGAGGAGGAAACTACTGTCTGTACTCTTCTATATGAGCCCCAGTTTCTCTTTTCTTCTTTTTGCACTCCTTGTAGGATATGTACATAGATGGCAGTAGAATCTTTCTACAGATTGTTGCAGTAGCTGGATTCCTTAACTTTCTCAATAGATTATGAAAAAGCATTCCCAATTTGCGAATTACTGGTAATGTACGAAAAGTTGTGCTACACAGAGACTCGATCCCGGATTTCGAGTTTTACCACTTACGCTATCCATGGACGAATCACAGCCAGAGATTAACTTCAATCTGTCTCAACCTGCACTCATACATTACGTATATACCTGTCCAAGAGGGACATACATACAGGAGAGTCGATGACCTTTCATCAAAGAATAAATACGAAAAGGCAGTACCTGTGTTATTAAGAAGTGTGATGCAATGTTCGTTTGGACTCCCATGAGCGCATACGAAAGGACAACACTTGGCACCAAAGAATGTTTAAACAAACGTCTTGGAGCGAATTAATGGTGACCTGTGTGTTTCCTAGTCATGTTCTGATAAACACAAAACATCACAGGATCACCGCTCGCTCGAACCACCCCCGTCACACACTATGGGCAGACGCTAACTTTCGTATGTCCTAGCATCCAGGGTATTTCGTTTCTCAATAGTACCCCAAAACGAACTTTGTCTTCAATCCAGGGATCCCCACTGGAGATCAACATTCTGGAACAGTGTTGTAGGTTAACTCCTTGTGTTGATAAAAATTACTCATTGTAAAAAAGAAATTAATCAGAACTACGTGTGGGCGCCACATTTGTACATCATGCAGGCATCAGTTTAAACCATTAAACCACAACCTCAGAGTACATTTATTCACTGATGAAATTAGTTGTCAACAGTCCATTGCATTTTGAGCGTAACACACAACCAACAATATAATGCTAGAAGGAAAAATGATCGTTACAGTCCTCTAGTGAAACTGCCGCAGAAAGAAATGAGAAACAAACCTACAGAGGTTAAAAATTGCATTGTATCATAAACAGCTGTATTACTTTATTTCTATTAAAGAGAATCGACCTTGGCCGCGAATCTATCTTTGGGTCATCTCTACTAAAAGACAATAACTAGGCAACAGGTACATATAATTATTATACAAAGCGCCTATCAACCATTGGAAATCATGTGTACAAACATTACATGTAAAGAGCCACATGTTCATACAAGAGTTACAAAAAGGTATTTAGCTTTGCATTGCAAAATTGCAGTAAATTATGAGTC
Organism: Schistocerca cancellata; assembly: GCF_023864275.1. Taxonomy (NCBI): domain Eukaryota; kingdom Metazoa; phylum Arthropoda; class Insecta; order Orthoptera; family Acrididae; genus Schistocerca; species Schistocerca cancellata. The sequence continues at coordinate 158,399,756 of NC_064637.1, forward strand.
TCAAAATGTCCCATTCCTATACCAACTGTCTATCTGTAACAGTGATACCTTACAAACGACTGTGTCTACCTTACTCTCTAACTTTGAACTGTGTTCCCCAAAGAACTTCTGATAGAGGCACAAGACGTTGTAAAGATTTATGCCTATCGATGTATTCAGCCTACTGCCATATGAGATATTTCATAATGGTCTAAAATTAGTGCTGTTTATTACATGAACCGCACATTATATTGATTATTTTTTCGTTATTTAGCGTTAGTTACACAGTAGGATCATTGCAAAATATTCATAAAACAATTAATCCTTAAAAGTTAAATTCATACAATAATAATAACACATACAAATGTAATAAAAATAACAGAAAGACGATGTGTACAAACACACGCTTCATCAAAGCTGTCCAGCAGGTCCTACACAAAATACACCTGGAATAACCTTTGAGAACCTAAGTTGTTTCTTGATAAAAGTCATTGTTGAATAAAAATAAAGTCAGTAAAAAGCTTGAAAATAATCAGTATCTAGCGACAAAGAATTTTTTTTTTAATTTCCATAGTTGCCATACATTTTCCTAACCGGATCTACTGTATATAAAACAGCTTCTCTCTCTCTCTCTCTCTCTCTCTCTCTCTCTCTCTCTCTCTCTCTCTCTATCTTCGGCTTCACTCTGTTGAGCTTATCACTACACGTTTCTCCAGTCTCCTTTTTCCTCCATTTTTAAATTTACTATTTGTCTTGTACTTGTTTTTAACCCCATACCATCTATCTGATCTCCCCTCCCCAGATGAGTAAATACACTCTAAGACCAAAAAATATGCTGAATGGGATGGAAATCAGTAGACGTTATGCACACGTACCAGCAAAAAAGTGATTAAGGTTTCAGAAAAAACTGATTTATTCAAGAGGAAGTGCTTCACAAATTAAGGTCAATAAAGCGTTGGTTCACCTCTGGCCCTCATAGGCAACTATTCGACTTGGCATTGACTGACAGGGTTGTTAGATGTCTTCCTGAGGGACGTTGTGCCAAATTCTGTGCCAACTGGTGCATTGGATCGTCAACATCCCGAGCTAGTTGGACGGCCCTGTCCACAATAAACGTTCTGAATCGGGGAGAGATCCCCAAGGTAGGGCTTGGCAAACGCGGAGGGCAAGCAGTAGACACTCCCACTGTGTACGGGTGTGCATTATCTTGCTGAAATGTAAGCCCAGGATGGCTTACTATAGAGGGCTGCAAGACAGATCAGACAATGTCGTCGACGGACCGCTCCTCTGTAATGGTTTCGTGAATGACAACCAAACGGGTCCTACTATGAAATGAAATGGTACCGCAGACCGTCGCTCTTGCTAGTCGAGCTGAATGGTGGTCCACGGTAAGTCTGGTATCTCAGCGCTGTCTTGGGCGTCGCCAGACACGTCCTCGCTGTTCATCAGGTCTCAGTTCCAAGCGCGACTCATCACTGAAGACGATTGCAGACCGAATGTGGCCAACACCACGGCAAACGTGTTTGTGGGTGTACAGAGGTCAATGGTAATCGGCAGAAGGGGCGCTGCGAGGCTCCTCTTAATGGTGCTTGTGGTCACTGAAGCACCAGTTACACGTCGGATCTATGGTAATGACGATTGCTCGGTTCTCCCGTCCTGTGGTGTCTCTAGGTCGACTGTTTCCTTCTTGACACCGTGTTTGGCCGTGGTTTACTTGTCTTCAATGTTCCAGTCGATAACTTCTGATCACCGTAAGGGAGGATCGCCATACTGTGCGCCAAGCACACTGTAGTGCCTTTACACATGCGCCTGCCATCTGAGACCAAGTAATGGACTCCCTGCACCATTGGTTGGAGACTAGCAGCGGGCTATGGGACACCGTCCCACGCGTAGGTTGCCGCTAACACAGCACCACATACGGCTACGTTGGAAAGCTGCCATGACCACTGCTGAGCAATGGGCTCACACTGTGTTCAGCGATGAGTTGTGGTACTGCGCTACTCCAAGTGACCATTGTCAGCGAGTATTTCGGCCACCTGGGGAGAGGGCCCATTCTTAAAACGCTTTGGAGAGCCCCAGTGGTGTTAGCCCTGTCGTCACGATGTGCAGACATCCTGTATCCTCATGTGTAACATCTTGTGTGACAGTACTGTGATACCATTTTCCACCAGGACAATGCTCCTCCACACGTCGTACGTGTCTCTGTGAAATGTCTGCGCGATGTTGAGGTATTGCTGCTGTCAGGAAGATCCCCATATCTGTTCCCTTTACAAGTGTGTGTGGGACCACCTTGAATGTGAAGTGTCCCAGTGGGGCACCTCGCCTCCGACAGGAATACAGCGGTTTTATGGCACCCTTCCTAACCGAATTGGTGTGTGCTTCTGGGTCACAGCGGTGGGATATCATGTTGATAAGTCGGCTCATATTGCCAACTCGTTCTAAATTGGACTCGAGTTTGTAACCACTGAAGTAGCACGACACGCCATCTCAATATGTTTCATTTCTTTTCCACCTCACCATCCCTGTGCTTCACTATCTTTTGTCAGGCAGTGTGTCGACGATTTCATACAACTATGTTCTAAAGCAACAAAACCAAATTCGTATCGTAAAATAAATAGTTGCATCGACGGATTAAAATGAAGGAGAGTTACTTTTCATGCTGTAGATACAATATTTCCACCGAGCGAGGCAGCGCAGTGGTTAGTACACGACTCACGTTCGGGAAGACGACGGTGCAAATCGGCATCCGGCCATCTTTATATAGGTTTCCCATGATTTCCCTAAATCGCTTCACGCAAGTGCTGGGATGGTTCCTTTGAAAGGGCACGGCCAACTTCCTTCTCCATTCTTCCCTAATCCGATGGTTTGGTCCCCTCCCGCCAGCCATCCAACCAACCAACCAAGCAAGTATATTTTCTTCCTGAATGGCTCAACGGAAGCGTCCGATTCCACCCGTCTGCTTTGACCCATGACGTAAGGGTGATGTGGTGTGTGACGTCATAACGGAGCGGAGTTGGTTGTGTTGGTAGAAGTTCCCTTGTTGAGTTTGATGGCGTTCTCTCTCTCTGTCTCTCTGTGTGTGTGTGTGTGTGTGTGTGTGTGTGTGTGTGTGTGTGTGTGTGTGAGGTGGCCGACCGCCGTTGAGCGCCGACATTTGTTGGTCGTAAGTAATTGTTTTTTTGGGTCTATTTTTCTCGAGTTGTAATTTTTTGTGTATTGAATGTGTTTTAATTTACGTATGGATGTTTAACTTTTGAATTCTTGAGGTGTTGTAGTTTTGGTTTTGTTTTTCTTAGTTGTAGGTGGTGGTTTTTTTCGTATCAATAGATATGGTTGACCTATATAGGTCAAGGGAAATGACCGATTCCAATTTTCGTAGTTTTATATCTACATATTGGTGGTTTGGTATCGTGAGCTGTGGTCAAGAGAAACGTCTGATTCCAATTTTTGTTTTTGGCGTTGGTGCTTTTGTATCGTCAGCAGCGGTTGACCTATATAGGTCAAGGAAAGTGTCAGATTCCTGTAGATTTTGTAATTGTTTTTTGTTCGTAATTGTTTTTTGTTCGTAATTGTTTTTTGTTCGTAATTGTTTTTTGTTCGTAATTGTTTTTTGTTCGTAATTGTTTTTTGTTCGTAATTGTTTTTTGTTCGTAATTGTTTTTTGTTCGTAATTGTTTTTTGTTCGTAATTGTTTTTTGTTCGTAATTTTGTGTTTTTTGCGATAGTGGAGTCTTTTTTTTACTGTTATATTTAGCTTGTCCCCTCCCAAAAACCCCCAGTTTCCCGCGGCTGCCCCGTTAGTTTGTTTGTATTCTTGGAGGGAGATGTTATTGTCTTATTTATTCGTATTTTCGTGTTTGTTGCCATGTGTATGTAGCGACATCATAGGCGCCATATTAGAGACGCCTAGAATAGCCATTTCTGCCATATTGGTGACGTCATGGATCAAAGCAGACGGGTGAAATCAAACACTTCCGTAATCCCTCCTGAATATCAGCTTGGTGCTAGTACCAGTGGTATTCACGAAATGGGACCACCAGTCTTGATGGCGATATTTATTTATTTATTTAACCTGATCAGATTAGGGCCATCAGGCCCTCTCTTACATCGGACCAGTGTTTCAAACATGCAGCATTTCACACATCAAAGTTACATCATGACAATACTTTAAATAAGAAAATTAGATTACTCTAGTGACAATATGAATACAGAGTAATGACTAAGACCTAATACAGTAAGTGCTGGCTGTATTTTTACAACAGGTGCTATACACACAAATTATGATAAAAGTAATAATAGTAACAGTAAAAACAATCAAATAATAATGATAAACATGAGAAAAATTGGCAATAGTAATGAAGATTTGTGCAGATGTACATTAATATCTTGGTGTGTAAAGTAGAAGTTTACTAGTATAGCGAGTTTTGGGGAAGGGAGACTTAAGGAGGGGGAAAGAGGAAAGGACTGAGGTGAAGTGCATTCATGTACAGAGGAAGGCATTACTGATGCTTAAGTGGATACGTAATTAACTGTTTTTTGAAGCCGGACATGTTTTTATGTTCTCTAATGTAACGAGGGAGGTTATTCCGGAGTCGGGTTCCCGCTACTGTGAAAGGCTTGGAGAAGGTGACTGAGCGATGCAGTGGAACAGAGAGGATTTTATTATGATGGGAAAGTGTGTTTCTGTCATGTTGTTCCGACATAAGCGTTAAGGACGAGGAGAAATATGAGGGACAGTGTACATTTATAAGGCAGTAGATGAGACAGAGTGTATGGAAATCTCTGCGTTTGCACACAGCCAGGACAATTTTGCATATTCTGGTGAAATGTGATCAAAAAGTCGACCGTCACGGATATATCGGACGCAGGTATTCGTGACCAGTTCCAGACGTCGCGAATTTTCCTGAGAGAGGCCTTGTAGGATAATATCGCTGTAGTCAATGATTGGCAGTATAAGCGTTTGTACTAATTTCTTCTTCAGATCGAAAGGGAAGAGTTTTTTTATATTTTTGTAGGACATGACGGTATTCTGATGCTTTTATGCACACTGCAGTTACGTGCTCTGTCCAATTTAGATTTTCATCTATTATTAGTCCCAAACTCTTTGCTGAGGGAGAGAAGTTAATATTTGTTCCATTTAGGATAAGAGATGGTACGGATTCCAGATGTTTTGGGCTAATGAGCTTACAGTGACCAACAAGTACCGCTTGGGTTTTAGATGGGTTTACTTTTAGTCCGATGTCCTGTGCCCATTTTGATAGTGCATTAAGATCAGTATTGAAATTTTCAGTAGCTTTCTTAAGATTGCTTGGTTTCGCACTTAGATAGAACTGAAGGTCATCAGCATACATATGATATTTGCAATAGGTCAGAACCGATGACACATCATTGACATACAGAGAGAAAAGTATGGGACCTAGTACTGAGCCTTGGGGAACGCCTGACACTACCTGCCGCCATTGTGATTTTATATTCCCAGACAGGACGCGTTGATGACAAGACGTCATGTATGAGCGAAATCATTGCACTGCACTTGATGAGAAATTTACACTGCTAAGTTTGGCTACTAAGATGTCGAAGTCGACAGTATCAAATGTTTGCTGAAATCTAAGAACCAAATGATAGTCGCTTCTTGTCTGTCCATGGCAAGTTTCAGGTCATCTGTCACCATTATCAGTGCGGATGTTGTGCTTCAATGTTTACAGAAACTTGATTGGTATTCGTCTAGTAGGTTGTTAATAGGTAGTTGGTGAGCTGGTCGTGGACTATATATTCTAAGGCCTTTGATAGTGCAGGATGAAGGCAGATGGGGTGGTAGTAAGAGGACGCTGTGGCGATGTCCTTTTTAGGCATTGGCTTAATTTGTCCCAGTTTCCAGGCCTCAGGGAAAACACTTGTGATTAATGAATCGTTGAAAATGTCTGTTTTAGAGGGCAGTAGGTGATCAATAATAAGTTTTACCATCTGGATAGTGATGCCATCATGTTCAGTAGATGGTGATCTAATCCGCATTATGGCTTTCTTGACAGTATTGCAAGTGACGTGCTGTAGATGGAATTTTTCTTTGCTACAGTCGTTCATCCCCATGAAGGGGATTGGTCCTTCTCTCCATATTCACCTCTCAGTGCGACGCGATACGTTTTTCCGAACGATACATTACTGACCGGTGACCTTGCTCGTACAAGTCTACATTTCCGCTGTTTGGTAAAACATCCACCTCGAATTAATTACGCAACTTTACTCTCTTCAAGTGATAAGTAAAAGTTCATGACTACCCCCTTTTAACTGGGTGTGTGACTGGGGAAAGAGAACGCCTTAAGTGCTATTTCTGTGGAAGTACGATGCGGTGACTTCCGGAACTCTACTGAAACTGGTCCCCTTGCTGCTGACCACCCGCTGCTCGCCACTTACGCTGTCCGGGACGTCGATGGAGAAAGGCCGGACGGACTGATCCAGCTCCCTGGGCTCCCCGGGCCCCCACCACGCGTCCTCCAGCTTCCGCTGGCTGAACGGCTCCTCTTCTGGAGCCGTCAGCCTCTTCCAGACGAACACCGCCAGAATGGCGGCCAGCACCAGCACCAGCACCATCTCGCAGCAGCACATGAGAGCGGGCAGCAGTCGCTCAGCTGCAACGAGCGAGAAGGCAATCCACCAGTGAGAGACAGGCATTACATCCACGTCTACATTCACACGCTGCAAGCCAACTTTCGCTGTGAGCCGTAGCGCCGTATACCGATCCTGCCTTGGAGGCGGTTAAGTGGGAGATGTGTCTCAGAGCTGGGGAGTGACAGATGGTGACGCGAGACTGGACGCGCACGTAGTTTATGTATCAGGCGATAGAGGGCAGTATTACATAGGGGACTGTAGAGAGCCTGTATACAGAGAGTGTGGCCATAGGTGATGTTGCCCGTGATTGGTTGATTAGCTTTCGCAGAAAAAATGGCGCCAAACGTATCTCGCGCTTCCTATGTTCGCCGTGCTTTTGAGTTGAATTGGAAGTAAACACGTTAGTAATTGTACAGTATTGTGTTTGACATCTGCAGTTCGTTCTGCAGACGTTCGTAAACGATGCCAGGTTGTGCTCCATTTGGTTGTTCCAATAGAGGCGAAGGTGGATTTCGCATGTTAGCATTTCCATTCAATGAAGAAAGACGAAAGCAGTGAGCAGTCGCAGTCAACAGGGCTGACATAAATTAAACAGGAGCCTTGTGGAAACCAACCAAGTACTCTTATCTATGCGAAGTAAGTCGTTTTTGCTTTTTACTACATATAAAACAACTTGCAATATACATAGTTAAATTTGAGAACAGACCTGTAAATTGGCTGTGTGAAAATTATTATAACACATTATTCTTATAAACAAAGGCATTTAACGGATGATTTCGCCATATTGTCTTGTGCTTTTGATTCGGTGAGTGTGTTCTCCACTACTCCACTACTGGCCATTCAAAAGTCCCGCCCGCAGTTTGGCAGAAAAATGGCCGCCGTATCGTCCAGTTGGCCACTCTCTCCCCATACAGACAGGCTCTCTAGGGGACTGTGATTTAGTTTCAATTGCGCCCACTAGAGTGCACTAAAGTAATAGAATGTTTTTCATAAACTGTTCTAGTATTTTCATAAAGTATTATTATGTCTTTGCGTGTATGTAAAATGTTATAAATGTGTTTTAGCAGTATGAATGATGCGTGAGTGTGGTTTAAGGTTAATATGAAGATAATTGTTTAACGAGTTATGTAATGGGATTTAGTGTGGGAAAATTTCGAAGAAGTATGGATGTGGACAAAGGGGAATTTTTGTAGAATAGTTTATGGTAAAGGGAAAGTTAATTCAGGTAAAAATAACTTAGTAAATAACTTTATGCATAGACAAAACTTCAGCATATTAGATAATTACGTCGGTAAAAAGTGCAGTCGTGAGGTTTACTATTTTGCGATTGGTTATTGATGAAAAGCACGGACTGACGCGGGAGAATGTTGATTTGCTATTGGGTGTTGAGTAAACTGACCAGTGGTAAAGCAATATTCTTCGCGCGTCTTTCTCTGCTGGTAGAGAAGGCTTAGAGTATTCTAGAGAGCAGTCGGAGCCTAGCCATGAAACAGTTCGGACGTGTGTAGTAGTGGTAGTTCCGATGGAAATGATAAGTTGCCGGATCTAGCAGTGTTTAATACATCAAAAATGTCGTAAAGTGACAGCATAAATATTCCGATGGGTGCGTAGAAATTAAGGAATTTTTTAGTGAATTTTGTGACGAGAAAAGTCATAAATTCGCGTGGCGTATTGAGCAGGTTGGTGGCTAAAAACTGTGCCTACATTAGGTACCGACAGACTTAATATTTGACGAGCATTATCAATCAAAAACAATCAGTATTTTTTGTAGCTATTACGTTTTCGGGAAATGCAACACCATAAACTTGCTAACGTGAGTGAAAGGGATTCTGAGTGACTGTGTTGAGACTAGCACGGGCTTGGCAGTGATACTTGTTCACCCAAGTTTCAGAATATATTAATTAAGGACAAAATTTCCAACCTTTCTTTTCGTGCGAAAACTTTCTCCCGAAACGTAGATTGTTGTTGTTGTTGTTGTTGTTGTTTTGGTCTTCAGTCTTGAGACTGGTTTGATGCAGCTCTCCATGCTACTTTATCCTGTGCAAGCTTCATCTCCCAGTACCTACTGCAGCCTACATCCTTCTGAATCTGCTTAGTGTATTGATCTCTTGGTCTCCCTCGACGATTTTTACCCTCCAGGCTGCCCTCTAATACCAAATTGGTGGTCCCTTGATGCCTCAGAACATGTCCTGCCAACCGATCCCTTCTTCTAGTCAAGTTGTGCCACAAATTTCTCTTCTCACAAATTCTCTTCAATACCTCCTCATTAGTTATGTGATCTACCATCTAATCTTCAGCATTCTTCTGTAGCACCACATTTCGAAAGCTTCTATTCTCTTCTTATCCAAACTATTCATCGTCCATGTTTCACTTCCATACATGGCTACACTCCATACAAATAGTTTCAGAAACGACTTACTGACACTTAAATCTATACTCTATGTTAACAAATTTCTATTCTTCAGAAACGCTTTCCTTGCCATTGCCAGTCTACATTTTATATCCTTTCTACTTCGCCCATCATCAGTTATTTTGCTCCCCAAATAGCAAAACTCCTTTACTACTTTAAGCGTCCCATTTCCTAATCTAATTCCGTCAGCATTACTCGAATTAATTCGATTACATTCCATTATCATCGTTTTGCTTGTATCCTCCTTTCAAGACACTATCCATTCCGTCCAACTGCTCTTCCAAGTCCTTTGCTGTCTCTGACAGAATTACAATGTCATCGGCAAACCTTAAAGTTTTTATTTCTTCTCCATGGATTTTTTAATTCCAACTCCGAATTTCTCTTTTGTTTCCTTCACTGCTTGCTCAATCTACAGATTGAATGACTTCGGGGATAGGCTACAACCCTGTCTCACTTCCTTCCCAACCACTGCTTGTCTTTCATGTCCCTCGACTCTTATAACTGCCATCTGGTTTCTTATACAAATTGTAAATAGCCTTTCCATTTCTCTATTTTACCCCTGCCACCTTCAGAATTTGAAAGAGAGTATTCCAGTCAACATTGTCAAAAGCTTTCTCTAAGTCTACAAATGCAAGAAAAGTAGGTTTGCCTTTCCTTAATCTAGCCTCTAAGATAAGTCGTAAGGTCAGTATTGCCTCACGTGTTCCAACATTTCTACGGAATCCAAACTGATCTTCCCCGAGGTCGGCTTCTACTAGTTTTTCCATTCGTCTGTAAAGAATTCGCGTTAGTATTTTGCAGCTGTGGCTTATTAAACTGATTGTTCGGTAATTCTCACATCTGTCAACACCTGCTTTCTTTGGGATTGGAATTATTATATTCTTCTTGAAGTCTGAGGGTATTTCGCCTGTTTCATACATCTTGCTCACCAGATGGTAGAGTTTAGTCAGGACTGGCTCTCCCAAGGCTGTCAGTAGTTCTAATGGAATGTTGTCTACTCCCGGGGCCTTGTTTCGACTTGGGTCTTTCAGTGCTCTGTCAAACTCTTCACGCAGTATCATATCTCCCATTTCATCTTCATCTACATCCTCTTCCATTTCCGTAATATTGCCCTCAAGAAACGTAGATTAGTGATTTTAATTGCAGCCTGGTTCACGTCGAAGTACAGTAGGTTTCGCTCGGCTTCCCTACTGATGATCTGCTGAGACAGTGTTCACAGGTAGGTGTAGGTTCGTCGTAAAGGGACGGAAGGAACCGTTCCGCCGCAGCTGTCCTGTGGAGGGTACTCTGTGTGTCAGTGTCATTGCAACCTATCCTGTTCCAGACGCGAAAGGCACGCTATAACAATGATGGTTGCTAAGCCTCTGAAGAATTCGAGCCCCGATGTTACCTTCATGGTCTTTACGCGAGATAAAAGGTATCGGAAGCTATGTGTCGGTTCATTCTCCTAGGAACGTATGCTCTCGGAACTTTTAACACTAAACCACACCGTGATGCAGAACTCCTCTCTTGCTGCGTCTGCCACTTGGCAGAGCACCTCCGTCACGCTTTTCGCGCTTGCTAAATGACCCTGTAACGAGACGTGCTGCTCTTCTTTGGATGGTCCCTATTTCTTCTATCAGTTCTATCTTCTCTTGTGTTCCTCCGAGACGACTTACAAGAACACACACAGACGAACAGCATTATTATAAAAAACAATTATTATAAAAATAAAAATGTTATCAGTGCGGCAGAAACAAAATGGTAATGTGTTCTGATGCCATTCCCGAGCATATTCATATGTCTGTATAAATGCACTAATACTGAAGAGCCAAAGAAACTGGTACACCTGCCCAATGTCGTATACGGCCCCTGCGACCACGCAGAAGTGCCGCAACACGACGTTGCATGGACTCTACTAATGTCTGAAGTACTGCTGCTGGGGACTTACACCATGAATCCTGCAGAGCTGGTCCGTAAATCCCTAAGAGTACGAGGTGGGTGGAGATCTCTTCTGAACAGCGCGTTGCAAGGCATCCCAGATATGCTCAGTAACGTTCATGTCTGGGGAGTTTGGTGGCCATCGGCGGAAGTGTTTAAGCTCAGAGCAGTTTCCTGGAGCCGCTCTGTAGCAATTCTGCACGTTACGGGAGGGGGGGGGGGGGGGCGCATTGTCCTGCTGGAATTGTCCGTCGGAATGCACAATGGACATGAATGGATGCAGGTGATCAGACAGGATGCTTACGTACGTGTCACCTGTCACAGTCGTATCTAGATGTATCGGAGGTTCCATATCACTCCAACTGCACACGCCCAACATCATTGCAGAGCCTCTACTAGCTTGAACAGTCCCTGGGGACACACGGGCCCATGGATTCACGAGACTGTCTCCATACCCATACACGTCCATCCGCTCGATACAATTTGAAACGAGACACGACCGACCACGCTACATGCTTCCACTCATCAACAGTCCAGTGTCGTTGTTGACGGGCCCAGGCGAGGCGTAAATCTTTATGTCGCGCAGTCATCAAGGATACACGAGTGGGCCTCCTCCTCCAAAAGTCCATATCGATGATGATGTTCAGTTGAATGGTTCACACGCTGACACCTGTTGATGGCCCAGCATTGAAATCTGCAGCAATTTGCGGAATCGTTACACTTCTGTCACGATGAACGATTCTCTTCAGTCGTTGTTCGTTCCATTCTTGCAGGGTTTATTTTCCGGCGACAGCTATGTCAGAGATTTGATGTTTTACTGGATTCTTGATATTTACGGTACATTTTTCCAAAGAATATGAAACGTCCCCTTTGAAAAATTTTACATGACAGTGCTTAAACTGACACACAATATTTTTAGCGCAATGCAATCTGACTTTCAAAAATCCCTACAAAAGAATGGCCCTGACTAACATTAACCTATACGTTTCACAAATCACTTATCTCACAAAAATCTTGGTTACTCGAACTACTGCAATACAACGAGCGCCACTACTGCCAGCTAAATAAAAGATTCAAACTATGGAAGGCACTAACTACTGATAGGCATAGTCAGCAAATGAAAGATTTTAATAGAGAACAAACAATGTATTTATCTTAAGTCATCAAAAGTCATAATATATATAGCAGGTCATGACATCCAGTCTTACAAATTTCAAAACTCCGCCATATCTCTCCCCACATCCACCACTGCTGGCGGCTCACCTCCAACTGCGCAACGCTACGCGCTGTTCACATCCAGCTGCCCAACACTACAATGGCAGACAACAATGCAAACTAGCCACAGACTGCACACAGCACAGCCAGTGATTTTTCATACAAAGCGCTACGTGGCGTCACCAATAAGAAAACCTAAACAGCCTACTTACAAATATTCCGCACTGGTTGTATGATTGATTTTCATTAAATCTGCGACCGGTTTCGGACCACTTATCGGTGCATCCTCAGGCAATCTGTACAACAATAATATAATAATAGCTCATATAAACTATTCGATCCCTCAATTTATACGCGCTCTTATTATATTATTTTTTGTACAGATTGCCTGAGGATGCACCGATAAGTGGTGCGAAACCAGTCGCAGGTTTTATAAAAATCATTCATACAGCCAGTGCGGAATTTTCTTTGGAAAAATGTCGAAGTTTGGCTGTGGTTGCCAGCCCTACAAAACAACATTTACGGTACTCACGTGAAATAGTCGTACGGGAAAATCCCCGCTTCATCGCTACCTCGGAGATGCTGTGTCCCATCGCTCTTGCGCGACTATAATACCACGTGCAAACTCACTTAAATCTTAATAACCTGTCATCGTAGCAGCAGTAATCGATTTACAACTGCGTTGCGTTGCCGACCGCAGCGCCGTATTCTGCCTGTTTACATATCTCTGTATTTGAATACGCATGCCTATACCAGTTTCTTTGGCGCTTCAGTGTATATTCATGGGTATAAAGGGTGTTCCTTTTAACTGAAGACATTGAAATATCTCGAAAACTACACACTGAATCACAAAAAGTTATAATTCCGATTCGTTTGTCTCGAGACCTCCACCCTGTGCGTGGGTGACGGGCAACTTTGAAATCTTCAATGGGAACTCTCGTTCTTTATTGTAATATACGATTCTACATCAAAATCTACATAAGTTTTGTACTGAGTCATTTTCTTCGTTTCACCCCAGATGGCGCTGTAATCGGAGGAATAGAAAGGCGTACACAATCATTATTTACAATATACGTGCTGTGAGAGTAGGACAGGCCTGTATTTCATAACTTCTAATTTAAAACCTCATTTGCAACGTTGTATTCCTGTGACATATCGAAGACTATGGTAAGGAAAGACCTTGCAGTAGAAGAGACCTTTCATAGTATCGAAGATGAACAAGTGCTTACACCACTTCAGGTTTTCTTTAGCCCATTTTACTAGACGTTTTTTACTTATTTCTGTACAAGGAAATTACCCCTAAAGTTTGTCGGTGTTTTTTTTTGACACCATATATATTTATATATTCTTCTTCTTAACTATTACTTGCTGATTACTATTAACAATATTATTATTTTTATTATACCAACACTATTCTGATTATTAGTATTATTGTTCCTTCTTTTATAGTGTGAAATACGTCTGTAGTCAATCAAAACACACAACAGCTTCAAAAAATGTTAAAACATTACGTATTACACACACACACACACACACACACACACACACACACACACACACACACAGAGAGAGAGAGAGAGAGAGAGAGAGAGAGAGAGAGAGAGAGAGAGAGAGAGAGAGAGAACACGTCTGACGGAAGCAATAAGTAAATACATACTGATATTCTCTGGTACTGACCGCATACTGACAATCAGTATTCAAGCATCGGTCGAACGACGGTTGAGTAAGCTACCTCCTATGTGGTTGCCTCACACTTTTTGAGGATTCTTGCAATAAATTTTAGTTTGGCACCTGCCTTACCTGCGATTAGTTTTATCTGGCCATTCCAGTTCAGTTTTCTCCTTACGCGGACGTCACTGTTTCCAGTGTTCTGGAATCACGCAATCATGAAGTAACGGGCGTGTCCGCCCATTTCCGCGTAACACGTTGCATTTGTTCATGCTAAGACTGGACTGCGAATCCTTGGAGCAAGCGTCGAACCTGCACAGGTTGGCCTGCATTTCGCAACAGTTTCCTAGCGTTGCGACTAGTCTGTGTTTTTGGTCTCCAGGAATGTCATAATACGCGAGCATTAAACGTTTTCTAAAATCGTATACCAGACTGAGTCGAGCGATACAGCCCTATAGTGTTGTGCATCTGTGCAACAGGTATGATCTTCACATTTTTCCACCTGCTGGAAATGCTTCGATCCTCCAGCTACCTATGCTGCTAGAAGAGCAGCAAGCTCTTTTGCTTATTGTATGCAGAACATAATAGATTTCAATACGTCGCGTGTTCCGGCTCTCAAATACTGAATAAAAGGCCTTTTTTTTTAAATGGTTAACACCAAAGCTGCTGTGTATTTGCTGCTTTATTAGTTAAGGGCTTTACTTATTTTAAGGTTGCACTTGCTGTGAGTGTATGTCTCGAATGCGGACAATAAAGGCATTGGGGTAATATCGTTCGTATGGTAAACACTTACGTACAGCATTTTGTACTTATTGTCCACATACGATACATATACTCATTAGAAATTTTTTTTCTTTGCAGTAGGTGGCTTGTGAAAACAGCAAACCTCGAAATTAGTCAGCCAGCAAATAAACAGCAGCATAGGTTTTCAACCTCTAAAAATGCATTTACTTCAGTCTATGAAGAGTGTTATTCGTATTCCCACCGCGCCAACTTTTCTCTGCTGAGAGATTTTAGTTGATTTCGTACCCCGCTGTAACCTGTTTCGATATCTGTCATGTTCGCGTTCGTGCGACGACTACGAGGAGAAACCACAATCTGATCTTCTCTGGCGAAACAAGTTTTTTAATAAATAAATTTTGAAACGGCAAAAGCTGGATGAGTTCTGTAAGCTCAGTAATCGTGTCCTCGGAGTCATTCGCGGAGGCGAGCGTGAATAAAGTCTTCCGGCTTTACAAGTCGAGTCACTTCACATGAAACGCTCGAGATTTCAATAGGTGGCCAGCCCTGGCAGTCGGTACTTCATTACTCATGACGACGGCGGCGGTAACAGATATCGAAAAGTCGAGTGTTTTATTCGAAGCGACACGCCTTTTAAACAGATTTATTTCGTGATATTCGTCCTACCGTGGGAAGAAAGTGAAATTCGTGACTAAATTTTTTTGTGTTGCTTTCGAAACATCATCCAGTAATCGTATCCTCGTCAACCACTTTCCACGTGATATAACACGTGCGATTGATAATTGTCTGATTTCTTTTGTTCATTTGTAGATTTTTAGTAGCGTTGCCAGATTTTCTGAGATCACACGGGATGACAATTATTGAACTACATGAAAAAAACGTAAATTAACTACAAACTACGGCGTGGACACACTTCATTCAACATGTCGTTGCAGATATTCGGATTTAGGTGATGGCACTTCGATATGCCTGCCATCATTGGCGACGATGTGAGGCAGACGAATAACGAAATTCTACATGACGCGCTGAAGTATCGGAATATCGATGCAGTCGATGACCCAAAGAATGGTTGTTTTCAGCTTAGCAATGGTTTTGGGTTACTGCTGTACACCTTGTCTTTAATATACATCCATAGAAAGAAATCGCATGTGAGTTTTCATGCTTTCCCGACTGATCTGTTACAAATACGCTTCTCGGGTTTGCCGCCGGATCGTACTGTGTAACTCACACAATATTTCGCCGATGCAATTGCTCAACATCATCAGGTGGTGGTAACTGCTGCTCTAACTGCAGCAAGAGTCCGACGAAATATTGTGCGAGTTACACAATACGATCCGGCGACAAACCCGAGAAGCGTATTTGTAGGAATTGCATGTGTTCAGATCCGTAGAATATGCCGGCCAATCGAAGCCCATGCCAGTGGCCTCTGGGTACCCCAGAGCCAGAATGCGGTTCCCAAAGTGCTCCTCCGGGACATCAGACACTCTCCCGCTCCGATAAGGCCGAGCTCCGTCTTGCACGAACCACGTGTTGTCGAAATCAGGATCACTTCGCATAATGGGGGTGACATCATCTTCCAAAAACCTTCACATATCGTTCGGTAGTGACTGCGCCATCAAGGAATATCGCACAGAATATTGTGTGTCTGGACACTGCAGACCACACAGTCACCCGTTGAGGGTGACAAGACTTCGTCGCTAAACCAAGCCATACAATTCCCATCATGCCCCGCGGCCAACCATGCAGTTAGAACGCCCTAAATTTCATTGTCAACTTGTATGCGGTGTGGGTCTCGGCTTCGCCTTCGACGACGCCAACCCGCAGCGCACCTATGCTTAGCGGGTTGTCGTCCGCTCAAGGCCTGTGTTGTTGGTTCCCGCGGTATCCGACAAAGCCTGCAGAGGGCGCAGCAGCTGGGGTCGCTCCAGACACGAACCTCTCGCTGCACCCGCCGCAGCTTCGACAGCCGATAGGAAAGTTGTAATTTTCCGCCGCGCTAGTTATTCTGCCTGCACGGAGCCGGCAAAAGCCAGTTCCGTCTTCGCTGACCAGCAACTGATGTACCGTCAGCATTCGGACACTGCCTCGGATCGGACGTCGCCTTCACCACTTGGACAACTGCGCTCCGGCTATCTGTGCTCCTAGTGGATAAGTCGTACTGCTCGTGAGATGTTGTTGTTGTTGTGGTCTTCAGTTCAAAGGCTGATTTGATGCAGCTCTCCATGCTAATCTATCCTGTGCAAGCCTCTTCATCTCCGAGTAACTACTGCATCCTACATCCTTCTGAATCTGCTTGCTGTATTAATCTCTTGTTCACCCTCTACAATTTTTACCTCCCACGCTTCCCTCCAGTACTAGATTGGTATCTTCCCCTTTGTCGTTCTCACTTTTCTGAGATGTCGCTATCTGAATGGACCACATTTGAAACAAGAGACTAATGACCTTGCTGTTTGGTCCCTTTAACCCCAATCAACCAACCAACCAACCAACTAGATTGGTGCTCCCTTGGTCTCAGAATGTGTTCTACCACCGAATCCCTTCTTCTAGTCAGTTTGTGCCACAAATTTCTTTTCTCCACAATTCTATTCATTACCTCCTCATTAGGTACACGATCTACTCACCTAATATTCAGCACTCTTCTGTAGCACCACATTGCAAAAGCTTCTATTCTCTTCTTGCCTAAACTGTTTATCGTCCATGTTTCACATCCATACAAGGCCATGCTGCATACAAATACCTTAAGAAAAGACTTCCTGACACTTGAATCTGCACTCCATGTTAACAAATTTCTCTTCTTCAGAAACACTTCCCTTGCCGTAGCCAGTCTACATTTTATATCCTCTCTACTTCGGCCATCATCAGTTGTTTTGCTGCCCAAGTACCGAAACTCATTTACTACTGTAAGTGTCTCATGTCCTATTCTAATGTCCTCAGCATCACCTGATTTAATACGACTACATTCAGTTATCCTCGTTTCGCTTTTGTTGATGTTCATCTTATGTGATACTGCTCAATCCGTTCCACTGCTCTTGCAAGCCTTTTGCTGCCTCCGACAGAATTACAGTGTCATCGGCAAACGTCAAACTTTTCATTTCTTCTCCATTGACTTCAATTCTTACTCCAAATTTTTCTTTTGTTTCCTTTGCTGCTCCCTCAATACGCAGATTGAGTAACGTCAGCGATACGCTACGACCCTGTCAGCTCCTCAACCACTGCTTCCCTTTTGTGCCTCTCGACTCTTACCATTTAACCGTGGAGTAGAGCTGCATGCCTCGGGAAAAAGTACGGCTGAGTCCCCCCCTCCTCTCAGCCGTTCGCAGTACCAGCACAGCAAGGCCGTTTGGGTTAGTGTTACAAGGCCAGATAAGTCAATTATCCAGACCGTTGCCCCTGCAACTATTGGAAAGGCTGCTGCCCCTCTTCGGGAACCAACGATACCCCTCCATTGTGGTTGCATGTACGGTACGGCTATCTGTATCGCTGAGACACGCAAGCTTCCCACAAACGACAAAGTCCACTTTGCATTTGTCAAGATAGCGTAATCTACACTCTCAAGAATCTATTTTCGTTTCGATAAAGGACAATTGTTTGTGACGAACTTTTCCTTCACATTCACATTTTGTCGTACGTAAAATCTATGAACGCTACAAATAATTCAACACCTTGGCTTACTGAAAGTACGAGTAATGTAACGGATGGTGACAAACAGTAGGCCAAAATTCTAAATCTAGCTTTCAAAACCTCGTTTTGGTAGAGGACTGCAGCACCATTTCCCCTTTCAATTATCGAACAAACGCCTTAGACGCCAGGAAGGCATCTGGCCCAGACGGTATCCGCGTAAGGTTTTGTGTTGACTGGGCTACAAATATAGCACCATTATTTTACATCACCTGTCAGAGATCATTGGATCAGCGGAAACTTCCACTGGACTCTAAGAAGGCGCAGGTCATAGCAAGCTATAAAAAGGGGGAGAAAATCGGATGCACTTAATTACCGGCCAATTTCACTGACATCGATTTGTTGTAGAATTATGGAACATACTTTGTGTTGAGACATAATAACCTTTCTAGACTGTGAGAAGCTCATCTGCAGAAACTACCACGGATTTCGGAAACAGCGGTCATGCGAGACACAGGTGGCCCTCTTTGTGTACGATATACAACAGGCTCTAGATACCGACTCCCAGGTTGATGCCATATTTCTCGACTTTCGGAAGGCGTTCGACTCAGTTCCGCACTGTCGCTTGCTCCAAAAAGGTCTATCCCATGACATATGCGTTTGGATAGAAAGTTTTCTAACAGACAGAGAGCAGTATGTCACTCTGAACGGGGTGACTTCAACAGAAACAAAAGTAACTTAAGGTATGTCCCAGGGCAGCGTTATAGGTTCTCTGCTTTTTGTGATTTACATAAACGATATGGTTGATGGTACTGACAGCGGCATTAGACTGTTTGCTGATGACGCTTTAGTCTACAGGAAAGTAGTATCACACGAAAGTAGTGATCAAATCAATGAGGATTAGCAGAAAATAAATGCGTGGTGTAATGGCGGACAGTTATCTCTCAATATTAGTAAGTGTAACCTGCTGCGTATAACAAGGCGAAAATTCCCATTAATGTACGAGTACAAAATAAATGCCCAGTCTTTGGAAGCGGTAACATCCGTCAAGTATCTGGGTGTGACTATTCGACATGATCTCAAATGGTTCAAATGGCTCTGAGCACTATGGGACTCAACTGCTGTGGTCATAAGTCCTCTAGAACTTAGAACTACTTAAACCTAACTAACCTAAGGACAGCACACAACACCCAGCCATCACGAGGCAGAGAAAATCCCTGACCCCGCCGGGAATCGAACCCGGGAACCCGGGCGTGGGAAGCGAGAACGCTACCGCACGACCACGAGATGCGGGCGACATGATCTCAAATGGAACAATCAGATTACACAAGTAACGGGTAAGGCGAACTCTAGATTGCGGTTTATTGGTAGAATACTGAAGCGATGCAGTCCTTCAACAAAGAAAATTGCTTACAATACTTTGGTTCGTCCAGTCTTGGAGTATTGTTTGTCTGTGTGAGACGCTTACCAATTGGGTCCGATTCAAGAGATTCAGTAGGTCCAAAGAAGAGCGCAAGATTCGTGACTGGTACATTCAGGCATCGCGAGAGCGTTACGAATCTCATAGAATGTTTGAAGTGGGACACACTTGCAGATAGACGACGCGCTAAACGGAAGTGGCTGCTTACTAAATTCCAAAATCCGATCTTAGCCGAGGATGTAGAGTATATATTATTACCACCAATTTTCAAATCGCGCAATGATCACCATTCAAAGATAAGGGAAATTAGAGCTCGTACTGAGGCGTTCAGACAATCGTTTTTCCTTAGGGCGATTCTCGAGTGGAACAGAGGGGGGGAATATGACTTTAGCGCGAATTGTGCCCTCCGTCACACACCGCTTGGTGGGTAGCTGAGTGTATTTGTAGATGTAGAATAACAGTTTTGGAGAATGTTTATTTTTTCTTATTGTATTGCATCAGAAACAGCAGACTGGCTGTTTTTGAGGTTTACTTGCTCAAATAAACAAAGTTTAATTACATCCATTTGTGGTCTTGTTGAAGTATTAAGAGTAAGGAATGCTTTAACATGAACAATTAAAAAACGTGAGAATAAGGCTGCAGTATGCTTGAGAGACGGTGACCGTGCTGGGAGGCACGACTAAGAAGGGGAGGGAGCTCCCCATCCCACCCCCCCCCCCCCCCCTCAGAGTTAGTGGTAGGATGGCCAATGGATGGTCCGTAGAAAACTGAACACAAGTCAAGCAAGAGGACTTGAACGTGGTGTACTGAACTGTGAAGAAATGTAAACAGTAACGGCATCGTATTTATGCGGTCACGGTGTTGGACTCTGAAGTGTGAGAACCGTGTTCAAATCTCTGTCGTGCCCAATGGTTTTTACCACAAATTTATGAACTGTCCGTCCGATCACTGACGTGTCTGTTCGCTGCGTTCAAATCCGCGTCTGTGACTCGGTGTGACGTCCGGCTGCAACGCTGGGGTGTAAGGAAGGTGCCTCCAGACGCATATACACCCTGTTCGTTCCACACAAGTAGCACGTGTTATGATTCTTCGTTGTAACATACTTCACAGCCGCGTATTTTTTGTTTTCATTTCTTTGAAACGTGTATGCGGCATCTCGCCTGTTCTCACTATTCATCACATTTACGACGGTAATATATTCTTACCACGTGACTCACTTTCTATAACCAATGTACAGTATGATATCTGCCAAGGCTACAGAAGGTGAACAGATACGCCATTGACCGGATGGGAAGTTCATAATTTTGTGAAAAAAGAATTAGGAACGACAGAGGTTTGAACACTGATCTATCAGTTTGCACCATGGCCAAGCAATCACGACACCGTCATCCTTCAACTTCACTCAGTGTTGTACATCTTCAGCTTGGACAGTTCAGTGTTTCTACTTTGCTTCCATTTTGACAGTTCAGTACACCTTCTTCCCGTCTTCATGCTTGATCTTCCAGTTTTTCACGGGCTACCCGCGGGGTCATTGTACCACTAAACCTGAGAGGGGTGCGATGGGGAGTTTCCATTGTAAGGCTGCGTCTTTGACAGTGCTACCAATTGACTACGTACACTGGGGCCATAAAAATTGCTACTCCAAAAAAGATAGAAAATTTTTTATGCTTATCAGCACAGAAAACAAATGATTTGTAGTTGATTTGGGGGTCTACAGGGTGCGAAATTCAACAGGGAGATCTGCCATTTTTGGGCAGTAAAAGCACTGTCTCACCAGGTTGAGCATCGAGTGGAACTGAGCTTAAATGAGCTATAATTCGTCAGTCGCAGTGTCTGGGGAATGGTATCGGGCCAGTGTCTCATCAAACCGTGACGAGACGTTTCCAGAGCTGGGGAAGAGTTGGTCAGGCCAACAGTCCAATAATCTCTGCATCGAGGTTCGAGTCCTCCTTCGGGCATGTGTGTGTGTGTGTGTGTGTGTGTGTGTGTGTGTGTGTGTGTGTGTTTGTCCTTAGGATAATATACATTAAGTAGTGTGTAAGCTCAGGGACTGATGACCTTAGCAGTTAAGTCCCATAAGATTTCACACACATTTGAACTTTTTTTTTCTGCATCGAGGGAGTTCAGGGCAGCACGGGCAACATGCGGTCTCTCGTTATCTTGTTTAAAGTTGCAGTCATAGAGTCCTCGAACATAGGGCACAACCTCCAGCATCGTTCATTCCGAAGACTGGTTTGCTGCAGTTCTCTAAGCTAGTTTATGCTGTGCAACCACTACAATCTCGGCATAACTACAGCACACGAAAAACCTTTCGAACCTGCTTACTGTTTTCAAGTCTTGGCTTGCCTTTACAACTGTTAACCCTTGTCAGTTCTTTCCAGAATGAAATTTTCATTCTGCAGCGGAGTGTGCTGATGTGAAACTTCCTGGCAGATGAAACCTGTGTGCCGGACCGAGACTCGAACTCGAGGCCCTTGCCTTTTGTCTACCGACTCAGCTACCCAAACGCGACTCACGACCTGGCCTCACAGTCTTACTTCTGCCAGTACCTCGCTTCCTACTTTCCAAACTTCACAGATGCTCTCCTGCTTGCCTTGCGAAGTTTCGTGTAAGCGCAAACTTTGCTACAGAGTGAAAATTTCA
The DNA here is from genome assembly GCF_023864275.1 of Schistocerca cancellata. NCBI lineage: Eukaryota > Metazoa > Arthropoda > Insecta > Orthoptera > Acrididae > Schistocerca > Schistocerca cancellata. The sequence continues at coordinate 158,421,976 of NC_064637.1, forward strand.
TTCTGCAAACCTACCCCAGGCTGTGGCTAAGCCACATCTCCAGAGCATCCTTTCTTTTAAGAGTGTCTGCTTTGCAAGTGAGGTCTGAAAGATAGGAGACGAGATACTGCTGGAAGTAAAGCCGTGGGACGGATCCTAGGTAGCTGAGTCGGTAGAACACTTGCCTGCGAAAGGTAAGTCCCGAGTTCGAGACTCCGTCCAGCAGACAGATTTGATCTGCCAGGAAGTTTCGTATTCACGATTCCTTGATGCCTCTCCAAGTGTTTTTTTATCAGCCGATCCCTTCTGTTAGTGGAACGATGCGACGAAACCTGCGAGGATGGCAAGGAAGAGACGTTTCAGTACTTCCGGGAATCGAGGTCGGATCTGTAGTTAACGGGTACTTTGTCCGTACTGATAGTGGTAAGTGTTTTTCCTTGTGCCCGTGTTGCACCAGATTTGCAAGTCACGGGCTGTACGACTCACGCCGATAAGTGTTCAGCCGAGCTGAGAGCTGAGATGCGGACTCGAGATACGGCGCTGCCGCGTCCGCCGATATCTCGCCTCTGCACGGTACAGCGGCCGGGGCGCGCACAGCTTCTGATGCAATCTCTGCCGCCAGCGGACGGCAGTCGTACATCTACACCTTCACGGATACTCCGTAATTCACGCTTAATTTCTTGGCACAAGTATCATACAAACAGGTTCAGACTATTTCCGATCGTTCCAATCTCGAAACGCATGTGCGAAAAATCCGATTCCTCGTACTTCATTACTAAGCCCATTTCCCCCAGTGTAGCTAGATGAAGACCAACGGGCAGATTTCAAATTCCCATATTTCCAGAATGCGTCTGAACCAGTTCTCCACTGCAGGCTATTAAAGAAGATACGAGCTTATGGAGAAGTTCACAGCTATGTTAGTGGGTCGAAGACTTCTAAACATAAAAGACTCGTTATGTTGTCTCCGAGACGAGTGCTCATCAGAGACGAGGCTATCGTCAGAAGTGTCCCAGGGAAGAGAGATAGGACTCCTATTTCTCTCTCATACACTCCTGGAAATTGAAATAAGAACACCGTGAATTCATTGTCCCAGGAAGGGGAAACTTTATTGACACATTCCTGGGGTCAGATACATCACATGATCACACTGACAGAACCACAGGCACATAGACACAGGCAACAGAGCATGCACAATGTCGGCACTAGTACAGTGTATATCCACCTTTCGCAGCAATGCAGGCTGCTATTCTCCCATGGAGACGGTAGTAGAGATGCTGGATGTAGTCCTGTGGAACGGCTTGCCATGCCATTTCCACCTGGCGCCTCAGTTGGACCAGCGTTCGTGCTGGACGTGCAGACGACGCTTCATCCAGTCCCAAACATGCTCAATGGGGGACAGATCCGGAGATCTTGCTGGCCAGGGTAGTTGACTTACACCTTCTAGAGCACGTTGGGTGGCACGGGATACATGCGGACGTGCATTGTCCTGTTGGAACAGCAAGTTCCCTTGCCGGTCTAGGAATGGTAGAACGATGGGTTCGATGACGGTTTGGATGTACCGTGCACTATTCAGTGTCCCCTCGACGATCACCAGTGGTGTACGGCCAGTGTAGGAGATCGCTCCCCACACCATGATGCCGGGTTTTGGCCCTGTGTGCCTCGGTCGTATGCAGTCCTGATTGTGGCGCTCACCTGCACGGCGCCAAACACGCATACGACCATCATTGGCACCGAGGCAGAAGCGACTCTCATCGCTGAAGACGACACGTCTCCATTCGTCCCTCCATTCACGCCTGTCGCGACACCACTGGAGGCGGGCTGCACGATGTTGGGGCGTGAGCGGAAGACGGCTTAACGGTGTGCGGGACCGTAGCCCAGCTTCATGAAGACGGTTGCGAATGGTCCTCGCCGATACCCCAGGAGCAACAGTGTCCCTAATTTGCTGGGAAGTGGCGGTGCGGTCCCCTACGGCACTGCGTAGGATCCTACGGTCTTGGCGTGCATCCGTGCGTCGCTGCGGTCCGGTCCCAGGTCGACGGGCACGTGCACCTTCCGCCGACCACTGGCGACAACATCGATGTACTGTGGAGACCTCACCTCCCACGTGTTGAGCAATTCGGCGGTACGTCCACCCGGCCTCCCGCATGCCCACTATACGCCCTCGCTCAAAGTCCGTCAACTGCACATACGGTTCACGTCCACGCTGTCGCGGCATGCTACCAGTGTTAAAGACTGCGATGGAGCTCCGTATGCCACGGCAAACTGGCTGACACTGACGGCGGCGGTGCACAAATGGTACGCAGCTAGCGCCATTCGACGGCCAACACCGCGGTTCCTGGTGTGTCCGCTGTGCCGTGCGTGTGATCATTGCTTGTACAGCCCTCTCGCAGTGTCCGGAGCAAGTATGGTGGGTCTGACACACCGGTGTCAATGTGTTCTTTTTTCCATTTCCAGGAGTGTATATATACATATATCGTAAAAGGTTTTCGTCACCCCAGGTCGCAGAATTCCTGAAAACAGACGTAGATTGTGGATATTGTATCACAGGCTGTTTAGAGATGTCACTAAACCCACCCAAAGATGTAAACAACCACGTATGAGCAGCTCCTATTACACGGATGGGGTGCGACAGCCGATTAGTTCCAGTCATTCCACCAGGATGGAGGTACACGGCTCAACTGTCTGTAGTTCAACCATACCTAGACGGTCAATACCGCAGTTCGATCGCGTCCGCATTGTTACTTTGTGCGAGGAACGGCTCTCAACAAGGGAAGCGTGCAGGCGTCTCTGAGTGAACCTACGTGATGTTATTCGGACATGGCGGCGAGACAGAGAGACGCGAACTGTAGATCACATGCCTCGCTCAGGCCGCCCAAGGGCAGCGAAGCTACCATGTCGAATAATGCTTTTCGTGCAGCCACAGGACGTCTTGTTAACTCTGAAACTGTGCGCAATAGGCTGCATGATGGACAACTTCATTCCCGACGTCCAATGCGAGGTCCATTTTTGCAACCACGACACCATGCAGCGCGGTACAGATGGCCCAACAACATGCCGAATGGACCGCTCAAAATTGGCATCACGTTCTCTTTACCGGTGAGTGTCGCATATGCCCTCAACCAGACAATCGTCGGAGACTTGTCTGGAAGCGACCCGGTCAGGCTGAACGCCTTAGACACACTGTCCAGCGAGTGCAGCAAGGAGGAGGTTCCCTGCTGTTTTGGGGTGGCATTATGCGGGGCTGGCGTACGTCGCTGGTGGTCACGGAAGGCACCGTAACGGCTGTACGATACGTCAGTGCCATTCTCTGACCGATAGTGCAACCATATCAGCAGCATATTGGCGAGGCATTCGTCTTCATGGACGACAACTCGCGCCCCCATCGTGCACATTTTGTCAATGACTTCCTTCAGAGTAGGGACATCGCTCGAGTAGAGTGGGTAGCATGTTCTCGAGACACGAATCCTATCGAACATGCCTGGGGTAGACTTAAAAGGACTGTTTATGGACGACGTGACCCACCAACTACTCTAAGGCATCTACGCCGAATCGCCGTTGAGCAGTGGGACAGTCTGGACCAACAGTGTCTTGATGAACTTATGGATAGTGTACCTCGACGAACACAGGCATCCATGAATGAAAGAGGACGTGCTACTGGGTATTAGAGGGACCGGTGTGTACAGCAATTGGAACACCACATTTGAAGATCTCGCTGTATAGCTGTACAACACACATTGTATGGTTTTCATGAGCAATAAAAAGGGCGGAAATGATGTTTATGTTGACCTCTTTTCCAATTTTCTGTACAGGTTCCGGAACTCTCGGAACCGAGGTGATGCAAAACTTTTTTTGATGTGTGTATATGATGCTGTTCTGTACAGGAATATGTCGTCGTTAAGTGACCGTATAAGTTGAATTAGACAAAATTTCTAGTTGGTCTGATGAATGGCAGGTGGCTCTAAATGTACAACAAGTTAATGTGGATATGTAGGAAAAACAAACCCTTAATGTTCGGATGCAGCATTAGCAATGTCCTGCTTGACACACTCACGTTGACAGGAAATGAAATGAGCATTTAAAGACTTAGTGGGAAAGACGAATGATCCACTATGGTTTATTGGGGAAAATTTTGGGGAAAGTGTGGTTCATCTGGAAAGGAGGCAACATAGAGGACAACCTATTCTGGAGTAGTGCTCGAATGTTTGAAATCCGCACCAGGTAGGATTAAAGGAAGACATTGAAGCAATTCAGAGGCGGACTGCTATATTTGTTGCCGGTAGATTCGAACAACACGCAAGTATTGCGGAGATTTTTCGGGAACTCTGGTGGGAAGCACTGGATGGTAGACGACGTTCTTTTGGAGGAACACTGTTGAGAAAATTGAGAGAATCGGCATCTGAAGCTGACCGAAGAACGATTCTGCTACAGGAAATGTACATTTCGCATGAGGACCACCAAGATAAGATACGAGAAATTAGGGCTCTTACGGAGGTGTATGGACAGTGGAATAGTAGGGGAAATGACTAGAAGTAGTAGTACAGGGTACCCTCAGCCACGTACCCCATGGTGGCTTGTGGAATATGCATGGAAACATAGATGTAGAGTTCGATGTAGATGGAGAGATAGATGTAGTAAACGAGGTCAACAGAATAGTTTCGCATCCGTGGAATAAAGATGGTGATAGAAATTTCGTGAAAATATATCGGCGCACTGAAAAACGCCTTTGCTTTACTGATCGCCGGCTCCAACTCGTGTATCATATGCATGACACTCCCTGCTCTATTTCTGGTAAGCTGCACTCCAAAAGAGGACGGACAAGCGTAGTGCAGACAGTCTCTTTAGCAGAGCTGTTGCATCTTTCTAAGTGGTCTGCCAATAGAACGCGTTCTTCCGTTCGCCTTCCGCATCACAGTCCCTATGTGTTGAAACTAGTTCACGTTGTTGGAGGTGTAATGTCTAAATATTTTAATAAATGAAAAGCACTATATTGGTTACTTCCACAGGATTCATTTATTGAGTAACCGGTTTTCGGCTTACAAGGCCATCATGAACTTTAACAGACTTTCGTAGCGAAAGAAGTCGCATTTCTTGTAAAAAAAAAAAAAAAAAAAAAATCAAAGATTTTGCAATCTAGACTGAGTCTCAGACAAACGGTAAATGTCACCGTCGGCAGTGCCACGGTGATGCGACGTTAAAGAGTAAATAAATATAAAGGAAGCAAACAAGAAAAAATTTAGGCTCTGTTTATTACTGTAGACTATTATGTAAGCACAAACACCATCTGAACAGGAATTGAGCGCCCAGCGGTACCAACCGGCCGCCGTGTCATCCTCAGCCCTCAGGCGTCACTGGATGCGGTTATGTAGGGGCATGTGGTCAGCACACCGCTCTCCCGGCCGTATGTCAGTTTCCGAGACCGGAGCCGCTACTCCTCAGCCGAGTAGCTCCTCAGTTTGCCTCACAAGGGCTGAGTGCACCCCGCTTGCCAACAGCGTCCGGCAGACCGGATGGTCACCCATCCGAGTGCTAGCCCAGCCCGACAGCGCTGGCCGATGGCGTAACAAACAAACCGGATGAAGTAAAATGCAATTCGCATTTGATAAGACTACCTTTCCATGTTCGGTATCCTCCTCACATCCCACACGAACGTCTGCGCTGGTCTTTTTTTCGCACGTGTCGACACTCTGCTCTGTGAGGCATCGCTGAACCCGACGGTGACGCCGCAGGGCGCCTAGCTTTTCCACCACTGGAGAGGAAGCTTGTAGGCACCCCCGAGCAATATTTCAGACTTACCCACACACAGGGAGACAATTACGGGGATTCGAATAAGTGACACTTTCTTTTGCACAGTGTCTAAAAGGAATTCTATAGATCAGTAAAGTTTTGATAGTTTGTTCATATGCAACGACATATTTATATTCTTTGACACAAGAACCACAAATAAATACGCATAATATAAGTAAGCAAAGACAGTTGCACTCGCAGTACAAGAAAGATCGGGAGAATGAGGACAGGCAAAAGTTAGTAGAGATTCGTGCTGCTGTAAAAATAGCGATGCGCGAAGCATACAACACTACCACCGTCATACCTTACCAAAAGATCTTGCTGAAAACCCAAGGAAATTCTGGTCTTATGTAAAGTCGGTAAGCGGGTCGAAGGCTTCCATCCAGTCACTCACTGATCAGTCTGGCCTGGCAACCGAAGACAGCAAAAAGAAAGCTGAAATTTTAAATTTAGCATTTGAGAAATCTTTCACGCAGGAGGATCGTACAAACATACCGCCGTTTGAGTCTCGTTCAGATTCCCGTATGGAGGACATAGTGATAGACATCCCTGGGGTTGTGAAGCAGCTGAATGGATTGAAAATAAATAAATCGCCAGGTCCTGATGGGATTCCAATTCGCTTTAACAGAGAGTACTTTACTGCATTGGCTCCTTACTTAGCTTGCATTTATCGCGAATCTCTTGCCCAACGTAAAGTCCCGAGCGACTGGAAAAAAGCGCAGGTGACGCCTGTATATAAGAAGGGTAGAAGGGCGGATCCTCAAAATTACAGATCAACATCGGTTTGTTGCAGGATTCTCGAACATATTCTCAGTTCGAATATAATGAATTTCCTTGAGACAGAGAAGTTGCTGACCATGCATCAGCACGGCTTTAGAAAGCATCGCTCCTGCGAAACGCAACTCGCCCTTTTTTCACGTAATATCTTGCGAACCGTGGATCAAGGGTATCACACGGATGCCACATCCCTTGAATTCCGGAAAGCTTTTGACTCGGTGCCCCACTGCAGACTCCTAACTAAGGTACGAGCATATGGGATTGGTTCCCAAATATTGAGTGGCTCGAAGACTTCCTAAGTAACAGAACCCAGTACGTCGTCCTCGATGGTGAGTGTTCATCGGAGGTGAGGGTATCATCTGGAGTGCCCCAGGAAACTGTGGTAGGTCCACTGTTGTTTTCTATCTACATAAATGATCTTTTGGATAGGGTGGATAGCAATGTGCGGCTGTTTTCAGATGATGCAGTGGTGTACGGGAAGATGTCGTCGTTGAGTGACTGTAGAAGGATACAAGATGACTTGGACAGGATTTGTGATTGGTGTAAAGAATGACAGCTAACTCTAAATATAGATAAATGTAAATTTATGCAGATGAATAGGAAAAAGATTCCCTTAATGTTTGAATACTCCATTAGTAGTGTAGCGCTTGACACAGTTACGTCGCTTAAATATTTGGGCGTAACATTGCAGAGTCATATGAAGTGGGACAAGCATGTAATGGCAGTTGTGAGGAAGGCGGATAGTCGTCTTTGGTTCATTGGTAGAATTTTGGGAAGATGTGGTTCATTTGTAAAGGAGACCGCTTATAAAACACTAATACGACCTATTCTTGAGTACTGCTCGAGCTTTTGGGATCCCTATCAGGTCGGGTCGAGGGAGGACATAGAAGCAATTCAGAGGCGGGCTGCTAGATTTGTTACTGGTAGGTTTGATTATCACGCAAGTGTTACGGAAATGCTTCAGGAACTCGGGTGGGAGTCTCTAGAGGAAAGGAGGCGTTCTTTTGGTGAATCGCTACTGAGGAAATTTAGATAACCAGCATTTGAGGCTGGCTGCAGTATAATTTTACTACCACCAACTTACATTTCACGGAAAGACCACAAAGATAAACTAAGAGAGATTAGGGCTCGTACAGAGCCTATAGGCAGTCATTTTTCCCTCGTTATGTTTGGGTGTGGAACAGGGAGAGAAGATGCTAGTTGTGGTCGAGTTAACTCGGGTGATGCTGAGGGAATTAGATTAGGAAATGAGACACTTAAAGTAGTAAATGCGTTTTGCTATTTGGGGAGCAAAATAACTAATGATGGTCGAAGTAGACAGGATATAAACTGTAGACCGGCAATGGCAAGGAAAGCATTTCTGAAGAAGAGAAATTTGTTAACATCGAGTATAGATTTAAGTGTCAGGAAGTCGTTCCTGAAAGTATTTGTATGGAGTGTAGCCATGTATGAAAGTGAAACATGGACGATAAATAGTTTGGACAAAAAGAAAATAGAAGCTTTCGAAATGTGGTGCTGCAGAAGAATGGTGAAGATTAGATGGGTAGATCACATAACTGATCAGGAGGTATTGAATAGGATTGGGGAGAAGAGGAGTTTGTGGCACAGCTTGATTAGAAGAAGGGATCGGTTAGTAGGACATCTTCTGAGGCGTCAAGGGATCACCAGTTTAGTGTTGGAGGGCAGCGTGGAGGGTAAAAATTGTAGAGGGAGACCAAGAGATGAATACAGTAAGCAGATTCAGAAGGATGTAGGTTCCAGTAGGTAATGGGAGATGGAGAAGCTTGCACAGGATAGAGTAGCATGGAGAGTTGCATCAAACCGTCTCTGGCCTGGAGACCATGACAACAATATAAGGTTCGCACAATCCAACGCAAGTGCACTTTACACTACTTGACATAAAAACCCACAATAACTTTATGCTACTTCTAGAGTATACCAAAAAACGTGATATTTGATTTGCAAGCACAAAGAATTTCGTATGAGAAAATTATTTTTTTTCAAGGTGTTTACGCTGTCAGGTGGCACTGCCGAATAATGACAGTATGTACAGGCGTGAAGTGACCATTGTACAGAGGCAGCGCGGCATAAAGCTTTATTGTTGAAGAAAGTGGCAACTAAAACGTAGTTTGGTTACCTCACAACCCTTTCGATGACGCCAGGATCCTCGCCATGTGTTCACTACGTCACTTAAAACGACATTTACGTTTCAGACCGGATATTACGTGAATATTTTGCGAGCATAAGTACAGAAACTTTGAACCTCTGGGAAACGCCTACAGATACCGATAAAAGCTGCAAGGTTCCCCAAGAAAATCATCCTAAGAACCTAAGGTAAAAATTTCGAGTCTTTGCCATGAACAAAAATTACAGAAGTGGCCACCACACAACTGGTACTTTTCGTACTCGAAAACCGTAGTTTTTCGGGATTTTCTCAGGAACTGTAGAACAACAAATGGTGCTTTTGCGAGCCATCAGAGGCCCAGTCTGGACCACAGCTAACGTAAAACAACCAACCCATTTGCTCAGTTTGCAAGGGCTCGAAGAAGTGTGTCATGTTTACATTTTGACAGTTTACTGTAGGATAGTTACTGTACGGCTGTTCTTGCGACAGGTATACAAATGGTCGCGAGGCGAAGGGCTATGGAAAACACTCGATCCCCTTGGCTCTGTGGTCAATACAGGCCGAGATATAACCCCCTGAAAAATCGCGTTTCCATGCGCGGCTTTTTTGGAACATACTGGTGCCGCGCACTGTGGTCAAATGTCCGCGGTAGATTTGTTACTCCGGCGCCATCTAACGACCAGTCCACATTGGAAACCACTGAGGTCTCCTGGTCGATCCGTGCAACTGTTTCTGCTTCCCTGCTGACAATACAACACTCTAAGCTTGCGTTACTGGCTTTACGACCTTGAGGCCGAAAGTCAAAATAAATAAGTAAATAAATGAAAGCTTGCTTTTATACTGGTGGGCCCGCCTCCCTCGACAGTCTAGTGGTCAGTTGTGATTCACATACACTACTGGCCATTAAAATTGATACACCAAAAAGAAAAGCAGATGATACGCGGGTATAAATTGGACAAATATATTATACTAGAACTGACATGTGATTACATTTTCACGCAATTTCGGTGCATAGATCCTGAGAAATCAGTACCCAGAACAGCCACCTCTGGCCGCAATAACGGCCTTGATACGCCTGGGCATTGAGTCAAACAGAGCTTGGATGCCGTGTACGGGTACAGCTCCCCATGCAGCTTCAACACGATACCACAGTTCATCAAGAGTAGTGACTGGCGTATTGTGACGAGCCAGTTGCTCGGCCACCATTGACCAGATGTTTTCAATTGGTGAGAGATCTGGAGAATGTGCTGGCCAGGGCAGCAGTCGAACATTTTCTGTATCCAGAAAGGCCCGTACAGGACCTGCAACATGCGGTCGTGCATTACACTGCTGAAATGTAGGGTTTCGCAGGGATCGAATGAAGGGTAGAGCCACGGGTCGTAACACAACTGAAATGTAACGTCCACTGTTCAAAGTGCCGTCAATGCGAACAAGAGGTGACCGAGACGTGTAACCAATGGCACCCCCATACCATCACGCCGGGTGATAGGCCAGTATGGCGAGGACGAATACACGCTTCCAATGTGCGTTCACCGCGATGTCGCCAAACGCGGATGCGACCATGATGATGCTGTAAACAGAACCTGGATTCATCCGAAAAATAGACGTTTTGCCATTCGTGCACCCAGGTTCGTCGTTGAGTACACCATCGCAGGCGCTCCTATTTGTGATCCAGCGTCAAGGGCAACCGCAGCCATGGTCTCCGAGCTGATAGTCCATGCTGCTGCAAACGTCGTCGAACTGTTCGTGTAGATGGTTGTTGTCTTGCAAACGTCCCCATCTGTTGACTCAGGGATCGAGACTTGGCTGCACGATCTGTTACAGCCATGAGGATAAGATGCCTGTCATCTCGACTGCTAGTCATACGAGGCCGTTGGGATCCAGCACGGCGTTCCGTATTACCCTCCTGAACCCACCGATTCCATATTCTGCTAATAGACATCGGATCTCGACGAACGCGAGCATCAATGTCGCGATACGATAAACCGCAATCGCGAGAGGCTACAATCCGACCTTTATCAAAGTCGGAAACGTGATGGTACGCATTTCTCTTCCTCACACGAGGCATCACAACAGCGTTTCACCAGGCAACGCCGGTCAACTGCTGTTTGTGTATGAGAAATCGGTTGGAAACTTTCCTCATGTCAGCACGTTGTAGGTGTCGCCACCGGCGCCAACCTTGTGTGAATGCTGTGAAAAGCTAATCATTTGCATATCACAGCATCTTCTTCCTGTCGGTTACATTTCGCGTCTGTAGCACGTCATCTTCGTGATGTAGCAATTTTAATGGCCAGTACTGTATGATTGTCCCGATACTTTTGAACAGACAGTGTTTTCACCCTACAGACGAGTTTCACTCTACAGACGAGCATAGTTTTCAGATGTTCATTGACCTAACGGGAACATGTTAAACTTTCAAGTTCAGCTCAACATCAGCTGTGTTGAAGGTGGTGCTGAGAGAAGCCCTCAATTCGAAATTTGTTTTAACCAGATATGTTTCATCACTTTTCTGCTATCTTCAGTGCGTTACTTCATTTCCTTTCTGTAAGACTGTTATTACATATTAACGTTTAGAGAAAACATTTCGTACAAAATGTTTACGTTTGTGAATGAAGTGGCTGTTGTCAAATATTACACGTGGTTTACAGTTCACAGGTGAGAGAGGTATTACTGGGCTGATGCACTGTATATTGTTTATTGCAGTATGTCTAAAGTTCTAGTTCTATAGCTTATTTCGAAAAAGTCAGGATGTATGCATTACTTTACACACCTTACATGAAGCTGTGAGTCTGCTACACAATCTACAACTTGTCATCTGCTACGTTTTCAGGTGACAAGTTGTAGATTATCCTTTCTTTCAGGAGTGCTAGTTCTGCTTGGTTCGCAGAAAAGCTTCTGTGAAGCTTGGAAGTGGGAGTCGAGGTACTGGCAGAATTAAAACTGCGAAGGCGTGTCGTGTGTCGTGGTTGGGTAGCTCAGATGGTGGAGCACTTGCCCGCAAAAGGCAAAAGTCCCGAGATTGAGTCTCGGTCCGGCACACAGTTTTAATCTGCTAGGAAGTTTCATACCAGCGCACACTCCGCTGCAGACTGAAAATCTCATTCTGGAAGTTGTAGATTGTCCACTTCCTATGGTCCAGCTACGTCATCGCTTTGCGCCGTTTTTCCATTTCCTTTTCGGCGCTGCTGTAGTTGGCGCACTGGCTCGGGGCTGGACTTTTCAGGCGTTTTGGATTCCTTTCGACGGGAGTTCTGCTCTTACTTGTGGTTTGTATCATTCGGAGCTCGTCTACAAGTCATACGAGATGACGCCTTTCCATTATTTTGTAATTTTCAGTTTAATACCGATTCTCATTTACATTCCGGGGCATATTTTTGTTGTATGACACGGTGTGTTAGCAGTCTTCTCTTCAGAGTGCCATCCGAACCTGTAACCTACACAATCGTGTTTCCATGCTTTGGACGCAAAGACGACTCATAATAAAGTAGTGCATGCGCCTACACTGGTACAATGACTTCATAGACAAAACAAATACCACGCGACGAACACGTGCAAACATGATGTATCCGTTATTTTCGCTCAGCCATTGTTTGCACATGATTAGTCTCGCAGTTTATCGAATCAAACGTCGCTGTATTTTGTCACACAAAGAAGCTCAACCAACGAGCAAGTTCAGTGGTGGAAATCAGTATAAAGGCATGGATAGTTACCGCAAAATTAACATTGTTGACTGCAATTGTTGCGCACATTGTATATGCAATAGTGTACACTGACAGACGCAGTCCAATGGTATCGCATTTGATGTCAGTAGTACAGTACGTAACAAGACATCATCGTCTCAGGTGGTGCATTGTGGGCCTCTGTGCATTGTTAGTGTTCGTGCGTACGTGCCTTTACTGCAGACAGCAGACAGACACCTTTAGTGACAGTACGTGTTGCGTACATAAACCACTATTTTGACGCCGGCCGCGGTGGCCGTGCGGTTCTGGCGCTGCAGTCCGGAACCGCGGGACTGCTACGGTCGCAGGTTCGAATCCTGCCTCGGGCATGGGTGTGTGTGATGTCCTTAGGTTAGTTAGGTTTAAGTAGTTCTAAGTTCTATGGGACTTATGACCTGAGATGTTGAGTTCCATAGTGCTCAGACCCATTTGAACCACTATTTTGACGATCCTACGCGGAAAACAGTAATCACGTGACGATAAAGCAAAAGTCAGTGCGTACAAGGAAATGCGATTGTCTAACCGTCGAATTGCCAAGAAGTTGAACCGTTCAAGTACAGTGATTGATAATTTCTTAAGATTGGGGGCACGATATAGACAAAACGGAACACACGGGCAAATTAGAAAATTGTCTGAGCCATAGAACGGGCGCAGCTAGGGCCACAGACTGTTATTCGTCTCAACATGTTCCTGATTTACAGCTGCAAATGTCTATCAGACGCGTACGACAAAAATTGTCACACGACAAACGTCTTACATCCAAGAAATGACGGCAGAAACCCGCACTAAAACCCAGACATAAACAGACTACAGTCAAGCGCCAGAGTATTCAAATACAGATACGTGAACTGGCAGCATACCACGCTGCGGTCGACAAAGCCTGTATAAGACAACAAGTGTCTGGCGCAGTTGTAAGATCGTTTACTGCTGCTATAGTGGCAGGTTATCAAGATTTAAGTGAGTTTGAACGTGGTGTTACAGTCGGCGTACGAGCGATGGGACACAGCATTTCCGAGGAAGCGATGAAGTGGGGATTTTCCCTTACGAACATTTCACAAGTACACCGTGAATATCAGGAATTCGGCAAAACAACAAATCTCCGACAACGGTGCGGCCGCAAAAAGATCCTTCAAGAACGGGACCGACGACGACTGAAGAGAATCGTTCTACGTTACACACGTGCAAGCATTCGGCAAATTGAAGCAGATTTCAGTGATGAGCCATGGAATCACTCAACAGAGGGAAGTCCACTGGACCTGACGGGATACCAATTGGATTCTACACAGAGTATGCGAAAGAACTTGCCCCCCTTCTAACAGCCGTGTACCGCAAGTCTCTAGAGGAACGGAAGGTTCCAAATGATTGGAAAAGAGCACAGGTAGTCCCAATCTTCAAGAAGGGTCGTCGAGCAGATGCGCAAAACCATAGACCTATATCTCTGACGTCGGTCTGTTGTAGAATTTTAGAACATGTTTTTTGCTCGAATATCATGTCGTTTTTGGAAACTCAGAATCTACTATGTAGGAATGAACATGGATTCCGGAAACAGCGATCGTGTGAGACCCAACTCGCTTTATTTGTTCATGAGACCCAGAAAATATTAGATACAGGCTCCAAGGTAGATGCTATTTTTCTTGACTTCCGGAAGGCGTTCGATACAGTTCCGCACTGTCGCCTGATAAACAAAGTAAGAGCCTACGGAATATCAGACCAGCTGCGTGGCTGGATTGAAGAGTTTTTAGCAAACAGAAAACAGCGTGTTGTTATCAACGGAGAGACGTCTACAGACGTTAAAGTAACCTCTGGCGTGCAACGGGGGAGTGTTATGGGACCATTGCTTTTCACAATATATATAAATGACCTAGTAGATAGTGTCGGAAGTTCCATGCGGCTTTTCGCGGATGATGCTGTAGTATACAGAGAAGTTGCAGCATTAGAAAATTGTAGCGAAATGCAGGAACATCTGCAGCGGATAGGCACTTGGTGCAGGGAGTGGCAACTGACCCTTAACATAGACAAATGTAATGTATTGCCTATACATAGAAAGAAGGATCCTTTATTGTATGATTATAGGATAGCGGAACAAACACTGGTAGCAGTTACTTCTGTAAAATATCTCGGAGTATGCGTGCGGAACGATTTGAAGTGGAATGATCATATAAAATTAATTGTTTGTAAGGCGGGTACCAGGTTGAGATTCATTGGGAGAGTCCTTAGAAAATGTAGTCCATCAACAAAGGAGGTGGCTTACAAAACACTCGTTCGACCTATACTTGAGTATTGCTCATCAGTGTGGCATCCGTACCAGATGGGGTTGACGGAGGAGATAGAGAAGATCCAAAGAAGAGCGGCGCGTTTCGTCACAGGGTTATTTGGTAACCGTGACAGCGTTACGGAGATGTTTAACAAACTCAAGTGGCAGACTCTGCAAGAGAGGCGCTCTGCATCGCGGTGTAGCTTGCTCGCCAGGTTTCGAGAGGGTGCGTTTCTCGATGAGGTATCGAATATATTGCTTCCCCCTACTTATACCTCCCGAGGAGATCACGAATGTAAAATTAGAGAGATTAGAGCGCGCACAGAGGCTTTCAGACAGTCGTTCTTCCCGCGAACCATACGCGACTGGAACAGGAAAGGGAGGTAATGACAGTGGCATGTAAAGTGCCCTCCGCCACACGCCGTTGGGTGGCTTGCGGAGTATAAATGTAGATGTAGATGTAGATGAACAAGTGTCAGCGTGCGAAACATTCAAAGAAACATCGCCGATATGGGCTTTAGGAGCCGAGGACTCACTCTTGTGCCCTTGATGACTGCACGACACAAAGCTTTACGCCTCGCCTGGGCCCATCAACACCGACACTGAACTGTTGATGACTGGAAACATGTTGCCTGGTCGGACGAGTCTCGTTTCAAATTATGTCGAGCGGAAGGACGTATGGAGACAACCTCATGAATCCATGGACCCTGCAAGTCGGCTGGTGGAGGCTCTGCAATGGTGTGGGGCGTGTGCAGTTGGAGTGATATGAGACCCCTGATACATCTAGATACGACTGTGACAGGTGACACGTACGGAAGCATCCTGTCTGATGACCTGCATCCATTCACGTCCACTGTACATTCCGACGGACTTGGGCAATTCCAGCAGGACAGTGCGACACCCCAGACGTCCGGAATTGCTGCAGAGTTGTCCCGGGAACACTCTTTTCAGTTTAAGCTCTTTCGCTTGCCACCAAACACCTCAGACATGAACATTATTGAGCATATCTGGGTTGTCTTGCAACGTGCTATTCAGAAGAGATCTTCACCCCATCGTAGTCTAACGGATTCATGGTCAGCCCTGCAGGATTCATGGGGTCGTTTCTCTCCAGTATGCTTCGGACATTAGTTGAGTCCATGCCAAGTCGTACTGAGGCAGTTCTGCGCGCTCTCGGGGGCCCTACACGGTACTAGGCAGGTGTGCCAGTTACTTTGGCTCTTTCGTGTATAAACTCTAACAAAATCACTGCCGAAGAGAATTTTTGAGATACTTAGCAATAACAGAGGCTGGACAATGCAGTAACGCAACAGGACAATGAGTACCTTTGTACCAGTTTACAGCCAGGAAATGCGAGCGCCTTATTTTGTTACTCGTGTTATGAAACAAACTGCGTGATTTTGTCACGATCGTTTATGTCTCATATGCATCTACTAGTATCGTAGTAAATTCGGTACACGTATGCTTCAGACGCTGCACTGTTGCTTTCTTGGAACTCTCCGTTTGTACTGATTTCCACTACTTCAGACGTTCACGCCTAAAAAATAAGGACGAATCAAAGTTAGCAAGTTCAATCTTAAGGCCATGCTGATCTACCTGTCCATTTATCAGTCGACGGTTGCCACATTCCAGTTATCACTCTACCGGCGTGAGTCACCTGCCGAGAAGAGCAGATTAATTCGTACAATGGCTCCTCGAAACGACCTGTCGATGATGTCACTGCAGAACTCGCCGAGTCACCTGTAGACAAGTGGTCACGCGCTCCGCGCCGTAATTCCCACCTTCCAAATCAAAGAGCCTGCTGGGGGCAGGACGAACACGGATGGCACCGTACAACTATCCTGGTCCAGCTTCGCAGCAGTTTACCTACAGCAAGTAGATGAGTGCTGCGACGGTTCTCGTGAAGAGTTGGGGCCCGTTCCGTTCAGCGCCGTCGTGCAACCGATATAGTGTCGTGTCTCTGAAGACCATGATGTCCAAGAGACGTGTTAGGTTTTCTTATCCCTCTTGCCCAAAACATCCGCTAACTCACTTCCAGTGCTGTTAATCAGAAATGATCGTCCTCTTAAGCTGCAGTATTACCTGCCTAAGATTGATAAGTTTCGTAGATGACACTGTCAACCTCACCTAAACTGAAGAAGCATTCCAGGTCCTGTTGACTGGAATGGCCACTCTCCGTCTGACTAACAAACGTCGTTATCAAGCAAGAAGAAAGATATCTTACATTGTGCTACTAAATTTTATCGGAAACATCAACCGTGAAGAGTTATTTAAAGAAATCAAGAATATGTATTGGCTCGGGACGTTACCTTTATTACCCATTTTGTCCTCAAATTTCATAAATAAACAATGTTAGAAAGCAATTTTATTAGTATTAGTGTTCCTAAATCGATGAGTAAGCTTCGGATAATACACTCCTGGAAACTGAAATAAGAACACCGTGAATTCATTGTCCCAGGAAGGGGAAACTTTATTGACACATTCCTGGGGTCAGATACATCACATGATCACACTGACAGAACCACAGGCACATAGACACAGGCAACAGAGCATGCACAATGTCGGCACTAGTACAGTGTATATCCACCTTTCGCAGTAATGCAGGCTGCTATTCTCCCATGGAGACGATCGTAGAGATGCTGGATGTAGTCCTGTGCAACGGCTTGCCATGCCATTTCCACCTGGCGCCTCAGTTGGACCAGCGTTCGTGCTGGACGTGCAGACCGCGTGAGACGACGCTTCACCCAGTCCCAAACATGCTCAATGGGGGACAGATCCGGAGATCTTGCTGGCCAGGGTAGTTGACTTACACCTTCTAGAGCACGTTGGGTGGCACGGGATACATGCGGACGTGCATTGTCCTGTTGGAACAGCAAGTTCCCTTGCCGGTCTAGGAATGGTAGAACGACGGGTTCGATGACGGTTTGGATGTACCGTGCACTATTCAGTGTCCCCTCGATGATCACCAGTGGTGTACGGCCTGTGTAGGAGATCGCTCCCCACACCATGATGCCGGGTGTTGGCCGTGTGTGCCTTGGTCGTATGCAGTCCTGATTGTGGCGCTCACCTGCACGGCGCCAAACACGCATACGACCATCATTGGCACCAAGGCAGAAGTGACTCTCATCGCTGAAGACGACACGTCTCCATTCGTCCCTCCATTCACGCCTGTCGCGACACCACTGGAGGCGGGCTGCACGATGTTGGGGCGTGAGCGGAAGACGGCCTAACGGTGTGCGGGACCGTAGCCCAGCTTCATGGAGACGGTTGCGAATGGTCCTCGCCGATACCCCAGGAGCAACAGTGTCCCTAATTTGCTGGGAAGTGGCGGTGCGGTCCCCTACGGCACTGCGTAGGATCCTACGGTCTTGGCGTGCATCCGTGCGTCGCTGCGGTCCGGTCCCAGGTCGACGGGCACGTGCACCTTCCGCCGACCACTGGCGACAACATCGATGTACTGTGGAGACCTCACGCCCCACGTGTTGAGCAATTCGGCGGTACGTCCACCCGGCCTCCCGCATGCCCACTATACGCCCTCGCTCAAAGTCCGTCAACTGCACATACGGTTCACGTCCACGCTGTCGCGGCATGCTACCAGTGTTAAAGACTGCGATGGAGCTCCGTATGCCACGGCAAACTGGCTGACACTGACGGCGGCGGTGCACAAATGCTGCGCAGCTAGCGCCATTCGACGGCCAACACCGCGGTTCCTGGTGTGTCCGCTGTGCCGTGCGTGTGATCATTGCTTGTACAGCCCTCTCGCAGTGTCCGGAGCAAGTATGGTGGGTCTGACACACCGGTGTCAATGTGTTCTTTTTTCCATTTCCAGGAGTATATTACCGGTTTCGGTCTATAATGACCATCATCAGATCTGTTTTATAAAAATAAAGTCCTATGGCTGCAGTACATTAGGACTTTGTTTTTATAAAACAGATCTGATGATGGTCATTATAGACCGAACCCGGTAATGTGTTAACAAAAGTTTGTGACCACAGATGTAAATTAAAGGAAACTTACCTGGCAAATGCCCTGTTTCTTGGATAGTACGAAGTAAAGCAGCTAACATAAAAAGTATTATGTAAGTGACAAATGAATCACTTAATCCTCTTGCCATCCTTTCTGGCCATCTCCTTTCTCCTCTCTCCATCCACGCCCTCCACCCGCCTCTCTCTACACATCCCCCTCTGTTGCATTTTTTTCCATCTCCTGTCTATCCATTCTCCCTGTCCCTGTCCATCATCTACACTGCTCCCCTTCTCTGTTCATCTACACCATCCCCCTCTCCGTCCATCTCTTCATCTTTCTTTTCTGTGCCCAAACCCTCTTCCCCATCGCTGTCTGTCCATCTCTTCCTCTCCTATGTCTGTTCAGCTCGTCCTCCTCCTATCTGTGTTTTTGGTTTCTTGGTGCCTACAGTATAAAGTGCACAGGTTGAGCAGCTAAACATCTTTTAAAAGTAGGTTATTGGTTTCGTCAAGGCAGTGTCCAGTTTATTATATTTCAGACAGAAAAGAAAATGTTTTTAAGAGAAAAAAGATACAAAATAATGTGAACTATATGCTGATAAAACTTAGCCGTATGAAGGCTTATGACAGAAGAAAAACCAGCGGAGATTAACATAATGAATACTCAGCATTGACATCATGGAAGACTCATCTCCATCAGTACATCTACATTTATACTCCGCAAGCCACCCAGCGGTGTGTGGCGGAGGCCACTTTACGTGCCACTGTCATTACCTCCCTTTCCTGTTCCAGTCGCGTATGTTTCACGGGAAGAACGACTGCCGGAAAGCCTCCGTGCGCGCTCGAATCTCTCTAATTTTACATTCGTGATATCCTCGGGAGTTATAAGTAGTGGGAAGCAATATATTCGATACCTCATCCAGAAACGCACCCTCTCGAAACCTGGACAACAATCTACACCGCGATGCAGAGCGCTTCTCTTGCAGAGTCTGCCACTTGAGTTTGCTAAACATATCCGTAACGCTATCACGCTTACCAAAAAACCCTGTGACGAAACGCGCCGCTCTTCTTTGGATCCTCTCTATCTCCTCTGTCAACCCGACCCGGTATGGATCCCACACTGAGGAGCAATACTCAAGTATAGGTGGAACGAATGTTTTGTAAGCCACCTCCTTTGTTGATGGACTACATTTTCTAAGGACTCTCCCAATGAATCTCAACCTGGTACCCGCCTTCCAAACAATTAATTTTATATGATCATTCCACTGCAAATCGTTCCGTACGCATACTGCCAGATAGTTTACAGAAGTAACTGCTACCAGTGTTTGTTCTGCAATCATATAATCGTACATTAAGGATCCTTCTTTCTTTGTATGTATTAGACAAGGAAAAGAAATTCGTTACATTTAGTAACTGCGTCATTCTGTTACTGAGCTGTGGTGGGACTGGCGCCAGTAGTATCTCTGACACGAGTAAGATCGACTTCCTAGTGCAGAGGCTTGTCTTTGGACTTGGGCCGGCTCGAGATATGAGGGAGTGCCGACCGCGAGTAGAAGGAGAGGACGCAACGCTTTGAGAACGTTACGCCGCGGTGCGCGAGTCGCTGATTGGTTGGTGGACAGAAGCGAAGACGGAGTGCCTGAGGCGGGGAGGCGGTTGTCACGTGGTTGTACTGGAGTCGGCGGGGGTTGGCCGGCGCTGTGCGTTCTCCGGCAACCTCGTGAGCTGTGGATGTGCCCTCTTCCTTGGGCGGCCGGGGTGGCAGAGTGGTTCTAGGCGCTACAGTCTGGAACCGCGCTACCGCTACGGTCGCAGGTTCGAACACTGCCGTGGGCATGGATGTGTATGATGTCCTTAGGTTAGTCAGGTTTAAGTAGTTCTAAGTTCTAGCGGACATGACCTCAGATGTTAAGTCCCATAGTGCTCAGAGCCATTTGAACCATTTTGAACCGCTTCCTTGGAGGGATACGCTGTTATGGTCTTGCGAAGCGATGATCTGACATCTTCGCAAATTCGCCCCAGTATCGAGACACCAATTTAAGTACGCTATTTACTAAGAACGCTTAGTTAACTGTCATTGCGATCGCACTTGGTACGGTAAGACGTTGCAAGACGTGTGATGTTATGTTTGTTTGATTTCGTTTGAGACCTCATACTAAGCGTGTACTCTGCTTCCGCATAATGTCGATGTATTTGCAGATGTGTGTCCTTAAGGTCTAATCAGTATCGGTTCTCGTGAGCCAGTTCTATTTCCCACTCTTACTGTTTATTAAGTACTGCTCCACTTGAAGGACTTGCGAGTGGAATTAGTTGTTGTTTAGCCTTGACTTCATAGAGTTAATTTACTGGCCTATCTAAGATATTAAAGTTAAGAAGAGTTTCCTGCCTCCTGTTGCCGGGTGTGGTCTGTGTTTCAGTGACCTGAGGCAGCGGCCAACCGAAGCGTAGAGCATCGCTTTAGATTACAAGTTTGGCTTACGGGCGGTGGACGTCGTCTGAGCTTGTGTGTTCCTCTTCGGTAGCGTTTGCTTGGTTTACATTTTGGTGGCCTACTCGACGTGGGGTTGAAAACGGAGCCACGTCTTGGTTCGAAGTTAAGTGTTACTTCTCTCAGTCGGTTCCACCGTTCGTGGTTGAACTTCGGCCTTAAAAACGTAGGCCTTTCTTCGGTTAGTGCACCTTATCTGTTGTGTCTTAACCAGAGTTGCTTTGTTTAAGTTATGGTCATATTTTGCCTAAGTGGCGGTTCTTAAAGTTTGGCTAATGGCTTATTACACTACTGGCCACTAAAATTGCTACACCACGAAGATGACGTGCTACAACGCGAAATTTAACCGACAGGAAGAATATGCTGTGATATGCAAATGATTAGCTTTTCAGAGCATTCACAGAAGGTTGGCGCCGGTGGCGACACCTACAACGTGCTGACATCAGCAAAGTTTCCAACCGATTTCTCATACACAAACAGCAGTTGACCGCCGTTGCCTGGTGAAACGTTGTTGTGATGCTTCGTGTAAGGAGGAGAAATGCGTACCATCACGTTTCCGTCTTTGATAAAGGTCGGATTGTACCCTATCGAGATTGCGGTTTATCGTATCGCGACATTGCTGCTCACGTTGCTCGAGAACCAATGACTGTTAGCAGAGTATGGAATCAGTGGGTTCAGGAGGGTAATACGGAACGCCGGGCTGGATCCCAACACGGCCTCGTATGACTAGCAGTCGAGATGACAGGCATCTTATCCGCATGGCTGTAACGGATCGTGGAGCCACGTCTCGATCCCTGAGTCAACACATGGCGACGTTTGCAAGACAACAACCATCTGCACGAACAGTTCGACGACGTTTGCAGCAGCATGGACTATCAGCTCAGAGACCGTGGCTGCGGTTACCCTTGACGCTGCATCACAGACAGGACCGCCTGCGACGGTGTACTCAACGACGGACCTGGGTCCATGGATGGCAAAACGTCCTTTTTTCGGATGAATCCAGGTTCTGTTTACAGCATCATGATGGTCGCATCTGTGTTTGGCGACATCGCGGTGAACGCACATTGGAAGCGTGTATTCGTCATCGCCATACTGGCGTATCACCCGGTGTGATGGTATGGGGTACCATTGGTTACACATCTCGGTCACCTGTTGTTCGCACTGACGGCACTTTGAACAGTGGACGTTGAGACGTCCCCTTAGAACAATTATACATGACTGTGCTTAAACTGACACACAATATTTTTAGCGCAACGCAATCTGACTTTCAAATATCCCTACAAAAGAATGGCCCTGACTAACATTAATCTATACGTTTCACAAATCACTTACCTCACCAAAAATCTTCGTTACTCGAACTACTGCAATACAGCGAGCGCCACTACTGCCAGCTAAATAAAAGATTCAAACTACGGAAGGAACTAACTACTGATAGGCATAGTTAGCAAATGAAAGATTTTAATAGAGAACAAACAATGTATTTACCTTAATAGTGTTGAAAAATCATAATATACATAGCAGTTCATGACATCCAGTCTTACAAATTTCAAAACTCCACCACTGCTGGCGGCTCACCTCCAACTGCGCAACGCTACGCGCTGTTCACATCCAGCTGCCCAACACTACAATAGCAAACAACAATGCAAACCAGCCACAGACTGCACACAGCACAGCCAGCGATTTTTCATACAGAGCGCTACGTGGCGTTACCAATACGAAAACCTAAACAGCCTACTTACAACGTTACATTTCAGATGTGTTACGACCCGTGGCTCAACACTTCATTCGATCCTTGCGAAACCCTACATTTCAGCAGGATAATGCACGACCGCATGTTGCAGGTCCTGTACGGGGCTTTCTGGATACAGAAAATGTTCGACTGCTGCTCTGGCCAGCACATTCTCTAGATCTCTCACCAATTGAAAACGTCTGGTCAATGGTGGCCGAGCAACTGGCTCGTCGCAATACGCCACTCACTACTCTTGATGAACTGTGTTATCGTGTTGAAGCTGCATGGGCAGCTGTACCTGTACGCCTGTTTGACTCAATGTCCAGGCGTATCAAGGCCGTTATTACGGCCAGAGGTGGTTGTTCTGGGTACTGATTTCTCAGGATCAATGCACCCAAATTGCATGAAAATGTAATCACATGTCAGTTCTAGTAAAATATATTTGTCGAATGAATACCCGATAATCATCTGCATTTCTTCTTGGCGCAGCAATTTTAATGGCGAGTAGTGTAACTTGCTTATGATTTCATGTAATTTAAGTCTCTTAAATAATCTTGCCAGAGTGACGCCTGTCAAACTTTATATAATTGTTTTTGGTAGCTAATAAACCAATTGCAATTGAAATGCTCACTTTATTAGGTCAGCCCTTCCACTCCCTATATATTTAAAGGTTAAACAAACAGGTGTTAAGTAAAATCCCGTACCAGTTACTGTTAGTCGAAAAACTATTCGATTGTAATGCTCGTGACATCCATACAGTCCTTGATAATGGATTTGTAGCTCAGAAA
Organism: Schistocerca cancellata; assembly: GCF_023864275.1. Classification (NCBI taxonomy): domain Eukaryota; kingdom Metazoa; phylum Arthropoda; class Insecta; order Orthoptera; family Acrididae; genus Schistocerca; species Schistocerca cancellata. Next base: position 158,445,581 of record NC_064637.1, read on the forward strand.
CGCGTTGGACAGTAATTACAAAACAAAAGTTTGTCTTTACAAATATGGTTGTCTAATGCTACAGCCATATATAAATCGAAGGATAGAGAGAGAACGGCTGCTAGTGGAAATTGAAATAAATCAATGGAAAAAGTTGAAAGCTTGTGCCGGACGTGGATTCGAACCCGGCTTTAGCGCTTCTGATGAGCGGTTGTCTTAATCGCTTTGGGAATCAGGGAACTGCTGCGACTACTGAGGTTTATGTGCAGCGGCTGTGTCCGGATGGCCGATGCGGTTAAGGCAATCGCTCATCAGAAGCGCTAAATCGGGGTTCGAACTCAGATCCGGCACAAGTTTTCAACTTTTTCCATTTATCTATTTCAGTGTCCACTACCGTCGTCTCTACTTCGATTCATAAAAATTTGTGACTGAAGACAGAGTATTATTAATTTATAATCCCCAGCCTGAATTTTAAGCTCACGATCAGTCCACGACTTGGCATCTTTTAACAACAAGCAGCTTAAATTAGAACAATTACATAGAAAATGTTCTGCCGAAGGCGAACCAAACACTCCGTTTTATTGGCAGAAGACTTGGAGGATGCAGTGGGTCGTCCTTGCTGTGCGACGTGAGATCCTCACCAGGTAGGATTGACGGAGAACATCGAAAGAGTTCAAAGAAAGGCAGCTCGTTTCGTATTTTCGCGAAATGGGGATATGATACATGAGATGAGATGGCGATCAGTGAAACAATGACGTCTCTCGTAGCAGCGAGATCTTTCCACAAAATTTCGGTCACCAACTTACCAACTTTTGTTGGCGCCTACCAGCGTAGAGAGAGACTAGAAATCTACTCTGTAGGAATCAGCATGGGTTTTGAAAAAGACGATCGTGTGAAACCCAGCTCGCGCTATTCATCCACGAGGCTCAGAGGGCCATAGACACGGGTTCCCAGGTAGATGCCGTGTTTCTTGACTACAGCAAGGCGTTCGATACAGTTCCCTACAGTCGTTTAATGAACAAAGTAAGAGCATATGCACTATCACCCCAATTGTGTCATTGGATTGAAGAGTTCCTAGATAACAGGACGCAGCATGTCATTCTCAATGGAGAGAAGTCTTCCGAAGTAAGAGTGATTTCAGGTGTGCCACAGGAGAGTGTCGTAGGACCGTTGCTATTCACAATACACATAAATAACCTTGTGGATGACATCGGAAGTTCACTGAGGCTTTTTGCAGATGATGATGTGGTGTATCGAGAGGTTGTAACAATGGAAAATTGTACTGAAATGCAGGAGGATCTGCAGCGAATTGACGCATGGTGCAGGGAATGGCAATTAAATCTCAATGTAGACAAGTGTAATGTGCTGCGAATACACAGAAAGATAGATCCTTTATCATTTAGCTACAATATAGCAGGTCAGCAACTGGAAGCAGTTAATTCCATAAATTATCTGGGAGTCCGCATGAGGAATGATTTAAAATGGAATGATCATATAAAGTTGATCGTCGGTAAACCAGATGCCATACTGAGATTCATTGGAAGAATCCTTAGGAAAAGCAATCCGAAAACAAAGGAAGTAGGTTACAGTACGCTTGTTCGCCCACTGCTTGAATACTGCTCAGCAATGTGGGATCCGTACCAGATAGGGTTGATAGAAGAGATAGAGAAGATCCAACGGAGAGCAGCGCGCTTCGTTACAGGATCATTCAGTAATCGCGTAAGCGTTACGGAGATGATAGATAAACTCCGGTGGAAGACTCTGCAGGAGAGACGCTCAGTAGCTCGGTACGGGCTTTTGTCAAAGTTTCGAGAACATACCTTCACCGAGGAGTCAAGCAGTATATTGCTCCCTCCTACGTATATCTCGCAAAGAGACCATGAGAATAAAATCAGAGAGATTAGAGCCCACACAGAGGCATACCGACAATCCTTCTTTCCACGAACAATACGAGACTGGAATAGAAGGGAGAACCGATAGAGATACTCAAGGTACCCTCCGCCACACACCGTCAGGTGGCTTGCGGAGTATGGATGTAGATGCAGATGTAGATGTAGATATTCTACTGAGTTCAACAGAGGGGTGACAGTAGCGCAAGCATACAGAAACATTCGTGCCTTGTCTGGGCACAACGCCATCGGATAGAGCAAAGCAAGAACGTAATTTTCTTGTTTTAAGGAAGATCGTTTTGACACTAGTGACTCTCAGCGTTCACAAAGAACTTCGGGGTTTGAAGAAAATGGTGTAAAAGCATTAATTCACTATGCGACACGTTAATGTAGTGGATAACTGACAGTTGTGACGTGGCGTGATCATTCCACCGTCATGCGACATTTGCATGCAATGGGGAAGGTTCAAAAATCGGTTGTATGGGTACCGCATGCTCTGAGCCAAAAATCACAAAAATCTGTGGGTGGTCGCGTCGGCACTTCTGCTTGCTCGTCATCAATTGGCTCGTGAACAGCGCCGGCCGTTTCTATCCTGTAAAGTTACTGGTGACGAGAAATGGTATCTTCATACCAACGTAAGGAAAAAAAAACAATAGTTGAGCCCATATAAAGCAGCAACTTCCCGTACAAAAAGCTGCGCGCATCCACAAAAGATAATGTTATGCATCTGGTGGGAGAACGACGATGCGGTGTGCTACGAATCACTTCCACGAGATGTAACCATCGCTGCTGACTTTTATTGTTGGCAACTGAGACGTGTTAGAGAGGCAGTGCAAGAACAGCGAGCAGAAAGACTGCCCGAAGCGGTGCTACTCCACGATAGCGCCCTCCCGCTTTCTACTAGACGGACAAAAATCACTATGCAGGAGTTAGGCTGGTAAGTGATTCCATACCTATCTTATTCTCCCAATCTTGCGTCATCAGCTATTCACCTATGACGCCATCTATCGAACAGCCGTCAAAAAAACTTCCTTTCCGAATGAAAACGCCCTCCGACCGTGGCTCGACAAGTACTTCGTCTCCAAACTACGTGGTTTCTACAGTCGCGCAATCAGTGCTGTGGCAGACTGTTGTAAATAGTGAAGGAGAATGTATTGTTGATGATAAAAGTCTCGGTTATGTGTATCTGTTGTCCAGAATGAGATTTTCACTCTGCAGTGGAGTGTGCGCTGATATGAAACTTCCTGGCAGATTAAAACTGTGTGCCCGACCGAGACTCGAACTCGGGACCTTTGCCTTTCGCGGGCAAATGCTCTACCAACTGAGCTACCGAAGCACGACTCACGCCCGGTACTCACAGCTTTACTTCTGCCAGTATCTCGTCTCCTACCTTCCAAACCTTACGGACGCTCTCCTGCGAACCTTGGTAGAGCACTTGCCCGCGAAAGGCAAAGGTCCCGAGTTCGAGTCTCGGTCGGGCACACAGTTTTAATCTGCCAGGAAGTTTTGTATCTGTTGTGTTAATTAAACTTATGGGAAAAACGCTACGAACGTATGCACTAAGCCAATAGATGCAGATTGTGTTGGTGTAGCCGAAGTATGTATGTGGTATACTGGTTGACAAGCAGATTCCCTAATAATCTTAGAGGCTAGTCACTAGATTGCCCACGAGGAAGTGAGCAGCGCACTTACCCGTCAGCAGCAGACGTAGCGGCGGGGCCCCCCGGCCTTGCACTGCGCATGTGACTGTGGTAAGTAGCGGCTCCTTAAGTGCTCGCCCGTTATCGCACGCTGAGATACGACACGGGACAGATAAAGTGGCCGACCGCTCCTTGGCGTTCCTCCTGCCTTTGCCTACAACGCAGTCAAACACACACATAGCAGGGAGCTGCTTTATTCCGGAAGTCACGTGGGTCAGAAACAAGCTTCTGTAATACTTCGTGATCCCAGGACCAGCTCTCCTATGGAGAAGATGAAAGAAAAGACATTTTTATGTGACAGCTCGTTGTAATGACTGTCGAAGTATTCGCCTTCAGAATTCACAAAATACGCTGTCCGATCGAAAGTTCACGGACACCTGTTAGTCCACATTCACGTGCGTTCTATATATGCAGAATGAAGCGATGAATAAAAATTTGCACCTAGACTGGGATTCGAACCCGGGTCTTCCGCTCAGTGGACAGATGCGCTAAGCAGTATGCGATCCTGGCGCACTGGCTTAGTAGAAATTCACAGACTACCCTAGATCACCTCCCTGCTCAATCCAAAATACCATTCCCACGGAGGCCCACTCGGTCGCTTCAGTCTGCACACACATCATAAACGCGTGAGACTTCAAAGGCTCTCTGGAACCATGTAGTTTCATTTGAAAATAGGTTCTGTCCATCCTTCGCCTGCATGATGACCTCAAGTCTGCTGGAGACACTTTCAGTGAGGCAGCTGAATGTCTGTGGAGGAATCTCAGACCATTTTTTCCCGAAGGGGCTAGACCAGGAAAGGTAGTGATGGACGCTGGGGTCTGCAACTCATCTCAAACGGACTCCGTTGGATTCAGACGAGGACTCTGAACGCACCAGTCCCCAGAGGACGTTGTGTTATGGTGTGGGCAAGTTTCTCGTGGTTAGATTCTGGCCCCCTTTTTTTCAGTTAGGAAAGGCTAACGGCAGCAGAGTAGGAACACATGTTACAGCATTGCGTGCTAACTAGAGTAGAGGAACAGTCCAGAGATGACGATTGTTTGTACCAGTACGGGTATGCATGCTGTCAAACACTGAGGTGACGGAAGTCGTGGGACAACAGCTACAGACGATGGTGATAGTATCGCGTACACAGGCTGTAAACAGGCGATGCATCGGCGGAGCTGCCATTTGCACTGCGGTGATCCATGAGAGAGAATGTCCGATGTGCTCATGGCCGCAAGACGGCGATTAACATCGTTTCAACGCCGTTTGATATACTCGTTTTCATAAATTAAGAATAATGCTGATACATGGTGAAACAACGCTCTGGTGGCCGGTTTGCGGGTTTAAATCACCTCGGGGTATGACCATGCGGTGCATTTCATCTGCGGTCGTCGCACGGTGGCGCTGGCAGCGGTCCACATACGCAGGGGTGTGTTGGTGCATGTCAGAGTACGGTGCAGCGAGTAAGTGTGCAGAAGTTTTCAGACGTGCTGATGGTGACTTTATGTTGAAAATCGCTCAAAGAACACATACTGATGACCTTATGTGGGGTAGAGTACTAGGGCGACTGGAGGCTGCTCAAACACAGCAGGTCGTAGCACGGGCCCTCAAACTGTGATCTCAAGATTATGGCAACGATTCCAGCAGACAGGAAACGTGTCCAGGCGCTACAGTACCGGACATCCACAGTGAACAACACCACAAGAGGACCGGTATCTCACCATCAGTGCCCCCAGACGGCCACGGAGTACTGCAGGTAGTCTTGCTCGGGACCTTACCGCAACCACTGGTTGTCTCCAGACACACAGTCTACAGACGACTGAACAGACACGGTTTATTCGCCCGGAGAGCTGCAAGGTGCATTCCACTGACGCCTGGTCACGAGAGAGCCCGTAAAGCATGGTGTCAAGCACACAGTACATGAGCATTGGGACAGTGGTCACAGGTTATGTTCACGGACGAGTCCAGGTATAGTCTGAACAGTGATTCTCGCCGGGTTTTCATCTGACGTGAACCAGGAACCAGATACCAGCTCTTTAATATCCTTGAAAGGGACCTGCATATAGATCGTCCTATGATGGTGTAGGGTGGGATTGTGATTGGTGCACGTACACCCCTGCATGTAACAGGTCAGGTGTATCAGGACGTCATTTTCGTGATGCAGTGGGTCCCATCTTCCTCCCGATGGATGATAACGCACGGCCCCACCGAGCCGCCATCGTGGAGGAGTACCTTGAAACAGAAGATATCAGACGAATGGAGTGGCCTGCCTGTTCTCCAGATCTAAACCCCATCGAGCACGTCTGGGATGCTCTCGGTCGACGTATCGCTGCACGTCTTCAAACCCCTAGGACACTTCTGGAGCTCCGACAGGCACTGGTGCAAGAATGGGAGGCTATACCCTAACAGCTGCTCGACCACCTGATTCAGAGTATGCCAACCCGTTGTGCGGCCTGTGTACGTGTGCACGGTGATCATACCCCACATTAATGTTGGGGTAAATGCGCAGGAAACAGTGGCGTTTTGTAGCACATGTGCTTCGGGACGCTTTTCTCAACTTATCTACATCTACATCTATACTCCGCGAGCCACCTTACGGTGTGTGGCGGAGGGTACTTATTGTACCACTATCTGATCCCCCCTTCCCTGTTCCATTCACGAATTGTGCGTGGGAAGAACGACTGCTTGTAAGTCTCCGTATTTGCTCTAATTTCTCGGATCTTTTCGTTGTGATCATTACGCGAGATATATGTGGGCGGTAGTAATATGTTGCCCATCTCTTCCCGGAATGTGCTCTCTCGTAATTTCGATAATAAACCTCTCCGTATTGCGTAACGCCTTTCTTGAAGTGTCCGCCACTGGAGCTTGTTCAGCATCTCCGTAACGCTCTCGCGCTGACTAAATGTCCCCATGACGAATCGCGCTGCTTTTCGCTGGATCATGTCTATCTCTTCTATTAATCCAACCTGGTAAGGGTCCCATACTGATGAGCAATACTCAAGAATCGGACGAACAAGCGTTTTGTAAGCTACTTCTTTCGTCGATGAGTCACATTTTCTTAGAATTCTTCCTATGAATCTCAACCTGGCGCCTGCTTTTCCCACTATTTGTTTTATGTGATCATTCCACTTCAGATCGCTCCGGATAGTAACTCCTAAGTATTTTACGGTCGTTACCGCTTCCAATGATTTACCACCTATGGCATAATCGTACTGGAATGGATTTCTGCCCCTATGTATGCGCATTATATTACATTTATCTACGTTTAGGGAAAGCTGCCAGCTGTCGCACCATGCATTAATCCTCTGCAGGTCTTCCTGGAGTACGTACGAGTCTTCTGATGTTGCTACTTTCTTGTAGACAACCGTGTCATCTGCAAATAGCCTCACGGAGCTACCGATGTTGTCAACTAAGTCATTTATGTATATTGTAAACAATAAAGGTCCTATCACGCTTCCTTGCGGTACTCCCGAAATTACCTCTACATCTGCAGATTTTGAACCGTTAAGAATGACATGTTGTGTTCTTTCTTCTAGGAAATCCTGAATCCAATCACAAACCTGGTCCGATATTCCGTAAGCTCGTATTTTTTTCACTAAACGTAAGTGCGGAACCGTATCAAATGCCTTCCTGAAGTCCAGGAATACGGCATCAATCTGCTCGCCAGTGTCTACGGCACTGTGAATTTCTTGGGCAAATAGGGCGAGCTGAGTTTCACATGATCTCTGTTTGCGGAATCCATGTTGGTTATGATGAAGGAGATTTGTATTATCTAAGAACGTCATAATACGAGAACACAAAACATGTTCCATTATTCTACAACAGATTGACGTAAGCGAAATAGGCCTATAATTATTCGCATCTGATTTATGACCCTTCTTGAAAATGGGAACGACCTGCGCTTTCTTCCAGTCGCTAGGTACTTTACGTTCTTCCAGCGATCTACGATAAATTGCTAAAAAACTTATCACCAATACCGTGCACTTACAGATGTGTGTCGTGTGTGTTCCCTATGTGCCTATGCTATTAGCGCCAGTTTTGTGTAGTGCCACGTTGTGTGGCACCACATTCTGCAATTATCCTTAATTTATGAGTATGAGTGTAGTTGGAGCTAGACGCATGGGACATTTCATTTCAGAAATCGTTAGGGGAATTTATAATTCCGAGATCCAGAGCGTCAAAAGTACACCGAGAATACGAAATCTGAGGCATTACCTCTCACCATTGGACAACGCAGTAGGCAACGGCCTTTTGCAAGTGTCTAAGTATTCTCATTCTCGAAGACTGAATGACTAGAAGTACGGGTATTTTCCTGTCGTGGGCTACAATGGTTTTTCACACTCATCGCCGCTCCTTTGCTACGTGGGCGGCTCTTACCCCACAGCGATTCTTTGCAGACGGTCGTCGGTCCCATAGGGCCGCGCGGGATCAGCCGAGCGGTCTCCGGCACTGCAATCACGGACTGTGCGGCTGGTCCAGGCGGAGGTTCGAGTCCTCCCTCGGGCATGGGTATGTGTGTTTGTCCTTAGAATAATTTAGGTGAAGTAGTGTGTAAGCTTAGGGACTGATGACCTTAGCAGCTAAGTCCCATAAGATTTCACACACATTTGAACATTTGGTCACATCGGATTAGGGAAGGGTGAGGAAAGAAGTTGGCCTTGCCCTTTCAAAGGAAAAGATCCGACATTTACCTGAAGCGATTTAGGGAATGGATGGCCGGAAGCGGGTTCGAACTGCCGCCCTCCCGAATGCGAGTCCACTGTCCTAAGCACTGCGGCACAGCGCTCGGTTCATTCCGTAAGGTTGTCAGTGCTAACAGACAAGTAACACTGCACGAAATAACAGCAGAAAGCAATGTGGGGCGTATGACGAACGTATCCTTTAGGACGGTGAGGCGAAACTTGGCTTTAATGGGCTGTGACAGCAGACGACCGACGCGAGTGCCTTCGCTAACAGTACGACATCGCCGCAGCGCAGCTCCTGGTCCGGTGACCGTACTGGTTGGTCCCTAAAAGACTGGTAAATCGTCGCCTGGTCAGGTGAGTCGAGATTTCAGCTGGTAAGAGCTGATGTTACGATTAGAGGGTGGCACACACCCCACGAAGCCATA